>NC_139459.1:243230000-243830000 GCF_057233095.1 Heloderma suspectum | reverse complement strand
ACTTTTGACCATTAGATGGTATCTTATGACCCGTTTTGCCCTTTTGTCACTAGGTTTTTATATCAAAAGAAGCTATCGCATACTGGCGCTTTCTGGGGCTCATGGAAACCTTGGCCAGGCCCGAACAGAAAAGGTGAAATGGCTCCCATGATATTTATCACTAGGAACACACATGTGAATCACCCAGTGCTATGCTATGGTGGAACTGTATGATTGAATCATATATATATATATGATACATACATACACATACATACATACATATATATGTAAACAAATATTTTTGCTGAAGCCTGTGATAGAAACACATTTTATGATGTGTGTTCCTCATCGTAAAAGACCATCTCTTCCTCTATGAAAGCTGCATAAGTAAAATAAAATAAAATGACCTAAAAGGAAAAATGCATGGACACAATCCAGCCAAATAAACAACTTCTAAGTCCCACTGATTTCAGTGAAGGCTGTTTCTTTCGTGCTGGTATCTAGGAGGCATCTGCCTGGCCTCTGTGGGAAACAGGATGCTAGAAAGATGGACCATTAGTCTGGTCCATCAGGGCTATTCTTAATGTTCTTTTCAATGTAATTAGACATGCTTAACTTTGGCTATGCTTTCTTTTAGAAAAAAACACTGTGGGGTGGGGGACTTTGGTTGGACCATGCACCATGATTTATTTTAATTTTCTATTTTATATATGTATGTGTGAAGAAAACTATTAAAAATATTTAGTTACAAGCCTAACTCCCAGAAGAACTAGAAGACTTGCCTGAAGCAATAAACAGTATCATATAATTTTGATTGTTTAAAAATGCATTTGTAATTTTAAATACATTCTTTTAAAAATAAAGTTTCCATGTGATACTCTTGAAACAAGATCATAATATACCATTCCTTTTGAGCCTATGGTTTGGATCCCTACATCGAAAGGAAAGGAAAGGCTGTCTTTTATGAAGTCTTGTCAACTCTTTGGGAAGGCTTTAACAAGCATAGGATGTTCTGTATTCTGTAACCATATAGTGGTTAGTGGTTACATTTGCTAAAGAGTTGGAATTGCCACCGAAATTTTGACTAAGGCAAAATCTGAAGCAAATTTATGGGGTTCCTCCTGAGGCAAAAATATTCAGACATTCTACCTCAGGGATTTTGCAGAAATTTAAAGAGGTTTGACAAAAGTAGCAACATTTCTCAGAGGAGCATGACACATCCCTAGGTTAGCACCAGATTTCACCTGAAGCGAAACTAAAACGAGACTGAAGCAAATGTGAATGTAAAACGTCTGCAGAATTTGGGGGAAGCCAAAAAGGGTTTGGTAAGTCTAATAAGTTTCTCAAGGGGAATCGGTGCTATGTATTCTTCTTTGGGATGATTATACGTTCTTTGACTAATTGGACATTTTAAAACACTACAACTTACAACTTTAGCTAAATTTGTTGCTGTCTGGACACTCAACTAAACCTTATAGTTGGTGCTATACATTTCTATGTCTAATTTTCTCAAAAGTTTTCCTATCATTATTTTTGAGTTATTCTTGTTTTCACTAGAGCAACTGTAATAAAAACAGAGAAATATGGGAAATATATTTCCCCATATTACTAAATTAAACCATAAAGTTCATAGTCTTCCAAAATACTAACTGCTTTTGTTTCCAGAATACTGACTTTAATCAAACGGATTATTTCAAGCTTTTAAAATATATTTGCAATCTGAAGATTAGAACTTTATGGGAGTTTTTCCCAGTTTAGCAGCAACCAATGGATTAAGTTCATATATGGCTGCAATCCTATACCCATTTACCTGGGACTAAGCCTCACTGAAATCAATGGGACTTAGTTCTGAGTAGACATGTATGGAGTGCTTCCAGCAATAACCTTATTCACAGAATTTTATGAGGGGCCAGATGATATCGTCTTCCACTCATAACTCTCCTATATTTGCCCACCACTTCTTCCATCTTTTTCCTTACCATGGAAGATCTGTTAAGGAAGAAAAGATGGAACAGCTCCATAGTGCATTCTTATTGATAGCACTAGGACCCCTCTATCTAGAAGAACTAGGAGTGTGCTGCCTGTAAGTCAGTTTTAAGTGACTACTGAATCTTGGCCAGAAACTGTTTGCATTTATTTTAAGTATTATTAAGTTATTGGAAACTGATATAAAAATAGATCTTCAGAACATAGGAGCATGCACAACACATAAAAATAATGCTCGAAATAGATGTTTTATTTCTGTGCATATATGAGAATTACATGATTGATAATTTCAGGAAAATAATTTCCAGTGGCTAGGATCCCCCAAAACACATAGTTACTTCTACACAAACAAAGGAAGCCCAGGGCCTGTGTTTTTTAACCAATGTCCTTCATACACAATGGCATTTTTAAAAAAATGAAATGGGGGGTTGTGATATGGTATAGGGGTGTGTTGGGCATGCCCAGACTCTTGATCATGCCTAAAGTAGCTCTCTGTATCTGAGGCAGTGTCCCTTAATTTCAGGCACTGGGATTTTCCATTATCTGTATTTTCTGACACCCTTTTTTGTCCTTCAAACCGGAGAATGCTTATGCTTATTTACACAAAATATGGATGGCCTCATTTCATCGTTTCAGTTCGTGCAACCAATATAATGTACCATTCCCCTTTCCAGTCCTAGCAGGAAGCAAATCTACCACTGGTCACAAATACATGACTTGTGGGTTCAGTTCATTCTGAAAGCTTTGGCAAACATGTTGTCTATAACAACACATCTGATGTAATGTTTATAAAAGTTCAGCTTGTTCTGTTTTCTAGTTATTGGTGATATGACTGTTATCAAAACACAGTATTACAGCCTTTCTTGCTCTTGACTTCAGAAGATCATATGAAGGTGATGTTGAAAACTAAAAGTTAAGTCAGTCTTGTTTGGATACTGAGGCAGTTCTTATTTCATGAACATGAAAAAGCTGAATCTGCCTTTCATGGTTGATTATTTTACAGTTTTACACTGGAAAAAGGATGTTCTCATTTACTTTCTAGTTTAAAAAAGGCAGCATCCGATTCTAAAATCCATTAAAAAGAGTGGTGAACCTGGAAAAGATGCTGTGAAATCTTTTACTAGAGAAGCACTCCATAAGGTTTACTATGTCTGGCATGGATACTTTATTAATAATTTCTATTATTTTGAGTATTTTTTAAGAGACATTGCTATACTGAGTTTGTATGATAGCCTCGTATTACCCAGTGCAATCTCGAGCTTTGTATGTATTATGTTTTATATATTATGTGTTTTATGTATGTACATATGTTATGTATATATGTATATATTCAAAGTCTTTTAGATCCCATTCCTTCTCCCTAAAGAGATCAGAGTGGTGCATGCTAAAAAGACTAAAACAATATAAACAAATAATAGCAAACAACAAAACTCACAACAGATAAAATATCTAGGAGGGCTCAAAACTTTTAATAGCCCTCCTAAACGCAATCATATGACTCTAACAGGGGAAAGCAGGGGGAGGGGACAGGGAGGCCTTACAAAAGAGACCCTCTCTTGTGTTGTCACCTTATGAATACTTGGAGGGACAGCAAGAAGGGTCTCTGTGGCCTTTCTTGCAGGATTATATGGAGGAACGCAGTCCTTCAGGTAACCTGGGCCTCAGCCATTTAGGGCTTTATAGGTCAAAACCAGCACTTTGAATTGTGCTCAGAAATGAATAGTCAGCCAATGCAGTTGTCCTATATACCACCCCCATAAGAAGGCTGGCTGCATTATTCTGAACCAATTGAAGTTTCCAGATGACTTTCAAAGGCAGCCCCATTGTGTTATAATCATCAAAGCAAGAGGTGACTAAAGTACGGATAACCATCTTTAGTTTGGAAGATTTAAGAAAGGGAGTGCCAATCTTAATTGTGCAAGGATGCTCCTGGACATACCCTGCCTGCAAACCCAGGTCTATGGATGGGACCAAGAGCATGCCCAGACTGCGAACCTGAGTTTTCAAAGGAGTGCAACCCCTTCAGTTCAGTCATTTATGCATTTATATTTGTTTGTATGTCACTGACGTTATTGGGATAGATTCAGAGCATCACCCATGGAAGAGAATGGGTGGAAGGTGACTTTCTTAGCCTCTCTCTGCCTGGCAGCCCCCCTCCCCGCAAGAGGCTCTCCTGAGAGTTGGGAGATCCTGCTGAATGGGGCAGGCTGTGACACAGGGGGTTGATGGGGAAGAGGTCTTCCTGAAAATCAGTCAGGGGCACCTTCTCATTCAACAAGGTTCCCCAATCCTTGGAAGAGCCTTTTGGGGAGGATGCTGAGGGGAAGAAGGGGCAGGAAAACCACCTTCCACTTGCCCCCTTCCCTGGACATTTCTCTGGCTCTAACCCATTGTATTTTTGTGTTTTTAATCCTGAAGCCATTTTGGGAGCCCTTCTGACAGCCAAATGTGGCCAGTATCAATTTTCAATAAATAAATAAATGTTTCATAGCTTTCTTTACAGCTGAACCACATGATGATGATTTAGAACCCAAGATGTGAAAATGAACAAACTCCCTAAAACTCCAAGCAGTGGCAATGTGGAGCATAGAAAAAAAAAATATTATGGAGGCATCTGGATCCTCCAAAAGCTATATAAAAATACTCCAATTGAATTGTGACTGAAGGGAAGTATGAATCCTGGCAGTACTAATACTGATTTGATTAGAATGCCCTAATGTCAATGGAATTTAAGCACAGGATTGCAGCCCAAAGGGTTACAAGTAGAAACATCTCCCATGGTCCCACATGCAGCACTGATAAATATGTCCTATTTCATCATCACATCGGGCATCTCCACATGTGCAGCAGATCCCTTCAGGACCAGGTATGTGCAGCACTGCATGGAGATGTTCCATTGGATGAGGAAGTATGACAGATTTCCCCATGTGAATGTGATGTGTTCTAGCAGTGAAAGGAAAAACCTATCACATGAAAGTATATCCACAAGGCAAGTGCAATGTGTAGGCCAGCCGTAAGACAGTAGAATGATAAAAGTATGAGATCTAATGTTTGTGAGCTTAAACAAAAGAAATGTATTAACAGCACAATCCTATGCAGGTCTACTCAGAAATGAGGGCTATTGAACTCAATGGGACTTATTCTCAAGTAAGTGTGTATAGGAGTGCAGCCTAGGACCTTTGAAAATTTAAAGGCAAGTGAGAAAGAGCCTCTGTACAGGTGTTGTATTGAAGAGGGAACTTTCAGGTGTTCCAAGTGTTGTTCAATAAGGAAAGCAGTCAATAGCCGATAAGCTACATGCAAATTTAGTGCGCAGGAAAGTACAAGTAAGCAAGATCCAGTTTCAAGAACAACCTTTTGTTCATGAACAGCCTTGCTTCTTAAATGTTTTTGAAATCCACTAATCTTTAATAAAAGCTTGTTAAGCTCTTCTAGTTTCTACGCATGGTTGACATCTCTGTCATGTATTTTCCCTAAAATAAATATTCCTTTAATCAATATGGATTTAAATGTCCAACTTTTACATCCACCTAAGAGTACACCAAACACACTTTTTAGCATATATTTAAAACGCACCCTTAATGTGTTTTAACAGGAATGGGCAGCTTTTTAAGCTGTGTTATATATTCAGAATATATAATAAACAAAGGGTTGCATATATTTGTTACAGCCTGAATTTACAGTTATTTCAGTTTTACAAACACATATAAGGCAAGTTTGCATGATCAAAAAAAGCCACCATGGCTTATTTAAGCCACTGTGGCTTATTTAAATCACAGTGCTTGCCTGGTGCGATTTCAATAATCACCGCCCGGACAGCGGACACAGTTGTTGTAAGGTCATTGGAAGGCTGTTTCCCCCTCCAACAAGCCATGCTGTGCCCGGCTTAGATGACACAACAAGCAGCACCCAGGCAGCGATTCTGAAAATCACAGCCTGCACACACCACAATTTAAATAAGCCACCATGGCTGATTTTGGTTGTTTTTGATCAAACAAACCAGTGCAATCCTAAACAGACTTACTAGGGAGTAAGCCTCACTGAACATAGTGGACTTACGTCTAAGCAGACATGCATAGGATTGCACTGGAAAATTTAATATGCATTGATATATTTATTATTACGTTTATATCCTGTCTTTTTTCCTTTTGCAAAAAACCCAAGGTGGCCCACATGGTCCTCCTCCTCTCCATTTTATCCTCACAACAATCCTGTGAGGTAGGTTAGGCTGAGAGAGTCAATAACTGGCCCAAGGTCACGAAGTGAGCTTCATGGCCGAATGGGGACTAAAACCCAGATCTCCTGAGTCCCAGTCCAACACTCTAACCACAACATCACACTACACCACATGATTTATACTGAAAGCCTTTCTAAGCCCTCTTTACAATGAGGTAAATCTTGTTCCTTTTTCTGGGTGAGGCTTTCCAGATGAGGCTTTGATGGTACCATTGCCCTGACTCATTCACAGAATGTTACCAGCAGAGTGGTCCAGACATTGTCATCTTCCACTGTAACCCTCCCACGTTTTCCCACCACTTCTTCCATCTTACTGCAGAAAATCCATTAAGGAGAAAAAGGTGAATAGCTGCACAATGCCTTCTAACTGGTAGCGCAAGCATCCCTCCGTCGGGGGCACCGTCTGTTTCTTCACACATATGAGACCACTGTCAAAATTGTCTGAAGCAATGGCATTAGACGTGCAACTGTACTTCTCTTCTTATCAGCCCAGGTTACACAGCCTAGTGCTTATTCCATGTCTATCCATCCATGGTGGGAATCTGCATGTTGTTAATTAATTTAATTTAAATTAATGCATGTAATTAATTTAAATTAATTGAAGCAAGACCAAAGGACTACCAGTTGGCAAGTCCTGGCTGTTACCTAGACAAGAAAGGATGATGGGGCACCTTACTGAGGAGATATGGCTTGTTTTCATCACTCAGGATCATAGCCTTGGACTGCTTCTGGATTCATCAATACACCTAGGATCCCAGGTTGCAACCGTGGCCAGGAAGGGCTTTCAATGCACCATCTTGACACTATGAGGGGAAAGGGAACAGGTTTGGTGTTTTTTTTAAAGAACTCAGTGGTGAAGCTGGTGAACCATCATTTATGCCTTTTTACCTTGAGGCTATACTATTGCGACACATGCTAATGCAGCTGCAATGGAAGTCTGTGGAATGGGTTGTCCGGACTATTTTGCATTTGTAATGTCAGCACTGGCGTCCTATTGCCTTCTGACTATAATTATAAGTCCTTATTATAAAACTTAAAAGGGCCCAACTGTCAAACACACTGAGCTTGCTTGTAGGGGGACATAGAATTAGGTTGGCACAGGCGTGAGAATTAACAAAAGCACAGTTTTAGTATTTATGGACTGTATTCTGTTCTCTTTTAATGAGGTTTTATGATGGTTTAATTGTTATCTGTCCTCACCTTTGGTATGGGGCAAGCTATAAATCTAATTAAAACAATATACATCTTCCTCCTATACTGTAGGACCCACAGGGAAATACAAGCCCTATTTAGACTATAGGTGGGGAGATTATCAGTGTATGGATGAGGGAACAGATTCATGGCCACTAATGCTGTTCCTTGTCCCCCAGCATCAGGTGAAGATGTGGACTCAGAGGGCAGGGTCAGTGACCCAATTCTACACATACACACACACACATGCATTTATATCCCAACTCATGTGGTCTGGATAGGGCTACAGTGTTTTGTACTTTTCTTCTTTAAAGTGTGCAACTAGTACAGAAGTAATGTACAACCTCTACAAACATACCACAGTTCAAGTGCTTATGTTCATGTGAACTCAGCAACAATCAACAAATGCCACATGAAGCTGAGTAAGTTTTGACACTTGATCTTTCTGGGAGAACTTTGCTTACCTCATTGATATTATTTCTTTGGACTGTTTGGTCAGAATGGCAGTTCTTGGGAAATGGTGTGAAATAATAAATTAGCTGAGGTCTTGATGTAACTTTAATAAAGTTCAACAATTAAGCTATTGGGTCTCTATATTCATACCAGCAAAGTGAAGGTTAGTTCAAGTGCATGTTGTTTCAATTTCCTGTATTTCAATATTGTGGAAGTATTGCAGCAGCAACAGATATATTTTTTGGAAAGCAGTTGTTTTATTTGTTTTGTAATATTTATATTTTTATTCATTTGTAAGCCACCCTGGGATTTGTAAGCCAATTGGTCACTGACAGGTGGGAAATACGTTAGAACAACAACAACAATAATAGCAACAACACAAGATTATTTTGATTTTATATCAATGTAATTGTGATGGCTTCCTCAAAGAAGTCTGAAAAATAGAATTCTGTTAGAAATCACTGGCCTTTCCTCACAGAACTGTGGTTCCTAATGTTCCCCAGGCAGAGGGAATAACCCATTTTTACGTGTGTGGTGTTGATATACCATATATTTGAGAATATGCAGACCAGCTTATTTTTACACAGATATTGTGGAGGTGCAGCATTCTTGGGTGATACAGGGAAAGGATCATTAACTCTCAAGTAGTATTGCTTGGCTTGATATTTGATATTCTACCAGAGATTATCATCAACAGTCCAAAAATGGGTTTCAAACGCACATTTGGCTCTGTGTGTAGCTTTTGATTCAGATTTGTTTGCCAATTTCACACAGTTTTGAACAAGTGTCTTTCTTTTAACTGACTGCAAAGGAGCTTTGCCAATGCCTCAGCAAAAGTCATACAAACACCTGCTCTTTTGTCTCCAGTCATTGTCAGCATGGATTCCTCTGAAACATCACTGATAATTTTCAGGGACAATTGCCCTACCAACTGACACAGAATAATGTGGGATAAAACAAAAATGCATCAAGCACTCCACTTCTTATCCATGACGTTAGTACCACACCCATTACTGCACTCTAGTCACTCTGGTGGATAAAGTCTATTTAGCCTATCCAACTGGTAGATATATGCATGCCACACATTTTAATGTCAATTCTAAAGATGCTATTCCTTTTGTGTGACGATAAGCAATCGTTCATCCAGCATTAATGTAGTCAGTGTGCATTAGATTAAAATAAATTGGGGATGGAAAAACTTGACATTTTGAATATGCGTTTTTGACGGCCTGAGTGCTTACTGCCCTTTGCCAATGCTGCACCTTTGAAAAGCTGGCCCTAGATCCTTCTATGGAGCTAGGGACTCTATATTTATTTATTAAAACATTTCTATCCTGCCCTATATAAGTAAGATCTCAGGGCAGCGTACAGATAAAATCAATTTAAACAGACTCTGTAGCTCACTGCAGCAAAAGAAGAAGAGTGACAAGGGAAAGCTAAAATATCCATGCCCTGTCAGAGCAGGATATGATTCTTACAATGGCTTTTCTGTCCCCTGTCCAGAGCAAAAATGCATTTAAAAGAATTCAGCGTGAAGGGTAGTGCTTTTATTCCTTTCTTTCTTTCTTTTTACAAATATAAGCCTATATTCTCAGTAGCACCAAAAATAACCGGCTCTCTGTTGTGTTTATTGCCTTCCCGTACTTGCAGTCATCTATTTTATCCCCCTTCGCTCATCATTCAGCCAATGTAGACACATTTAATCCTGGGAGCACATCTTCATCATTCCCCTGAGGCAGCATTCCTGGAAAAAGCTGCCAGCCAGATATATAACTGCATTACAGAGTGAGTCAATGGACACCCAACCTCACTCCGTATCTTACATTTGGTCTTTATAGGACTGGACTCTCATTGTGCTTTCTGTAAGCTTATTATCACACAGCAGTACAAATTCGTTCCATGTTGCTCCTACTTTTCAGACTCTAGAGGGCAGTATAGCATTTTAGGAAACAGGTATTTTTTGATTTTTTTCTCCAACAAACATACAGGTATCTGCCTTGATCCATTAGAACAAATATATATCCATCCAAACAGGAACGAGGTCATAATACTTGTTTTATTATTAAGGCCAACTAAAAACCACAAGGCAGTGAGCTAGCTTTCATTATGTCACCGCCTATGTTCCTTTCCTGAGTACAGGTCCTTCAGTTTATATGTACACATTAATAGAAAGGAAAAGGTGTTTTTAATAAGATTCTTTTCAGCATCCCACAAAGAAGAGAATGTATGTTCCTATGCTTTCCTACAACAGGAGGTTAAAGGAAGGTTAACCTTCTGAAGAACGTTCACTATTGATATGTCCTATGCCCATATCCATGTTTGAATTGTGTGCACTTTAGAACCGAGCAGTGAATAATGCTCATATTATAAACTAAAATCATTCTTACCAACAGAGAGGAAAAAAAATTGAAATGCTGCAAAGGAACCCGTAGTGGATTTCTGTTTGTTTGCTTGCTTGCTTTAACAAGTATGTTAAAAGCCATAGCTTGTGCATTGTGACACACTGAAAAAAGGAGCCAATTTGCTTTGCTTTCCCCATCAGGCCGGCTGCCATTGGCAGAGCTGGCACAGAAAGGTTAAGCAGCTACAAATAGACAGCTGAGCATTAAAAGTTAGAGACCTTAGAAGTGGAATTGTGAGGTAGGCTCCACATATGCAGCAGAATAACTTGGGGTAGAACTGATTCACTGCTTCCAACTGCAGCTGGGGAATGCCATTTTTGAATTTTCCCCAGTATGAAAACCCCCACCAATAGAAAACCAGGACAGAGGCAACTGTCTAGGCTACAACCTTTCTGATCTGTTAGTTTTGTTTTTTACATGAGGGGTTTGTTTGTTTGTTTCATGAGGGAGCATTCCTCACCTGGATTCCCCACCTGCAAGCTGAAGTGGGGCAGTCCATTTTACCATCTCACTATGCTGCATGTGTGGGCTAGGCCTAAAGACTAAAATGAAACTGTATGACTTTCAAATAGACAGTATTAGTGCAAATCAAGGGACTGGTTTTTGGACCTTGAAATGAATGGTCATTGGCTACAGACGAATGACACCTGCCGGTTTTTGTATATATAGGAATTATATGTAATATATAACCCTATGCATTGGTTCAAAAGTGTGGTGGTGGAGATATTACTTGTGGAGAACCAAAAATCAGAACAAAAGCACCTTGTTTCTCAGCAGAATCGGTGAGAATGCAGCTGCACAGCCACTTGCAGTTGTGGTGGCAGCTGGGGCAGGGGAGGGGTGTGGCCCCCGGGGGGTCTAATGTGGCCCTCCAATCCTCCACAGTTGCCCACCTCAGTTGTAAATCCAGGCTAATGTGAACTCCATCCCACCTTCATTCCAATCTGCGTATGGGGAGGACAAAGTTAGGGCCCACTGCGAATGCTAGGTGCAGGAGGAGGGAATTCTGATGAGGGCTGCAGTGGGGGCAAAGGCTACCCCACCCCACCCCAATGGCACGATTCTGATATGGCTCATCCCCCCGTACTGGCTACTTCTTAAAGAAAAAACAACTATGCAAGGTCAAATGATGTGACAAGTGTCATGTCTAGTTTGGGCCTTAGGGGCCACGTGTAAGCTGCCAGAAGGGCTAGGTTTATCATGGTAGTAACAACTCTTTTATCTTGTTACGATGAAGGGGCTGTGGGAGTCTATAAACAAGTTTACAAGCAAAGATGAAATTTTCCAGCCCTCTGTTCAAGTTTTCTACTGCTTCCTGTTCACGTCGTCTTTTCTTTTTCTTCAGCGAAGAGCAGCTGCTTGAAGCACTTAGTACTTTACTATTTCATGATTATATGCCTTGAACCTAGTGAACTTTGAGTGCAATCCTATGCGTGTTTAGAAGAAGAAGAAAAAGTCCTACAATTCCCAGCATCCCCCAGCAGCATGGTTGGCTGGGAATGCTATGAGTTGTAGGCCTTTTCTCTGTCTTTTCTCTGTAGGATGGTGCCTAAAAGGGTTCAATTTTATTTTTTATAGCAGCTGTTCAGATAGCACAACTGTTGCTGCTGCTGGAAAAGTGATGCCTTCTTTATGCGAGGGGCGTTGAACTTCTTTCAGCCTGAGGGCTGAACTCCATTTCTAAGAAGCTTTCCAGGGCTACATGCCAGTGGTGGGCAGGGCTGAAGGCAAAGGGGGCAGGGCCAAAGGCAAAAGGGCGGGGCCCAAATACCAAAAATACCAGCATATTCTAGCTTAAAGTTCTTACTGCCAGCGACTTAGGAGAGGCATTTCAACCTGTTAGAAAGGGGGAAACACACACACAAAAGACAGAGAACCACCAAATGACTGGTGGTTGGAGAAAAGGGGCATGGCCCTCTGGGGAACCCTGGAGGGATGGATTAGGACCCCACGAGGGCCAGACTGGGACCCTGAGCCTGAGGTTCTGCAGCCATGCTTCATGCCTTTTGAACAGCCAAATTAATTTGCTTGGTGCAAGTTGTTACGGTATGCTTGCATTACATTTTTCCATTGTCAAGCCATTCTCTTTGATAAAGCAGATTTTTCTACTACATAAAAACATCGACATCACGCATTAGCAATTTTGGGATGAAGGGACCATATTTGGATCCTTCACTTTTTTAAAACTAATCATACATTCTAGAAGCAAAATCTCTGCAATCCCATGATGTAAAACAAACCACTAGGCTAAGAATTCTTGATCTCCAAGTTAAAAAAAATCAAAATTAAAAAGAAAAAGAAACGCATCCTTATTAACACTCCACCTGACACTTCCATGGCCCTTAAGTGACCTCTGGCTAATCCCGGGTGTGTTTTAGTGCTGCTACCACAACCAGTTCACTTCCAGACAGGGGCAGCGACTGCCATTTTAACTCTAGACCAACCAGATCATGGCTGATTTAATGCACACCCGGTTAACTACCATGCCGGTGGCGTGGTTTTTATTTTATTTTTGCTGTATGACTGTTAGACCATCACCCCAATGTAGTTTTAGAGGGACATTGTCTTAATGAGAGCATCTCACTAGGAAAGAAAAGGGAATAAAAGAAATAACTGGACTAGAACTGTTGGCTGTCAATAGACATCTTCAGAGGGACCTAAGCATTTTATGCTCGCAGTTCAGGATAGCCTATGCTCGGTGCTAGAGAAGGAGTGAAAACCTTCCACACTCAGTGCCAAGACGCCACCAACAGAAATTCTCTCCTATGCGAAACCTGGCAATAACTTAGGTATTTGGAAGCCAACAGGAATCATCCCATTCTGCCTTAATCTCTAATCCTAATGTCACAGCGTTCCCAGTGGAGGAACAATAGAACTGATTCAAACATTGGTTCCCTGTTTTAGAAGAACAATAACAACTATGCTGATATTCAGATGACTCCTCCAGGCAACAGGTACAAACACACAGTATTCAGTCTTGTGCTTTCTCAAAGTACATTATTTCCTTTCTTAGCCAAGATCCTATGACTATGACTATGAATTTCTGAATTCTCTCCAGTCACCTGTTGAAAAGGAAACCCATATCAATATCTATCTTTTCCTTTCCATTGGATGACAATGGGGAATATGCTCACAGTCCTTGGAAGGATAAGTATTTTCCTGTTTATGGGACTACTACATTGCTACTTCTCTCCCAGCTTCTGGTCTCTTCACCCCTTCACAACTATAAGGGTAGCTGTTCCTGATCAGGTAATAAAGCCAGTGTAGTCCATGTAGGGCTTGGACTGAAATTCCTACTCAACCCCATACTCCGCCATGGCATTTACTGTTGCTTTAGTACTAAGCCATATATCAATATACATTTATATTCAATATCCATTCTTCACATGTAAAATGGGGATAATGGTGACCTAACTCAGAGCTCAGCCTAGCCCAGTGGGTTGTGGGAAGAAATAAGGAACAAAAGAAGGCCAAGAAATTGCAGAGAAGCTGGATGAATTATTTGTATCACTCTTCACCGCAGAAGATGTCAGAAGTATGCTGTGTTGGAGCCATTGTTTGCATCTGAAGAGGAGTGATGTCAAACAGACATGACAAACAATGATTTATAATTAACTGACATGTTAAAAAGTAACAGTCTACTAGGGCCAGATGGCATTCTCCCAAAAGTGTTTAAAAGAATTCATATGCAAAGCTTTTTAAAAAATTAAAACATGTAGTTTATCTAAAATCAATCTCCTTCAAAGATGATTGGAAGGTAACTACTGTAACCTCATTTTTTTTTAAGGGGGATCTGGGGGCATCCAGGAAATGCTATTACCTGTTAACCTCTGTCTCAGGTAAAGTGGAATACAGAGAATTCCAAAAAGCATGAAAGCTAGAATTGTTAAAGAACTAGAAAAACATGTTTTGCGGAGGAAGAATGTCTTACCCCTACCAACGTTTTAAAATTCAGGTCTTGTTGATCACACTAAATTATTCAGTATAATGAATATACTCCAAGAAGATTACGAAGAGCTCCAAAAGGATATCTCCAAATGAGGTAACTAGGTATCATCATGGCAGAAGACACAGAATGGTAGATGCAGCTTGGGACCAGGCTACCTGAAAGACCACCTTTTCCCATACAAGCCTGCCCAGTCCTTAAGATCTTCTGGAGAGGTTCTTCTTTCAAGACTGCCCCCATTCGAGATGCGTTTGGTGGCAATGTGAAAGAGGGCCTCTTTGGTGGCTGCCCCCAGACTGTGGAACGTCCTCCCAAAGGAGGCTACGCTCACTCCCTCTCTACTGTCCTTCTGCTGGCAGGCCAAAACCACTTTATTCAAGGTAGCCTCTAAGTGGGTCTGTTGGTTTGGACACTGTTTTTATTCTGTAATTGTTATGTTTTTATAGTATTTTAATGTGTTTTATTTTTGTTGTTTTTAATTGTTTTTGCATGCCGGCTTGAGTGCCATTTTTTTGGTAGAAAGGCAGGGTATAAATCAAATAAATAAATAAATAAATAAGGTGATACTGAAATAAAAGGTCTTGGAGTCCTAATCGAACACTGAAAATGTCACTTCAGCTCAGTGAAAAAGGCAAATGGGATATTGGGAATTATTAGGAAAATGGATTCTAAATACAACAGTAACGCTACTATATGTATGATGCTTGCAATCACATGTGTGTAGATATAACTGATGGCCTCATAAAAGTATCATAGGGCTTAAGAAAGTATAAGAAGGGTGACTAAAATGGTCAGGGGGTTAGAGAATCTTCTCTACAAGAAAGGCTAAGGAGGTTGGTTGGGACTATCTAGTTTAGGTAAGGATGACTAAGAAAAGACATGTAAAGGTTAATAAAGCGATCAACAATTTATTATTGATTGATTGATTGATTGATTGCATTTATATCCTGCCTTTTTTCCTCTTGCAAGGAACCCGAGGCAGCTTACATTCTCCTCCTCTCCATTTTATCCTCACAACAACAACCCTGTGAGGTAGGTTGAGCTGAGAGTCTGTGACTGGCCCAAAGATACCCAGTGAGCTTCCATGGCTGAGTGGGGATTGGAACCCGGATCTCCCAGCTCCCAGTCCAGCACTCTCACCACTACACCACGCTGGCTCTCAATGTGGAGAGAGTGGATGTAGCCAGGGCCAGCATCAAGGGTAGGCATGGTTGGGCACCTGCCATGGACCCACACACCAGCAGGGGCCTGCTGACAAGAGATGCCTGGAGTTGCCTCTCATCTTCACCAGTGCAACCTGCTTGTTTGCCTGATTGTCTCCCTCCCCCGGCCCAGACCATTGCGGGGGGGAGGAGAAGGAGCAGTAGATGCCACTGCCTCCTTGCTTCTCTCTACCTGTCAAGCAAGCCATGATGAGAGAGAGGGTGGGGAGAAACAGCAGCTGGTGACAATGTCAATGAGAAGGTAGACTCATTGAGGGAGGGGAGGCTGTTGAGGTCTTGCCCAAAGGCCCTCAAAACCTGGAGCTGGCACTGAATGTAGTGATATTTATCAAGCTCTTTCTTGTGCTCGCTCTCTCTCTCTCTCCCGCTCTCTCTCTCTCTCTCTCTCTCTCTCACACACACACACACACACACACATGTAGAACATGGCATTCTTCAACAAAATTCAATGGCAATAGGTTGCAGAAAGGCAAAGGAAATACTTCTTCAAACAATGTGATTATGGAATTCATTACTACATGATGTAATGATGGGCACCAGGTCAAATGGCTCTTTAAAAAGACTAGACAAATGTATGAAGAGAAGATCTATTTATACACTGTTTGGAGCATGTATTAAAAGTGCCATGTAACTTATTATTGATAATAATAAGCTTTCTGCCAAGACTGCCATTCATCTTATCCATAATAGGCATTGCTCCTTCCCTTTGCCAAGAAGCTGAGCCACACAAACATTTTTTTCTGACCAAATAATGATTTTTGCAATCACCTGTAGTGACAGTTGTATGTTACTTGGTCTTGAGAAATAGTCCTATATCCATTCAGCTCTCCTTCTGTCCTGTGTGGCAGCTGTAGAAAAATCACAGCTGTGGCATGGAAAAATGTATAGTACGACAAAGTGAATGTATGCTTGCTTCTAAGGGCCATGCCTGTTTCACTTTTTTTTTTCCTTCTGACCTAGCCAGGAGTTTCCATACAACCTTATCTGGGTAGTGGGGGCCCTACTAGAATATGGATTCAACAAACAGGGACTGAGTTTGCTGTTCTCAGCTCACTTGGGAAATTGACTCCACGGTTCTCAAGACTGAGAATTTTTCAGCAGTGAGGGGAGTGATGGAACTGGAAGATTAGTGAAACTAGTTGGTACTTTAACAGAAATATGTTCCAAAGGAAGGATCGCAAAGAATAATGATACACAGAGAGACTGCAATAAGGTAGAAGTGCCTTTACTCATGGAATGTAAAGATTTGTATCATTTCTGAAGTTAATAATTGAATGAACTCTAGTAAGAGTAAGATAACATGTACTGCAAGGCTCAAAAGCCCATTTGAACATCGGAATATCTTGATGCCATATCTCAGCAATGGTGTTTCTCCACTGTCATATATCGCCCAAAGTAGTGGGATATTTCATACACTCATCCCTTTGAGTAGGAGACATTAACTAAACAGAACAAAGGCATTTAGAAGAGGATGGCTTCATTGAGGAAGGCACAGAATCCAAAATACACAGCCAAGCAGTCATGTAAAGAATTGTATACACTATATCACATAACTCAATTTATGTACTGGAACATTCTTTCAAGAGATGACGCTTGTGCCCAAGTCTGTCGCATTTTTGTAAACAGGGGATGGGGTGGGGTGGTGGGAAAAGGAGAGACTGAGAGTGAACATTGTTACTGAGAAGCTCAGCCACAATAGCTTTCTGAAGGCATGTAGTTTGGATTTTGAATTTGTGTTGGTGTGACCCTAGCATCTTGTCTACTATTATTCTGAGAAATACTGCAAGGGCAAACGTCTCATGGCGGCTAGGAGCAAGAGGATCCCAATGGTAGTACGCTAGGCCACCTGCTTTTATTGCATTTGAACCTCATTGACCTGTGTCCTCTATTGTAACTTAATCAAAGGGCTTGCCTTCCTGAACTATGCAAAACTTGGGAACTTAGACTAAATGCAAATACCTTCCTGACCTTCAAGTCACCACCTTAGTCAAACAACCTACAAGGGTAACCTCAAACTGGCCAATCTAAAGCCTTAGCAGGAAACATAATCCAGTCCTCAAGCATCCCAATCTCATCAGGTTAGAGCACCACCTGGGCACACCTCATGGTACCTTTTTGTTTTGTGTACATCTTCCTCTTACATGGCTTTTGTAATACATAGCCAGATAGTTGTAATTCAGCCAAGAAGCTAGGAATCCAAAGGAAGATTCACTTTCATCAACCAGAGCCACGCTACTGAATCCTTTGTTCACACTCATCCTGACTCCACCTAAATCATTGCCCCTTTGTGCTCCCCCTAGCCTCAGGTCTATAATTGTTCTTGGATCTGACCACCCTGCACACTTTTTTTTATCGTGGAACACAGAATGGACGGACTCCTGGGTCACAGAGTTCTGAAATCTGCCTGTGGCTCACTTGGCTTGATCATTCCTAGCACCCTCCTTTCCTTATACTGATGCCTAACCCACATTTCCAGGGTTAGAGTCCCTCTCCCCTTTCTTGAATCACCTCACTGCCTCATATTTCTCAATAGATCTGTTACTTTTTATGCCTAGATAGAGCATCACCCCCATTGCTGCATTTTGCCTGCATCCATTTCAGTGGGGTTGTCCATCCGTACTAGGATCCTGGTTGCTTGTCATTTTGTGTGCATCACCGTATCCATAGGCTGAGGGCCTGGGTGGCCTGCCCTCTTGGGCCTATGGGGCAACCATGTCTCGCAGTGGTTATTGACTTTAAGCTCATTGGACTTTTAAGTGGACAAGCTGGGAGCCTACTAGGCATTGTGCTAAGCTATTTCAGGGTCTTGAGCCAAGTGGACCCACGCAGAGACTTAGCAAGCTTCCTTTCCCTGCCTCCTACCGCTCAGTTCCCTTGCCACTCTCCTCTGTGTTTGTTACTTTTCTTAGAGTGGTGGAATCCAAGGAGAAACCTTGCTCCAGAGCTTTCCCTTCCAAATTATGTATGCTACACCTTTTAAAAATTAGGCTCTGGTTCCCAAATAAAGCCAACCGCTTGGTGTCCTCATAAACACCTATATCAGCCTGGCCTGAATGGAACTGAACATTACAACATGTTCTGGTCTGAGGCAATTACCCCATTGTGTCTCAAGGCTGGTAAAGGCCAGGCTAGGCTAGCTTGTGGTCCACACTGGCTTTCCAAGTGTTTCATGACTAACCAGGAAGTACAGTTCTTTGTGTTTTCCTTCCCCTGAAAGAAGGTAAATATACCTGCTTTTATTTTATTTCTTCCCCTTCCTCCCGAAACCTCTCTAAATCTAACCATTCTGTTTCTCGCATGGCCCACCATAGTCACTGTTTCCAAGACATATTTCTCACTCAAGGTCCTCAGCATCACTTGGGATTAAGTCCAAGGTTACCCACTCTCTGGTCATTTCCATGACCAACTGTTCTAGGCTACAGTCTTTTAGGGTATCTATAAATTTTACCTCTTTGTTTTGACTAGAACATCAATTTACCCAGCCTATGTGAGGGTAATGGAATCACCCATTACTGCAACACTTTCTTCTTTGGATGCCGCCTCAATTTCATTCTCCATCTCAAGATCACCCTGAGCATTTTGGTCAGGGAGGTGATGGCATGTACCCAGTACTAAATTACATTTGGGGCTGGTATTGTCATACGATAATGTGGATGTGCCTTTTGAGGTTTCTAGTTTGACTGACACTATGCCATCTTTACAGAGTGACATCATTCCCAGTACACCCTTCTCTGTCCTTTGCTAGAGTTTTTATCCAGACATGATTGAATCCTATTGGTTGTCTCTATTCCACCAGCCCACTATATCTATGTTCTGCTCCAACTCCCCCACTGCTTAGTTCGGAGTCTTTTAGCATTAGCATAGGAACACATACACACAGTGTCACTCTCCAAATGTCTGGTGTGTGCATTTTCCCCTATTGCCCTTTGGACTCTTTGACTGGTTTTCATGTTTTACTGTATGCTTGTAGCCTATTTCTATCCCATCCCCATTTTCACCCTCATCCCCTAGGGAAGATTCATCCCAAACCGGAGGCTTCACATCTCCTATCGGCTTTTCCCCAGCAGTTAGTTTAAAAACTGCTCTGCCACCTTTTTGATGTTAAGTGCCAGGAGTCCGGTTCTTTTCTAGTTCAAGTAGAACCTGTCTCTTTTGTACGGGCTCAACTTATTCCAAAATGTTCCCCAATGCCCAATAAATTGAAAGACCTCCTCTTCCTCCTCCTCCTCCTCCTCCTCCTCCTCCTCCTCATCCTCCTCGGGGATGGAATTGATGGTCTTATAGGACCCTTCCAACCCTACTATTCTATGATCATCATCCTCCACCTCTGTATACCACCATCTCATCCACACATTGAGACCCCCTCAATTTAATTGGAGAAAGAATTGATTTTGAGAGTTAGGAAGCAAGACTCCTTCCTTAAAGAATAAAGATTCTTTGTAGCAAATGTTGTGAATGGTTCTGCTTTGTGTTTCTGGTAATAAAGTACGTAATCA
Source organism: Heloderma suspectum (assembly GCF_057233095.1). Taxonomy (NCBI): domain Eukaryota; kingdom Metazoa; phylum Chordata; class Lepidosauria; order Squamata; family Helodermatidae; genus Heloderma; species Heloderma suspectum. The sequence goes on along the minus strand of NC_139459.1, from coordinate 243,810,085 downwards.
AACTTCAAATTGATGTGCCCTGAAGATGCTATACACTTTCAGATTAGCTTCCTGCAGCTGGAAAGCAGGCAAATGGTCCAACCAATACATTGTTCCTAACATACCTGGCATCTTGTCTTCTCAGATGACTTAAATGTTGTTTACCCTATAACCTTCATGCAGCTAGATTGCAGTGTAGCTCTCCAGACAGAGTGAGCTGTGGAATTTTTGCATTCTGCACAATGTTATGGGTTGGCAGCCGCTCCTTTGTGCTACACAGATACACTCCATCCCTTGTGTTTATCCTATAAACAAGAAAGTGCTCCACACTGTTATCCTAAAAAAAAACACCCTGAAACCTGAAGCAGACCAGTCCTGTTCAAACCATCCCAAGACATGCTGCCTACCACGCGTGTTTGTTTTTCATTGTAATTGTTAGTACAAGCTGGCAACAGATGCTATATCTTCATGGATATCATTCAGCATGAAGGAAAAAGAAGACATTCCACTGATTCGCACCCAGATGTCTTGCTCTATAGTATTTTCCCCATCAGATATAACTCTCAATCCAGTGAATGAAAAACACCAATGAGATTATCAGAAGTGCAATCCTATGCATAGCTACTCAAAAGTAACCCGCACTGAAATCAATAGGCTTTCTCCCAGGTAAGTGTAGATGAGATTGCAGCTGTAGTTGATAGAATAATGGCAACATTAATTGCAACAACATTAAATAATGTGAACAGTTGAAACTTTGAATGTTTGTGGAATATGGAACGTCTCCCTTTACTAGCATTGCAAAATCAAGTATTCACATCAGAGGCCCATTGCATCCTAAATATTCAGTGGTATAGTATCTTTTGTCAGATTAATGATCTGCCCTTTGCTCCCTATTTACACAAGGTCTGTCAACCAATTAAATTAGGGATGTCAACAGATTAAAGAATGCATAGTTGATTTATCACTTCTCTTTTTATTTACTAAATTTAAATAAATTTATATACCCCATAATTTCCATATAGGTGCCATTTTGAGCTGTTGAATGAAATGTAAGAGTAATTATAACTTAATAAACAAAAACTACCGTTCGTTATTAGAAATAAAGTTCATTTACAAGTATTTTCTATTTCATTCCCTATTAGAATTAACCACCAGAACCAAAATAGTCTCAGAAATAAACAACTATTACCTTGACCCTCATTACCACCAATTAAAATGTTCCTTTGCCTATTAAAATTGTCCCTACAATTAATACATTATGGGCAGAAACCAAAGGGGCACTTAGGCCCATGCCAATTCTTTTCCGCCCCGCCAATTCCCTTCCGCAAGTGGTGTGTCCCGCCAATTGCATTGAATAAGCAGGGCCCACTGCTTATGCAAGGGATATTTAGCACTTCCAAAGGGAATCCCCGAAGTGAGCAGAAAAAAAAAAAAAGCTCATTTCTGGAAGGAGGCAGGTTGGCGAAACTCCCTTATGTGAGCTCCTCCGACCTGCCTCTTTCTACAAACAAGCATTTTGACTCGTTTCAGGTTGCCCCGGAAGCACTAAATAACCATTGCACAATCAGCAGGGGAGAAGAGAATCAGCGGGGGCAGACACACCCCGGTAGATTCAGTCTTCAGAGCTCAATCCTATGCATGTTTAGACAGAAACAAGTCCTACAACACCCAGCATCCCCTAGCCAGCCATACTGTCTGGGGGATGCTGGGAGTTGTAGGATTTATTTTTAATTAAACATGCATAGGACTGCGCCCTAAGTGTTAGCTGATTAATTCTACTAATTCAAATAGATTAAAGGATGCCTCCCTAATAAAATATCTATAAGATTATTATTATTAACACATCACATCAGCCAAGGTTATTTTGTTTTCTAACTGGGAAATATTAGAATAAAGAATATTAATTGTGCTTCCACAGAGACACAATTCAATAGACACATACTGTTTTGCCATGAGCTGAAATGCTGCTCCCTCATATAAATGTGTCATGATCACTTTCCTAAATTCGTACACTAGAAAATGTGGCCATTGAACCAGGGGGTTCAGTGGAAAGTGGAAAGGGTTCATTACTTGCTGCTTCTTTTGCTGTTCTGTTCCCCTTTCTCTACTGGGTTTTGGCTTCTATGGCATGAAACAATTTTCTCTACCATGTAAGGCAAGAATGGGAAAGGTGTGGCTCCAGATGTTGTTGGACTGCAACCCCCATCATCCCTCACTATTGGCTATGCTGGCTAGGACTGATGGAAGTTGCAGTCCAAGAACATCTGGAGGGCCCTAACATCAGGAGTCAGCTCTGGCTGGTGTTAACATGGCACTGCATACATTATGTGTGATCTGTAGCTTATCCTCTGGTTTCCTGTAAGTGTGTATACTTATTGTGCATTTATTGAGTAAAAGCTTGTAACAGCTGCACCTGTTAGAACATTGGCATTATTCCATGTAGCTTGGGTTTTTCCTTCCATGATCATTTTACAGACGCCATACACATTCAGGCAATAATCAGGCTTTTAGAATTAATTTCTTTCACCACCTTTCGGATCTTTCAAACAAAAAATAATTGTATAAAGCAAACTACTTTCCAAGCTTGAAATTAACCTAGCTTCATTTTTTCCACTTACACTAAATCGTATTTTGCTTAGTGGCTGACCCTTGTAAAGAGATTCCTTCATAGTGACAGTACATAATGCAGTTCTCTCCTGTACTATTTGTTACCAATGAAATGACTAGTATATTTTACAGCCCTTTCTTAGCTGAAAGAGTGAACACAAAAGTCTTTGATCTTTGTGAAACTTCAGCAAAGTTGCTTAGTTAGAAGATTCTTTATCTCCGCAAATCAACCTTCTGCCAGTGTGCTTTTTTGCTTTCCTGAAGCACTACCATGGTGTTTCTGCAAAGATGTCATCCTGATGAACTGGCTTGGCAGTTGGCCCTATAATACACTCTCTTGTCTAAGCATTTCTGGCCAAAGCCATGGCACAGTCCTCCTAGAACATCTCCTGTGCAAACCCCAGTAAAGCCAACAGGAGGTGTCTGTGCGAATACAGTTACGTGTTGCAAAGCTTCCACTGAGGCTGACGTGGAAGAAATTCCCCATGGGGTGGGCTTCTTGACTTTGTGCATGATGACACTCTTCTAGACAACAACTGTAGCACGGTGGCCACAAGACTGAGTTGATAAACCTGTGTCTGGGCTATACCACCAGATTGCAGGTGGGAGCTCACAAGATCCAGTATTCCTCATTACCTCTGCCTCCAAATTCCTCCTCTGAGAAAACCAGACAAATCCCTGACATCCAGTTTTCTATGGGCAGACTTTTTGTTTGTTGTTGCATGGGGGAGCATTCAGGCATGTGAGGCCCTATGTGCATCCTGAAGTAGTGCAGTCCAGACACAGGTTTACCACCACCGCAAAAACTAGGTCAGAACAGTGGAGGCTGGTCAGAACCAGGTAGAGCTATCCAAGCTTCACACCTTGGATAGCTATCTGACTGAAACCCAGAGCGGATTCACTACCCCACTGACATCAGAGCCACCCAGCCTCCACTGGGTCAGAATTGTGATCCAGAAATTCAACAGTTCAGATAATGCATCTGGCATGAACTGGAAACTTTCTTGGTCACAACGTAGGCAAGCCACTGTCTCTCAGTCTGAACCTCCCCTCTCCCCCTGCCCAGTCTCAGTATGAGGATTACATGGACCTAGTTAGAGCATTGTTGGGAGAATTACCAAGGTAATATAAATGAAGTGCTTTGATCACTCTAAAGCACTATATTAAATTAATTATAAATGATCAGTATACACCAAAAGGAGGTGTATTACATTTTTGTGAGGCTGAAGCCATTGCATCTGTTCTTAATTATGCTGGGATACAATATACTAGATAACAATATTTCCTTGTTAATGAACTTAACAAAATAATCCTAAAGGATTGTGACTATATAACTGAGCTACAGAATCATTGCTTACTAAGCAATCCTTTAGGAGATAAACTATGCTTTTAAATAAACTGTGTGACAAACCCTAGACATCTTTTCCTAAAGAAATATCCATTGCTTTCTGGGCTAAATTTTAGATCAGAGGAAATACTTGGGATCAAATGATCTGAAACATGGATGGATGCAGCAGGAAGGAAGCTGTATTTGCAGAGGCTCCTGCTCACCTAAGTGATTTATGTTGTCACCTCTGACAGCACTGATCCTCACTTAGGTGATTGGATGTTCCCAGCTGCAGACCTTTTGAGCTCATGTAGGAGAGATCTGAAAATACAGATTAATAGGAGAATGACTGACAGTACTTAAATGTCTGAGAAGGGACACCACCCCTCCAATTACCCCTGAAGTGTTTTCTGTTTCAACACAGAAAGGAACCTATTGAACTTAAAATGCTGAAATTATACATTATGGCTGAAAACATCAGTCACAGTAGTGCAACAACAAATAGCTTTCTCTTCAGTTGATGCAATCTCGAGGAGAATGGCAATGAGTTTTTGGTCTGTCATTTGGAGTAACCTGCAGATAAAAAACAGCCTCTATATTTTAAGAAAGCTCTGTGCACTCAGCATTTAGACATTCGCCTTAAATACATGCTTTAGGCTGCAATCCTACTCATGCTTACTGAGATGTAAGTCTCATTGAACGCCAGGGGGCTTACTTCTGAGTAGACATGCATAGGATTATGCTGTAAGTTTGCTAGTCCCATCAAAGTCAATTATATTGTAATCATGTAAATGAGTCAGACAGGAAGTGGGTCATGACAAAGATGTAAAGTCCCTAGATACCCTAAATAACTGCGCCCTAGAACAGCTGGCCATTACAACTGAAACATGTATTGGTTTCTCATCGGATCTCGTTTGTTACCGACACTACTCAAGCCAACTGCAGTTTCCTGCCACCACGGGCTTGTGGCCAGAACTAATGTGTGCAGAATGGAACAGGGAACAGGAGAATTGAATCCTTCTAAACCAATGGAAGGCTGTGCTCTCTTTAATTAAAACCTCAACTTTTCTGTATTCGAGGCTATCGTTGTATAGGCTATATTGACCCCTTTAGGACAGGTTTTTTTAAAAACAAAAAAAAGCACAACCCTCCTCCAATTGCTGGCAGCGAAATGATGCAGAAGGCTCCTTAACACAAAAGATGCAGTCCACTCCTGTCTTACTGTGTGTCAATTCTGAATAGAGGTTATTGTCTGTATCAGCTTGGTCCTGGAAACAAACCTAACATTCATGGACAAAATAGTATTGATAGGAAACCTCCCAATTTCATGGAACCTTACCCCAGGAGAATGGAAATGGATTAGCTGCACTCGGTTGGTCTCCAAGTATATTGTTTTATTTTTATTTTATTTTTATTTATTATTTCATTTCTATACCGCCCAATAGCCGAAGCTCTCTGGGCGGTTCACAAAAATTAAAACCAAACAACACACAATAAAACAATTTAAAATATATAGAACATTAAAACCACAATATAACAATACAACCACAATAAAACCTAGCAGCAGTGCAGGAGTTTAAAATACAGATTTAAAACAGCAAAGATAAAAATTTAGAAAGCTAAAATGCTAAAATGCCTGGGAAAATAAAAAGGTCTTCACCTGGCGCCAAAAGGAGTACAATGTAGGCGCCAGGCGAACCTCACTAGGGAGCTCATTCCAGAGCCGGGGTGCCACAGCAGAAAAAGCCCTCCTCCTAGTAGCCACCCGCCTCACTTTCTTTGGCAGGGGCTCACGGAGAAGGGCCGCTGACGATGATCTTAAGGTCCGGGCAGGCACATATGGGAGGAGGCGATCCTTCAGGTAACCTGGCCCCAAGCCGTTAAGGGCTTTGAATGTTAACACCAGCACTTTGAATCGGGCCCGGAAATGGACTGGCAGCCAGTGCAGCTGGAAAAGTACTGGCGTAATATGAGCTCGCAGGCCAGTCCAACAATCCTCTAATAGACAAAAGACCTGTCTTCACCTGCCATACATGAACTGGCGACATATCATAGATCACAGAAATTGGAGTCTGACTAAGCTATGTGGCAAGCCTATATGTTAAAGGAGGATAAGGAAATTGCAGAAAAGCCATATGGATGTTTGTGTCAATCTTTACTACAGAAATCATAGTGCAGATACATAGAGGCAGGGCTGGTGTTGAGGTAGGCATGACTGGGCACTCACACCCCAGCAGGGGCCCACTGACAAAGCCTCCTGGGCCTGCTCCTCCTCTTCACCACTGCAGTCTGCTTGCTCACTTGCCTCTTTCTCTGGCCCAGACAGCACTGGCAGTGAGAAGGGGAGCAGTAGATGCCACTTCCCACTTGCTCACGGGCTCTGTGCCTGTCAAGCAAGCAAGTAAATAATGAGAAAGAAGATGAGGTGCAATAGCAGCTGGTGGCAATGGTGGTGAGATGGTAGACTCACTGAGGGAGGGGGCCCACTGAGGGTGCCTTGCCTAAGGGCTTTCGAAAAGCCCTGGACAGAAGTGTAGTATAAAATTATGCATGGTGAGAGAAAGAGGATAGGGAGATGTTTTTTCTCCCTCTGTCATAATGCTAGGATTCACTCTCACAATACTAGTATTGTCCAGTGAAGCTGAATGGTGGGAGATTTGGGACAGACAAAATAAAGGACTTATTCACACACTCCTTAGTTAAACTATGGAATTAGCTCTCACAAGATGTGGCAATGGCCACCAACTGAGATTATTTTAAAAGGGGACTGGGCAAATTCAAGGAAGATAAGGTCATCAATGGCTATGGGTCATTCTGACTATACACTACATCCAATATCAGAGGCAATGTGCCTAGCTGGGGAACATGAGTGGGAGGGTGCTATTGTCTTCATGTCCTGCTTGTGAACTTCACATAGACATCTGCTTGGCCACTAGATGAGGGAGGCCTTTGGTCTGATCCAACACAGCTCACGGTATGTTCAGATGTTTTGAAGTTTTCCTAAGTCAGAAAAACTATAGATGAACCTTCACCGAAATGTGCCTCTGCTATGCACATGCAGCTACTGCATATCTGTGTACTTATGGCTTTAAAGCGCCGAGTCAATCAAGCTGCTTTTATAATAAAATGAACAGCTTGTAAAACTCTCTGGCAGTTTTTACTGTACGTGACACGGCTAAACAAATAGCAGACAAAGTTCTTACAATTTCATTAAAATAATTTACATCTCACTCAGCCAGAATGCTAAGGTGTGAATTGTCCTTTTCAGGTTATTCATTCACAGACCTGTCATTAATCATAAAGAATGCAGATCTCATGACTTCCCCTATTATGCGAGGTGCGACCTCTTATCAATCCATTTTTCTTCAAGTTACTTTGCTTCACCTGTCTTTCCTTTTGTGCCTTTTCTGATACCCCCCCCCTTTTTTTTGCAACTGAAGCTGATGCCATATGTTTAATGAAGGGAGAGCTGAGGCCGCAACTAATTTAATCCAGATTTTCTCTCATCTGAAAACATTCCCCATGCATTAACTAGTTGTATTGTTTAAATAATTGTTCAGGCATTTATTAAAAATATAAGACAAACTTCTTTATTCTTGTCAAAGTTATTTTAAATTACAGATATGAAACCTTCACAACCATTTTTTAAAAAAATAGAAAATAATTCTAAGTCATTATTATCCTTATGCTAGCTTAATATCACCTAAATAATAGGTATTTGCACTGCTACATCAGCCTGATGCTCCAAGTCCAAAGAGTGCTAGGTCAGGATGGGCACCTGTTTTCATGAAAACTTTCACCATTTCCAAAAGAGACCCATCCTTCTTTTGGATGGGCAAATGAACAGGGCAAAAATGTTATTAAAGGAGGTGATTCACAGGACGATGTACAGTGTGAACCCTACCCTTCTCTTTGCAAGAGTGGGGGAAGAATTGTGCTGTGCATCATAATGCAGATATACAACTTCAAAAGAGGTGATCCAGAGCAGGAGCTACAGCGAGAGCATAAAGGGGAGAGATCTCAGTGCAGATTGTGCAGCAGATCTTACCCTTTAATGCGGCTGTGGCCACATTAAAGGAAGTTTTCCACAGCATCATATACAGCACGATCCCTCTTCCCTTGGCAAACTCTTTGCAGAGAGGGGCATAGATCATGCTTCAGATTGTGCTATGGGCTGCCTCCTTAAAATGGCAGATAACTACCACTTTAAAGGAGATCATCTACAGTACAATGCATGGTACTGTGTGGGTATTTCAAGCATGAATCTCTGCTAAACCTTCTGTTCAATGGGCATTTTTATAGTTGGCATACCACAATGGGCACCAGCTAGAAAGGAAGGCTCACTGTTTAGACCATATTTAATGGCAATTTATTATGGTTAGGAGGTTCTTCAAATGGTTTTCTTCAGTTATAAATGGAAAATGCTAGTCAAACTGCAAAATGAATCACTGCTGCTTTTCTGGTAATAACTATAGGTTAAAAAAAATCTCTGACATAAAGAAACTATGTATTAAGTGCTTGTCTTCAAACACAGAAAGTTTAATACACTGTGATTTTTTTTCTCCCCCAAAGGAACAGCTTCTATTTCTAATATTCCACAACCTAAAGCAAACTGAATGATCTCCCCAGTGCTTTATGGCAATTCAATCTTTATGAAACACTCATCATCTAATTTCATGGCTTCTTTATTTCAAAACAAAATTTTCCCTCTGAAAGTGAAGGCTGCACAGCCACCAAGTGCCAGGAAATCTGCGATGAGCTCACTAACTGATGTAACATCCACTTTATCTAATGAGGCTGTATTGGCAATGTTAGCCCAATGTTCTTTTCTTTTAAAAGGGACAGGGAAATAGATAAGGACAAGGATATGAAAAACCCACATGTGGTGGAACAGCAGAACTCCTACAGTGGTCATTATTAAGAGGAAAACATCTCATCTTTGAAGACCAGCTTGCAGAATGACTCCGTGAAGAGCTCTATTATTAAGGACAGACAAAAGGCCTTTAAGTGACAGATCCTGTCTTCTGAGATCAAACTTCCCCGATACAGCATTTGAAATGGAAGTACCAATTCCAAGCCAGGCTACTTTGCTTCCCCTAATTCTTGTCATCCTGGTGCTACGGTGCTGCTGCTTATTATTCAGCCTTGGGGTGGGGTATGGGATGGGGGGAGAACAGAACATGTTGCTCTCAACATGGCATTTTTACCTATGTCTGAAAAACCTTTCAGATAGTTGGCTCTAAAAATATTTAACAGCAGTTCCGGATATGAGCATTTTGTCTAGGATGTCAGTGTTCTAGCATGACTCCACAGATGCTGCTGCTGCCTTACAATGGACATAGATGCACAGGATTGTGATCATGTGTGGGCAAAGGTCATGTCACAGCTGAGAAAAGGAAAGGCCAAATGTGGAGCACATTCTACATGGCTCCCTGGTTCATTCCATTCTGGACTGTGGGGTGCTGGACTTCATACAGCACTTAGTAGTTTTTCAAAGAACACAGCTAGGGATTTGCCCACTTCAAGGGACTGCAGCGGGGATGGGAAATTCTCACATCACTCAATGCTGCCCATGTGGGTCCCTCTGCCACCCAGATCAGTTGGCAGGTGATTGTATACACCCTGGGCATAGTGCATTGCAAAGGCTATGCAGTGCCATAACATCTACATTGTTTCACAGAAAAGCTTGAGAATGGCACTTTCTCACAATCTACGCATGGCTGCAGCTTCAAACAAAGCGTGAGCATATATGAACAAATCTGTGCATAAGTAATTGTATTAAGGGGGAAAGGTGGCCATTCTAATTCTATTGCTTGATACCAAAGCTGAAAAAAGACCCTAGGGCTAGTTTGTGTGTCCCAGCTATCATGGGGACGATGTTCCATGTAGTAGCTGTTATCTTGTGCTAAGCCTTCCCCTAAACTCCATTGTGTGTGTTTTTTCATTTGTTTTGGAAGAGAGAAAATCACCTGATCTATGTGATAAGCTGCTACTCACCTAGGTAGTAGGCAGCCACTACCTACTGCACATAGTAGTGGCTATTACATGGAGTAAGTGGAAGTGGGTCCCTATATGTAGTGGGAATCGTGTGCAAATTGTCCCTAAACATATTGCCTATATAACTTGTGGCCCATCAAGCTGAACACAGCCCACCCTACCAGCCATGTGGGATGGCCAATCAGGAACTCAGTGAATCACCTGTTTTGCTACCTATCTGGAAGTGCAGAAACAGAGGGATGGCCAGGCACCTGGCAGGCCACAATACATGGTCAGTGATTTGCACTCAGGTTAGTGGGGCACAGGTTGTGTGGGTCTAGTCATAGATTGATGTTTGGAAACTGACCAGCTGTCCTGCTAAGGCCAAATCAGACTCATCATTGGAGCAAATTATAGGACAATCCAAAAGGCAAGGCAACAAAGCCGACCAATGTTTATGCACAAAAGTTCCAGTCCTGTATGGGATCAAGCAAAGGCAAGAGTGGTCCAGACACAAGCAAAGGTCAAAACACAATTAAGCAGTAAGTTGCTAAACACAATCCAGAAGCAGGATCAAATGGGAGTCCAAGGGTCATTGGCACAGAAGGTCAATCATAAGGCAAAGTCCAGAAAACAAAGTACAAGGCACAGGAGCACTGTTGTTCCAGCACTGGCTAGGTTAAAACTGAAGGCTTATATAGCCAGAGCTTTCTGAGCCCCACCCAGGGCTCAGCCACAATGTGTACAGGCCCTCGTGCAAAAGTCCTACTCAGGAGAAGGGACTTGCTCCCAAGGAGCCCTCGCTTGTAATTGAGTACTCCTTCACAGAGGAGCCCTATTGGCCTGCCTCTTGAGGTGGTGACACTCTCAGGGACTAGGTGGTCACCTAGCCACTGTCTCAGAGGTGGAACTCCCCTCCTCCTGCAGGGACGGACTAGCGGTGATCTCCTCTGAGGGGCCAGCCTCCCCCAGATCTCCTGACATGGGTGGCTCCTTGGCATTGTCTGTCTCTGGAAGCTCTAGCTCCTCCTCAGAGGAAGATTCCTCCATGGTCAGAATCATCAGACACCTGCTACACTGTCTGATTCCATTATTCTCTACCTGATGCTCTTCATTCAAAATCGTGTATACTGTTAGTATGGTAAAAACAACTGTTGGGTGTAAGCAGTTCAGACCTTTGCCTTTTGTCTGGTTCTGGACTGCAGAATGTTTAAGAGTTATCCTGATGGCTCAGGAGAACTGCTCAGAGCCCTTCCTTGCATATACAGAATACAGTGTTTTCATATTACACACTCTCACATAATACCGTTTGTTAACCTTTGCAATCTTATTGTCAGTTTCTTGGCTTTTGACGTAAACTCTGTCTTCAAGGGTCATGAACTGGAAATTGCTCCTGTTCAAGAACTGAAATGGTGGGCAGGGATCTATAAAAACACTACAAATCTCAGAATCTGCATAAGTTGAAATGGCAAGTTGCTGCCTTATACCCATTTTATTTCCTGACCAGTACATTAATGGAAATCTAAAAAGGATACGGTCACATCCACACAGGTGGGAAGAGGCTCTGATAATTCAGATCCTTTTGATTCAGTCAGTAGGTGTAAAATCATACAGGATGAAGATGACTTACACTGAATCAGAACAATGGTCTCTGTGCTACCTGCCTCATCTCAAGCCAGCAGCACTTGTCCAAACAATGCTCTTCTGCTATCTATGTAGAACAAATAGAAGAAAGAGAATAAAATGGACATATGTCTGACATCAAAAATGGCAACCCTATCATGTGCTGAACCAGTAGGAGAACATTTCAGTCCCCCAGGACATGGCTGCTGACCTCAAAGTCACCTTAATTCAACAAAAAGACCTTAAAGGGAGATCCCAGCATGAAACTGCTGAACCAGAATTCATCAGAAAACTGAGAGCTTCTTTCCAGTGTCTGAAATTGTGTCTCCTCAGGTGTTAAATTAATATTGCAACAAAATAGTGCTATAACCTGTTGGGAATAGGTCACTCTGTTCTTAGCTTGTATATATCTGAGTAGCCTTGAAGGTGCCACAGAACTCCTTGTTGTGAAACACAACAGAGAATTGCTTGGAGGCCCATTAGGTATTGGTATCATGAAGTACAATCTTTGGCATGTAACGGCAAGCACACTCCCAGCCTCCTTCAGACTAACAGCAACCTGCCTCCAGAACATCAAAAGACTATGCATGAGGAGAGGAGCATGCCAGTGTTTTGACAGACTACATTATCATCAGCACATTTGCTCATTGTCATCCTAATGGTTGGGGTGAGCAAGCTTAGCATAATGATCACTGGTGCATGCATCTTCACTTGGGTAGTCTGCCCTACACCATCTGTGCTGATTTCAAATCTGCCTTGAAGATTTCCTGGGTGCATTGTAAAGTCACTCAAGCATGCTCACCACACATGCATTGGCTTTGTGATCTCCCTCTATGCAAATACCACATTATGCTCAAGAAGCCAATCAGATGTCAGTTAATTCTTTTAGAAATTCTGTCCAAGGGCACATCCATTTTGTGAGTAACTCAACTTCAGATTTAATGATGCCTTCAGGCAATACCATTACCTTTTTTTTCCCTTTGAAGGGAACATGTTTAGACATGATAGTACAAATTTAAATTGGAGACCTGTCAAGATAGTTGAAGATCACATCCAGCCATTCCTTAAACATCTATCTTTTTTTAGTCAACAGCTTGATCATTCTAAGTGTTATTCACTTTAGCAGTTCTCCCAAATGAGGAAATACATTGAAGTCAATAGGATTATTGAAGTGAACTGCAGTTAGGCTCAGAAGATGGGCCTAATAGGAACTGTCCAATGACAAATAATGATCATAAAAAAGCTTTGCCTGTTATTTGCTGTACATATTGTTAAAAGGAAATTTAAAATATTGCATGTAAACATATGAAGCACGTAAGGTTGGTTCAGAGTCAGAGGTAATACCAGTCATGGTTTGGTGCTATGTGGATGTGCTCTGCATTCACATCCTCCTGCCCTCAGATGCTCTGATTTCACTTCTGATTTAGCAGCAAACCATAGCTTACTCCAGGACTTCAAATCCAGTTCAAACTATGATTTGCAATACTGGTTTGGAGGCAAACTATGGTTTGCACAAACTGTAGTTTACCTGCTTCAGAGGTAATGGCAAACTATGGCTTGCCACCAAGTCAGAGTGTGTGAGGTTTGGAGAGCACAAATTGTGGTTTGGCATTATGTCTGAAACAACTGTGGATATCAAGGTAAGGGAGTGGAATATGGGAATGACCCAGGGCCGGCACAGAACCTTCCAGCAACATCAAGGCAGAACAAATGGGAAGTTGGTAGGTACAAGGAGGATAGGAAGGAGCTATGCTGCAAGATGGGACAGTAGAATGGGTGGAGTCAGGGGGTATGGCACATAAGGGAGAAGGTACAGCAGGGCAAGAGGAGAAGGAAGGAAGACAGAAAGAAGATGCTGAGCAAGAGGAGATTAAGAGTGGGTGTGCAAGAGGAGTGGGCCATATGAAAGGGAGTGCCATGACTGGCTTATGAGTGCCAAGGCTGTGACCAGCTGGACTCAAGGGCAGAGCCTTAAGTTGTGAAAGCAGAAGCTGGGGAAACCGTATCCATTCTGGGAAGCCTAGATGAAGCAAAATCATTGGCAAGAAATCCACTGACTCAGTGGAAGATGCAACTCAGTGCCTTTTAAATTACCTGGAGTAGGAGGGGAAGGATAGCATAACCGAAACCCACATTGTGCTGTTGGTGACAACTGGAAGAAAATAAACCCCACTGTGTTAAAGCCCTTTGTTTTGGATGTCTCTGTAACAGACAGTAGCCCCAATGGAACCTTATGATGTGGAATTGTTAACCAAATCAATCAGTAAAAAGGAGTTCTGGCATGAAGTAGCCTTTTGCTAGTAGTACATTGTGCATGGCACTTGGGAGGAGGGTGCCCCAGAGACCCCCTCTCATGGACCTCATCTCAGACCCTTGCATATTTTCATACCATCTGACACGTTCATATAGGAAACATCACCTGCAGTGTGTACAGCTGTCCCCCCAGCAGGGCTCGTGCAAGAACTCAGTAGCAGCATGGGGTCAGTCCTCATGTCTGTAGCATCTGCCTCAAGCTGAGTGAGAGGCATGATGCATGACTGACGCACTCCCATTATGCTACTTTTTTTGGCTTCTGAGAACAACTGGAGATAGACAGATGTAGTGGGAGGCTCCAGGGTGTCAGAAAAAGAATGGGAAAGGCAGCCAAGCAACAGGATACATTTCATAGTAAAAAAAAGAGGTGCAGCTATGCATAAAAAACCATTCCGACATTCCGTTCTTCGAAATATTGGGAAACTTTTCCCAACTTGTCTTGTAAATGCGAATATACATATATTAAAATGCAGTCAAGATTACCCCATGTGACATCTGAAGTTTGGCAAAATGATCTTGGGGAAAGGAGGAGGGAGTCGCAGTCACAAGATCTTTGAATTACTAGAAACAGTCTTAGCAGTGTCCATTCAAAATTAGTCACTCACTCATCATTATGGAAGCATGCTGGAGGAATCCTGTTATGAAACTTGCAGCCAGTAACAGATTAACATTGAACGTGGGTCTCCTATCCTATACACCAGGCAAGCTGTTTTGCCTGCCAAACAATATACACAATGGGATTTATTCGGGGGGGGGGGGAGAACGTGAAATCCAGCCCAAGCGTGAGCCTGTGAAAAGGATTGTTTGTAGTCATTTATGTTTGACCGTTAAACTGGTTATACCTGTACTGCTGATATCATTCCTGAACTGGCACCAACACTTGTGGGTTTGGAAATGCTGCATTTCTAGATGAAGCTGTCTTTGGTTAAAAAAAAAGTATGATGCTGAGTTATTGCCATAATTAAATGTATTGTCCTTTATTAACTCTCTTCACAAAGACTTGTAAAAGACTTAATTCTTAAGAACAGAATGTTGCAACTCATACCGTACTGGGAACTACATACCCCTGCAGGAAAATAACCAGCAAATTCCCACATTCTGTCAAGGTCCCACACAGATGGATTCCACATGCAGAGCAAGGTCAAATTAAGTTATTCCTGTGCTAGGACTCTCAGATCCTAGAAGAGAAATATAGAACAAATAAAACACTACCTGTAAGGTCTGGGATTGACATGGTTTCTAAAACTTATGCTGCTGTAAAATATCAGACTTTCAGTGATTGCCTTTCAAATGATTGTTTTTTAATGACTGATTTATCACATTTTTATCCCAGCCCATCTGAGGCCAATGTATATAGGATTACCCTCACAATGCTCTGTGAGAGACAGTGACCATCTGACAACATGAGCTCCAGCCCATGAAAGCTAATGCCATACCAGACTCTTTGCCATGTTTGCTGCAAAGGAGTTACATGGATAACCCTCTGAAATGTATTAGTCAATCGATTACCTTCTTTCTATTATCTCCATCAAACAAGATTGCGGACTATGAACCTGCTCCATTTGTGAGCCACCTGGCAGGTCCAAGCAGAGTCTGTATACGACTACTCTAATTATATCATTTCTCCCATGCTTTCTTTGTTTGTTATGTCCCAAATTTTACTGAGTTAAGAGGTAGCCAAGGGCAATAACTGATGTGGACAAGCAATGACCCACACTTTGTTGTTATTGTTCAGTCGTTAAGTCGTGTCCAACTCTTCATGACCCCATGGACCATAGCACACCAGGCCTTCCTGTCCTGCCCTCTCTCCTGGAGTGTGCTCAAGTTCATATTCATTGTATCGGTGATGCTATCTAGCCATCTCATCCTCTGCCATCCCCTTCTCCTTTTGCTTTCAATCTTTCCCAGCATTAGGGTCTTTTCCAGTGACTTTTCTCTTCGCATTAGGTGGCCAAAATATTTGACCTTCAGCTTCAGTATCTGTCCTTCCAATGAGCACTCAGGGTTGATTTCCTTTAGGATGGACTGATTTGAGCTCCTTGCAGTCCAGGGGACTCGTAAGAGTCTTCTCCAGCACCACAGTTCAGAAGCATCAATTCTTCGGCGCTCAGCCTTCCTTATAGTCCAGCTCTCACACCCATACGTTACTACTGGGAAAACCATAGCTTTGATTAGATGGACCTTTGTCGGCAAGGTGATGTCTCTGCTTCTTCCTACGCTGTCTAGGTTTGCCATAGCTTTCCTCCCAAGGAGCAAGCATCTTTTAATTTTATGGCTACAGTCACCATCTGCGGTGATCTTGGAGCCCAAGAAAATAAAATCTGTCACTGCTTCCATTTCTTCCCTTCTATATGCCAGGAAGTGATGGGGCCAGATGCCATGATCTTAGTTTTTGTAATGTTGAGTTTCAAACCAGCTTTTGCACTCTCCTCTTTCACCCTCAACAAGAGGCTGTTTAGATCCCCTTCGCTTTCTGCCATTAGGGTGGTATCATCTGCGTAACTGAGGTTGTTGATAATTCTCCTGGCAATCTTAATTCCAACCTGTGATTCATCCAACCCGGCGTTTCTCATGATGTACTCTGCTTATAAGTTAAATAAGCAGGGCGACAATATGCAGCCTTGTCGTAGTCCTTTCCCAATTTTGAACCAATCGGTTGTTCCATGTCTGCTTCTTACTGTTGCTTCTTCGCCCTCGTACAGGTTTCTCAGGAGACAGGTAAGGTGGTCTGGTACCCCCATCTCTTTCAGAATTTGCCACAGTTTGTTGTGATCCACACAATCAAAGGCTTTAGTATAGTCAATGAAGCAGAAATAGACGTTTTTCTGGAATTCTCTTGCTTTCCATGATCCAGCGAATGTTGGCGATTTGATCTCTAGTTCCTCTGCCTCTTTGAAACCCAGCTTGTACTTCCAGTAGTTCTCGGTTCACATACTGATGAAACCTAGCTTGAGGATTTTGAGCATAACCTTGCTGGCATGTGAAATGAGCGCAATTGTGCGGTAGTTTGAACACTCTTTGGCATTGCCCTTCTTTGGAATTGGAATGTAAACTGACCTTTTCCAGTCTTGTGGCCATTGTTGAGTGTTCCAACTTTGTTGCCATATTGAGTGCAGCACTTTAACAGCATCATCTTTTAGGATTTTAAATAGCTCAGCTGGAATACTGTCATCTCTCCTAGCTTTGTTGTTACTAATGCTTCCTAAGGCCCACCTGACAACACTCTCTAGGATGTCCGGCTCAAGTTCAGTGACCACACTATCATGGCTATCAGGAACATTAAGATCTTTCCTGTATAGTTCTTCTGTGTATTCTTTCCACCTCTTCTTAATCTCATCTGCTTCTGTTAAGTCCCTGCCTTCTTTGTCCTTTATCATGCCCGTCTTTGCACAAAACATTCTCTTGAGATCTCCGATTTTCTTGAAGAGATCTCTAGTCTTTCCCATTCTGTTGTTTTCCTCGATTTCTTTGCATTGTTCATTTAAGAAGGCCTTCTTGTCTCTCCTTGCTATTCTCTGGAACTCTGCATTCAGTTGGATATATCTTCCCCTTTCTCCCTTGCTTTTTGCTTCCCTTCTTTCCTCAGCTACTTAAAGCCTCATCAGACAGCCACTTTGCTTTCTTGCATTTCTTTTTCTTTGGGATGGATGTAGTTGCTGCCGCCTGAACAATGTTACGGACCTCTGTCCATAGTTCCTCAGGCACTCTGTCTATCAGGTCTAATCCCTTAAATCTATTCCTCACCTCCACTGTATATTCATCAGGGATATGATTTAGGTCATACCTGAATAGTTTAGTGGTTTTCCCTATGTTCTTCAATTTAAGCTGAAATTTTGCAATAAGAAGCTCATGATCTGAGCCACAGTCAGCTCCAGGTCTTGTTTTGACTGACTGTATAGAGCTTCTCCATCTTTGGCTGCAAAGTACATAATCAATCTGATTTCTATATTGACCATCTGGTGATGTCCATGTGTAGAGTCGCCTCTTGTGCTGTTGGAAAAGAGTGTTTGCTATGATCAGCGTGTTCTCCTGGCAAAACTCTATTAGCCTTTGTCCTGCTTCATTTTGTACACCAAGTCCATGCTTGCCTGTTATCCCGGTGATTTCTTGACTTCCTACTTTAGCATTCCAATCCCCTATGATGAAGAGGACATCTTTTTTTGGTCTTAGTTCTAGAAGGTCTTGTAGGTCTTCATAGAACCGATCAACCTCAGCTTCTTCGGCCTCAGTGGTTGGGCATAGACATAGACTTGAATTACTGTGATGTTGGTTTGCCTTGGATTTGTACTGAGATCATTCTATCATTTTAGAGATTGTACCCCAGTACTGCTTTTCCCACCCTTTTACTGACTATGAGTGCTACTCCATTTCTTCTAAGGGATTCTTGCCCACAGTAGTAGATATGATGGTCACCTGAATTAAATTCACCCATGCTTGTCCATTTTAGTTCGCTGATTCCCAAGATGTCGATGTTCAATCTTGCCATCTCATGTTTGACCACCTCCAGCTTACCTTGATTCATTTACCTTGCATTCTAGGTTCCTAAACAATATTGTTCTTTACAGCATCGGATTTTCTTTTCACCACCAGACACATCCACAGCTGAGTGTCCTTTCAGCTTTGGCCCAGCTGCTTCACTCTTTCTGGCACTACTTGGAAATTCCCTCTGCTCTTCCCCAGTAACATATTGGACACCTTCCGACGTGAGGGGCTCATCTTCCGGCATCGTATCTTTTAGCCTTGTGATACATTCCATGGGGTTTTCTTGGCAAGAATACTGGAGTGGGTTGCCATTTCCTTCTCCAGTGGACCACATTTTGTCAGAACTCTCCGCCATGACCTGTCCGTCTTGGGTGGCCCTGCATGGCATAGCTTACGGCTTCACTGAGTTACACAAGCCCCTTCGCCACAACAAGGCAGTGATCCATGAAGGGGACCCACACTTTAGAAACTGTCAATTAAAATTCCCAAATATAATCTTGTCATACGGGCAGTCAACTTTTAAAAACTTCCTTTCTTTTTAGTAGTTCTTTTTGGCTATCATTTTTATCAGATTTTTGAGACTAAAGAAGATGTTAACCTGACCTCGTATTAATTCATTATGTCATAAACACAAAAAATGGATAAATGGGAGAGATTAAGAACCTGAAGTTTTAACAGCATCAGGGTTGACAACGGTGCAAAATGAGCGTTCTCTCAAGTTCCTATCCAAGGTTTTATCTCCTCAATACCACAAGGGAAATGAAGTCTAGGCATTTTGTTCTTAATCACAATGTTACACCTTCTCAAAATGCTGAAGTGACGAGAAGCCAGTGTGCTTTACTGCTCTCAAGAGCAAAGGAGAAAGGAGACAGTAAGAACACAATAAGCTTTAAGGTCGCATTTCCATGGGACTTTTTTTGAAGTACAGTGTGAGCATTTCCCCACTGCAAATACACAGGCAGAGCAGCTTCAATGCCCAGCAGCTGCCTAAATGCATGTACTGAGGGGTCAAAGTACACCAGGGCCTCCCCACCTTTTGGGGTCAATGGGCACATTTAGAACCTTGAGAGAGTGTCACTGGCACTCTCATACAATGGCTGCCACTGGGGGGGGGGCTTGCCTGTTCATAAAATGGCTGTCATGGTGGACACGGATGGTCACAAAACACTCATCATTTCTAAGAAGGCAAACTGGTGAGACTAAAAGAAAAGTAACTTGCCCAAGAACCTAAGTATAAAGCAAAGGTGGGGTCCGAGCTCCAAAACGCAAAGCTACTCTTTTGAACACCCATAAAGATGGTGCTGGAGGGCAGCCTTTCGCTTTGCAACATGCCATCCTCCCAGTTTAATTAAAAAAAAAATCTTAAAAACTAAAATAAGAAGCAGGAGAGAGAGGCAGGGAAGCTGGCGGGTGCCAAGGGAGGTGTACATCAACACATTGGTGCCCGGGAACATCATGTTGGAGACCCCAGAAGTACATGATACATTAAATACATAGTATGCAGATAACCCTCTGTTTCTTTCTAACTCTAAAGTAGTGATTCTCAACTGGTGGTCCATTGTGACTTTTTCAGTGGTCCACACGAATATATAACTGTATAAAATTAAATATAGATGCCATTGTCAGAGAAAGTTTGTGAGTACCTATATTTATAAAGTTTGAATAAAAATGTTTTAGAGTTGGCGTGTTTACACAATTTAACCTTCTTTACAGGAGGAAAACAGCACAATAAAACCCATTATTTACATTTGTATACTTTTGTACAACAGAAATGGCTGGGCCACAACTAAAAACTTTGTTTGGGTGGGAAGGTGGGAGTGACCTGTCTAGGTATGTGTGGTTTGTGAGTGTAGGTCCCGCTATTGTGCTGAGTGGTTATCTTGTTGTTCTGTGCTAAATG
Organism: Heloderma suspectum; assembly: GCF_057233095.1. NCBI lineage: Eukaryota > Metazoa > Chordata > Lepidosauria > Squamata > Helodermatidae > Heloderma > Heloderma suspectum. Next base: position 243,789,878 of record NC_139459.1, on the reverse strand, counting down.
TGTTGTTTTAGTTTCTTTATAATTTCTGTTGTAAAAGGTAAGTTTGCACATAATTTTCAACTTTATGTTGTTAGTTTATTACACACTTTCCTATTTCATTTGTGTGTTTTTTACATCTGTTGAATTTATCAGGTTGGTGTGATTTTGCGACCCAAGACAAGTACAAGCAATCTGCCATAGAGAAAGTTTGGGCCAGCATGACCGGAAGTTACCCAAATCTGTCAGCACACGCAGTCATATTCCTTTTACCATTTGCATCAATTTAAATGTGTGAGACGGGATTTTCATGTTTGTTGCACATTAAGTCCAAACAGAGGAATCCGCTCGCACTGGAAACTGATATTCGTTGTGCATTATTAAGCACCACTCCAAACATTGAAAAGCTTGTCACTGAGAAGAGAATCAAAACATCTAAGAAATAAATAAATTTCAAACCAAAATGTATTTGCTCTTTTTTTAAAATATATTTTTATTTATTTTATATGAATGAAATAAATAGTACCAAAATTACCAACAACCTCATCAATGCTTCAATTTCCCAGCAATACAATATTCTAATGAGGACACCACAATAACAAAAAGAGAAGAAAAAAGAAAGAGAAAAAAATAAAGGGAAAAGGGAGGAGGAAAGGAAGCAAAGAAAAAAAGAAGAAAATTCCTTCCCTCCCCCCCCTCCCCCCTAACAAATTGAATTTAAGCTCCAACACCCCCCGGTCTCCAATGTCATTCTATTTTAAAGACTATATCTATAACCTTAACAATCTTACAATTTCGTATACAACCTTACATTTCTATATCATATCATCAATCTTATATCAAAAAAGAGGTCTAGAATTCATTCCCAAAAAGCCTAGTATTATTAGTTTATATATATATATATATATATATATATTAAAAATAAAACTTAATATAAACCTTCAACATTCAGTAATATATTTTATACTAGATATATTATCTATTTTAAAATTAAAGCAAGAAAAAACAAGAAAAAGTAAGAAATGAGAATATATATATATATATATATATATATATATATAATCATTTATCTTCTGAGTTAGCCTGGATCAAATAGACTAAATAGAAACAATTAACAAAGCTTGTTTAAAGATTCCAATTCATGGGGTTGTAACAAAGTTCTCATGCTTTTCTACGTTCAGCCAAGCCTCCACCATTTCATGATTTTGAAACTTCTTCATCTGACCTTCACCTAGGGTTGGCGGAGAATTTCTCCCCAAAACTTCGGGGGGCCGAGCGCCAACGTGTTCGGCCCCCCGAACAAGTTTTGGGGAGAAATTCTCCGCCCCCCCGCCACCCGCAACCCCCCCCCCGGGATGGGACTTACCTTTGGCGAATGTCCCTCCCGGCGGCGGGTCTGGCCGGCGGTTCGGCAGGTCTTCGTCCAGGGCGGGAGCGGCAGCCGGTCTTTCGACCAGCCGCCGCCGCCATTCCAATAAAAGAAAAAACGCCCCCGTGATAGGCTACGTGACGATTAACGTAGCCTATCATGGCTAGATTTGCAAAGTCAGCCGTGATAGGCTACGTAGATCGTCACGTAGCCTATCACGGGGGTGTGGCTTTTTTTTAACTTTTTAGTTCACGGCCGGGCGAGGCGGGAAGCCTCCCCCCCGGCCTGAATTTCAGCCGGGCGAGGCGGGAAGCCTCTCCCCCCGGCCTGAACTTCGCGGGGGGAGCAGCGAAGCGCCTCCCCCCCACCGCAAAAAGCTTCGAGGACAGGTAAGGGACTTTCGTGCACCCCTACTTCAGACACAATACAGTGAGTAGCAGGATATTTAAAGTAGTATTGTAAATTCATTTGTTTTGCCAAGTTCTTTGCTTTGATAAATTGCCTTCTTTTATTTGCCACCTCTTTAATGTAGTTGGGCAATAGCATAACTTTATCTTCTTTCCAAGAAAGGCTTTGTGCCTCTCTAGCCAAACGCAGGATAAAATTCTTTGTGGAGACTTTTGCAAATTGAGCTACGATGGTGTAATCAGTCTCTTTAGCATTTGGCACACGAAATGCCTGCTCAATATCAAGTAAATAATCAGATGGAATAGGGAGTATTTCATGCAAAAGTTCATCCACAAAAACAAGCAATTTTACATCATTAGGCAAATTTTTAATCCCCAAAATACATACATTGGATCTCTTCATGAAGGCCTCCAGTTGAGAAATTCTATCAGAGGTGTTTTTAAAATAAATTTGTGTCGTGGTTTCATTTCCAGCCACACAGTCTTCAAGCTCATTAATTTTCGACTCCATTTTTTGCTGTGACACATTTATCAAATCTACATCTCCTTGCAGGGCGGTGATGGAATTTTGAATTAAATCCAACCTCTTGACTTTCTCTGTAAATTGCGAAGATAAGGTCTTTATCAGCATAAATAATTCACCTATATCTTCTCTTCTTGACATTTTTGACACAGAAGGTTCGGGGGGAGTAGATGCGAACTCCTTTCTTCTCCTCGGCACAGACATGTTTCTCTCAAGCAGATCTTACAGGTCATCAGATGTTCTCAAATATTGTTAAAATCATCCCTCAAAGGTTGTTGATATTTCTTAAAGCATATATTATATGGGACACGTCAGCCCTGTTTCTCCTATAAAATAGAAGTCTCAGTGCAGCTTTTTGTGTTGGTAAAGCTCTGGGGAGATAATCCTGGCATCCAGCCCCCCCACTATCTCATGGGAGTTACCTTTCTCCAAGATGTTGTCCAAAGCTTGCTTGCCTTGCCCCCACTTTCCATTCCAGGGGAGAGATGAAAAGGTTTTTCAACCTTTTAAAAAGCTGTTTGAGAAAGCTCCCATGGAGCCCTGTGGGAAGCTACCAGAGTGACATCGGCCCCGACCGGAAGTCTGCTCTTTTTAATCATGTCTCAACCAAAAACAATATCAAATTAAAAGGTGGTCCTTGAAAATTTTTTGATTGGCCTGGTGGTCTGTGGAGTGGACTGAAATGAGTTGAGAACCACTGCTCTAAAGTAAGCATGTGGGGCCCCGATCCAGTTCCACACAGATAGGGGAGGTTTAAACTCCCCCCTCCACCACCACATGTTTTCTTAAATTCTCCCTCAATGGCACCAATGGAATTTTGTTTTGGGGTTTTTAGCCCCCATGCATCAAGGGAGGATTTCAGAAAACAAGTGGCTAGGAGGAGATTTAAAACTCCCCAACATGCATAAGTTGGTCCTGATCCAGATCAGGGGGATGCATACTTAAGAGTAAAAAAGAAACAGAGGGGGATTTGCCCACTATATATTTAACATACCATGTAGTTTAATCCTGACTGAGGGAAAATGCTGGTGCTGTACTTCATGTCTTGCTACCATCTACTACTTTCTAGGCTCCTATATGTGCAGGAGTGCTCAATCCGTCTACATAAACCCCCCAAAACACTTGTGCAGTGTCATTTACACATTGTAATCCACACTGTTTCCTATACATAGACTAATCTCTATGTAATACATTGCAATGTATTAATTATCACTAAGACTGTTATTTCCACATTCAGCAGCGATACATTCAAATTTCCTACATATGAACTTCCTCAACTTCACACTCATTCAGCTTCATACTTGTTGTGGAGGAAACAGCATGTGAACCACAAGGTTGCTCACAGCCAGTTACAGGTGGTTGTGACACAACCCAATCAAAATACTTTACATTGTCAATCAAACCGGGCCCTTAGGATGTGGCAAACAATACTTCTAATCAATCGCATAATTTAAAAACGTGAAGTGACTCTAAGGACAGATCCCTAATTAGCATTGCTCCCAAGCATACACATATGCCATTCTCACACTTCACATGTTTGCTACAGAAAACACCAGTGTGATATCAGAGTGACCACGGGAAACATGATTGCTGTGTAAAGGGTGGAGATCCCCTATATACCCAGATATCAAAGGCCATTTTGACTGTCCGTGTTCATTCTCACACTTACCTGTTCACCTTTAGTCCTGGATATACTATAGGACAGGGGCACACAACTTTGTCAGCTCTGAGAGCCACACCGTCTGCTGGGATAGCGGGAGCCACACATGGGTGCATACATGTATATATGCATTTTCATATAACTCACATGCAACATGCAACTCACACACACACACACACACCACTCACTCACTCACTCACTCACTCAAATAATCCAACTCCTGTCCAAGAGCATTTCAGAGGCCTGGCACCTGCTTTCATCAGATAAAACCAACACTCCTCCCAGAACCCCAGTGGAGGCTGGTGGCACCTATGCCAGTGAGGCAGTAAATCCACCCTGGGTTTTAATCAGAACCAGTCAGAATTCCAAAGGAGCTATCCAGGGTCCTGAACCCTGCCCCCAAAACGGGTTCAGCACTTTGGGTAGCTCCTTTAGAGTGCTGACAGGTTCTGACTGAAACTCAGAGTGGACTCACCGCCCTCAGTTCTCAAACCTTCCAGGAATTCTGGCTCCTAGCCTTTCTCTCTCCTCTAATCCATTCTTTTGCCCAAAGGATCACACACTTATCAGGAACCTTTTTTCAGAAAAAAAAGAGGGGTAAATATATTAGGAACAGCCCCCCACTGAAAAAGAGAAAAGAAAAACACACTAGAAACAGGCTGGTTCCTGCCATAGAAGTTTCATTCCTCTAGGGATGTACGAAAGTCACTTACCTGTTCGCGGATTATGTTGATGGTGGGGGGGAGGCATTCCGTCCCTCCCCCCGGAATCCTGGCTGGCCGGCTCTGCTCCGCAGTAGGGATGTACGAAATTGGCCATACCTGGCTCCGCCGGATTCCGCTGGGGCGGGGAGGTGCTCCGTCCCTCCCCCCGGAATCCTCGCCAGCCGGCTGTGCTCCGCAGGGATTCTGCGGAGCCGCCGGCCAGCTCCTCCAGCAGCCGGACATCCGGCCGCTGGCTAGCCGGGACGCAAATGGTGGCGGCTGTAGCCGCCGCCGTTTGCGTCCCTGTAGTCAGCCATGATAGGCTATGTAAATCTTTATGTAGCCTATCACGTCTGACTTTAAAAAACAAACAAACACGCACATACGCAAATGGTGGCGGCTACGGCCGCCGCCACTTGCATTCCTTATGTTGGCCCGTCTTAGTCTACGTAAATATTTACGTAGACTAAGACAGTGAAAATAAGGGGAACGCAAATAGTGTAGCGGATGCTATTTGCATTCCCCTTATTTTCGCCATCTTAGTCTACACAAATATTTACGTAGACTAAGACGGGCCAAAATAAAGAATGCAAATGGCGGCAGCTGTAGCCGCCGCCATTTGCATATGAGCGTGTGTGTGTTTTTTTAAGTCAGACGTGATAGGCTACATAAATCTTTACGTAGCCTATCACGTCTTTTTTTTTTACACGGGAAATGGCGGCGGCGGCAGCCGGTCGGAAGATCAGCCGCCGCAGCCGCCGCTGCCGAACCACTGCCAAACCGCCGCCGAACCGCCGCCGGAGCCACCGCAGGAGCCAACACCAGAGCCGCCGCCGCCCGGAAGATCCGCCCCAGGTAAGTCTCGTCCCGGGGGGATCCGCGGGGGGGGCAGGGGGGCAGGCCGTTCCGCCACAGATTTCGGAGGGCCGAATGCGCTGGCATTCGGCCTCCCCAAGATCCGTGGTGGAATTCTCTGCCATCCCTATCCTAGGGTGTCATAGGAAGCAGGCAGGCGCCTTTGAGCACTGCTTCCAACAATGCTACATGGATGCTTTCCCCCCCCATTTTCTTTTTCTTTTCTTTTTTTAAAGTCTGCTAGACAGGGCTGGATGGGGGGGGTGACACTTTTTGCACTCCTAGTATAAGAAATGTTCTCAGACTTGCAAAATTTACTTGTGTTTCATTTTTCATTTCTGTGGGAATCATTCCCAGCCAGCACTAGAATGCATTTCCAGAGGAAGCCAGTTGATGGTCCCTAAAAGGAGTCTGTTGCTTACACTTGATCTGAAATAATCTCCAGCTGATCAAACCATCTTCTCCCTCTCTCTTATAAGATCTTACTAAGCAGGTCCAAGTGTTTGGGCTCAGCAGGTCTGATCTTGCTAAAACTCAAGTGCAGTGGAGGCTGGTGGCTCTGATGTCAGTGGGGCGGTGAATCCACTCTGCATTTCAGCCAGACCTCTAAAGGAGCTATCCAAGGTGCAAAGCTTGGATAGCTCTGACTGGCTCTGACTGAAACCCGGAGCAGCTTCACTGCCCAAATGACATCGGAGCCACCAGCTTCCACTGGTCAAGTGTCAGGGAGCAAAGACTAGAAAGTACTTCAGTGATCACCTCATCCCTATCCAGGCTCTTGGTTGCCATCTCTTTTTCCATTTCCACCCCTTTGTTCCATTATATCCTTTGTCGGCTCATCCCTCTCCTCCAACTCCTTCCCAACTGCATTCAGACATGCCAGTGTTACCCCATTGATCCTTCCTGCCTCTCAAATTACCACCCAACTTCCCTTTTTACCCAAATTCTTTGAATACTATGTCATGTTCCCCTGTTGTCCCAGCTCCTCTCATGGCTCCCTCCAACATGACTTGCACGTTCTTCTGCACTCTCAGAGTTGAAGATCTTCTGCAGAGGCTCTTCTCCAGACACCCCTACCAAGTGAAGTGAAACAGGTGATTTCCAAGGAGAGGGCCTTCTTGGTGTATATCATAAAATGCCCTTGCCTCGCACCTTCCTTATAGTCATTTCAACACCAGGTGAAAGCTTCTTCTTTTTTAAAAATTCTCCCAGGCCTTTTAAAACTCTGTGTTTTTACTGTTCTGAACCACTGTATGTACTACATCTTCATTAGTTATTGGCTTTTACTGTCTTGGAAATTGTAATACTGGAAATTGTGTTTTTAAATGTCATTTAGGGCACAACCCTATACATGTTTAGACAGAAAATGGTCCCCATGCTGGCTGGGAAATGCTGGGAGTTGTAGGACATTTTTCTGTCTAAACACACGTATAGGATTGCGCCCTTAATTTCTTTATGCTATAAACTGCCCAGAAAACAATGTTACTGGACAGTTTACTATAAATGCAGGAAACAAATAAAATAACAGATGCTCTTCTTGATCCCAGATCTAAAGGTCTCTACTTAGACCTCTTTGAGCTTTGCTGCTTTTGATTCCATAATTTTGTTCCTACCTATAAAATCACTCAGTCAACATTTCTACAGGAGAAAATTGATCTCCTCTGCTTGCACCTTAATTTGGAAACAGGGATTGTCACGCATCTTACTAAGCATGATAATTGGCTGGAATGTGAGCAAAACAAGCAAGCAGGTAGTAATTTTTGAGTAAATGAACTGCTTAGACATTGCTTGTTTACTGGGTTGGATGGTAATTGGAAGGGATTGAGAACTAAACTTGCTTTTGATCCTGATTTGAGGGCCTCTATTCGAACTGCAGTGATATCCACATTACGATCCACATCTCAGCTTCTATGACTATCTTGGTCGCTACACTGAGCTCCATTATTTATTCATTAGACATATTTATGAATTACCCCACCACCAAATGGGTGCTCAAAGTGATATACAAATTAAATAAAACATCAACAACAAAAACAAATAGAGCAATAATGCCTCGAAACAATCAACTGAGAAAGGAACAGAGATATTTTAAAAAATAAAACAAGAGTGGCATTAAAATCCATTCAAAACAGAGTTCAGAATGCAGAAACAGCCTGACTCACATTACTGCAGCATGGGAGTCACTGCCCATAATGTGGTCCTATGCCATTGCAAAATAAATCCCTTTTCCTTTCCTCCCTCTTTAACCCCCCTGGGCTGCAAACAGTGCTACAAGGCTTCTGTTCTAGAATGGTAGAAGCCCAGAACAGAAGCATTCCTTTTGTTGGGGGCTGGGGATACCACAACATTTCCCCACTTGTCCTCTCTGTATTGGGAAAGATAACTGTTGCCATACTACTAGTTATAGTGTGAATGTGTGATAACAATCTCAGACATGCAGATGATACCACTTTGATGGCTGAAAGCAAGGAGGAGCTGAGGAACCTTATGACGAAGGAGAAAGAAGAAAGTGCAAAAGCTGGGTTGCAGTTAAACCTCAAAAAAACTAAGATTATGGCAACCAGCTTGATTGATAACAGGCAAATAGAGTGGAGGCAGTGACAGACTTTGTATTTCTAGGTGCAAGATTACTGCAGATGCTGACTGCAGCCAGGAAATCAGAAGACATTTACTTCTTGGGAGGAGAGCAATGACATATCTTGATAAAATAGTTAAGAGCAGAGACATCACACTGACAACAAAGGTCCTCATAGTTAAAGCAATGGTATTCCCCATAGTAACCTATGGCTGCGAGAGCTGGACCATAAGGAAGGCTGAGCGAAGGAAGATAGATGCTTTTGAACTGTGGTGCTGGAGGAAAATTCTGAGACTACCTTGGACTGCAAGAAGATCAAACCAGTCCATACTCCAGGAAATAAAGCCAGACTGCTCACTTGAGGGAATGATCTTAAAGGCAAAACTGAAGTACTTTGGCCACATCATGAGAAGAAGACAGGATACCCTGGAGAAGATGTTGATGCTAGGGAAAGTGGAAGGCCAAAGGAAGAGGGGCCGACCAAGGGCAAGGTGGTTGGATGATATTCTGGAGGTGACGGACTCGACCTTGGGGGAGCTGCGGGTGGTGACGGCCGACAGGAAGCTCTGGTGTGGGCTGGTCCATGAAGTCACGAAGAGTCGGAAGCGACTGAATGAATAAACAACAACACAACTATAGTAAGAAGAAGCTTTCTTTGTGAGCCTGTATTCATGTTCCATCTCTGTGAGTATTGGCAGAATAGTGGGTCAGCAATGTCAGCAGCCTCAGAATATAATAGAGCACATATCCCCTATGTATTTTTTTTAACCTATTCTCAAGTTATAATGTCTCCTCTTTTATATCTAAATGCATACATGTTTCCAATACAGTGAGACTTGGGGCTCTGCCAGACGAAGGGCTCCTAGCACCACGAATCATTGCTTTTTCACTGTAAATTACAAATGAAATTGCTGTGGAACTTTCCACACTGTTGGGTGAAAATGCTCGTACATCCCTTCCTGCTATGTTCTGTCTACACTAGTAGGGGGCAGGGGGGATGACAGGATATATTCAAAGCTCTCTCTCATTTCTCTGATCCCTCCCACCATGTTTTTTAATTCAGGGTTTTGTTGTTGTTCATGCCCCTAGAATTGTGCAATTCTGGAACATCAAAGATTCTCAGCTGTAGCTTACTTCACCCTGACTTAATGTTTAAAATTCATGTAGCCAAGGCCTGTGGTTTGCTCCCATGTAAGCATGTACAGTTCCAATTTGGACCAGGACCACAGTGTTCAAGGAGGGGAGGGTTAAACCTTTCCCCCCAAAACCATTTTCCCCCTTTCCTTCTCAGCTGCAGCTGCAGCCTCCTCCTTCTCCTCCATTTTGCCCGCCTGCCACCGCTGCCTGCTCTCCTCTCCCCAAAAACATTCCTCAGGAGGGTAAGACCAGTGGCACTTTTGAATGGGAGCAGAGCCAGCACTTGGCTTCACTTTGCAGCTGCTGCCCACCATCTTAAGATTATCCCCAAAGCAATGAGGTGGGCGAAACAATGGCAGCTGTTTAGGGGCAGGCATGAAGCGGACCTGAGTGCTGACTTGGCTCCCATTCAAGAGTATGGGAGGAAAAGACAAGATTCAGCTATGTTACTTTTAAACATGAAATCAGGAAGTGTGAAGGAAGCCACAGCTGTGAACTTCTGATTGTCCAGAATTGTGTAGTTCCAGGAGAACGAACAAAAACAACATCAAAATCTGTATAAATATTATTTCCCTACACCTCATAGCCATGTGTGTGTGTGTGTGTGTGTGTGTGTGTGTGTTCAGGGGTGGGGTGGGGGGATAAAGCAAAGAATTATTTGCTGCAGAAACAGCAGCAGCAGAAAGAGAGGAAAGGCTTTGGGTGATGGAGAAACACAGCTGCTGGCCGGCCTACCATGAGAACATGACCCCAGCAATGTGACAATGCATGTCACAGCCACACCCCCACAAAACAACACAAGCTCCCAAAATTAGGCAACCACACCACTGTTGTTTTGTGGATCATGATGACACACCAGAAAAAAAGTAACAGATTTCCTCCAGTGTGAGAAAATACAGAAGAAGCGGGCAGCGGGGAGGGGACATGAGATGAGTTGGGATGGCTGCATGATGACATCATGTGGGCAGCCCCCCCCCCAAATCCCACAAACCAAGCAAGTCAATATCACATTAAAAGCCCCATCTGGAAGAGCCTTAAGCGTGCTTGCAGATGAGGTTTACATGGTGCAATTGCCATGCCTCATTCATAGAATTTTACTGGGGGTCCGGATGTCATCATCTTCCACTTGCAACCCTCTCATGTTTTCCGACATGTTTTCCAGAAAAACAAACACACATTAAGGTGGAAAAGACAGAATAGCCACACAATGTCTTTTGATTGGAAGTACTAGGAGCCCCCCATCTGGAACACCCATAAACCCTAGGAACATAAGAAGACTAGGGGTCCATCTAGTCCAGCGTTCTGGTCACACAGTGGCCAACCAGCTGCCTGTGGGAAGCCCACATGTAGGACACAAGTGCAACAGCTCCAACTGGCGAATCAACTCTGCTGAAATGCTGATGCCAAATGGAAAAGAAAGCGGGAATACGAGGAAGAGAAATGCCACGGAGCTCAAAGAATATGGAGAGTTAGAAGTGAGTAGCGATAAAAAGGACTCAAGTTGAAAAGCTCTCAGACTTACAGGTGTTTCAGAATAACCAATAATCATATTTCCCAAACTGGTGATCCTGTCCTTACATGCTTTCAAATACAGGTCTTTTACCAAAGCCACTTTCCCCGGTATTTGCGGCTCTTACATGCACCCCTGCTTAGGGATTTCAGATCTTTTCAGGCCTCCCCTGACTCACAGAAATGACTGATGTAAGCTAGCTGACTCCATGGGTCCCCTTCACCCTCTTCTGGGAGCACCCTTATTCCTTACTGGGGATTTAATAACTACTGGCGATTGCTTCTCCCTGGCCTCCGATTCCAAACTGTGCAACACTCTTTGGTTGATGAATTGAAATAACGTACAAAAGGGCATGAGGTGTCACGTCTGTGCTTAGCAAAAGAGAGGCAGCTTTGACTGACTTCCATGACTGCTTTTGCCTGTGCGTGGGAGGCCACTGAAGGCCAGTGGCTGCAGGAGGCAGGCATGCTGCCAGTGTTTGCTGTAAACACTGGGCAGAAGGTGGTCCTGCCTCAGGGAGTGCACTGAAAGCAGCAGTTGCAAGAAGGCAGGCAACAGGTGCTGCTTGTGAATAAAGCAGCGGGTAGTACAGCATCAAGTGAGGAACCAGGCAGGCAGGACACAGTGTTTCCTGGCAAACCCTGAAGCCACCTAGTTGCAGTGAGCAGTAGCCTGCTGCCAGAGCACTCAAGCCAGGTGCCTCCTAGCTGGCTTGGTTGGCAGCCACTGCCCTTGCCTTTAAACTGAGATCTTAAAAATGAGGTTTAAAGAAGAGACCAGGATAAAATGAATGGGAAAGGGTCGAGACGAAATAGTTTTGAAAGAAGAAAAGGTTCAGGGTAACTCACAACTCCTTCGGTAAGCACTCACATAGATATGGCTCAAGGATACAAAAACAAAAGAGTGGTTTCTTTCCTGGCATTAAGGTGAACCCACTGTGCAATATTTTATTGTCCCATGAACAACCAAAAGGTAAAGAATGGTATATTAAATGTTTTTTTCATGGAAGATGATGTAATGAACCTCCATGCTCAGAGGCAGCATGCAACTAAATGATTGCTTGTTCATGGTCATTTTATTCTATGGCATCTTTCCATCTTGCATTACAAAAGGCCTTGGAACTATGTATGCATCTCCTTCAAGGACAGGCTATGGAATGTGTGCTTTCAAAATCTTGAATGTATTGGCAAATGAGACTGAGGTGGAAATACCTTTAACCTACTACGGGCACAATGTTCACTCCAGTCCTGCAGAACTGGAGAAGGAAGCAGAGTAGCGCCACCCCAGTTCCTTTTGGTGCCTAAAGAGGAGTCCAGAAGCAATCCCCGCCCCGCCCCCTGCACACACTTCCGCTAGGGCCAGCACTTTGAAAAGAACCATTTTAAAAATGTGCCATTCAGACATGAATTCCTGCCTTCGTCGATTCCTCCCTCTTGGTGCCACTGGAAGCTGGTCACTTATCCTGGCTGGCCCCATAGAAGAACATATTCATGTTCTGTGGGTGCATGCAGGCAGAATCCAAAAGGCTTCATGACTTACTGTTCCCCATTCTCAATGGAAACGTTGGGCTTGTGTTCCTTGACGAGCCACCTTCCTCCCACGCACCCCTTGTGGCATGGCATATGACTTCTGAAATTGAGCAAGCTTTCAAATGCAATTGTGATTTGACATGTGGTTTGCTATTTAATTTGGGAGGGCGCGGGGGGAGTAAAAGAGCAGCCCCAAGCCCTGAAGATCACCAGATGTAGTACTTTAGATCCCAGCCTGTAGTTGTTACAAAAAGAACTAGCCAAGAGGAAAAGCTGCAGACAGAAACGGCATGAGAAGTTTTTTCAACCAAAGGGGACTTCTCCAAGATGTGGCAGAAGATATTTTCACATCTTCAAGGTGTGACTCAAGATTCCAATATACAAGAGAACTAGGGCTACCAACTTGTCTTTCACTGGTCTTGTTCTTTTGCCTCTAATAGCAGTCTGATGTGTAGAAAGCTTATTTCTTTCCTGGAAATAGTGGTGCTAAGAGCTTAAGGGCACAATCCTATGGATGTTTAGACAGAAAAAGGTCCTATAATTCCCAGAATGCCACTGCCAGCATGGCTAGCTGGAGGGATACTTGGAGTTGTAGGAGTTTTTTCTGTCTAAACATATATAAGATTGTGCCCCCCCCAAACCTACTTAATTTCCGCATATCAGACCACTTAAAGGCAAAGGAACAGGGCCAGTTTAAAAATAACAACAGCCTGGCAAACAGCTCCCATGATTATTTGAGAGCCAAGTGACACTGTCACTACAAGTTCTGTGAACTTTTTTTTAACTCTAAATTGCAAGTATTTAGGATAAGGATCAGGGAGGGCCATGATACAGGGAGGAGGGTTTAACCCTTTTCTCCCCACTGCAGTCCTGATGAAAATCACTTCCCCTCCTAAGCTTCCAACAGCAGCTACTGGGTAAGGATCACAGCATGGCAGGAAAGGATTAAAACCCCTCCCGCACACCCTGCATCCCAATCCTGATCCCCTGTGCCTGCTATTCAGAATGAAAAGACTCACGTACTTCCAAAAGTAATGAACTAGCTACATTTTTTAAGTCATGTCATTGCCTTGATGCTTTGAGTTCCAGTATAACGGTCAGAATGGGTTAATAGTAATACACATATGTTTTACATGGAGAAACTGCTCAAGAATGAGTCAGTTTGTCCAGAGAGAACTTAATTACAGGTGAAGTCTCAAGAAGAAACTGGCTGTCCCTAAGCAATAATTGCTTTGTCAGATGATGACAGCAGCGGGACCTTCAGGTCATTTTTCACTCTCCCAAAGTAGTCATTACATATGTTAACAGCTGTTGTTTTGTTAAATGGCCACACTGCACAAGGTGGTTATTAATGGTCTAATAAAGCCACCACTTAGTTACAGAATGAATCTGTGTCCTAATGGAAGGGAAACATGTCCTGTGCTACAATAGCTATAATATCACTCTTTTCTATTTTGTAATGTTATAGCTCAGACAGTATGGCATTATTTTAACATGTGGAAGCAAGGAGAATGTTATGTAGTCTATTGGGGCTGAAATAACCACTGAAAATAATCTAATGCTATTTAGATAGCTCTTTAGATCTGATGCTATTTATACTACTTATAGAAATACTGTTATATATTTAGAAACTCTCAAGCCTTTGTCAGGATCTCTATATGTTCAAACAAACGCCCTCATACACTAACTGAATGTGGGGGGGGGGACAGCATCATACCCTCTAGTCATGCCCTCTGCACACTTACATTCTTACTGGCCATACACATACACTTCACCAGCCATGAGTTTGGCAGGAGTGTGAAGGGGTCCTATACCTGTACAGATGTACACATGCCAGGCTCCTCCATGAAAGTGGGAACCTGGATTAGCTCTCTTCACATGGAGGAGGTCAACATGCATTCCTCTGAATGAGTGGAGAACCCCTTCACACGTCTGTCAAATGTGAGAAATGTGAGTGGAGGACAAAGAGTTATACCCCTCCTACACCCCACACTGATCCAGACTGGGTCCCCTGCATTTACTGTTGAGTAAGGAAGAAGAGATGTAGCAGCTAGCTGTGTCTTTAAAGTAATGTGTAGTTTGATCCTAAAGCTGGACCCTAGCCTACTGAACCACCATGGGCTGTATATGCTCAGGCCTCATAGCTCTCTTCAGGTATCTCATAGAGTAGGTTTCCAGGACAGGTCCCTGTAACTGGAAGGCACTATGAAGCCTCTTGATTGGTCAGGCCTGGGAAAAATTCTAGGCACCTGCCTCTCTGCCTCTCTGGTGCTTTCTACTTCCTCCTGCTTAGGTCACTGATAGGGATGTCAGAGAATTTCGCCACGAATCTCGGGGAGGCCGAATGCCAGCGCATTCGGCCCTCCAAAATCAGTGGCGAAATGGTCTGCCCCCCCGCCCCCCCGGGACGGGACTTACCTTGGGCGAATCCTCCCGGCGGCGGCGGTTCGGCGGCGGTTCGGCAGCGGCCGGTCTTCCGACCGGCTGCCACCGCCGCCATTTCCAGAAAAAAATAAAAATGTGATAGGTAGACTACATAAAGATTTACGTAGCCTATCATGGCTAGATTTTTTTAAAATACCGTGATAGGCTATATAAATCTTTACGTAGCCTATCACAGCTGAGTGGAAAAAAAACCAAACAAACTGCGCGTACGCAAATGGCGCCCATGGGCGCTGCCATTTGCATTCCTTATTTTGGCACATCTAGTCTACATAAACATTTACGTAGACTACGGCGAAAATAAGGGGAATGCAAATAGCGTAGAACTTTTGCGTACGCACGTTGTTGTTTTTTTTCTTTTAAATCAGCCGTGATAGGCTACGTAAACATTTACGTAGCCTATCACGGCTGACTGCAGGGACACAAACAGCGGCGGCTATGGCCGCCGCCATTTGCGGCCCGGCCGGCCAGGATTCGGGGGTGGAGGGACGGAGCGCCTCCCCCCCGACCAGAATTTCGGGGGGGAGGGACAGAGCACCTCCCCCCTGGCTAGAATTTCGGGGGGGAGGGACGGAGCGCCCCCCCGGCCAGAATTTTGGGGGGAGGGACAGAGCGCCTCCCCCCCACCGCGAATCAAATTTCGATACAGGTAAGGGACTTTCGTACATCCCTAGCCTGATTTTGGCATCCCTCTGAGGAAGAGAGCACTCTCAGGTAGCCACCCATAGATATGGCCCTGAAAACCATCTGTATGGATATACTTGTGCATGGGCTGCAACTGTCAAGGTTGTATCTGAGCCCATAGAGTCCCAAAGCAGCTCTGATTCTGAGGAGGAGAGACAACTTGTGGGGGAGGAACTTTCTCAGACTTCAGAGGCACAGCTGGAGGGGGAGACCCCCCTTCTCACATCCCTGGGAGTGACAGCGAACCAGGCGTGGAAAGGGAGGGACAACCTGAACTTTTAGACATGAGGTGCAGACACAGGCACAAGCAGATCGCAGGAGCCAAGCTTCAGCACTCAGCCTGATTGGCTCAACGTCAACAGCTGCGCCCAGAAGCATCATGGGAGAGGGGGAGATCTTCCCCTCCCACCCCTTAAGTTCAGAGAATTGCCGCGTTTTTCCCAAACGGAGATCAACTGGCGTACTAACCCTTAGAACCCCCAGATGGATGTTCCTTTGTAGTTTCTCTGAGTCTCAAGCAATTAGCACCTGTATGCCTCATTAGAATAAATGCAATTAAAGCCTTGGAAAGCAGCCTTTTTGTCTGAGTGTTGATTTTGGCTATTGGAGTATTCAACGGGCAACAGGGGAACCTTGACAGCAACAGTGTCATTCAATTGTTTGTCACTTTCTCCTCTAAATATTGAGATCTGATATTTCACTGCAGTGATGACAAAGTTGATGAGGAGATATTTCTAAACCTGGAAAGAAATACAATAGGCTACACATTTATAATCTTTCAGTGGCATGTAAGATAGCTAACCTACCAAAGAGAAATATGAAAGCAAAGGATCCTTACGACACGTATCCTCGAATAGTGCAAAACGCTGGATCAGAACTTACATTTGTGCTGGAAGTAAAGACGTGGGAATGATGTAACATATAATGAAAGTGCTGCTCACAGATTCGTTCTGCAGTCAGTTATGTGGGCTTCAGGAATGGCAAATCCGTCTGCTATTGAGATCCCAAATTATGTTTCTGTGTATCAGATAAAAGAGGGACTCTCACTTCTACAAAGACCTATGTCTTCTACATAGACATAACATGTGAACTGCAGCCTAAATCTCAGCTGTGAATCTGGCTGCATTTTTTAAACTCCTACGTGTGTACATGTAGGTGAGGCATGCATGACTACAGAAAGGGGAGAATTTTGTTTCAGTTGGGTTTTGTTCAGAATTTACCAAAATTCGCAAAGTTCTCCATATTCATAACAAAAAGAACTTGGTATTAAAAAAATAATAATAATGTGGGAGAAACTGAAACTGAGAGATTTGTCCATCCAGGCCAAGGGCTTTGAGTGCTTTGCTCTTAAAAATCTGGATTTGAATCTTTGTATATTCAACCATGTTAATGCTGAATTTGCTTTCCTCCTCCTCTTTTTTATGACAGGTTCTTCATCCAGCTACATAACAGGCAGGTACATCGTGGTTCTCTCCATGCTGGGAATAGTTGTATCACTTGACCCTGGCTGGTGCAGATGGGTGAGAATTTCATTTTTGATGAGAATTTACCACAATTTGCAAAGTTCTTCAAAGAGAAAGAATGTGAGATTTCAAAAATTTGAATGAGGGAGAAAGTGAAACTGACAGATTCACCCACCCCTAGGCATGACCATAGTGAAAATATTCTGTCTTCTGGACAAGCCATAACTCTTATATTGGCAACAATGGATAGACCTGAGAATTTAGGAATCCATCCAGCCCATCAGTCGACTGAATTGGTTAGATGAATTTGACCTGCACTGTATATCTAATTCAAGATATACATGTGGCACAGGCAAGACAGTTGTACTTCTCAACCTTCAAACTCCCATGCCTGCCTGGAGGAAAATGCCTTGGATGCATGCCCACTGTTAATTGCGAGTGAAAATGAATGGTTAAGCAATCACCGAATGATCAGCAGTTATCAAGCTGCAATGTAAGACAGGTACACGTGACTAATTCCAGCACTGGGTTTAAAAGATTTTGGTAAGCTGGTCACAAGGCTTCAGGGAAGTCAGTTTCTCCATGCAGAAATCTAGACTGAACCAGACCCAGCCAGGATGAGTCATTTTGTGCTGAGATTCCACTTTTATAGTTGCTCCAGCTGCCAGGGTTGTTGTTTTTTTGTTGTTGTTTAACCAAGGTACTGTAAGGATGACCACAAATACTCTCATATATCGTGACAACTAAAAGGGGAGGGGGTGATTTCTTTTCTAATTCTATCACTTTGTAGCTGGCTTAAAAAGCAGGAATGCCTTCGTTTTATTTTATCTTATTTACATCCTACTGTAGATAGCTCTATAAGAGAGGGTTATCCTCTCTTTGTGTGCATACAGGCATCCTATACCTTACTGACAACTAATTAGACCAGACTAAATGTTGTCCAGTGTACCATATCTTATACTGGACAACATTATTTCACAGTAACAACTGTAGCATGAGAACGTAGTATTGTTTTGGTTAAAGAAGATTGTTATGATCCAGTCTACACTTCATTACAGTGTATATTGTACTACAGATTTTACCTCACTATATCTGTTTTGAACAAATAAACAAAGGATTGGGGCAATAAAAGAGAAATGTATAAGAAGATCAAGATGCATTTAATTAACAGTTTATTCAGGCAATTGATTCAATGTCCCTACCACACTTCATCCTTTGTGAGACTGTTGTTCAAGTCCATTTCAGCAGGTTGGATCCAGGGTTTCCCCTCGCCAGGGTTTCCCCTCACCAGCTCAGCACTCCCTGAGCTCTGCAGCCCCCAGCACCATCTCCCATCTATTCTAGAGGGTCTCCCAACCTTCCAGAGCAGATTTTCAGCAGGGGAGAGGCGGGCAAAGGGACTATATAGGGCTTGGGGAATCGGTGACAATCGCCTCTTCCCACATTCTGCCGGTGGAAGTGTTCTGCTGGATCAGAAGCCTTCTGCAGATGAAAGGAGCCCTTCCATTGATGGGAGGCAGACTCTGGATCTAAAAAACTGGCAATAGTGCAATATCCAGCTCATATATAATGGATTCCAACTCTACGATCACCACCCCACACACATTCTTAAAGGCTAGATAATGTGCACTGCAGCACATAAGGAGTGCATAGCTGAGAAGAGTGAATCTGCAACTGGCTAGTCTTACAGCAAATGTAGAGAAATCCTTTGTCAGTCAACAAGTCAAGACTGACTTGTGCTAGCATCAATATATGTCCTTGTTGTGGCAAGAGAATATATAATTGATAGGCCAGTGTCTCTATCCAAGGATATTTCTAAGTTTTAAAAAAAATACAAGTATATGCCTCCCTTTTACCAAGTATATGAATATAAACTCATTTCCATAGCACACAAGTAGTGTTCTGCTCTGATATATGGTAAACGGGTACTACCTCTGGCCCCCTGCTCCCCTAAGGC
The DNA here is from genome assembly GCF_057233095.1 of Heloderma suspectum. Classification (NCBI taxonomy): domain Eukaryota; kingdom Metazoa; phylum Chordata; class Lepidosauria; order Squamata; family Helodermatidae; genus Heloderma; species Heloderma suspectum. The sequence goes on along the minus strand of NC_139459.1, from coordinate 243,771,087 downwards.
TGCTTCTGGACAATACTGCTAGGAGAAATGGTAGCAGGAAGAACAATCCCCCTCATTTAAGGGATGTTTCCTGTTGCAGGTGTTTTCAAGTACCAACATGAGATTGGCAAAACAATAGCTCCTTCCTAGTCCATCCATATGTACTACTAATCCTCCTAGAGACTGGCAGTGATTGGAAAGAGAATGCATGCCCTGCCTGAACATGTGGTTCACGTAGGTAATCATTGTTCTGATTTAGAATATTGATTCTCCTTCAGAATTCAGGCCTCTAAGGACCTGTCTGTAATAAGCCTGTATAATGTAAGAAGAGCGCATTAAAAATATTGTACAACGAGTCTGATTAAACTTATTAACAAGGTGCCTCAGTGACCACTTACAGTGAGGCAGTTTGCTTCTCACTGAAATAGTAAACTTCTGTCAGGGATAAACTACTTCAGACTAGAAGTGGATGCTCACATGATGGAATGCCCTTCCATACAATCATCACCATAATCTTTATCATCATAATCTCCTCCTTCTGCATAGAAAACTAGCATGTCAGGGCGAAAGCTAGGCTACAATCTTTCTCCCTGACCCAGTGTTCCATAGGGAGGGTGTTTGGTCTTTTTAATATGGGAAAGCATTCTGTCATGTAAGCCCCCACTTCTAGTCTGGGTTCTGGCACAACCCAGATACTGGTTTACTATTTCAGTGACAGCTAGGCCATAGCTTCACTGTGAGTGAATCTGATTTACCTCCTCAGGCCTGGCTTACTCAATGGGCAACTTGTACATTGTGTCTTACAGCAGGGTATTTTTTTTCTTGTTTTCTTTTTGGGGATTTGTCTTCCAATACAGATGAAATAGGCACAAAATGTACAAGAGAAGGGAGTGGGTCTTCTTTGACAGAATGATAAATAATGCAACCTCATTGCAAGTCAACACATCCCAGAACCTCCACACCCTCCAGGGCTTTCTCTCCTCTTTATTCAACTCTTGAAAGACTCAACTAAAACGGAAATCCTAAGCATACATACTTGAAAGCTAACTCCACTGGAATAAATGAGACTTTTATCCAAGTGAAAATGATTCCAAACAGGGCATAAGCCATATATAAATGCACAGCTACCAATAAAACATGCAGCAGTTCTTACCCTCCATTAAAAGTTTCATTAAAAACACACAGGTAAAAGCCCTCTTACTGACTAGTAGCTCAACAGCACAAAGTGTATCCATGGATCTGTAAGACTGTTTTATTTCATCCTCCACTCTCAGAATTTACAGTGGTAATATAAATTTAAATATATGTTTTACGATGATTGTGCATACTTGGCAGTAAGGCCATCACCACTTTTTTAAAATCAGTTCAAGTGTATCTGATTGTGCCACTAACTTGTAAAGAAACCCTGTATTAAATGGATTTTTTTTCCCTTCCTGGTAGTGGTCCTAGAACACTGCTAGCTTTCATTGATTATTTTAAAGAATACTTTTTGGAATAGAAAAAGGACCAAAATAACAACAATAAAAATGTCCAACCCCACCCTGTTCCTAAGGTGATCAGTGACAAGTATTCAAAGCATCAGTGTTTGTAATTAGGGATAGATTTTTCAAAGGGAGGGTAAGGGGAGACATGAGAGAGGTTTACACAATTATGCATGGTGTGGAGAAAGTGGATAGAGCCAGGGTCATCCCATGAAGCTGATTGGTGGGAGATTCAGGACAGATAAAAGGAGGTACTCTTCACACAGCACATAGTTAAACTATGGAATTAGCTACCATAAGCCAGATGTAGCGATGGCCACCAATTCGGATGGCTTTAAAAGGGGGTTAGATAGATTCCTGGAGGAGAAGGCTATCAATGGCTACTGGTCCTGATGGCTATGTGCTACCTCCAGTATCAGAGGCAGTATGCCTATGTACACCAGTTGATGGGGAAGGGGGTGGGAGGGTGCTGTTGCACTTGTGTCCTGCTCTTGGGTTCCTGGTTGACAGCTGGTTGGTCATTGTGTGAACAGAATGCTGGAATAGATGGACCCTTGGTCTGATCCAGCAGGGCTCTCCTTATGTTCTTAAAGGGAAGATTTAAGTGGACAGAACTTCAGCTGCACAGTACTGCTACTCTGGAGTATGGCAGTAAGGCATGTTCCCTAAATGGACTAGAGGTACACCTACACTTCAACTTTTAAACCACTTTGTAATGCATTTCACTAAGATGGTCTCCTTCAAAGAGCCCTTATGAAAATGCTGAGAAATCTTTGTAAAAGAGCCTTATCACCTTCACAGAACAATATATCTCATGGTTCCTTGCTTGTTGGGATGCATCATTACAAGAAGAACAACATTTCCTTCATAAAATGGAAGACTTCCCCAAACAAGGAGAATAAATAGGAACACAAATTTGCACAAAGGATGCAATAAAGGATTATGGGGAGCTTATACCTAATAATGTTAAAGTCAACAATAAAAAATATTTAAGGGAGCAATCCTATGGACCCATACACAGTCCGGGGGACCATAGAATAGTTCAGATTCCTGGATCCAAGGTCAGAGTTAGTGCCCGACCTCAGAGCCAGGAATCTGAGCTCCCCACCCTCTCCCCCTCCCACCTGGCACAGAGAGAACCACACCAGCTGCCTCTCTGCGGTTGGAAGTATCCTCAGGCCTCCCCATCCTCCTTTCCTCCTGCTCCACAGAGCCCCAGCTAGATGGGCAAAAAAGCCTGTCTAGCCAAAAGGCAGAGTGGAAGGAGCAAAAAGATGAAGATCACTTCTACTGCTCCTCCTCCCACTGCATTGGATGGTTGTAAGCCTCCGAGTTCAGAGGCCATGAGGCCATCCTGATAGGATTGTTCCCTAAATACATCAGAAGCAGGAAACTAGCTAGGGAGGTGGTTAGACCATTGGGTGATAGTAGTTAGAACTTTGGTTCTACCCTGAAAGGTGGCCTAAACATCATAAAATAAATAAAAATGACAAGGAAGTTAAAGGAGTGCTAAAGGTGGATAAGGAGATTACAGAGAAACTGAATTGATTCTTTGCATCTGTCTTCGCTGCAGAAGATGTAGGGCAGATGCAAGCGCTTAAATTGATATTTCTAGGAAGAGAGTCTGAGGAACTGAGGCAAATAGTGGTGACAAGAGATAAAGTTCTAGTCCTTACTAACAAACTGCAAACAAACAAACCACTGGGAAATAACCACCCTAAATCACTGACAGCAAATTATTTAAGGGGAGCTAAAACAAAAAAAGGCATAGTGAAGATCTCCAGAAGGTTCTCTCCCAGTTGGGGAAATGAGCTTTAAAATGGCAAAAGTGGTTCAATGTAAGTTTAAATTGCTGCACATTGAGGGTAAAAATCCTAACCAGGTATGCGCTGATCAGTGGTGGATAGTTCAAAGAAACTGTTGACCCAGTGTGTGGCTGCTGTGAAAAAGGTGAATTCCATGTGGGAGATCATTCGGAAAGGATTAAAAAATAAAACTGCCAAGATCTTACTGCCTTCATACAAATCTATGGTGTGTACAGTTCTGGTCACTGTACCTCAAAAGGGTTATTGTAGCGCTGGAAAAGGTGCAGAAAAGGGCAACCAGAATGATCAAAGCTCTGATTACCAATAAAATTCAAGCCTGTATTTTAAAAGGCAAACAAAACATTCCTTGTATGATTATTGCATTTAGCAAAATAGCTAACATTATTATACATACAAAATTAGGGAAGACAGTATCTAGACAATTTAGATCTGTTAAAACAGACAAATACAGAGTTATTCATTAGCCTATGCAGACAGTTCCAGCCAGCGAAAGGCCCTAGGCCCTTTCAGCATAGACAATTCTGCTACAGAGACCGTATGATTCAATGTAAGGTTTCGTATGTTTTCTTACATCTCCATGTTGTTTATTTTTTATTTTAAATTATGTTGCCACCTTTACGGCTAAAATCCTCTTAAGGCAGCATGGTCCCCAAGCCCTATTTCCTGGCACATCTCTGAATTCAGTCCAGTTTGTCAACATCTTCACTGTAGCTGGGCAGCATAAGACTAAGCCTTGACATAGTTGGGGGCATACTATATGTCTTTCTTGAACTCATTCTAAACAGTATGAAGTGGCAATCATTCTCGATAAACACATTGTCTCTGCCTATACTTGATTTATCCTATTCTTGTATAAACAAGAGAAACAACAGCAACTATTACTTCACTTACATCAATAGCACTTACGCGGCAACAGCTGTTCAAACATTTGTTAAATCACTTCACAGCAAATAACATCACAGTGCCGCGTGACTGTTCCTCACTTAATCTTAACCATAACACTGTTTAACATAAACTAGGAGACATATGCTGCACACAACCTGTAGGGAAGAAGGTCTCACCTTTTCCTATGACATCATTAAGTAGCACCTCAAAGAGAATGGCATGCCCGAACCTCCTAAGTGGGTATGATTTTCAGCCATCTCCAGACCTAGAGGGGATGGAACTATGAAATGATCAGAAGTGCTGTCATTTAGATGCAGTCCTAAAAGACATCTATGGGAAAAGGCTGTGGCTCCGTGGTGGAAAACATGCCTCACATGCAAAAGATCCCAGGTCCAATCCCTGGCTGAAACCCCAGAGAGCCACTGCTAGTCAATGTGTAGATAATAATGAATTAAATGGACTACTGGCCTCATTCACTACAAGGCAGCACCTAACTATTTATCTGCCTTGATCTTTCCTGAAGGCTGACCCTGGATGCATTAAAAGTTTTTAAATATAAGGTATGCCTAACTTCTGATAACAGTAAAGTTACAACCTCTCTTCATTTCCAAATCATCTTTAACCCAGGCACTGAAAATCAGCTTATATTTTAGAGTATTTCAAATTTGGCTGGTGTTCACAAGCAAGGAATCTATAACTGTGGAGCAATCATGGAGAAATTCTCTTTGTTTTCCTTTGTTAAGCTGATAGTGTGATCCTGGTGGCTGGAAAAGATGCCACCATGGGAATTGTTGCTGCCTATATCTAAGATCAACCAGTGCACTCAATAGGTTTATTCACATGAGTGCACACCTAGAGACAATCGGGTTTGCATGGAAAACAACCAATTGTGTGAATCAGCCCTTACACACTGTGATTGCAATCCTAAAGCATCTTCTGTACTTCCATACAGGCATGGCAAACCACTGTCTGTTTCTCAGCTATTCAAGGCTTTCTTATTTGTGAAATTAATGGAAGGGTGTTATCTAAACCGCACAGTTATAAACCAATTAACATCAACTAATGATGACAAGAAATCAGCTTTGTGTGATTATAATGTGATTCATTTAGCATTGTGGCAACAGAGTATAGCACTGTAAAATAATGTTTATATCAATAAAATATCATGTCATGTTAAGGCTCGTGGGTTTCCTAGTTTATCCATTCAGGCTTGATAATTAAAATGATCATAGCATCTTTTACAAGGCAATTACCAGTGAGACTAATATCTGGCAACTGACATACCTAATTTATGGAAGCTGAGGTATGTCTCTTTCTTCTTTTCAGAATAATATACTGATAGCAGATGCTTATGTCTTTCCAGTCTGTCTTTGTTGCAAGTAAAACAAGGTAACTGACTTTTCATCAGTTTAAAATTTGATTCTGTAGAATCCTAACTATTGTGCTGAATCAACCAAAGTATTTACTTCTAGAAGCATAGGGCTGAAATCCAGCCCACTCTTCCCTACAGATTAACATTAATCATACTGATAATGTGTCACAAGACAAAAGCAACAGTGAATTAAGTATCCCATGGCAAAGGAAGAGTTTAATAAAGCAATACCAATTAGTTCGGGGTCAAAGTTTAATTGCAGAGTGCATGAAGCTTCTACAACAGGGGTGGGGAACCTGTGGCTCTCTAGATGTTGTTGGACTACAACTCCCATAATCCCTGGCCATTGGCCATGCTGGTTCAGGCATATGGGAATCACAGTCAATCAAGATCTGGAGGACCATAGGTTCCCTGCCCCTGTGCTATACGGCTCCAAGTTCAGTTTCTGGCATCTCCAGTTAAGGAGCCAGTCTCTAGTCATGGAGAACCATTGCCAGAGTGTACTAGGCTAGAAAGATCATTGGTCTGGCTTCCTAAAAGGAAAGTGGTGTTCTGCCAGAGAAGGCAATTGTCACAATCTGGCATTCATATCCCCTTTCAGCACTGCAACGGGGTCACTAGCCAACATAACCAGGAGCAAGGTTATCCTTGCCAACACTAAATACATGCAGGATGCAGAGGTAGTTGGTATGTATCACAAGATAGACAACTAGGCAAAAGAATCCATGAAACGTGAGATTCCAGAAACACAAGTGGCATCACAGGTCTTCTTTTCAAGCATATTGCCATTCTCATGCCTCACTAACATGTATAGTCATGTAATGGCAGCAACTTGAAAAACTACATCCACATGTTTAAAAAATAACAGGAGAAGCAACCAGAAGTAAATAATATCTACATGTGTTCAGGGCTGGTTCATGTCCCTTTCCTTTACACTCTAGCAGTCCTGAACATCCTGAGGCACATACTAGCATGGAAAAAGGAGGAATGCCTAAAGGCAGCAATGATTCCTATGATCATAGTAGCTGGAAAAAATACTGCTGCAATCATGAAAATTGCTGCTCTCTGTAACTATGTGCCGTTAGCTCACATATTACCTTTCTTCACACGCATGTTGGCGTCTATGGGGCAAAGGATAAGTCAGGTCTGTTTGCTGGTAGAGGAAAAAGACACCTTGAACTAGTCTTCACTTAACTTCATGTATATAAATAATACTTTTAGATGTTGTGAGACTTGCAATTTTTTATGAGTTTTGCTAGTTTTAGACACCAAGTGAAGCTGTGAAGTTACAGAACAAATCAAAATAACATGGCTGGTGGAGAGATTTTGTGATTAAATCCACAGATGGAAGAAAACAGCAAGAAAAAATAAACTTAAGAAATATGCAAATACATTTTCTTTGTCAGCCCAAAGGAGATGCAAGACTGTCCGAGTGTTGTATTTATTAGTTTTTATCTTACATTTTAAGATGCCTATCTAAAAGGGAACATTCTTTTTCAGTCTCTAGTTTGCATGGCTCTGGCAATCTTCATTCAAAACATATGCAAATATGAAATAGGTTACTGTTAGGGTTTTGAAGAGACATCACCGTAGTCATTTACTCAAATGAATCTGTTAACAGTGCGTTTGAATTATGTCTATATTTGAATTACAAAAAAAGGACACTCCTTGTTCTTTACCTTCAGGGCTAGTGTTCTTCAGGGATGATTTATTTTTAATTGCAGCCCATATTTGAATCTTTCTCCCAAGCTTAATTCCTAAAAAGTCACGGTCAAAACCAGGATAACAAAGTGGCAACACTTCTCTTCAAGAGCCTTAAAGCTGTTTTAACAAGAAACATATGTATAAAGATCATTCAAGTTAATTTAAAGCTATGCATTGACCTGGTTCCATCTATAAACCTGCTCTCCCTTCCTCCTCCACCATAGCTGTGAAACATCTGTTTCTACCACAGTTTGTTATGTTTGAACTGGGAATGAAGTTAGTTCTAATTGTGGTTTATTTATCCCAGGTGTGGGCAACTTGTGGCCTTTCAGATGTTGTTGGACTACAACTCCCATCATCCTTCACTATTGGATATGCTGTCTAGAGTTGATAGGAGTCATACAGCATCTGGAGGGCCACAAGTTGGCTACCTGGTTTATCCGAACAAGCTAGTATCATAAGCAATTGTTTGCGGTTGGTTTGTTCCAACAAACCATAGTTAAGATTAACCATGGTTTGTCCCAGTTTGGACACAATGAGAAATCACAGTTTCAACATTTAGTCAAAAATGGAAGTGAATGCTTGTGATTGCCTCCTTGCAGCCACACCAGAGGAGAAGGAAGAAGGTAGGACACAAACCCAAAGCTCATGCACAGAACATGGGATGGTGCAGACACCTGATTGGGTCCGGGAGTCCAGCAGACTCCCCGCCACCCACATCCCCAAGCCGCACCCTGCCCCCACTCGAGTGCCCTCCTCCGCATTTGCCAAGCCGCCCGCACTCAACATGCTATACTAGCAAGGCCAAATCATTTCATTTATATAAATAAAAATGCCACTTTTTACACAGAGACCCCCTCCTCTCACATGAATTAGCCCAGTAAAAGGTCCTACATAATTCTTTGTCTATGAAGGCGAGTTTTCCAGTCTTTATGCACCGGTTAAAATCTCTATATAATGCAGCACTTTACTTGTGGCCCTGGGTGATGTGAACTAATGAACAGCTGAATTTTTGCAAAGATAAACTATCTTTATATAACTGATTGAAAACAAAATTACAAAAATGAACCCTTGGAACAGTCAATTTGGGAAACAAACAGAGCCCTCCCACAAGCATTTTGGTCTCAGAGGAGTTTAAAAATGTTTTTAATCAGCTTCTTTTTAATAATGTCTTTTGTATACTAAGTCTTTAAGAAATGTCAAGAATGCCATTCATTGAGATGCCCAGCCCAGCCCAGCCCAGCCCAGTAATTAAAAGTGGGTTTCAAAGCCGCTCTGAAGAAATGGTAAAAGTTTGCTTTTGAAAATCTCAAACATTTGTCCCTCTTCCTTTCATTGCCTGATTCTGGAGTAGCTGACCTGTCATTTATTTAAATAGCAAGGCAATATTTCCTTTCATAACTTGTACACTCCAATTTGGAGTTTTAAAGGCATGATTACAGAGACTTCTGAAAGTCTTGCCTATTCATTTTCTTTTGTAGAGTTAGTTGGCTGGTCAGTTATATATTCCGGAAAGTTCATAAAAGTAGTTGTTGCTTAAGTGTTAACACCAGATTTCACCAAAACAAAATCCAAAGTGAATCTGGAGATTCCTGTTTGGCTAAAAGATTTGGGGACTATTTAGGCAAGCTAAAAGAATGTTGATGGCGTTACTTGGTGAAGGATGCATAACTCTGTGTCAATGCCATCAGCATTCTTATGTTCCTGCCTGGAGCTGTATATTTTATGGTCAAACCCTTACTAAGACATTTTGCTGCCTGAAACAAATAACAAGATGACCTCCCATTCCATTCCACATACAGAAGGTGACAGGAGTGGCAGTTGAATCTCTGTGAAAATTGTCAATGGGACAGCATCCTTTCCCACACCTGAGGGCAGCTGGCTAGTTTAGCGGGTGTAGGACAGGCCAAGTGGAACACACAGCTCTGTCTTCTAAGACAGGAGAACAACTGGGGAACTCAGGAGGAACAGCTGGGGGCTTCCTCCTCTGCCACCCAGTATCTGCTGCCTGAGGCAGTTGCCTCACTCTCCCTAATTGTAGCACCAGCCCAGTTTATGGTTATCCCTGTCTAAGTGCAGGTGTTTACCACTCAGTTCTGTTTCACAGACCTCCATTTTTCAAGACTAGATTTCTGTTTGCCAAGAGCAGTCCTGTATTCAGGCCTTCTCTCTGAAATGCTTTCCCAAGAGGCCCATCAAGTTTGTTCTAATGAAGTTTTAAGAAAGTGTGACAAGACTATTTTGCTGGACATCTGAAAGCTGTGGGATTGTATTTTAATATACTACTTTGCATGTGTTATTAGTGGTTTGAAACATTTTAATCTTAGTGGTTGGTTTTAAATGTGTTATCTTTTGTCCCAGTCCATACATTGGAGCAGTAGGGCAGCTAGATAATTTTAGATCTTGGATGTATGGTCTTATAGTGAGTGCATTGTATTACTTCAGTTGTGAAGCAGCACACAACTCACATTTTTCTTCCCCCACCCTGCCCCCTGCTCTATGCCTTACAACTGGTTCTACATGCCTGATACATTATACCAAACCCAATCCCCACCCCCACTAAGTATTTACCAACTGTGATAAAAGAAAGAGAAATATTCTGAGATAGGGATGGACGGACTCAAGTGCACCTGGCTTTTTTGGGTGCTCGCTGAGCCACTGCAGCCACCCATCCCTACTTGCTGCACTGCGCAAGCTTCATCACATCCTGGCAAGTGCCCGACAAAGCTGCAGGTCTGCCCATCCTGCCTAGAAAGCCGCCATTGTGCACAGTAATGGTGGCTCAGACGCTTCTAGGTAGGTAATGTTGCATATTTGATGGCCGTAAAGGCCCCTTTTGTGCAACATTACAGGCATGAATGCTCTATTCACTCCTGTAATGTTGCATAAATGGGCCCTTAATGGCAGTCAAGTACACAACATTACCTACCCGGAAGCCCCCAAGCCGCCATTGTTGCACACAATGGCAACTCACTAGGCAGCTGCCGGGCGCTCACCAAGCCACATGATAGTCGCCAAGCAGGTCCATGAGCATCCCTTAGTTTGGCAAGCAGGGTCTGGAAGGACAGACGAGGGGGAGTCCGTCAGACTCCAGCCCCCACCCCAGTGGACTCTCATGACATCCCTACTCTGAGAATGTGCAGTTTTGCATTTTAAAGTCACTGAATTAAATCTCACCACCATCATGACTACAGGAATAAAATAGAGTTTGCTTCTGCTGTCCTGATGCTAAACACATTCACTTGAGAATAACCACCATTTTGTTGTAGAAAAGGATAATTGATTTTAAAAGTAAAAATAATAAAATCAGCAGCTGTAGTACACAATTTTTTTTTTAATCAGAAGATAGAAAGGATGTGTTGGTAACCAGCATCAGCCCCGGTGGGCCCTGCCATGCCCGTGCTGGGTGAGTGGCTGATGACAGCTTTTGCCACTGCCCCCATCAGCTGTTGCTCTCTTAGTGGTAATGGGGGGGGGCATAGGACTTTGGCCCCTAAGTCCAACCCTAGTTACACCACTGAGTTAGAGTCTCATCAGAGGCTGCAAGACAGGATATACACATAGAAAATCAACATATAAAATTATAATTGTCTGTAGTGAGAATCACAGAGTGGAACTACCATTACCCCACAGTCCAGTCTTCTGTGTGTCCTTATAGCTTTAGTTCTTTCCCAATGTATTCTTTTTTTTCTTCTTCAGAGCTTTGTTTTCAGCAGGCCCTGGCAGAAAAAAAGGGTTGAGGAGAAGGAAGAGGAGAAAGGGGTGAAGATAAGAAGTGGAGGGAAAGGAGAAAGGAAACCAACACTGTAATGTCTATGTCTGAGAATAAAGAAACAACTTATGTCCAAACCTTGCCTACTATGTCCACCTTACCAGGAACAAGATTCAAAATCTGTCTCTGCACATTTCTGTAGAATTGTGGGGGCAATGCAGTGGTCATCTAAACTTACCCTAGATTTGCTATGATGCTATGGTACACACCTCTCTGTCTATAGACTGACCTGGCTTGGTTGTGGAGTTGACTCAACTTGAAATTCTTCTGCCTCCTTCTCTCACTGTCAAATGACATGTTACATTAAATATGTAAAGTGTAGCTCTGTAAGTGACTTTTTATTTATTTAAAAGTAAGCATGTAAGGACCCAGTCCAGTGTCAATGGAAGCTTCTCCCCACCCACCCACCCACACCACACATCAGTAATTGGCACACAGTGGGCAATTTTTCTTAGGATTACTATGGGCAAGGGAAGTATTAATAACTCTCCTCCATGTCCCAATCTGGACCAGGCTCCCCACACGCTTTTTTTTTTTTTAAGCACATACATAACAACATCCTTTGTATTTAACACAATGTGTAGTTTGACCCTAGTTGGGGTTTCTAGCAGGGTTTTTTTTTTAACCAGACAATGAGAAGGGAAGGAAGCAGAAATTGCTTGGGTCATTTGAACTCTTGTTATTCTTGAGATTTCCTGCAATGAACATTTATGTGAAACAAATGGAACTAATTTCCCAACTAATTTTTCTACATCAAGAGAAAGTGTGCATTGTTTGGGAACTGCGAGCTTTGACTATTGGGCAATATAAAATGTAGTGCCTACATACATGCATACATACCAGGGCAGTTATTATGTACCTTCTTGTGTGGAACAGGAGTCTGTGGAAGGATCAACACATTTCTAGTTCCCAGAAGGACTGAAAATAACAGGAGGAGGGAAATAAAGTAGGGTTTTCCTATAAAGAGTTGGTAACTGTTTTCACTGTAACGATTGCTACACTTCTTTCATACATCCTTTAGTGACCGGCCATGATATCCACAATGTTTTGTTCACTGATTTGTCAAACAACTATTAATAAAACGATAGCTTCCACACAGCAATAGCATACTAGTTGTCTGAAAAAGCATCCAGTAAAAGATTCTGGAGGATTGAATGAAAAAGTATATTCTGTAAAAGTAGACACAGTAGGCCTACTTTCAGGCAAGTCATTTGACCTTTGGAAGATTATGTCCCCCAGTCCAGCTAAAGTTACTGGTGACTAAGCCATGGTTCATCCATGCAGCTGAGTTGGGTGCTGCAATAATGTTCAGGGTGAATTGTGCCCTCCACATGAATGACAGATTGCATGAAGGCCTAGTTTGCATGATTCTTCTGCTGCAAAAAAGTGAGGGAAGACTGTGCAACCTAGGTTTCCATGCAATTGGACTCTCACGTGGTGGCATGGGCCTGGTTCATATTGGGGGCAATAATGTAGTGGAGTAGGGAGGAGGCTTGCACATTCCTCCATTTAGGGCTTAATCCTGTGCATGTTTAGGCAGAAAAAAAGGTATACGACTCCCAGCATGCCCCAGCCAGCTGTGCTTGCTCAGATATGACAGGAGTTTTAGGCCTTTTTTTCTGTCTAAGCATGCATAGGATTGCACTGTTATGCTTTTAGCCATCCCAGCTAAAAGCATAAACTAACTGAAACTATTGGAACAAGTTAGTCACATGACAAACTTAGCTCTTATTGCTTTCGATGGGACTTACTCATGGATCGGGACTTTTGTATTTTAGAAAGGAGCATAAAACTTACAGTAACTCAGATGAATTCACCAGATCACCCTTCAGTAATCTTTAGAAAATTCCCTTTCTGGTGATTTCCCTGGTCATGACAGAGGCTTTGTCCAGTGTCACATCAGGAAGGAAACCCAAATCTTAGTGTATATAAAGATGGTTTTTAATTCTTTCTAAAGTTCTGCACTTTAACAGTGTAGGCTTCATGTAATCCACCATAGGGATGTACGAGAATTTCATTTCTGTTTATAAATCTTGCCAACATCTCCCATTTGCAATCCCGAATGCGAATGCAAGCAGGAGCATAGGGATGCGCACTGTTCCTATGTGAACAAGTAAAAAACCAGGTAAAAAATGAAAACAGGAGCAAGCTGAAATGGGCTTCGAAGTGATTTTCTGAGAATTTAGGTGAGCTTGAAATTGCTGGTTCTCCTGTCCTTAGTCCAACATGAACACAGTGCAGCCTGCATACAGACTTAACGGAGCCTGAAGTATGCATGCAAAGCAACCGTGCCAAGCTGTTACAAGGGATGGGAGATGTGTGCACACTCCCCATATCCCCACCCAACTCTTCTTCCCCGCTTCATCAGTGAACACAAGCTCAGCTTGCATTCCTTGACCAAGCAGTGCAGAAGGCTGGATGGGGATGTGAGTTGTGCACACATACACACTAACCCCATTCTGTGTAACATCCTAGCATTCTGAGTGTCCATGTATGTACATGCTACAGGGGAAGGAGAAACAGGGCTCTGCTCCTCTGTACGGACAGGATGGAGCCTTTTGTACTTAAAAATAGAGATGGCTGCACAAGAGCAATGCTAGCTGGATTTGGATTGAAATCCAGGTGTTGGCTTCATCTCTTTCTCCCTTTTGTTATTTTTGGAAGGACAAGCACTTTTGACTGCCCAAACTGGAAGCTTTTGCGCAACAGATGGACAGGTTGCCTGAGAAATAACCTTCATCCACGGGTAAACACTCACCCTCCACAAATGTCACAGCCAGCAGCTTCAGGACATTTCATAACAATCCTGTCAGTGTTCATACCCTTGGCTGTGGAGCAAAACAGACAGATTTTAAGCTCTGGCCAAAACACTGTCAGTTTAAACAGATCTCAATAATGATCTGAGCTCTGAACTCTCCATGAATGAATGGGACTGCCAACAGACTCAACAGGAATCTTGTTTTTGTCATGCTAAATTCTGGAAACTGAGGAGAGACCACCATGACAGTAATTATGAAATTACTTAATTACACATAACAAAATGTGTGTGGGGGGGAAACAGGGAAGGCTTTACAACTAAATTTCCAGAATGTAGTCTGGAAAAAACACAACAACTAACACATGCATGTTTGTTTCTAAATGGAACCTACATGCTAATCCAGATCACTATTGTGTATCTAGGATGATAAATACTTTTGGCAGTCAAGTCACATTATAAAATATAATTTTTTAGCAACATACAAAATCAAATATAAAACAAAATTTTAAAAATTAGAGCAATTAACAATAAGTTCCAAATCTAACATAAAAAGGATTAAAAAAAAAAGCCAGCATCAGTAAAACTCAATGAGGGCACAATCCTATGCATGTTTAGACAGAAAAAAGTCATGCTGGCTGAGGAATGCTGGGAGCTGTAGTACTTTTTTCTGTTTAAACACAGATAAGAAGGTGGCCTTAATGACATAAATGAGCTAAAGAAACCAAACCAAACAAAAACCGACTACAAAACTAGTATTAAAATGTATACCATAATGGTTTATGTATGCACTTGGATACCTATTCAGAGTTCTATAGTATTAAAAAAAATGTGTTCACTTTGCTAATAGCTTGGCTTACTATGAAGTGAGCACGTGTGTGCAAGGGACTATATTAGAGAGAAAATCATGTTTAAAAAATCACAAATTTCACATGCTACCACTTGTAGATATTAATTCAGGTTGAACCAAGTTTTGGGATACATTTCTCATATCAGTGATGAGCTCAAGGTCAAGGGAGGAAAAAAGAGATGGACATGGGTGGAAATGAAATGGCACTAATAGCACCCTAATGTTGATGAAATAGTAACTCACTGGGATGATCAATGGCCCAAGAATAGGATGAGTAAGACTGATATCCTACAGTCAGGTGAGGCTTCATGTGGAATTTAGATATATCTTGTTCAATGGAAGGAACTGAAAGAAAAGAAAACAGAAGTTGAATTGCTTTGGAAGCATGACAAAGGTGCTGCAATGTGGCACATATACACAATGATACAAACCAGGCATGGTAGTTTGTCAGTCTGTATGGAGATTGCTGGCCCAATTGGTCAGAACAATGGCAGTGTTTATGATTATAAAGAACCTAGATGTTACATAGATTGCGGGCATACAACATAACGTTACAGTGGAAAAAAAAGTCTGAAATGACCACTTTCTAATACTAAAAGTCTTTGTGGTCACACGTACTTATGATGTTGCATTATAGTGAATCAGACCATTGGCCCATCTAGCCCATGTCTGACTATTCTGACTGGTAGTGACTCTCCAAGGCAGCCTTTCCCAACCTGGAGCCTTCCAGATGTGTTGGATGCCTTCCAGATGTGTTGGACTGCACCTTCCATCATTCCCAGCCATATGAAGGAAAAACTGCTCCAAGGTCTCATGCAGATGTCTTTTCCAGCACTTCTACCTGAGAACTTTTAAACTGGAGATACTGTGGACTGAATTTTGAGGCCTTCTAGATCCAGAGCATCTGTTCTACCACTGAGCCATACTTTAGGCAAGGGATTGGCAACTTGTGGCCCTCCAGATGTTTTGGCTAATGACTCCCATTAGCCTTAGCCAGTATAGTCAATGATGAAGGAACATGGGAGTTGTAGGCTAAAACATCTGGACAGCCACAGGTTGCCCACCCCTGCTTTAGGTATAAGGTAAGGAAAGCACACACCTATGGGCATATAACATGATGAAGGATGGGGTTTTGGTGAAGACAACACTAGAAAGAAAAGGACATTCTAAATAATTGAATCCACAACTGCAAATGTGGACCAAAGATAAGCAAACCAAAGCAGAAGGCATTTCTGTAGTAGCTGAAAGAGCATTTTGCAAAACCATTGCCCATTATAGAAATTTGGAAATCTGATATATAACTATTTTTGTTTTCTTCGCATACTTCCTGGTTTCATTCCAAAACAGAAATGATAAAGTACCCTTGGATAAAGAAACAAAACACAATCTGCATAACTACTATCAAAACAATTGTACCATGTTACAAATCTTAATTCAGAGCAAAAGTGGAATGCTGCCTTTTGCAAGCAGTATGTGTTCAGAGACATGTAGGTGTTCTTTTCTTCTTTTGCTGTACATGGTACTTGGGCTAATTTTTCTGTTGTACTATGAGCATGGGAAAACCACTTCTTTCATGTTATCATAGTGTCTCAGGAGATATCTACCGTGGTCCAAATTATTCCCCCAGAAACACCATCTATGATTGAGAGGTGTACATTTTTTGTGTGTGATTGTTACCGGGACTTATTGGATGGTACCTATGAAATCATTGACAATGAGACTGATTCCTCCCTCCCATGCCCATGGGATCTGCTTTTAAAATTTGTAAAATTGCAGATATGTGTCCATCCTCTACTGAATTAATTACAACATTTGTACTTAATTCAGTAAAGGATGGACACGTATCTACATTGCCACATGAACACTTGTGTAGCCCTGTACAAATATAATGCAAAGGTTACCTATTGCCTCATAGCAATGCACTACAGATGCTTCCAAACAAAGGACTCCTAGTGGCACTAATACTCAAGTCAAAAGGCACTGTGCAGCTATTCTGTCTTTTTTCCTTCACTGGTATTTTTTTCTGATAAGTAAAAACAAAAACAGAAACAGCAGTGGGAAAACATGGGAGGGCTGAAATGAGATTATGTTGTCATCTGGCTCTCCGATAAAATTCCACAAATAAGGCAGTGTGGTCTAGAACTACTCTGTGGTTCAAGATTCTCCCCCCCCCCTTTTTTGGGGGGGAAGATGCATTTGGCCTCCTCCAGCTCCAGTACTAGACTTTACATCTCACATTTTTAAAGTGAGCAAAGCTTTTTCTGCACTGCAAGGCTAACCCCACTATAAAAAGACCTTCCCTCAGATTATGTTAGGACAACGATCTTACTATGGATGAACCAGGGCAGGGTCTATTTAGTGCTGATGGAAATGCAATTCCTGTTTGCCTCCCCACCCCCCATCATCCATGATTGTTTGCACAAGATCCTGAGCAGCTTATTATTTCAGTTCAGGAACACCAGTTCCCAGCTTTGCCTTAATGACCCAGGTCACACATAATGGTGCAAATTATGATTTACCATGGTGCATGCCTGGTACATGCCACCATCAGTTTGAATATACAGCCTCTGATTGGCCAGATCATAGATTTTTCTGTCACATGCAAACCTGATAACTGGTTCACATATAACAACAAATCAGAGTATGGGCTAGTATAGGTTGTCATTGAATCATGGGTTGCTACTGAATCAAGGGTCGTTATTGAATTGTGGGTGTCATGTGCGAACCCTGCTCTATGGTTTAACTCTGGGTTGTTAACCACAAACAAGTCAGAGTTCATAACCCAGCAACAAACCATGGGTTCTCTTTCTGGGTTGTTTGTGGTTAACAACCCATAGTTAAACATAGTGCAGGGTGTGCATGCAATAACTCAACCTTACTCTGGGTTGTCTTTATGTGTGAGCCAGGTCTATGGGTTGATAATGGGTAAGCAACCCACAGTTAGCCTATGATTAGTTCTTAGGCTAACTGTGGGTTATTTAACCCATTATTAACCCATAATGCCCACGTTCGCATAACATGGAATAACTTCCAATTGGGCCAATCAGATGTTGCATATCCAAAAAGGTGGTCACTCAACCCCGGCAGACCTTAGGCAAATTAACCCACCAAACCAGTTCAATGAAAAACTACAGTTAACTGAAAGCAGAAGCAAAAACTTCTAATCATCTCACAGCTTCACCATAGCAGAGGGAAGGGAAGAACACAAAAGCCCATGGATCATGCATATGACACTAAATTATGTTTCAGCAATACATGTGGACCTGGGCATTGTTACATTGAGCATGCTATTTAAATATGCAATTAGGCTCTGCCACTTCTCTTTCATAACAAAAAGGCTCCATTGAGGAGATGATCCAGATCAGGACCATAGTGTGGGGGTGGGTTAAATGCCCATCCACCTGTGCTATTTTTCTTCTGAAAATTGCCCACTGAAGATGCTATTTGTTGTACCTATCACCTATGGGGGCACATAGATTTGGGATGGGAAAACAGCATGAAAGAAGATTAACCCAAGATGTGGTAGATCCTAATTGCTTCTTGAAATAGCATGCATAATGTAACAACTGTTTTGCCCTAATATCTTTTGCCCATGTTGTTATGCCATAGTTAGCAACCAGATAAGTGATACCTCCCCACAGTAAGGACTCCCCTTAACATACACATACACACCATATATATTAAATGACATGTTTTTAAAAGTCTGTGGGAATTCGCTCAGTAGTTATCTTTTTTTTCCCTTCAACATTGCTTTGACTTTTTTTAAAAAAAAGATTTTCTGGAATCAAGCCATTTTCATGGCAATGATCTTAAGCAGCAGCCTTAGTCTAAATAACACCAAGAGTTTGTTATGTCTGGATACCGTGGCTACATGCATAGTTAGGAGGTTCAGGAGAATTTCTATATTTCATTAAAACCGAGCAGTAATGCTGAAGTCAGTAGCTTTTAGTTGATCTCATTCAACCATCTAGACATATCACTCAATTTCTACACGCACAGATGTTTCCCTGGTTGAACTATTTAACTTTCAGAATCTAAATGCCAGCGTGATCCCATGGAGATCAAAATGAAATAATTGAAACTGACCGACAGAAATCTCACTTATTGTGCTCACTTATATCGGATACAGTGTGCCTCTGAATACCAGTTGCTGGGAAACATGAACTGGGGGTAGGGGGTGGGGTGCTCTTGCCAGCATGTTCTCTTGCAGACATTTGGTGGGCCACTCTGTGGAACAGAACGCTAGTCTTGATAGGCCTTTAGTCTGATCCAGCAGGGGGCTTCTTATTTTCTCATGCGCGGGCTTTAAACACTTTCAAGAATCACATAGCACTATTTTTCTTGCACAGCCTTAAGTTTCATTTTCATATAGGCACCCTCCCCCTCCATCCCACTACCACCAATCTCTCCAGTCCTATAGATATGGTGTAGAGCTAATCATGCACATGCACCCTATTATTTTCTTATGAAAAAATATTGCTTGCAATTCTGCACAGTTACATAGGCACAGCTCAGTTTAAATCAACAGGATTTAAGCATGTATAACTGCATGTACAATAAGGTTTTAGAGTTGTTTGTCAAAAGTATGCAGGATCAAGCTAATCAGGATAATGAAACCAGGAGAATAGCTAATATACCAATAAACATCCAAACTATATATTTTAAAAATGAGTAGGTTGAGGTCTCTTAATTTTATCTGCATATTGTATGCAAATAAAATGTTTTAAAATCCATGGCATAAAAAAGGAAGCTATTAACAATTCAACAATGATTATTGAGAATATAATGGGCTCCATCCAACATCACATGAACAGACTTCTGCTTGCACAACAGGACTTCCTCTTCCTCTCCTGCAGGGTGGAGAGGGAATCTATTCCAGCAGCACAGTCTGTTCCACAGATGGATGGATACCTTTGACTACAAACCAATATGTGTATTCAGATTACTTTTTTCCAGGTATCACTTTTGCTGTCTCTGTGCAATGGGAGATGTTCCCATGGTGTTAGGTTGCTCAAAGATTGACCAAAGAAGTCTAAGAACAAATGAAACTTCAAACATGCCTCAAGAATGTAAGTTGGCTAAAAGTGTGGTAGCTACAGCATCCCCTGGATTATTTACTTCTCTTTACAGGTAGTATTAAAATTAACTCATGCTGTTCCCCTCTCAACAGAATTGTACCTGAACTTTTGCAAGTCATATTATACCACTCAGGAACAGATCTTTTACTCACTGCCAGTAGAGGGCAATCAAATAATAAAGACCCATGTCATTTAGAATGACATTGCATTTCATGTACAAACACAATGCATTGAGATGCTGGGGGTGGGGGGTTGGTCTCTTGTCTGAGTTTTACTGTCTAACTGCTAGAGTCTAACAAGTGACAACACCAGAGGTAAAGCTTAAAAGTAAAACCAGGAAGAGGGGTCATGGAGTAAATGATTTATCATTTACAGCACAATCTTAAACACATATAGCCAAGACTAAATCCCATTAAACTCAGTGGGACTTACTTCTGAAAGGAATATATATGATACTGCAACCATTAAAGATCCTAATCTGATAGATCCAAGTCTTAGGAAACAGATTTACATTTTATCTCAAAAGTACTCAACAAGTCAGATTGTGTGGATATAAAAAGTTGATGATGAGTGCAGGAGGGAAATCTATCAGCAGCTCAATAAAGTTAGACACTCCATGCCAGTCTTCAGCCAGTTGCAAGACGGAGAGGATATTATATTTCCCTCTGCCTATATTCCATTGGCACCAAATGTTCTATTCAAATGTGCCTAGAGGTTTACAGCACATTAGTGGTGGCAACTATGAATAGGGACCATAGACTTCAAAACATTAAAAAAAAAAAATTAGCTCCAGGGAGCTTTTTCCACCTTGTTGGCAAATCTTTGAATGTCTGCCACTCAAGCCCTAGATTTTGTAGAGGATTCTTGACCTTCTAGCATGCATATGTGTTTCACACAGGATGCTGGCCAGATGGTAGTGGTGTGAGCAAGCTGTCTTTCTTTGGGTTGGGTGTGCAAGATTCTCTTACACTTACTCTATCATCAGACCCAAACTACATGTTACCTTGGGGATGTAGCTAGCAGCTATGCCTTTCTTACTTACTCTAATGCAAGCTCAGGGAGCTTGATCTGGATTTGAACCCTACTATGCCCTTCTCCTGTGGTCCCAATCCATTTTCATTGCCACACAGTGATCCATTTGCTTTAAAGTATCACTTTTGGGCAATGAATATTACAGGTGCAGGGCCACCAGTCTGGATCAGGAGTACAGGCAGCAGGGGCAAAGGGTTAAAGCCTCCCTACCCCCATGCTAGGGTTCTGAATCCAGACTGAGCTCCCTGTGCTTACTTTAGAAAAAGAAAGACATAGCTTCTAGGCATGATTTCAAAGTAATGCATAGCTTGGCCCTCAGGGGGATTTACTTTAGCCATCCAGCCAGCCAACCAAATGGTATCCTAGAGCAGTTGGTCTAGGGCAGTGTCATCTTGTCCAAGATGGCATGGCCTTTGCTCTGTGAAATGCCTGCAAATGCTGCAGGAAATGTTTCAGCTCCAGATACCATACAGCCAACATTACCAACCCAACCTGAAAGCTGACCAACAGCTCTTACATCTTTTATCCCTTCCTGTAGGACATTTCCTTTTAACATGCTCAGCAGAGCACATTTGCATTTCTTAGTCAGAGTCAGACTGCAGACTTCTCTTTGATCTCTTCAGGTTTCCACTGATTTGTCTTGTATAAGGAGAAGGAAGAATGGCCCTCTAAGACATCCTTTGGGAAGTTTCTTTGGACTAATTTTTTTCCTTGAACGTACATACGAGTTTCATTTAAACCCAACCTTTCCCTTTCTACAGCACAATTACTGACATTAAAAGCAACTGAAATGTCAGTGAACCTTTTGACCATTCACTGTGAAGCACCCGTGCTTAATTACAGTTGATGAGGCTGTAGGGCTGCCTAGAATCCAACCCTCAACCCCAGAAGACATTATCCAACTCCTTCTACACAATGTGTGTGGGATACCTTCAGTTCGTAATTCAGTGGGGAAAAAGCCTCTCTGCACATGATCAAAATGACTCTTTTTTTCACATTCCTCAGGAATTGGTTCTGGTATTGAAATTACATTCTGTGGCTGATAATCCAAGGCTCAAACATGCTTTCATTATATTGTAAGTCAGAACTGGTAAGCTATTGCATTGATCAAAGTATTTTCTCTGTGCCGGTGGCGCTGGTTTCAGGCTTTGCACATCT
This sequence comes from Heloderma suspectum, assembly GCF_057233095.1. Lineage (NCBI taxonomy): Eukaryota > Metazoa > Chordata > Lepidosauria > Squamata > Helodermatidae > Heloderma > Heloderma suspectum. The sequence continues at coordinate 243,749,195 of NC_139459.1, read as the reverse complement.
TTCTGTTTCAGTGGGAAGCCTCAGTTCAACCTACATACAGGGCTGGCAAGATATTTTGCTGGCTGAGGTAGAGCAGCAAATGATGCCTCTGCACCTCCCCCCTCCCCCGTCAAGGTGCATAGTCTTAGTCATAGGCTGGTCTAATTATTTTTACACCTGAGGCCAAAAAAAAAAATAATCCCACAAGCACCTCTTCAGCTCCCTAGCAGTGCAAATACAATCATAATAAATTAAACAACCAACAGTTCACCGCCCTTTCATGACACCCAAAATCTGCTGGCTGAGGTGGCCACTTCACTATGCCTAATGATAGGGGCAGCCCTGCCTACATGCCAGGTATGCAGCAAACCAACTGTGCAGACATTCAAGAGGTTTCTCCTTTGCTAAGTTAAAACACATATAACATTGTGGAGAGTGGTTCTGGAATAAGGGTTGGAGAGAGGGGTTATTGCCAGTGAAAGAGCCAACATGGCCTCTGTAAGAGCCAATCTAGACATGACGTTTTTCATGCTGTTACAACAGTGTGGTTAAACTGGCCCACAGTTATTATTTGGAAGAAAAAGCAGCTGTGAAGCCCCAAGCTGGAATATCTAACCTGGGCCCCACAGCAGCGTCTTGCGGAAAATCCCCCCCCCCATTTTTTATTTGCAGTAAACAGCACTGCAGAGGACAAAAAGCAGCTGCGGGGGGGGGGGGCGGAGGCGGGGCAGGGAGAGAGAATGATTTTCAGCAGGAGGAAACTGCTGCAGAGGCCTGATCCAGATTGGGAGCATGTTCTGGATTGGGGCCCCACAGCTGCTTTGTCTTTGAAATAAAAGTTTAAGCATGTTGTTGTAAAAGTGTGAATGTCGTCACATGTCATTTGTTCCTTAGCTACCAGAAGAACCTACCCAATTTCTTCCTGTAGTTTTGGGAGCAGCTGTCTTTAGGGATCAAACAATTACCCAGCAGCTTCCTAGATTCCCAGAGGAATCCCACCCTTCTACAACCTATTCAGGGGAGATGGACAAGCTTTGGGTAGCTTACAGCTCAAGGGGTTGGTGAACTCTGATTTTCAGCTGATGGACAGACTGTATCATCCATCCTTCTTGAATGGCTGCAGTCTGAGGTTGTTCTGTTTTATTGGACTCCAGTTGTTCCACCACTCTCAAGGCAGGACTTGAGGGCAGAAGACAAGGCAAGAATAAGCAGGACAGCCCCCAAACACAACAGGGATGGCTTACCCCATTGTAAATAAGTGAAGTAAGTATATATTGCCATCTTAAGAGCCCCCCCCCCCCCCGGACGATTGAGTCTACAGTCTAAAATTACCCAGCTGCACCAAACTGGACTCCATGTCCCTCCTACCAATCATCTGCTTACTAGCTGGGATTGTGTCCTGCTGTGTTCTCGGGTGCTGCTCTTCCCCATGGATAGCCTCTAGGATTGGAATGCCATGTTTGTTTATTAGATTTGATCAGCCGCCCATCTGGCTGGCTGGCCGGCCACTCTAGGTGGTGTACATACAATACTAATAACAAATTTATATAATCAACTGAGCAAAACAACATAGCAAAACAACATAACAAAACAACACTACTCTAAAAAATTCTAACCCACCCCAAATGCCCTTCTGAACAGCCAGGTTTTTAAAGCCCTGTTTTTTTCTTGCCCTGGTTGGGGTCCAGCTTCAATCTCTTTCTTGCCCTTTGTCCCCAAATCACATTCTCGAAGGGTCATCATTCTTTCTACCACCTCACATACCCACCCTCTACCATAATGAAACTTTTCAGCTTTGCTTCAGGGGGAAATGTTTAGTCAGTGTGGTAGAGAGCTTCGGCTATTGAGTGGTATAGAAATGTAATGAATGAATGAATAAATAAATAAATAAATAAATAATAGAGTACTTAGAGTATTGAACTAGGACTGGGGAGAGCCAGGTTCAAATCCCTGCTCAGCCATGAAGATCACTGGGTGACCCTGGTCCAGTCACTCAGCCACCTTACTTTGCAGGACTGGTGTGAGGATAAAATAGGGGAGGAGGAGATACCACCTTGAGCTCTTTAGAGGAAAGGTAGGATATAAGTGTAAGTAATAAATAATAATACCTTGCAAATGCTCATTTCAATACACTGAAGCCAAAACTGTGGCTGTCATTTGCCTTAATGGGGAATGTTTGGCCTTAGGTGCAAGTTTAGAAAAAAAATTCTTATTTTCTGCATTCCTACCAAATGTACTGTTTCATTTAAGGCAGATGAAATCCATGCAAGCATGATAAATATGTTAACCTCACACCTTAAATACGTTCTAGCAGCTTGGTATTAGAACTCATAAATAAACTAAATAAATTACTGGCATACTAATAGTTCTGAACAACTTTCGCCCAGTTTCGAATCTGCCATTTTGGGGCAAGGTGATTGAGCGGGTGGTGGTAATGCAGTTGAAGGCACACTTGGAAGACGCCGATTATCTAGATCCATTTCAATCAGGCTTCAGACCTGGGCATGGGACAGAAACGGCCTTGGTCGCCTTGGTGGATGATATGAGGAGGGCTCTGGATAGGGGTGAATGCTCCTTCCTTGTTCTCCTCGACCTCTCAGCGGCATTGACCATGGTCTCCTCCTGGATCGCCTGGAGGGGCTGGTGTTGGGCATTGGAGACATGGTATTACGGTGGTTCCGGTCCTTCCTCTCCGGCAGGTACCAGAGGGTAGCACTGGGAGAGGAGGTCTCAGACCCATGGCTGCTCACTTGTGGGTGCCACAGGGTTCCATCCTCTCCCCGATGCTATTTAACATCTATGTGAAGCCACTGGGGGTTATCATCAGGAGGTTTGGGGTGTGGTGTCATCAATATGCGGATGACATGCAGGTTGGCCGTAGAATCCCTGTCCAAATGTAGGGATGTACGAATCCCTTACCTGGCTCCCGGAATCCTCCCTGGCCAGCTCCGCTCTGAGGCAGCTCCGCGGAGCCGCTCGCCAGGGGCCAGGGCTGTCCACAGCCGGAGTTCCGGCCATGGCCAGGCTGCTGTAGCCGCAAATGGCGGCCATTGTAGTGGCCGCCATTTGCATTCTGCCAGGCTGCCGTGATAGGCTACGTAAGTATTTGCGTAGTGGCTGCCATTTGCGTGGCTGCCTTTACCGTGATAGGCTACGTAAGTATTTACGGAAAGAGCAGGGGCGCAAATGGCATAGTGGCCGCCGTTTGCGTCCCTGCTCTTTGCCGTGATAGGCTACGTAAATACTTACATAGCCTATCACGGCAGCCTGGCAGGACGCAAATGGCGGCCACTACAATGGCCACCATTTGTGGCCACAGCAGCCGGCTGAGAGACCAGCCGCCGCCGCCGCCTCTGCATCTGCATCTGCGCCAGGTAAGCTTTGTCCTGGGGGGATTCCATGGCGTGGCAGGGGCTGGGAGGCCGTTCTGCCATGGGTTTCAGGGGGCCGAATGCCAGTGCATTCGGCCTCACTGAAATCCGTGGCAGAATCCTCCGCCATCCCTGTCCAAATGTCTTGAGACTGTGAGTGGCTGGATGGGGAGGAATAAGCTGAAGCTGAACCCTGACAAGACCGAGGTACTTTTGGTGGGAGACAAGAGGAGGTTGGGGGATGTTGACCTGGTGTTGAATGGGGTACGGCTACCCTTGAAAGACCAGGTCCGCAGCCTGGGGGTCATTTTAGACTCCTAGCTGTCCATGGAGGCTCAGGTGTCAGCTGCGAGCTGGACAGCACTGTACCATCTGATATGGCGGCTGTGCCTCTACCTTCTCGACCATCTGATTCCATCAGTAGTACATGCCCTGGTCTCCTCTCGTCTAGACTACTGTAATGTGCTCTACGTGGGGTTACCCTTGAAGACGGTTCGGAAACTGCAGCTGGTACAGAATGCGGTGGCTCACCTGATTAAAGGCTGCCGCTGGTGTGATCACATCACTCCAGTGCTGAAGGAGTTGCACTGGTTACCAGTTGTTTTCCGGGCCAAATTCAAAGTATTGGTTTTGACCTTTAAAACCTTATATGGTTCGGGCCCAGACTATCTTAAGGAGTGCCTACAGCAACACCAGACAGGCTGCTCAACAAGTTCAGTCTTGGATGGCCTTCTCTCTGTCCCATCAGCCAGGACGGCTAGACTGGTGAGGACGAGGGAGAGGTCCTTCTCTGTGGTGACCCCCTGTCTGTGGAACTCCCTCCCTAGGGAACTCCACCATGCCCCCTCTTTAATGAGCTTCCACCATGCATTGAAAACTTGGTTGTTCAGGCAGGCATTTGGGGTGGGCTAGGGAAATTTTAGAAAATGATGTTTTAATGTGTAATTTTATTGTTTTTAAACTGCTTGTATTATTGTACATCGCCCAGAGTGGCCAGGTGACTGGCCAGATGGGCGATTAAGAAAATAAATAAATAAACAAACAAACAAACAAACATTTTATTTTACCACCACAGTATTTCAAAGACATTGTCAGTACTTGTTCTTCCAACATATTGTAATGTAAGTGTTATATAAAACAGCTTAACAGGTCACATCCTGCTAAAGCTCCATAAAAACCGATGTCTTGTACTTTGGGCACCTAGATAAGCATATATAGCACAATTTCCAAGAATGATGTTGGGAAGGGGCAGTGTGTGTAATATTTAGAACTGAGTCCATTCCATGTTTTCCTAGACAATTTAGCATATTAGAATCTGGAGCAGCTCTGACCCAGGTTTTACTTAGAACTCAAGCTCCCTCTGTAAGCTGGATCTTGTCAGGCCGCCATGAAAGTTTCTGGTAGGCCTCACTTTAAGGACTAGTTTGATATTAAAGTTACTCTGCTTAGGCCATGTATCTGTATTTTCCCAGGTCCCTGAAGATAGATAGATAGATTTATTTATTTATTTATTTATTTCATTTCTATACCACCCAATAGCCGAAGCTCTCTGGGCGGTTCACAAAAATTAAAACCAAACAACACACAATAAAACAATTTAAAATATATAGAACATTAAAACCACAATATAACAATACAACCACAATAAAACGTAGCAGCAGTGCAAGAGTTTAAAATACAGATTTAAAACAGCAAAGATAAAAATTTAGAAAGCTAAAATGCTAAAATGCCTGGGAAAATAAAAAGGTCTTCACCTGGCGCTGAAAGGAATACAATGTAGGCGCCAGGCGAACCTCACTAGGGAGCTCATTCCAGAGCCGGGGTGCCACAGCAGAAAAAGCCCTCCTCCTAGTAGCCACCCGCCTCACTTTCTTTGGCAGGGGCTCACGGAGAAGGGCCGCTGACGATGATCTTAAGGTCCGGGCAGGCACATATGGGAGGAGGCGATCCCTCAGGTAACCTGGCCCCAAGCCGTTAAGGGCTTTGAATGTTAACACCAGCACTTTGAATCGGGCCCGGAAGTGGACTGGCAGCCAGTGCAGCTGGAAAAGTACTGGCGTAATATGAGCTCACAGGCCAGTGTTAACGTCTTACATCTTACATGAAGAATCTTACAGAGGGCAAATTCTCTTCCTGGCCTAGTAGCATGAGAGAGAACAGCAAGCTTTCTCTGATAAAAAGATAGGGCAGTACTTGGCATGGAGAGCAACTAGGGATGTGACCCCTCCATCCCACAATCCAGGGAAATGCACCTGGTGTAAACTCTCCTGGTTCAACCTCAAGACATGGTGATTCACTGCCATGTTACCATAACAGAGATCTGTTCAACCTGCAGCTTAGGAGGGCTCATATTTTCTGCTCCCATTGTTCAGCCAGCCATATATCCATGCCAAGGCAACACCTAGCCTCTTCAGTATCCTGCAGCTTTGCTGATTCTGCATAGGCCTTCCCATGTCTACAGATGGCCTGGACAAATTAACTTTTGCCTGAGGTGATTGGTTTCCTAGCACTAACTGCCCCTCCTTTTATGGCAGTTGCCTTAAGGCTGGATTAGGCCACTTGTTTATATGTAAACAGATGGCACGCTCCACCTGTATGAGTGTTTGTTTTCAGTTCAGCTCACAGATAACAAGGCTGTAAATTTTATGGCTAAATGTTGCATACACAGGTACACCCTGTTTCACTGAAGAGCTAGGGCCCCGATTCTACTCTAATTTACACAGATTTGAAATGGTTGTCCCTATTATGCTCTTACCTACCCTAGGCCCTCAGCATATGGTGGCATAAAGGTCTGCAGCCAGTGTTTTGGCTGGTAAATTCCAACACACACAACTTCCTCCCTCTAGTCAACAGAGTATGGCTCTGTGCTCTGTTTCTGAGGTATGCTGCCTTTGGGGGGCTGTCCTCCATACAAATACCAAACATGAGAGGAGGGGAATTGATGCACTTGATCTGGGCCTGAGGATCAAGTGTGGCCAGCCCAGGCTGCAACTGCATTGCTATGAGGGAAATATTGAGGCTAAAATGTAGCTCATGCTTGAAGATACTTTTGGAAAGTAATATATACCTAGTGTCCAAATCTTGTGAGATTTGCTAACGCCAAATCTTGAACAGAGAGAATATGTTTGTGCAGTCAAACCTGGATCTGTGGTTTGATGAGGAGAGACAGAGATTTGTTCTTTCCTATGTGGCATGTTCTCTCAAAAACTACCAGTCCCAGAGTTCCTTGTGCATAGGCAAGAGGGAGAGATAACTGGCAGGAGGGACAAAGCATCATAATAATCATGGGCAGTGGGAACCAGCAGGATTTACAGGCTCAAAATATATGTGAGTCAATGTCTGGTTCACAAATATCCTACAGAGCAATCTGAGAAGTTCCTTTGAGAAATGTTGCATCTGAAGAAAAAAACAACTTCAAGTCTCCTTTTGGAAAAGAGTATGAGCTATCCTCATTTATCTTATTAAATGTGATTTACAAAAGAATAACTGCTACTAGTTTTCATTGAAGTGTGCATACATACCCCTATGGAGTTTTTGCACACCTAGGGCACAATCCTATGAATATTTAGACAGAAAAAAGTCCTACAGCTCCCAGCATTCCCCAGCCTGGCTAGTGACTGCCACTAGTGACTGTGGCAACAGTTGAAAGAAATTTCAGCAAGCTAGTAGTCAGCAAACACTGCAAGTGTTCTCCTGTGGGGAAGAATGTTTATGCTACCTAGCTATTTTCTCCATCAAATGTGAACTTCCAAGGTGTTTTGACTTTGGGGAGATAATGCATGATTTTGCAGTGTGAAAGGCCAGAAAAATAGAACTTTACAGTGAGTTAGTCTATTTATAAAGTGATTGCAGCTGTGTTGATCCACTGGAATTTTTTTTAAACAAGGTAAGGTAATACCTTTGTTATGATCAACCCAAAATTACAAAATAATCTGTAAGCTTTACTCTTCCAGGCTGGATTTAAGCAATCTAAACAAAAATAGCAAAAAGGGGAGGTGTTTGGGGGACATTGTAGAAAGGCCCCAGTGTGGGCTGTAATTTCAGAAATGTAGACAATATAAATTTCAAATAGACAGTTTTCTTTCATGACTCATGAAATTGTATGTACGGGAAGGGATCATGGTATGCGTGTGGGAGGAGATCCGTGTTACAAGCTTATACTGGGCCAGAAAAAAATATGTTTGTGCCCCGCTCCCACCCACCAACCTTCTTGCCACTTTCAACTCCAGTTTGCCTGACAACAGCACCACTACAAAATTAAAGGTATGCAAAAAATGTTTATATATATATATATATATGACCCACTGTGGTATAGTAGTGAGAGTGGGCCAGTTAATCTGTCTCAGCCTAACCTACTTCACTTGGTAGTTTTGAGGATTACATGTGGGTGGGGGGAAGGAAAAACCATGCATGCTCCTCCCCTGAGTACCTTGGAGGAAGAGTGCAATATGGGATGGATGGATGAATGAATGACATGACAACATACCTTGCAAGGACAAATAACATTTCTACAATAACACAATGTGTATAACAGATTGTATAACACAATCCATCAAAAGCAAAGTCTGTGTGTATAATCTTCATAGGAAACTTCAAGGAAAGGTAATGAGTTAAAAGGAGACGGTTACATATTGAAAGAAACACTTTCAATTTCTTTTTGATAGCAACTGTAAATCCACAATAAACTTTGCTCTGATTATAATTGTGCCGGTTAGTTTTAACAGTCAGAGGCAAACCCCTTCACTCTTATAGTACAAACTATTCAGGCTGCTGACTTGTTTCAACTTCATAATCTTCCACATGAACTTCTCACAGTTCAGCAAGTCTCTCATTAAAAAAAAAAAGAGCAAAGTACATAGCAGTATTACATCACAATACTCTGCTATTCTGCTAATGCATTATTTGTGAAATGACACTTCCTTCCAAAAAGTTATACAAACATTATTGTCACTTCAATGAGCTTCCATCATAGTGAAACTCAAATATACAAATATGTCGCTCTTAATACTAATTCTTCATGAATACAATACTCGGGTTTATAATGTCACACCGTAGAAGAAGTATTTTTATAAACTCACTCAAAGTTCACCATAATCCTGTATGTTGTTGAAGGTCCTGCTCTCAACACAGAAAAGACTGTCAAAATGCTACACTTAAATTGTGTCAAGTTCTATTGTAAAGTTACTTAAATGCCTAAATCTTTAATGCTATTCTTATTGACAAAAAGCACACATACTGGGATAAGACAACTTTTTGTGAACTTGATCAGGTTTGTTGCCTGATCTCAGCAGTGAAGCTCATAAGAGCTGTGCACACATTAGATGTACGTGCAAAGAATGAATATAGAGGGGAGCCAAAAGGCATGATCTTGCTCCACCAGTAATGTGGGCTTTCCAGAAAATTTTGAATTAGAAAATTTTCCTATGCAAATTTGGGTAAAATGAGTTAAATTAGGTCACCTTTTTAGAAAATTTTCCAATGCAAACTGAAAATTTTCCTATGCAAATTGCCCTGTGCAAATTAGGGCAATTTGCATTGGAAAATTTTCAGTTTGCATTGGAAAATTTTCCAAGAAGATGACCTAATTTAAGACATTTAGTTTACTTGCATTTAGTAAACAACAGAGCTAAACAGAAGTGTCCCATGTTAATTTTTTTTAGTCCCAGTACTCCACAAGTATTTGATATGAAATTTTGAGGGGAGCAGGAATTAAAGCACGCTTACTGTGATGTAAATGTCATATGATGTAGACATTTTTATTGGAGTACTTGTGAAAACTGAAAGACAATTGTGTGTACATCCCTTACATTGGGCAGGTTCACATGTCGTGCTAAGCCACCCTGTGAATAAGTCATGGTGGGTTTGTTGTTCACAGCCTGATTACTTTTGTTAGAATATGTATTGTTCAAGCATTATTCAATTGCAGCATTATGATATTGTTCAAATGTAGTGCACTTGATGGCAGCCGATTTTGCAGAGATGTCATTGTGCAATCTTCCTCCCTCAGGGGAAACAAATTGCATTAGCAGGAAGGTAGAGGGCAGAGGAGGGTAGCTGGTGCTGATGTATTATTTAATCAGAGCTTATTCTATCCTCTCACTTCCCCCGGTTTCTTTCACACTCTGATAAAGCTCTCCCTCAAGGCCCATTGAGTTCAGTAGATCTTTTTCCCAGCTAAGTGGGGATGGGACTGCAGCCTTAATAAAGTTTATTTTTCTAATGATAGTTTTTCTGACTTGCATTACAATATTCTAGGAGACTGATTTGTTAAATGTCATTCTACAGCAACGTCCCACAAAAGAAAGCTGCAAGTAGTAGCAATTAGGAATACCTCCCCCACCCCTTCCCAGGTTTTGTGCTTTGTTTTCAAAGCATAGAAATGTTTGAGCCATAAACTTGGACAGGAACCTTTGTTTCATGCTCTCTTTTTAACAATTGAAGAAGCTTGCATTCTGGTTTACAACCTGCAGGAACAAAAACAGCATCTGAAAATTAGACTCATTTGCTTGTCATGTGTGTCAACCAGGAGTAAATACTGTCGTTAATGGACTAATACTATGTGCCATTCTGAGGACTTCTTGCTTGCTAGTGCTGCAGGATTTTAGATTCTCTGCTTCTGCTTAGTTAACTGAGCAAAACCTGCAAAATGAAACCACCACCACCCACCTTTGACAGTGATCATTTTATTTTTTCAGCATTACAAAAATGTTGCAGAGACTTAGGGCTAGCTACATCCAAGGTCAAATGACAAACTGCTCACACAACTGACTTTTCCCATCCTCTCCTTCCCCTGGCCCCTGCAGCACTCCTGCACATCACCAAAATCTCTGGAGGGACAGCTAACCCATAATAAGTCAAACTTTCTTATCAAGAGCAAGGAATCACTGTAGTGGCAGAATACCACAGTCTGCCCCTCACCCTCCAGAGTAGAAGGAGGTGGGGTTTTCAGGGTGGAAGAGGAACCCACTGTGCTGTCAGCAGCATTATCCCATTTGGATTTCAGAGAGAGAGAGAGAGCTAGCTTCCAGTTCCCTTACATAAAAGGCATTCCTAAAGGGAATTCCAGTAACTTGCTAGGAGATTTGGCAGGGTCCATAATTTACATGGGCATTTGCATAATCATAGAAATTCTCCCTTTTATCTTCTGTAATAAAGATAAGTGTGTGTGTGTGTGGGGGGGTGTATTCTGAATCAGCAATAAAGCTTCATAGTCAAATTTACCAGAATTATGGAATGTAATTTTCTGCCACCACAGTGATCACTTGATCATGATAAGAACGTTTTGTCTTATAGCTTAGCTGTCCCTTATTACCTTTGGTGAAATGTAGGGTTTTCTACCATATTCTGGAATTGTTTGCAACCGTGTCTAATGCTTATTAGGTTTTTCTCTATAACCTGAGGAAGGACAATAAGGATTGAATTGCACATACATTTGGCTGGATCAGGGATAAGCAACTTGTGGCCCTCCAGATGTTTTGGCCTACATCAGCCCTAGCCAGCATAGCCAATGGTACATAGGTGATACATTACTCTTGCACAGCTTCACTTTCACCTAACACACCCAAACTATAGTCAATACTGTTGGAAAGGGTATGGTCAGATTGATTTGTACTTTCATATTTGGTGGGAATGTTCAACAGTGCAGGAGTTTTGGAACATGGCTGCTGCTTATGGTCAGGAATTTCTCCATGTTAGACCACTAGTCACTCCAAAAGCTATGTTCCTTCTTCTTTTTGAACCTAATGACCCTGGATTCCTGCATAAAACTTTCTAAAGCAATTGTATACAGCTTCAAAGTCATGTATAGCGCTTAATCAGAAGTCTCTAAATCAGTCAACAAAACAGCAGTGGGTTGATAAAATTAGGGAGACTGTGACTATGTCTAAATTTACTTAACAAGTAAAGAATCCTAATTTAAGGTGTATATTATGGCACCATGGTTTCCATTTATTTCCTGTGTTGGAGCCCTTCAAATTTTGATAAAATTCCAACCACGTGCAGTTGCCTATATTTTTCCCTGACTAGCACATGCGCACACACACTCCTTATATATTCTGATTAACTTGTATTTTTATTATTTCAATAGATAGTGAGTGCTTGCTTAGGCTGTTTTACTGTAGATGTTCCACAAACATATTGGTGATAGACTAATAATTAGTGCATTTCTTCATTTCTTTAGTGATCTTGTTATTATGTATGTTCTTTTTATTGCCTTTATTTTTTTAATCTTTACTTCAAAATAAAATAAAATGTACTGTAAAATGAAACAAAAATACTGTTGCCCATCAAGAGTTAGCACCTGGACAGCAGGCAGGTCACCTGGTCGTAGTCTTCCGTGGCATGGTGCAATGTACTGTATTCCTATCTAAATTATAATTATTATTTCTAAATTTGAATCTGTACGTTAGCATATGCAATGTTAAGCAAACACTGTCTTCTTTTGTTCTCTGTTCTGATGATTCAAAACTTGCCACCCTTGTAAGTGAGCAGCACCCCATCTTGAATTACACAGAGCAGGTTTAGGCGGGCACAGCCTACCTTGAGCAGGGCTCTGCTTCCATTCTGTCAGTCCACCTTCCCTCTGCTACTTGCAGCCCCTTCCTCCTCCCCCAAGGGAAAAATAAGCATCCCTGCAGGGAAAGGAGGCAGGGTAGCAAGTGGTGAAGAGCTCTGGCAAAGGCAGGAGAGGCCCAGCCCTCCGTCACCACCTACCTGTTTCTCCAAGGTGAGGCCCCCTTTTCCTTGGGGGGAGGGGGCAGTGGGCTGGCTGCAATCAAACACTTGGAGAACCTGCTTGAGGGTTTATGAATATTCAGCAGTAACCCTTGAAGATGCAACTGATTTTTCAGGAGAGCAGCTTAGGACTTGCCCAACCTTAACCTGAGATGGAACCAAGGGCAGACAAGTTACTCTTTTGATAACATTCAAGGCAGTGCAGGTGTCCAGGCAAATGCTATTGCACAGCCTCTTTGTGCGCCAACATGCCGATGCCGCATCTTTGGGCTTTGGGAACGTAGCACTTGGATAACTGTCAGATTCAAAAGACAATAAGAAGGTAATTTTACACCAAACCATCTTGATAATTACAAAGCACATGAAAGAGGCATTCATGTGCCCTCCTTGTTAGTTCCTCAGCTTCATTTTTCTAGCTCAAAAAGTGCAATAAATAAAAGCAATATCCCAGTTTGGATATAACTCTAAACACTGGTTTAGTGGTATGTGAACGGACCTGGGTGAGCCTCAGGCTTATGTACTCCCCTCTCTCCCCAGTACAACAAAGTCACAAGTAGTAGGAGATTGAAAGCATCTGCTTCCACTTTAAAATTAGCTGTTGTGTGTTGTTATGTCCAAACTGGATCAGTTAAACCATGGGTTTATTGGAACAAGCCAAGATCAAACGGTGGTTTCTGATCCTGGCTTGTTCCAAAAACCAAGGGGTGGGAAAACATTTTACTCCTGTGGGCTGCATTCCCTAGGGAGTAATCTGCTAGGGGCTGCATGTCAGCTATGGGCCAGACTGGAGCCAAAAGAGCTGAATCAGAGCCACCCTCTCTCCTTACATGCATTACACACCCCATCCATCTATTCACACATGCACACACACACCACCACCACCACTGATTCATGCACACACCACCATGCATACTCACATGCAATGACAAAAAACACATTTTTTCTCTCTCCCTCCAGGATTTCCCCCCTGAACTTCAGTTTGAGACCAGGTGTGGACTGGCCCAGAGACTTCTGTCCCCACCCCTTCCTCCATGGCTTCTGTGATTTCTCACCGTGTCTCTGTTTCTCTCTTGCCTTCTGTGTTCTGTGCTGGACTGGCAGAAAGAGGCCTCTCCCATCCCTCAGGGAAAACCAGTAGTAGAATATTAGAAGCCAGTGAGGAGTGGTACCTGCAAGGAGGCCAGAGGGCTAGGAAACGCCAGGGGCAGGGGACATTTTACACCCATCCCTAGCAAGGAGCGCGACGGTCTGAAGCTCAAGCAGATTCAATATTGTGCCACTGAACTGTGTGATATGGTGTCCAAACCAAGCCTTTGACTTGGTAAAAGAGAGCTCTGTCATGAAAGAGCTCGTGAAAGCCTGGCTCTTCTCTGTTAAAAAGTTGCATTGAAAACTACAAAGCCCCTTCGATGAAGACAGCCAGGGAACAGCTCACTTGGTTTCAAGAGATTCTGAGCAATTGCCTGTCAGTGTTTAGAAGAACTGAACAATCAATCACAGCTTACTGGCCGCAGTGGTGGGCTGCAGACCACTATTGCTGTGCCTCATTAACCAGCACTGGACACAGATTTGCCATCATAAGAATTTATGAGAGCTTCGGCTATTGGGCAGCATAGAAATGAAATTAATAAATAAACTCCGTGGAGTTTCCCCCCAAAATGAATCTAAGTGCTGAAATTCCTGTACATGGACATACAATCGATGGAAACTTTCCCCCCAACCCGGCCCTGTGCATACTAGGGCAGTTCACTGGAAGAACTGTAGTGGGCAAAGGTTTCCCTGTCTTACATTGGGTATGCTGAGTAGGACAAGTGGCTCTTCCCCTTGCTAGTGTGTGTACTTGGCCATGAAGCTCATATTATTTATTGCATTTATATCCCACCTTTTTTCTTCCTTAAGGAACCCAAGGCAGCATATATAATCCTCCTCTCCATTTTATCCTCACAACAACAACCCTGTGAGGTGGGTTGGGCTGAGAGTCTGTGACTGGCCCAAAGTCACCCAGTGAGCTTCCATGGCCGAGTGGGGACTAGAACCCGGATCTCCCGGCTCCCAGTCCAGCACTCTCACCACTACACCACACTGGCTCTCATAGAGACGGCTTTGGGCAAGTATATTGGACTAACTCAATCTTCCCCAATCTGGTGCCCTCCAGATGTTTTGGGCTACAGCTCCCACCATCCCTGATCAATGACCTTGCTGTCTGGGGCTGATGGGAGGTGTCATCCAAAACATCTGGAGGGCATGATATTGGGGAAAGATAGCCTTGTGAGGATGAAATGAGAGAACATCACATGTGCCACCCTGAGCTCCCTGGAGAAATAAAATTGAATAATATCCCTTAGTCATTATATGGCTATATTGAACCTCCAGATTCAGAGGCAGCATCCCACCAGTCTTTGAATGTCATTTTTTGGTGTCGTTGCACACAGGCGTGCACATTAGACTCCAGAGGAGAGGTAGTTGCTACAAGTATTTGATGTGTGGCATTTACAAAGTGAACTGGCCAGCCATGACCTTAATATGTAGTTAATCGGTTACATAAATGTGTTTCAGTGGGGGAGAAGAATGTCAATCATTCGATGGTTTGAGGAAACAAGCAAAGTCACTATAGACACTTATGTGACTATATTTCTTCAAATGCGTGGAATGCTGTTGAAATCAAATATCATAGCATATTAAATGGACATGTCTTATGCAGAGACCTTTTCTATGAGAGTTGACAGGAAGACGAGCAGCCTTAGACATGAAAAAAGGGGAATTACTCATACAGCACACTTCTTTCATGCATAAACCAAGTAGATGAAGAAACTAGCAGTACAACACTGTGCAGGACGCAGCATGATGGGGCAAATGTACTCCTTTGGCATTCCTAGCGTTCCTGCCATAAGCCGTAACAGCAGAGCTGGAACACAAGCCAATGTTTGCTCCCCGTCCCCCACCCCACCCAGTTAGAGGCAAGCATAAGTGAATTCAGCCTGATTTGCATGACATTTTGCATATACAGAGCTTGGAATGTGGCAGCCAACGATAAGCTGTTTAAGTTCAAAGGAAGGAGTCAAACACACTCTCATTGGTATGTAAGGTATTGAACTTCTAAAATATCCTGCAATGTCTCTAGAGGGGGCATAATCCTGTTGCTGCCTCATATGTGACTATTCCATGCATAACAATCTCTTATGGAGGAGTCTTCCCAATGCTTTGAAGACAAACAGGCACCACACTGTATGGCCTGCTGCTAGGTCTTGGGTTCATTGTTAAGTACAGGTCTGCTTTGGTGTCACTGTGGAATATACTCATCCAGTGTCCTAAGAAAATGGCAGTCACAGGGTCTGCTAGCAAAGACAATATGCCCCTACCTATTGAGTTTTGTTTCCTCAGGAACATAAGAAGAGCCCTGAAGCTGGATCAGACCAAAAAGGCCATCTAGTCCAGCATCCTGATTCCCACAGTGGCCAACCAGATACCTCTGGGAAGTCCACAGGTAGGACAAGAAGGTATTAACTCTTTCTGGCTGACAGTCCACAGCCACTAGTATTGAGTGCCAGCATAACTAATAGCCACTATCCTCCATGTATTTGTATAATCCACACCATCTAAGCCATCACCGTATCTTGTAGCAGCATAATTTAATTCTTCTGTCTGTTCTGAGTCAATTGCCAATCAATTTCTTTGGATTATGTGGCCAAACTTATGTGGTGATTAACTGAATATAGATAGCTTCTCTCAATGGCAAACTACCAGAAGACTTCAGTATTATTTTATTCATTCATTCATTTGAGGTATTTTTATCCCGCTCCTCAGTCCAAAAGACTCCCAGAGAGGCTTATGTACAATCAGTAAAACAAGACAGTCCCCGCCCACAGGCTTGCAATCTAAAAAGACATGACAAAAAAGGGGCTGAGGAGAGAAAAGGAAAAAAGTAGCCCTGCCTCTCCTCTCCTCTCAGCATAAAAATATAGGGCTAGTTCAATGAAGCCTGGTAGTTCCAATTTTGGTGGTGCTGTGATCCATTCTGGGTTTCAGTCAGAACTAGACAGAACTCTAAAGGACCTATCCAAGCTGCAGATCCCATTTGAGGATAAGGTTCAGTACCTTGGATAGCTCCTTTAGAGTTCTAGCTGGTTCCGACTGAAACCCAGAGTGGATGCACAGCCCCACCGAAATTGGAGCCACCAGCCTCCACTGAGCTAGATGGACAAACCGTCTGACTTGGTATAAGGAAGTTTCCTATGTATCTCATAGAGAAATACATTGGGAGTAGACAGACCCAACATAAATTGGATTTCTATATGTCCAGTTTGTGTACAGCTTTCCCCAACTGGTGCCCCCCAGATGTTTTGGACTGCAGCTCTCATCAGCCCCAGCCAGCGTGGCCAATGATCAGGGATGATGGAGTTTGTAGTCCAAAACATCTAGAGGGCACCAAGTTGGGGGAGTCTGGTCTAGAACTAGTCTGCTGTCAGAGCAAAGTATATGTCAGGGATGCCCTAGCTGCCTCTTACAGTCTAGTCTACTCCAATAGTAGGGATGGACGAAAGTCACTTACCTGATCCCGAAGCTTGCTTCGCGGTGGGGGGGAGGCACCCCGTCCCTTCCCGCCAAAATTCTGGCCGGGGGGGAGGCGCCCTGTCCCTCCCCGCCAAAATTCTGGCCGGGGGGGAGGTGCCCCATCCCTCTGGCCGCGAAACCTCGTCACCTGCTGGGACGCAAATGGCAGCGGCCGTAGCCGCCGCCGTTTGCGTCCCTGCAGTCAGCCATGATAGGCTACGTAAATCCTTATGTAGCCTATCACGCCTGATTTTGGGGGGGGGGAAGCGCGTTTGCAAATGGCGGCCCATGGGCGCCGCCATTTGCATACGCGCTTTTTATTTTTTCGAAGTCAGCCGTGATAGGCTACGTAAACATTTATGTAGCCTATCACGGTGTTTTTTAAAAATCTAGCCGTGATAGGCTACGTAAATCTTTATGTAGCCTATCACGTTTGCTTGTTTTTTGTTTTTTGTTTTTACTTGGAAATGGCGGCGGCGGCAGCCGGTCGGAAGACCGGCCGCCGGAGCCGCCGCTGCCGCCAGGGACATTCAACCAAGGTAAGTCCCATCCTGGGGGGCGGCGGGGGGGCAGACCATTTCTCCACCAATTTTGGGGGTCCGAATGCGCTGGCATTTGGCCTCCCCGAGATTCGTGGAGAAATTCTCTGACATCCCTATAATAGGCAACTCAAGACACAGACAAAAGGATTTTTTTCAAGGCTTTAATCCTTTTACAACTCAATGACTCTTTCAGATGCTAATCACCAGCGAATAAGAAAGGAACAGCACTGGGGAAAGATAGCAGAGTAGCCTATGCTCCACGTTACGCAGTTGGTCGCCGTTTGAAGGAGAATCACGGGAAGACCCTGAACGTATGGGCTAGGGAGAGATCCTTCCTCTTTCCCTTGGGTCCTCGGGACGTGACCGTTGCTTGCGCGCCAAATGAGCGCTACGCCTCCTTTCCGCACCCTCCATCTGTCATTGCTCCCTGCGTCGGCGTCGAGCATCCAGCAAGCCCCCCTCCAGCACTCTCTCGCTGCCAGGGTCACTATCTATCCCAGGAATGCTGGCAGGAGGAATTTCTGCCAGCTGCTGTGCCTGTGAGAGGTGAGCAAGCTCCTCTCCCATGGATTGCTGTTCCTCCTCAAAATCAGAACTGCTCTGGGGTTCTATCGGCTCAGTTTCCGCCCTGACAGTATACATAGCTCATGGCTACTATGTACCAATGGCCAGCAGCCGTTCTTATGCTGATGAATTTCTGCCTATCAGATAGATAGATAGACAGACAGACAGACAGACAGACAGACAGACAGACAGTTGTTCAGTCGTTAAGTTGTGTCCGACTCTTCGTGACCCCGTGGACCATAGCACGCCAGGCTTTCCTGTCCTCCACTCTCTCCCGGAGTGTGCTCAAGTTCATATTCATTGCATCGGTGATACTATCTAGCCATCTCATCCTCTGCCGTCCCCTTCTCCTTTTGCCTTCAATCTTTCCCAGCATCAGGGTCTTTTCCAGTGAGTCTTCTCTTCGCATTAGGTGGCCAAAGTATTTGAGCTTCAGCTTCAGTATCTGTCCTTCCAATGAGCAGCCAGGGTTGATTTCCTTTAGGATTGACTGATTTGACCTCCTTGCAGTCCAGGGGACTCGTAAGAGTCTTCTCCAGCACCACAGTTTGAAAGCATCAATTCTTCGCTGCTCAGCCTTCCTTATAGTCCAGCTCTCACAGCCATACATTACTACTGGGAAAACCTAGGGATGTACGAATCCCTTACCTTGTTCCGGTGGCGGCGTCCGCTGGAGAGGGGGGGGGCGCTCCGTCCCTCCCCCCGGAATCCTCGATGGGGGGGGAGGCGATCCGGTCCTCCCCCCCGGAATCCTCGACAGCCAGATCTGCTCCACGGCGGCTCCACGGAGCAACCGGCCAGGCCAGGGCTGTCCGCAGCCGGATTTCCGGCCACGGTGGCTGCAGGGTAAAAAAAAAAGGCGTACGCAAATGGCGGCGGCTACAGCCGCCACCATTTGCATTCCTTATTTTTCGCTGTCTTAGTCTACGTAAATATTTATGTAGACTATTACGACGAAAATAAAGGGGGGAACGCAAATAGCGTAGTGGGCGCTATTTGCATCCCTTTTTGATTCGCCGTTTTAGCCTACATAAATATTTATATTTAAATATCTCCTGCCACCCCGCAACAGTCTTTTCAAGTCCTAAACTGTTGGCACAGAAATCACTAGCTCTAAATATTTCATAAGAGTTTATATGAGCATGTGCTCTCTGTACATTTACTTGATGTGACAGCTTGTTGCAGCTCCTGGAGTCAGTGGAAGACAATGTGCCAATTTGTTTCGTGCACATATTCAAGCGGAAAAGATTTCTTCCCCATGCCATCCCTTTTAGACCAAATGATTCCTCCTGATATCTCTTGCTTGTTTAAGGGCTCCCTCCTCCCCAGCCTAATCAAGAGAGGTGAAAGGGCACCTGGACTTCGAGAGCTCAGCACCTGTCAGTACAACACCTGTCTGTATGGGACTGGGTTAGGTCAAGCTCAAAGGTCATGACGTACAAGTCAAACAAACACCGCTGTGGGTCAGCAGTGAAGCAGTTCTGAGAAAGCTTTATGACCCTGTTAGTGATTTTTTTTACTAAGCGCTGACTGAATCTTGGTTCATACTGCATTAAAGTATAGTATTATGTAAAAGTATTGAGGCAGTTTTATATTTAAGATGGGGTTGGGGAGCATTTAAATTAAAGGGAGGACAATTCAGCTCCTTCCTTTCCCACTCTTCTATCTATGTATGCTTGACTGAGCCATTAGCTAGATTAGGGGTGGGAATCTTGTGGCCCTGCAGATGTTTTGGCCTACAGCTCCCATCAGCCCTAGGCAGCAGAGGAAAGCAGCTACTGGGGAAGACAATGGAACTCTGTGCAGGCTCATAGAGCCTCTTTACCTCTCTCCTATTATCGCTTTCTTCACTACTGCCTCCCTTGGCCATGGTAGGCTGGCTTTCCCACTGCTCTGAGCCTAATCCAGGCCAGCTCCAGAGTGTGACAAAGTCAGTCATTTGCCAGACCCCCCAAGACCAGCAAAGGGCCCACCTCCCCCCACCCCTAGTGCTGCCCTTCTCACTTAGCCCAAAGTACCTCTGACAAGCTGAGGCCACGTGAGAGAATTCTCAGTTAACCCTCCCTCCCTTTTCAGTGAGGAGGCTTTGTTCAAGGGCCCCAAAGGCCTTAGAGCCAATGCTGTGCATGATGAAGTAAGGGAGGACTGGGGGAAAGTGATGCAGGGGCCCCCTTCTGTCCCCAGGTCTGTCCACACTTAAACTCAACTATGGCAGGAGAGCTTTGCTTGAGCAGGCTGGAAAATCTTAAGGGGAGTTTCCATGTAGCAAAAGGCATTAAGCTTATACAGGATAGTTGAGGGGCAGGGGTAACCAAAAGCTTCTATCTAAATAATTCAGTTTCTGTCTTGCATACTTTTAATTTGCAGGCACATAGATTATATTTAATACACTTCCATGACTCACACTTCATGTGGTGGCTGACTAAAGTTCTGTTTTTACTTAGACAGGCCTAAGTAAATAAATTCACGTTTCTCCCAGTCCTCAAGGCTACTTACAGCTTTTAAAAAACAAATCCTGGCAGACCCACTCATTCACACAATGGCTTAATGAAACATTGCAGGAGAGGATGGACTTCCCCTTGTTCTCCTCCCTGCTGCTGCCTCCCCTGCACCTCCAGAAGGTTCCCCAACCATCCAAAGCAGCTGTGGGGGTGTGGGGACTGCTGGAGGGAAGGGAAAACTGTTCTCCCAGTGTTTCTAATTGTATATATGAATAAACATCTTGGATTGTATCCAAACACAGCCATTTCACTTCCCTCCAACATTCTTAGTGCTGAAGCAAGTACTGGGCATAATTCAGCCAAATCCCTTTGATTTTAATGGAAGAGTTAGGCATAGGCTTGGTTCCACCCCCATTATAAATCAATGGGACTGGATCATGCCTATGCACTTTTCATGTTCACGAGTGAGATAGCTTATCATTCATTTTGTACACAGCCTTTATATCTGGTGGGGGTATGGGGTAACCATTTGTGTCCCATCACAGAGATTTTGTTTTGGCTCATTGAGATTGAAGTCAGAAGATCAGGCATGCAAACATGGCATTGTTCAGCCCTTTGAATGATCATGTGTTATACTGGTCTTTACCCAGCAGAGAAGCACATGTTAGACCATCATAAGATGAGCTGTTGTCAAAATAATGTCACAGTAATCCAAGTCCATCTTATTTAGTTTGGCACTTGTTGTATGCTTCCAGTACAATACACACACACAGATTTTATATACAAATCTTTTATTAAAAAAACCTCCCCACGTGTCCCTCATAATGACATTGTAACCAAAAATATACAGAATTAAAATATCAAGAACAATGTTTTGTTTGTCATAATACATCAAAGTCCCCTTGGCAACCTTGCCAGAGAGCATTTGTAAGTGGTCAAGGCTACAGTCTTATGCACTCTTACTAGCGAGTAAACCCCATTGAAATTAGTGGGACTTACTTCTGGGTAAACATGGATAGGATTGTATTGTAAGACTGCTGAAAATCTATGCCGGGGTGGGCAGCCTGTAGTCCTCAGCCTAATTGCAAAAGCCTGCTGCAAGGGATCAATTCAGACCTCTGGCAATAGTGATCTGTCCTTTCTTCAGCAGGCCAGTTAGGGCCAAAACAAGTAAATGCTTCATGTGCATTACTGCAATGGACAAGAAATATGTTAAGGTCTGGAAAATAAATCAACAGATTTAATAATCCCCTCCCCCCCGGCTGCCCTGAAAATACAGTAGCAATCATCACATGACTTGTTAGGTGTTAAGAAAATCTGAGGTTTGGTGAGTGACTTCACTTTAAAGATGTCCAAGAAAAAGTTTTGAGTTGTACTTGACAAGTTTTACATTATCCCTCAGTCTGCCCCAGAGACAGGATGGATTTTTAGATGCATCATCTTTGTTCTAGCAGTAGTGTGTAGCAACCACATTTTGTCCTCCAGATTGCGCATATACAATCAACTCATCTTCTACAAGAACTTCTAAGGCAAGTTTGGCTACCTGCACTTGGCTGGCTGCAAAGTGAGTTTTGCAATAAGAAGTCAGGTCGCGGGTTTTGTAACAGACCCAAATAGTAATTCCTGTTGAGATTTTTTTCCTCCTCAAATTTGTAAACATAAAAACATAGATAGGGCAATGATTTAAAGCCAGACATTTCACTATTTTAGGGGAATTAGGAAGGGCTGGTTGAAGTTTGCAATTCTCCCTTCCAGTCACACTCCTCCCCCCCCCCCCCGAGCATTTCACCATCTTACACAGAACCAACAGAATGTATGTATATACCTCAGAAAAAAGTAGCAGATAACATTGGCTGTACCATGTGCATGGGTAAGTACTCTTAAGTCCCACTGGTTTCAATGGGCAAAAAGCATCAGAACTCTCCCACTGAAAATCACTGAGATTTTAAAAGTATTTACCAGTGGCTGGATCATGCCTTACATTTTTGTTTAAGCCAGACAACACAATTAAAACCATTCAGTGAAATTTATTTGATACTTTATTCATGCTTTTGTACTTGTATGTGGCTACAAAGCAACAAAAGCACAGCTTTTCCAAGACTGGTTTCTGTATATAGCGATCATTCTACTCTGCTTTAATGGCAAAAAATAAAATAAAAAATAGAAGCAGTTAGTTTTGATTGATTAATATGGCATTGAAAGGGCTCTTCTGTACAGTGCCTAAGCAGAAGTCCTCTAAAGGTCACAACTTTATTGTGCAACTCAAACCTACCGTGGCCTATGAACAAACATGTGCGTTAACAGAGAATTTTTGGTCTGTCTGACAAAAATGGACAGATAGGTACCAGAAGTTAGGGGCTAACATGAAGCACCTTTCTCCATAATATTTTCACTTTATGTATTCTTACACTTTCTCCTCTTGTCACAAGAACTACCTCTGTTTACACTTCAGTTCCCTCTCTTGCATATAGAGTATTGTTTGCAGCAAGGCTGTTGTAGAAACTGGTGTTGAACTGGTTGAGAACTGAACTGCTATAGCCAAGATGACTAGAAGACATGGAATTGGACCACTCTCCACTGCCATGGCTGGGGATGTTGGAAAGAGGAGAATACGAGTTGAAGCCAACCATATTTTGTCCCATTTTGTCACCAGTGTCTGCGCTAAGTCCCAGGGGCACTGAGCGGCTCACTGAATTGGACCCATTCATGTAAGCCGTCATGCTGGAGAGGAAGTTGTTGAGGCAGGGTGTGGTGGAAGGCGGTGGTGGAGATCTCTTCTCGGGTGAACTGTCAGTTCCGGATGAAGAGTTTTCCAATAGGTCTGGGTGTTCTGCTGCCTTGGGGCTGCCACTTAGGGCGCTGTCCTCTGATTTGTCAGAAGCAAGAGATGCTGTGCTGGCACTACAGTCAGACTTCTTCTTCCTCTTCCGCCGAAAGTTTCCATTGTCAAACATCTTCTCACAGTTTGGATCCAGAGTCCAGTAATTGCCTTTCCCTGTTAGAACAAGAGCAACAAAACATAAATATAACCAGAGCCAACAACAAGCTGGTTCTCAGGACTTATTCTGGCTTGGGTTCAGAAAAAGCAATATATTGGACAACACCCTTTTAAAAAAAGAGGGGGGGGGAGGGAGACTGCTTGTATTCAGATAAGTTCCAGGCTGCCTTGAGGTAAAACTGAACTTTTATTTTCACAGAGTTTGTGCTTATCAGACATAAGAGCCCACACCATCCTAATAAATACTTCACAGATCCCTAATTAAAATCAGCAGATCTCACTGAGACAAGGCAGGATTTTACTTCAGGCAAAACAGCAGACAGGGTGCTTATAAGTGTTTCTCAGCCACTGTTATGTCCAACAAGAAATTAAAACGAACAATTGTGAGAGAAATTAGCCCAGAATGTGAACTGTTCACAAAAACAGATAGCCCAAGTTTCTCAACAGCCAGGGCAAGAGAGCTAAGTTGCCAATGGCCAGAGAGAGAGAAAAAAACTTGGCCTCAACTTCTCCTGTGCCTTTAATCAACAGGTAAAGCTTTTCACAGCCTGGTATCACCGGCCAATATCTGCAGATCAAGCTACTGTTAAAGAGGAGGTGCTAGTACAGAAGTTGGCAAACCTACTTTGAAAATGCTTTTGAGAGACAAAGATTACCCTTTTCCTAAGCAAAAAGTGGGGGTTTTATCATTACGTTTTAAAATATTTTTGACACATCACCAACCACAAAAGAGCAAATAAGTTTATTTTGGCCCACCCATACCCTCATCTCTCCTAACTGCTTACTCAAATGGGGGTGACCAAACAAAAGCTGCTGTGGCTTTTATGGAGTACTATTCATGATGGTCAGGTTTCTGCTAGCATTTAGTTAAGGGGGAGGCAAGATCCCTACTGTTTAAACCTTCATAGGGAGGA
The DNA here is from genome assembly GCF_057233095.1 of Heloderma suspectum. Classification (NCBI taxonomy): domain Eukaryota; kingdom Metazoa; phylum Chordata; class Lepidosauria; order Squamata; family Helodermatidae; genus Heloderma; species Heloderma suspectum. Next base: position 243,725,102 of record NC_139459.1, on the reverse strand, counting down.
GAACAGGCTCTGTCCCTTAGCTGTCAGCCAAACTGGATCAGAATCTGGCCCACTACATCTCTTGGCAGACATAATGGTGATTGGCCTCTTTCAGGTAGTTTTTGGGGCAAAGTTCCTATTAAAAAGCCTTCTTACCTGGGTCATCTTCATCTCGTGGCACCTTCTTGAAGCAATCATTGAGAGATAAGTTGTGGCGGATGGAGTTCTGCCAGCCAGCTTTGCTTTTGTTGTAGAAGGGGAAGTTGTCGGCAACGTACTGGTAGATTTGACTGAGGGTCAGCCTCTTGTCTGGGGCTCCGTGGATGGCCATGGCAATGAGGGCAGAATAGGAATAAGGTGGCCTGACCAGCTTCATCAGCTCCTCTTGAGAAGGCATAGGGAGCCAGCCCATTTCATTCCCTGCCAAGCCGTGCATGTTAGGCAAGAGCTGCCTTTGCATCCCATAGGATGGCGGGATGTACGGACTACCATTGGATCCTGGTAGGTAAGGGGGGCTGTTAATGGAAGGTCCGTTTAACCACAAGTAAGGGTTCGGTGCAGTGTTGTAGTCCCCAGTTTCAAAGCTCGTAGGCCTTTGTGGACTAGGAACGTTTTGAGGATGAAAGAAATTTTCATAGTAGATGTTCATTTCAGGAGGCTCCTGGCCGATGTTTGGAAATTGCGGGCTGCAGCGCGGTGGTGAATGTATCTGTGGATCAAATGAGCTCATAATCTAGCTCTGGCAGTGGACCAAGTTTCAACACACCTGTGCTAGTCCTTTCCCCAAGACAGGTGCATCACCTGTGCTAGCTAGCTCTAGTACTTATACACCTGTAAATGTTTAGGTTTACTTTCCAAGGCTCAGCCTAGTGCATCCTGATAGGCTGGAGATCAGGGTGATAGCCCTTTTTTGGAATGCTGACAGCCCAAGCCAGTCATAGATGTCACATTAACCAAATTTGAAAGTTACAACTGTTTGTCTTTTTAAATGAATGGAGGAATTTTCCACTAGTGATTGACGGTAGGAAAGCAGAAAACCACTTGCAGGTAAAGCTGATACAATAAGAAAGATCCTCTTCCTCAAATTCACCTAGAACACAATGGTGAATGCCAAGGGAGACTAATGTGCATATTTTGTTATTATTTAAATCTCTAGAAAACAAAGACATCTACAGTTTAAGAATTTTTTTATTATTTCCCTGTTTAAGAATGTTCATATGTTAAACTATGAAGGCTCCTACCCTGCACATTAACTAGGGAGTAAGTGAGCAGATGTTTTTAGAAGCACACTTTAAACCTTTCACAATTCTCTCGAAACAACACATTTGAGAAAGGCTTGGAAACCATCTTATAAGCAGTGCAATCCTGTGCATATTTACTCAGGAGTAAATCCCACTGTGTTCAATGGGGCTTACTTCTAAAGAAGCATGCACAGGACTATGCTGTAAATCACTCCTTCATTTCTTATTCTTCACCTCCTCCTGGCTCAGTCCTACCAACCAGTAGAAATGGCCATGAGACTGAGGTGCTTACATTTGGACCAGTGGCCAAATCAAATTATTGATTATGCCCCCAAACCAAGCATTTTTAGAGAGTTTTAAAAGGAATGAAATGTAAAGCAAGACTGGTTGCCAGTTACCTCTTGTAGTTTAGCCAGCATGACTTGCAGAAATTCGACAAATGCTGTTTTTCAACATGGAGATGCAGTAATAAGGAAAGCATAATCTGTTGAATGTCTGCCTGACATGCAGCTGTTAGAACCAGAGATCTCCTGCAAGCAAAATGTGCAGCATTCTGACTATTTTGGAAGGAAGGGAAAAAACTAGCAATTACACATGGCTAGCATTCAAGTTTTTTTAAATGTTTAATATTTTGCCAATAATTAGCTCTCTTCCTTTATGCAGATGATAATCAAGACCTTTTTATTAGCATTTCTATTGCTAAATGTTTTCAGAATCTAAAAACTGGGTTGCTACCCATGGGGGGGGGCAAAGCTCATGTGCCTATAGCAACTGTGGGACAAGCAGAAATTCAGCAGGTGAAGCTTTCCCCATCATTTTGTCTACTACATGCTGGGGAAAGCATTACCTGCTGAGTCTCTGCACAAGCACTGCCCCTAAAGAAGTAACTCTTTGGTTTTTATTTATGGCAAAATACTTCACAGTAAATACGTTTTTGAAGGAGTATAAAAGCCTGAGGTAAGCAACTAGAGTACGAGAGAATCTGGCAGGTTACTTGACTAGATGTCGAAAGAAAAGTTATACTGTTGTTATTTGTTACATTAAAAACCAATTGAAGCATTGGTAATGAGAGAGAGAGAGAGAGAGAGAGAGAGAGAGAGAGGCCTCCAAAACGTCACTTACCATTTTTGTGCCTCTGGCACAAATTACCTCAAGGTTAATACTGTATACATTTTGCCTCAGATAATTTACCACGAGGTGAATCTGGTATAGCCAAGCCTTGCCTTATCTCAGTCTCATCTCGATCTCCTTGCCAATCTCATCTCCTTGCCTTGCCTCATCTCAGTCTTTGGGGGAAATTACAGCAATTGGAATATGGTTCAAAATGCTTCAATACAGCCAGGACAGCAATTTAACAAGACACCAGCCTTCCCCAGCCAGGTGCCCTGCAGATGTATTGGACTACAGCTTCCAATATTGCTGACTTTTGGCAGTGCTGGCTGGGGCTGATGGGAGTTGAAGGCCAAAACATCTGGAGGAACCATGTTGGGAAGGCTGCAATAGACCAGGGGTCACCTCCATCTTCTTTCATGTTGCTTCAGGAATGTTTGTATGCAGGAAGCTAATGGGCAGGGCAGTGAGGTTGATTTTTCCCAGCCATGAGAAGGTGGGAAAGCAGCTCCATCCCACTGCAGAAACATGAATTGACCCAAAGATGCAATAGTAGCAGACAAGCCGGAGGTATGAAAGTCCATGCTAGAAGGACAAGATAAAAAGAACCAGCCTCTTTCCAGCTAGACTTTTTCTTTCCTTACATGTTTAGCTTTTTTGTAAGCTACATCATGAGTTAATCTAAGAAATTATTCAAGTGTCTTACATATAACAGGCCACCTCCATACCCAACATGACACAGGGCCAACGCATACAAAATGATCATTGTTTCACAGAAAAGTATGACTGTCAAACTGGAATGTCACCAGTATGTTGTTGTTTTACAAAACAAACAAACAGTGCCCCATTGTGTGTGGTGTGTGTGTTTTTTTCAGGAAATGACACCACCATACATAATTCCAGGTTCAGCAGGTCAGCCTTCTCCAACCCAGCATTCTCCAGGTGTGTTGGACTGCAACTCTCATCATTCCCAGCCAGCCAATGGCCACGTTGGCTGGGAATTATGGGAGCTGAAGTCCAACACACCTGCAGGAGTTGGGGAAGCCTGCAATGGGGGCTGCTTTTCCCATCACACATAGTTATGGAGCTATATGTGGGCTATACCTGTGGAAGCTTTCACCAGCATACAGCTATTGAAGGCCAGGAGCCTCTGCCAAAATGGAGGTGGCAAGACAAAGTGCATGTATAAAAACTACCCAGTTGCCGCTATATAGATGACACTGTGGGACACTCTTCATACAAGGAATGGTGCTTTTCCTGGCTATCCAAAAGCATTTTGCCATACAACTCTCCACCATTGCACTATACACATTCAGAGGATATACTCTCCCCACACTGTATCATTTCCAAATGCATATGGAGATTGCATGACTGAAATCTTCCCCATGTGCAAAGCCAGCTGGCCAGGGTCAGGGAGATACCTTGCATTTGAGTACAGCCTTCACCCTCATATGCTGTTTTTCTACATGCAGGGGAACAGTCATGCAGTTTTTTCACCTCTGATGTGAAGCGGTCCAGTCCACTACTACATGATTCTTCTGAACATGTAGATCAGCCCAGGGAACCCTTTAGCACCTTTCACAAAATACTGAGCAGGCTTCCAGTTAATCCCGTCACTTATTTTATTTGCATTCGCTATCGAGAATAACAAAAAGAAAAGCAATTCTTTCTGGGCTCAGTGTTTGCATAAAAACTGTGCAGAAGAATCAGATTCACAAGTTAGTGATCTGTTAAGCTTATAACAAGGGAAGCAGGTATGGTAAAAACAGGAAGGAACTTCAATACAGCTGGAAAATACCAGGGAAAAAAAATTCTAATTGATGAAATGTAGACAGGTGAAAGCTTTTTAAAGGCTCCTTTTCGTGTAAGTGAAAGTTCAGTCACATCATGTAGGCTTTGGTGATTTGCTTCTAAATTGCGTACTCCCTGGGGCAGCGTGTCCTTATTTACAGTTAAAATACACTGCAATGGGCGTTTTCCATACACTGGTTTTGTGAAGAAGCCAAGGCAAAGAAAGGAAAGAAGTAAGGGCTGCAAGAGTTTAAAAAGCATCTACCTATTCTAAGGTTTTGTATAGCAAAATAGAGTCCAAGTGGTCAGTGCTATTGGTTGGCAATTTGTCTGAAAGTGTAAGCTACAACCAACAGCACTGCACCAAGGAAAAAAACACATTACAGGAAGACGCTGTATCTCCTTCCTTAGTTCTAAAACCTACAGGCAAATCATTCGAACAGTTTAATATTAAACAGGTAGTAAAGAGGTTGATCTCAGCCTGGATAGCCCAGTATGTGTTGAGACCCCTCTTATAAGTATTCCTTTCCACTAGCCTTCCCCAACCTGGTGCCCTCAGAATGTTCTGTACCACAGCTTCTGGCATTCCTGGCCATGTTGCCTGAGGCTTTATTTTGGACTTCAATGGGAGTTGAAGTCCAAAATATCTGGAGGACACCAGGTTAGGGAAGGCCACTTTACACTTTAGCAGGGCAAGGAGAAAAAAAAGCCATGCTTTCCAGTGCACATAATTGCCAACTTCTTTTTCTAAGCATGCAGAAACCTGCCTACAAGAGCATTTCATTGTTTGTTGTAACTTGTAACTCACATACAAATCTGTCAAAATACATAACATTTTTTTTAAAAGAACTTATTTTATTGAACTTTATGAGAATTAGACCCTGGTTCTGTCTCATTTTGGCTTCAGCACTTCATGATGGAATCCTATTTACAAAGTCCTTGCTTCCGTTTAACGAATGAATGGAATTCCCTGACCCAAGTCACTGGCCCTTCTCCATATACAATCACTTCAAACCCAGCAATAACATCAACACTGAAACCGTGCAACCCTATGCATGCTAACTCAGAAGCCGGGCTGGCCCTACCATTAGGTAGAGTGAAGTGGCTACTTCTGGCAGCAAATTTTGGGTGTCATGAAAGGGCAACAAATGTGTTATTATATTTTTATTAGCAGGGATAGGGAGGAGTCCTTATGGGATTTTCTGCCCGGCTTAATTTGCCTGGCTTTGGCTATTAAGGGCACAATCCTATGCATGTTTAGACAGAGAAAAGTCTTACAACTCCCAGCATGCTGGCTGGGGCATGCTGGGAGTTGTAGGCCTTTTCGTTGTCTAAACATGCATAGGATTGTGTCCTAAACAACTTGATTTGGTGGGGGGGGTGCTACTTCATAATTGGCTTCAGGCAGCAAAATGCATTGGGCTGGCTCTTATTAGAAGGGTTGTTGAGTTCCATAGGTATAGGATTGAAGCTTAAGTTAATTTTGCCCTGAATTTAATTATGTTTCTCTTTCCTGGTTGTTTGAATTATTCATGGCAATCTGTTTCAGAATGACCCCACTCTTGTCTGAACGCATGCTGACAATACAGATAGAGTGCCAGGTCAAATACTGTTGTTTATGAGAGAATATGCATCTTCCTTCTTCAGCCAAGCACTCTTTGGCTGCACTTTTCCCCACCTGTCTAGGAGTAAGTCCCATTGAACTCAGGTCAACATATCTGAGTAGAAATGTATAGGATTGCACTTTTAGCCAACATGCCTTTCTTGGAATCATATAGAAATATTCAGAAGGCACTCTAATCAAAAACCAAAAACTTTTAGCTCCCCTAACAGCGCAATCCTATACTTGTCTGCTCAGAAGTTCTTCAATGGGTCTTACTCCCAGGTAAGTGGGTGCAGGATTGCAGCCCTAGGCTCTCTTTTATTCTGAAAATACAATGCAATTAAAATTTAAGAGGTTTGCATTTAAAATACACCAAATGTTAGTCTTTCAGTGAAGTTCTTAAAATTGTAAAACAAGGGTGAAAAGTTCTGATTCTGTATTTTACCAGCAGATCTGGTATTTTCAGATAATTTATTTCACTGAGCCTATTTGTTTTGAATACTGTAGGTGAATAGCTCCCTCTTGTGAATGCTGTTGGAAATGCCTTGAAAAAAAACCTGGTTGGCACATCCAGGGCTGCACTCCTGCAAGTAAGTTAAATATTCCCATTGCCAAGCAACTGCTTCTCATGTTACAGGTTTTTACACCTGGAGAGGCTCAGCTCACATGTTTACACCGGTGCACCACTACCCATTTCTAAAGCAGCCATATATACAATTGAAGGTGCTTTCACAAGTGATACTGAGGATGTCTTTTAGTATGACATGTCAGTGTTGACACAATGCAAGCAGAGGAAGAAGCTATTATGTACGTTCTAGCCAATGCAGGTTTTACATTTGAATTACAGATGTGGAAAATGCAAAAAACAATTTAAGTATCAGTTGTGAAAACAACCTTAGATGAACCCCCAAACTGCAGAGTTGTTACTGATGTGTTGCAGTTGATAATGGGCCCATCAGGAAACAGATCCATGTATTATTCATCCAGATAATTCTCTTGTATGTGAAGGTAAAAAATGAAATGTATCTAAGGGAGCCACATAATGACCTAGTTCATATGTAAAGACAGCTCATGGGTGAAATAGTCCATGGGGATGAGTGGGAGGGAGGGAGTGCACTGCCTCCTGCGCGGCCGCTACTTCAGTCACCTATGTTCAGCCCATTTGTAGACTGTTGAATGTGACATGTGAACCCAGCGCTCTGGGTTGTTTAGGGGCCAAACAACCCAGTGGTAACTCTAAAACAAACCACAGCCCATTTCTAAAGATGTATGGACATGTAATGTGGGAAGGGTAACTTCTATTATACTAAAGACTATTTCCCAAATTTACCCTGAGCTGATGCAGTAGTAGGCTGTTTTTCAGGGTTGCAGGTAAGAGGAGTGCCTGTGAATTTTAATTTTTCAAATAATTTGAAAACACAAAGTTTAAAAAGTACATATACAACTATCTAGAAGCCTGAATCTGTAATACACACACACAACATGTACATTTAACCTGAAATATTTGACCACCACTCCATGGTTCAGAATGAGTTACTCATCACAAATCATTCAAACTGTGCTCCTAATAGGGATGTATGAATTGTGTACCACTTGATTTCCGCAGTTTGCGGCCAGTGCTCCGTTCCGCCGTTCACAAGCCCCCGGAATTCTCTTTTTTTTCCGCTCCAAAAATTACAAAGATAAATCTGTACCGATAACAGTAATTCCGGTGCCCAGCCATCTCCATGAGTCTGCATAACTTCCCTAAGAATCGCTATTTTTCGTAAATATTTACGTATTTTTAAAAAAAATTGAAATCCTCTGTCTCCGTTTACTTTCAGCCAAAACACTTCCTCTTCCTAAGGGCTTCCCAAAAGAAGGCTGTCTTAGGTGTGCCTGAGCAATAAACTATTTGTTTAAAGCAATGCTGTTTTAAAGAAAGAAAAAACCTTTTAAAATGACTATGCTGGTCCTGGAGCGGCATGGTCATTTTAAAAGGTTTTTTCTTTCTTTAAACCAGCGTTTCTTTAAACAAAGAGTGCATCACTCAGGCACACCTAAGACAGTCTTCTTTTGGGAAGCCCTAGGAAGAGGAAGTGTTTTGGCTGAAAGTAAACGGAGACAGAGGATTTCAATTTAAAAAGAACACCCACAAACAAGGCGGTGAGCACAATTCATTTTTTTAAAAAAACTTACGTATTTATTATCGGAATATACTACACTGCGTTTTTATTTACAAAAATTCCGCGACTCTTTGCGGATGATGAAAAAAAAAGCCGCATATCTGCTGGCTCCGCAGGACCTCGTAGTGCCGTTCCGCAGAGGATTCCGTGGCATGGACTGAAGGGAATTCAATCCCATTTCAGTCTGTGGAGGAATTCTCTGACATCCCTAGCTCCGAAAGCATAAGGAATGTTTATCCTTTTACCAGGGGTAATCAGTCTGTGCTGAATTATGCAGTGCAAGCAGTGCACATGTTTACCTTTCAGTCTCGCCAAGTTCCAAAACCTTTCAAGGCACCAAACTGATTTAGAAGGTGAGGCCTCTAGTAACATCCCAGCCTAAGAGGAGGTCTAGCAGGGCTGTAAGCTGAAGCGAGAAGGAAGATTGTCATTCAGCTGCAATGGAGGAAAGAGTTTGGGATAACAGTACCCATTCAGCAGGCTCAGTGTTGCTGGTTTCTGGTTCCCCCCTTCTCCTAAGGCAGAATGTAGCAAGAAGTTTATAAGCAAGTTGCTTGCCCCTTTTTTGGCACACCAATGTTTGGTGTACCAACTTGTAGTCTGCCTATAGCCTGATTTAAATGTGATGCCAGGAAAGCAAAAACAAAAACAACCCCCCCCCTACTAGTTTATTTACACTTTGCCTGCGCATGCACGTCTAGCACACCAGGGCCATGTTTCCACGACAATGAAAGGAGAAGCTAATGGAGGAGTACTGGATTTTTTAAAAAGGAATCAGCTTTCCTGCGATTTGGTCCATGCAGGGCTCCACAAGGGAGCGCACCACACCAGGAAAAATCACTTCACAGTACATACTTGCTGGTGGGAGTGGGGGTTGGAGTGAACGTCATCTGACTGGCAGGGGCTGTTCAACCAATAAAAGAGGCTTCCCCCCGCTCTCCCCCCACCTTTCTCCTTTCCCCTGAAAGTCCAGATGCACCTGCATTTCCAAGCAAGCCTCACTGAGCACAATGGGAGTTAATTCCAAGTAGACACACACATGCTTGTAAGAGCAGTAAACACAAAGACAGAAGGCAGCCCCCATTTTAACCCACAGGATCTCTATAAGAAAGGGTGGAAATAGTTTCTTCCTAATGCAGTAAACCGAACAAAGGAGAATCCGAGCCTTGACATTGCGCTTTCTCGCACTTAGGGAATTAGGGACTCTCGCACTTTAAACTGTGCCATGTCAATTGACGGGGATCTCTGTACGTTCTGTGGGCATTCAGAGGGCGAGCCTCATTCAGCACAATGGGAGGAAACATCCCTTGACTGGGGTCAGGGTGAAAGGCACACCCCTGGGCAGGGCTAGCATACCCGAGGTAAATGTGGGGGTTGGGGCACACAGTAACTATACCATGGAGAACCCGACTTGAGGAAAAGAATTGGACTGTTAGCCATCTCAGGATATCCAGTTTTTCCCTGATAAGCTCCGGGGTGGCTGCTGGATGGCCATGACCTGGAGGTCTCTAACGTCCTCAGCGCACAGCCAGCTCAGACTAAATCGTTGGTGGAAACACCCCCAGGTGTCTATACCCCAGTAGGTGCTGTACTTAAATGTTTTGCACATGTAGTGGCTCAGGGCCCAGTTCAAATGAGACATTGGATGCATGCCATACCACATGAGAGTTGCTTATGCTTCTTGTGTCACATTAAAATGAGCCCCGAGTCCTGGCAGTGACTCAGAGCCATTGTGACTGGCTAGGGCTGATCAGACAGAATGTATGAAGTACACTTATCGGTAAAGTGGATGAAACACTTGGTTATATAAACTGTTTGTACATTCTGCCTGTTCCCTAGGGATGTACAAATCCCTTACCTGGCTCCACGCAGGGGCATCAGCGGTGGGGGGGGAGGCGCTCCATCCCTCCCCCCGGAATCCTCGATGGGGGGGGGAGGTGCTCCGTCCCTCCCCCCAGAATCCCGCCTGGCAGGCTCCGCTCCGCGGCCAAGCCGCGGAGCCACCAGCCGACTCCGGCCACCCGCAGCCGGACATCCGGCCACTAGGCAGCCCTGCAGGGACACAAATGGTGGCTATCATAGCCGCCGCCATTTGCGTCCCTGTATTGAGCTGTGGTAGGCTACGTAAATATTTATGTAGCCTATCACAGCAGGGGGAAAAACCCCAGCGTACGCAAATGGCGTACAGCAAATTGCGTATGCTGGGGTTCCCCCCCCCCTGCCGTGATAGGCTACGTACTTACGTAGCCTATCACGGCCCCCGCAGGGACGCAAATGGCATCCCTGCATTAGCTGTGATAGGCTACGTGAGTATTTACATAGCCTATCACAGCTATTGAGAGGAGGAAGCGAATGGCGGCAGCAGGACGGCCGCCATTCGCAAAGCAGCGCGGATGTGAGCTGGTAAGTGCTCCGTTTCGCGTGCCTTTCGTGGGGTGGGGGGGCGGGGGCTTCGTTCCGCGACAGATTTCGGAGGGCCAACTGGCATTCGGCCTCACCGAGATCCGTCACGGAATTCTCTGACATCCCTACTGTTTCCTGAGTTCCAGACAGCCTGTAAGTCAAAAAGTGCAGTCTGGAACTGGTCTTCTGTCAGTAGCATTGTCACAATTGTTCCCTGAGTTCCATGCTGTTCTTTTACATCCCACAGTGCAGCCATCAGGGCTTTTCTTCCCCATTTCCCCTTTGGTCCTGTCATCCATCCACCTGCCCACCTGTGTGTCACCCGGTTTACATTCTGTTCATTACAGAAAATGGGGAAGGAAGCAAATGAATAGCCAGTTGGAGAAATTGATGAGAAAAGCTGAGCTTGCCACAACAGCTAGTGGAAATATTAAAGTTCCACCCAGTTCTGAATATTGCAGTCCAGTAGCAACCCTATTTGCTAGTAGACTTGGGGTAACATTTCCACCTTTTGCTCCTGTGTGTCAACTCAGTCTCACATACATCACTCATATCATTAAACTGCCTTGGTCATCCCACAGGGAACCAAGGCAGTTTCCATTCCAAAACCAGGCCTGAAGCCTGATTGAAATGGATCCAAATAATTGGTTTCATTCAAGAGTGCCTGGAGTTGTCCTGCAACCACCTGCTTGAGTATCTTGTCCAGGAAGGGGACGTTAGCCACTGGCCTATAGCCACTGGCCTATAGTTGTTAATGTTCTCCGGGTCCAGGTTAGGCTTTTTCAGTGGCCTAATTACTGTCTCCCTTAAAGAGGCCAGTACCACCCCCTCTCTCAAGGAAGAATTTACAACATCCTGGACTGCCGGACATTCCCTCCCTATTAGATGTAATAAGCCATGATGGGTAAGGGTCAAGCACACAGGTGGTCAACTGGACTTGGTCAAGCACCTTGTCTGCCTCCTTGGGCCTCAACATCTGAAACTCATCCAATAAAACTAGACCAGTTGGTGCTCTGGATACCTACCTCTACAGATGGAACTGCATTAACTGTGGTGTCCGTCATAATGAATGTGAGTTACTTTCTCTTCAAAGTGTTGTGCAAACCTGTCACAGCATGCTACTGAGGTTTCCACCATCTCTCTCCCTGGTCCAGATTGCAGCTGGCCATGAACCTCTTGGAAAAGCTCTGCTGGACAACACTGAGAGGATGCAATAGTGGTGGAAAAGAGCTCCCTCTTTGCCAACATCTAGGGATGTACGAAAGTCACTTACCTTTTCGCAGGGGTGATTCGCGGTGGGGGGGGAGGCGCTTCGCTTCTCCCCCCGAAGTTCAGGCGAGAGTGGGGAGGCGCCCCGCCTCGCCCAGCTGAAATTCAGGCCAGGGGGGGAGGCGCCCCCCTCGCCCGGCCGAAATTCAGGCCGGGGAGAAGCGCCCCGTCTCCCTGGCCGCGAAAGAAAAAGTGGGAAAAAAAACAACCCCGTGATAGGCTACGTAACGATTAACGTAGCCTATCACGGCTAGATTTCCAAAGTCAGCCATGATAGGCTACGTTAATCGTCACGTAGCCTATCACGGGTAACTTTGGGGGAAAAAAAAAAGCGCATACGCAAATGGCGGCGGCCCATGGGCACCGCCATTTGTGTTCCTTATTTTGGCACGTCTAGTCTACGTAAAGATTTACGTAGACTATGGCGAAAATAAGGGCACGCTATTTGCGTTGCCCTTATTTTCGCCGTAGTCTACGTAAATCTTTACGTAGACTAGACGTGCCAAAATAAGGAACGCAAATGGCGGCGCCCATGGGCCGCCATTTGTGTACGCCCTTTTTTTTTCCCAAAGTCACCCGTGATAGGCTACGTGACGATTTACGTAGCCTATCATGGCTGACTTTGGAAATCTAGCCGTGATAGGCTACGTAAATCATCACGTAGCCTATCACGGGTGTGTGTGTTGTTGTTGTTTTTACTTTTTTATTTTGTAATGGCGGCGACAGCAGCCGGTCGGGAGACCGGCCACTGCCCCCGCCCCCGACGAAACGCTGCCGAACTGCCGCCGGGACCCACCGCCGAAAGGGACATTCGACCACGGTAAGTCCCATCCCGGGGGGGGGCGGTGGAGAATTTCCCCAACACTTTCGGGGGGCCGAATGCCTCGGCACTCGGCCTCCTGAAGATTCGTGGAGAAATTCTCCGCCATCCCTACCAACATCACTGGCTGTGAGGAGGCGCCCGTCCCCCAGGGGAGGCATCCACCGGTTATGTCTGCAGCATGGGGCTCCCCGCTAGCCAGAGACCTTGATGGAGTGGGCTCGGTAATGAGCTCTAAACTGTTCAGTCAGATGTGGTGCAAGTCTCCTTCCTCTGTTTTCTAGCCATCATCCCTCTTGCTTTATTGCCCTCGGATCAGGTGTATACCTAGAAGCTGCCCAAGTTCTTCTCATAGGGAGAGGGCACTTGTGTGTGATTGTGTCAACTGCCTGAGTCATCTCTGCATTCCAGATTGACTAGGGCTTCGACAGAAGTACCAGCCATACCAGCAGGAAAATCCCCCAGAGTCCTCCAGGATCTATTTACCTCCATGGGTGGACCATTTTAATAGGTCTCCCACCCCTTGCAGAGGGGAAAGGCCGCTGAGAGTCTAAACCCCAATAGGTAGAGATCCAACCATGACAATGGGATAGATGTTAATTCCCCCACTTTCAGAGCACCACCCTCCTGCCCAGTCAAGAAAACCAAATAATGCGTGTGCCCTCCTTCATGTGTTGGGCCGTTATCACATTGGGACAGCCCCATGTTTGTCATGGTGGCCATTAAGCCCTGAGCTGCCCAGGATCCAGCAGCTTCAGCATGGAAGTTGAGATTCCCCCCAAACCATCATCCTTAGGGTCATCAACACCAAACCCAAGACTACCTCTCTCACTCAGGCAGGAGACAGAGGGGTTTAAATTATCTAGTAAGTTTGCATTAGTAATACTGCTTACTGTATCAAGAAAGTAGTTTTTCACCACATGAAAGTGTGAACACAAGATTAAATGCATATTTATTGAATAAAACCAGATATTTGACAAACTTCAAAGGATTCTTCAGGCTGGTCTCTGTAATTCAGCATTTTCCATGCATTAATCCATTGCTGCTTGGTGGTGAACTGCCTTTAAAAGTTACGGATACATAATTTAGGGTGAGTTTTTGAAGAATTTCACTCATGTATCTTTTACCTCTCTGCCTTCGCATCACAGCAATATTTTAGGTAGTGCTGGCACTTGAAGTCAGCCTAAGTATTACAGAGAACCAGCCCGTCTGCGCAGCCTATGTTACGTGACACAAATAGAAGAGCTGCTCCACAGGTCAGAGGAGAAACTCTGCATGATGGTACCGGTTGGTTTGTTATATAAACTAGGAAAGAACGCATGCATTCTCCAAACATAGACTTAGGTTTCTAGTGCTGACTGGAAGCACCTCCTCACCAAAATCCGTGCCTGAACAGGTAGTAGAACAACCAAGTCCCAAAATTATGTCCTATGTGCAGCTTGACTTGCTCTGTGCTAGACTAGCCTTCATGTCCTGTCCAATTCAAAAATGTCCCATTTTCAGACTTTTCTAGTAATCATTAGATCTTTGGCTATGTGAGTGACACCTTTCAGCTTTCTGGGTTACCTGGAACGACCTTAGCCATTTGGAATAGTATTTGAGCCACCTGTGGCTTCCTTCATACTGGTTAGCATTCATACTCACTACAGTGAGCAGACCTAAGGAAAGTCTAAGGCTGTGCTAATGCAAGAACATCTCTGCGACATTCCTTGACATTTCTTAAGACTTTGTACCACATTTCCCTTATTCATTCTCATTTGTGAGTGTTGCATGTGGTGTTGTACCCTGTTTACATTAAATAACAGTTCTCTCCGCATAGTAATTGGGTTATTCTTTGCATTTCAGTTGTGCTGTTATAGTTGAATCAAATTTGCACATACCAAGGGAAGTGCCATCGCTCAGTGTTAGAACTTGCATGCAGAAGGTCTGGATTCAATCCCTGGCATCTTCAGGTAAGGCTGGGAAAGACCCTTCTGAAACCCCAAAGAAGTGCTACCAGAGCGTAGACAATACTGAGTTAGATGGACCAATTGTCTCACTCGGTATAAGGCAACTTATCCTACAGTCCTAGCCAAATATGTGTATGTGTCTTTTAAAGACTTGCTGAGTGTGCAAACTCTGCAAACAGAGAGGTAGAGATCTTGTAAGTTCAGATTTTCTGGAAATGCAGAGGGAAGAAAACACTATTTGTGGAGACTGGTGAGTTGGAGAAGTATACCTCCGCCACCCCCAGAAGAGCACAAGTCAAAAGAGGGAAACTATGCACACTTACATGCATAGAACACAATGGAATTTACTTCTGAATAAACATGCACAGGATTGCGCAATGAGTCAGTGACTGCACTATTTATTTTATTTTAAATGATTTTTAGACCACCTTTATGGGTGGAACCCCTCTCCCAAGTGATACACTATAGAACAATCACATGACAATTGAGTTGATTTCGCCTAACAGATGCACCACATATTTATCTGGGCTTCCCAAACACACACTGAAATAAAATATAATTACAAAAAATCTTAATTAGGTGTTTTCAAACAGAGAACAATTACAACAAATTATGAGGGCACAGGGCCAATTTGGGGGTATTTACTTTAACTTCACATACAATACCATCCATTTCCATGCAAGGTTCAGGGAATGCAATACTGAAAGAGGCTGAGCCAGCACGACAAAGACATGTGACCTTTTCACTAAGGAACGAAATTAACTGCCTTCAACTTGACACTTCTTGTTTCTATGCAAATATTTTAACAGCTACATTACGTGATATGTTTGTTCATGGACATTTGAAAAGCACATATATTAAACAATGAATATTAAGCCATGAATAGTGCTTACCAAATTTGATTATGGGGAAAAAATAACTTATCCATTCTGCACTTCACAGTGTTAGGATGATTCACTCGGTGCGTGAAAACTCTGTACGTGTTACAGCATTTGATTTTGCTGTACCAAGCTGTAAGCATGAGATCATCATTCAAATGCAAATAAGAAGTGTGATGTTTAGTAAAGAGACTGCAGAACTGCCTTTCTTTATTGCTACCCAATGGGCACTCAATGCAATACCTAAAACTATAGACTCCTAGTGGGTTTATAGGTGCTACATAAATGATAACCATTAATAAAATATTATCTTTAACAACTAGCAACAGTCAATTCCAAAGGTGGAATTTGAGGGCATTTTAAAAGAACTGCACAGGAAGAGTTGGTCTAAGACTCCCAGTAATTTTTGCTTTGATTTGTTCCTCTGGCTCATATACCAGTGTGTAAATACTCTTGAGAAGAGCCATACACTCCAGCCCATGCTCTTCTGTCTTTTACTGACCACTTAGGTGTCCCAATAATCCATAAGGAGTTGGTCACTTTTTTAATAGCTGTATGGAAATTGTAGCCCAGTGGAAAATTGCTATCAATCATTCTGTACAAAAGTGGATGGCTAGAGTGTAAGAAATTGCCTTGTTAGAGAAATTAATTCATCACAGTAAAGCTGTGCATGGTTTGTCTAGTATAGACAAGTTTGATGGAGTATGGTCCCCTTTCATCACATATATTAACTAACCCTTATCACGTTTTTCTCCTCCACTCACCCATGTTTCCCTTTCAGTAAGACAACTTGACATGGATAGTTAAACGATTGTGTATTTTTATTTTTAATATTATGGATTCGATCTATTTAGTACTTCAGACATTGTGTTTTTATTATTTTTTAATTGTTGTCACACTGCGACTATGTAGTGTACTTCAGTTTTGGTTGTAATTTCTCTGTGTGTGCGCGCGTGTGTGTGTGATAGATAGATAGATAGATAGATAGATAGATAGATAGATATGCACCTCAGAAGTTCCATCTCAGTTTGTTTCCTACATGCTACCTTCACATACCTTGACGGAAAGCTTTACAATATGTGATATTTTACCTGCATCCAGTAGTACTGTTCATTCTACTGAATCATTTCAGGATTCTGTCACCTCATTCTGCTGCATGTATAAACCAGGCCTAATATTTTATTTTCTTCTTAAATAAATTATCATGTGGCTGTATTACCAAATACATCAAACCAAATTAAAAAACCAAAGCACCCACACCAGACCATAAACAACCAGTCCAAAAAGCAATTCCTGAGGTCAATGCTTTTCCAGGAAGCCACCTGCTAAATGCTTATTTGAAAAGAGTTGCTGTGGGATGGGTGATGGTTTCTCTGGAGCTCTGACCCTGGGGGAAAAAAGAGAGAATAGCCATACAAAAAAAGAACTATGAGAGATAAATGTGCCAGTTCAAATAGTAAGTTGGAGTTCCTACAGTCAAGGAAGTTTACTCAAAGGCAGATCATGGGCCTTCTACTTGAAAGTTACTCATGATAGGCACAGTTTTCCAGTGGTTAGCTTGTTTCTTACAATGCTTATCAAAGCACCATGAAGATCATTGCATGGAAATTAGTATTTCTTCAATGAAGTATTCACTTTCTCAACTAATTTTCTGGAAGAAAAGCCTTCATCAAAGACACCGCCTGGGTTGTGGAGTAGACTGCACCGGCTGTCTTGTGAAATCAAATCAGGAATTTTTATAAAGTTTCAGAAACTTGGGGACAATCCTGACTTTCCTAGGAATTAGTTGGTGGCATTCTGCCAGACAGAGGCACATGGCTGGCTCATGTATTCTAGAAAACGATGTGATTTCTTCCAAACTTTGCTCCCATTATATAATCATATCTGCTGTCCCCTGCTTAGAGGCTACAGAAGCAACCTGTATCAATGGCTGCAGCATCAGAGCTCAGGTTGGGTTGGTGCTAGTGCTGGACAAATGCTCCGAGTAATAGGAAGTGAATAAGGCTTGATCCTGAACTCTCCCTACATCAGAGTTCCACTGACAGCGGAATATCATTTATTAGGCACAGCTGGGCTTCTTTATTCCATCCTTCCAGAAAGTACAAATGGAAATATTTTCACCATAAAGAAAGTGAAAACTGTATTTTAAAGGCTCAAGTTGGGCATAGTTTATTAAATCAGTGCAGTTACAAACAGCATCCAGGAACTTGCACAAGCAAATGGATATTTGACACAATTAAATAGTGACACTTTATAGTAACACCAAATAAAGATGCATTTCTTGACTGCTAAAAAAACGGACAGGTTATGAAATAAAGATTTTTAAAAACCCCTCTGAAACAAACAAACAAAAATATTAACCCTCTGAGCGCTCTCCAGACTGGGCTAAAAAAAGTCGTAACTGCAGCCAGGAGCTCTAGCAACAGAAGCGGTAGCAAAGGAGGATGAGGGACTGTGTCATTTGTTGCCCGCTCTAGCCTTCTTTTACACCTGAGACCAACTGTCTCTCAAGTAGACTTGACTGTACCATCGGGCCTGGTGAGTGGCTGAGAGTGTTTCCCCCCCACACACACACCTCAGCAAAGTGTGTTGAAGGCGTCTTATGAGCACGCTACAGGCGGATGAAGTCACACACACTGTTGGAGGCAATGCCTCCAGCAGCTGGCCATCAGGCAGTGTGGGCTGCCTCCCCTTTTTCTCTCTCTGTATTAAAGTGTGCTAAGAAGGCAGTTTTGACATGGGAGGGTTTGGGGGTAAAATGGTCTTTGTATCCTGTGCTATGCTTAAGGATGCCTGTTGCTGTGGACTCTGGTCCTTTGGGGGCTCGATGGACTCCCAGTGAGCACCCGACTTGGCTCACATTTGTGGGCCAAGCCGCCAGGCTTTTTCCAAAATCGAGGAACTTTTTCTGTTTTAAAAAAATATTTATGTAAACAGAAATGCGTGCAAATTTCAGGGCGCAATTTGAGCAATTTCATGCAACTTGCGCCTGCAATTTGTGCACATTTCTATTTACATAAATTTAAAAAACAACAGGAAAATTCCGCAAGCTGGCCTGACTCAATGCGGTTTGAGTCAGGCCAGCTCGCAGGGAAGTCTGGGGCGGCCGAGTTGATGAAAGCTTGGTGAGCTCCACCCCCTGGATGGGGTCCTCCGACATCCCTAGCTATGCTGTATTGATCTCATATACCTCATTCTTCTTTTGGCTTCTGCTGGCTGTAGGGTGTCTTTGTCTCCTTTATCAATATGTCTGCATAGTCTTGTATATTGGCTGCTGGAATTGGTATAATATGAGTGTATGTATTTGTTGCTAAAATATGGGTTGCATCCCCATATTGTTTACTTATATATTCTTTATTACTGATATATTGTTTGTTAACTGAATTGGTGTTTTCTTAAGTACTGAATTGAAAATGTGTAGGTTTATTGTATGTTTGACCAATTACTGTTCGCATTGTTTATCTTTTGAAATTTGCGTATGATGTTGGCCGCTTTGGGCTCTGTTTTTTGGCGGGAAAAGCACGGTGCAAACAAACTGAATGAATATCATAATCATGTCAGAAAGACAAGAAAGTCAATTATATTTGCAGAGTAGCGGGTGTTACTTCTATTGTCAGTAAGAGGAGATTAGTATGCAAGTATATGGAGGGATTTGGAGAAATTCCAGAGCAAATGGGAGAAAAATTTTTACATTTGATTGCTAAATTATAGGAAATACACAGTATATAGCTAACAAATAGAAAGAAGATAAGGTTGCAAATGTATCCACGCTTACCTGGGAACAAACTCCACTGAGTACAATGGAATTTACTTCTGAGTAAAGATGTATAGGATTGCACTGGAAGAGGATTTTTCATACAGATAAAACTTTGGAAAAATCTTTTCAAATACAAAAAATTATTATTTGGGGGAAAAAATCAAATATACACTGAGACAACCTTATGTCCTTTGACTGCATTCATGGAATTGAGCAAGGCTCTGCTTTAATAAAAAGCATGGTTTCCGTCAGTCTTTAAATCTCATTGGAAATTTACCAGATCAATGAGCTCACTAAGACCTAGTTTATAAAGTCAGCCTTTCAGGAACCCTATACATGCAGTAGAGTACAGAAGCAAGCATGTATCGGCCACCATATGCATAATATAAAGTGCAAATAAAATGCATAAGGATCATAGAAATCAGGTTAAGTGCATATTATCAGTGTCACATTATGTTCTATGCTTGCGCCAGTGACCTGCCACATGCACAAGATTCTCAGAAGGCTGAGCCTATGAACCAGTCTGCAGATTAACAACAATTCCCTAATTTTATAGTCTTCAATTGCACCCTAGTTTGTGGATTTAGGAATACAACAGCAAATATTTTTTATTATTATGCCTTGATTAAAACAGCAGATTTTACTAGTGATTTGTATGTATTACGAAAGTTCCTTTAAGCCAGTCCTCATCTCCAATTTTAGAATGTTGTTTTTCCATTTGCCAGGAAATGACTTCTCTTCCAATTTATGGAATTTATTCACAGGTCTGATAAATCAGATTGCCGCTCACTAGTATGTTTTATGTCTTCGGGTTGCTTGGGCTTGTACTGTATACAAAAAAAAAAGTTGGATGTCAACATGTTGCTTTTCCTGGTGATCTTGTTTTAAACACACAGAATACTGAGCTGCACATTAAATTCCACTACTAATCCTGTCAACGGTTACTGTTAGGCCTGGGCTGTATATGGCAGAATTGTCTAATGCTTTCCTTCCACTTCAGTTATTTGTGTGTGTGTTTGTAAATGCGTGTTAAATTAATAACATGCCTATCCATATAAAATTCCCAGGGTGGCATAAGGGCCTAGCTGCTAAGGCATGGTGGGGTCCCATCGCAATGTCTCCTTCTCTGCTAGTATACTGGAAGAAGGGAAGGTGTAGCTAACTTACCCGAAGAGTAACTATGACTATGGAGTAACTAGAAGACTATGCTGAGGCTCAGTTATGTGGCAGCCATGTTCCAAAAGCTTCACAAATCACTTCTCCCCAGAATCCCATTACGTCTGGGGACAGGACTTGACATGGATAAAACAAGCATGTCCTTCCTCTCAGAAAAGGTGTTGGGTATTCATCAAGAGATATTTGCTTGGACCTCTCACCACTGATCTGAACTCTCCAGTCCAGTGATGTCCCACCAGGACAGCTAAGAATGTCTTTGGTCACATTGCTAATTTTTGGAAGGAAGGTGAGCAGTGGCCGTAGTTAAATCCCTTGCATTTGAAAGCAATCAGCCCTTTCAGTGACCTCCTTTCCTGTCAGGGCTATAGCAACATGTCACTCTCACCTAAAGTGTTGCCATAGCAATCCACCCAAACAATGAAAGAGTTACATTTCCCACCAATGCAGCTGGTGATAATGTGAAGAAGAGCCATATTAGAAGTGTGGCCACAGCAAAGATAATGATGCTCATATGTCCTTCAGAGACTATCATATTAGCTATGGCAGTATTCAGTACAGTAGCTCCACTTCATTCAGTTTTTTGCTTGTCATTGAGAGATTTGTTCTTGTTTTAACTAAGAACTGTAGTTCTAAGTCAAACTATATGTGCCCAGCTAATTTACTGGTGTATTCATACCTATGTCAGAGGTATACAACCTTTTCAGCCCTGAGGGAGCACACCCAGTGTTGGCTGGGGCCCACACATCTACTCTCACACACATACACTTCAGTGCACAGGGATGGGACCCCCCCCCCAGTGAGATATAGGGATCACTCAGATGGGCTGCATAGAGATGAAAGCCTCTCCCATGCCCCACTGGTCGCCACTGAGATTGCTGTTTACCCACTGCCAGTAGCAGTGGAGAAACTGCAATCTCAGAAGCATGACCGCTGGGGTTTGGGAGAGGCTTCCACCACCTTTCCGATCTGCCAGCGATCCCCAGCAAGATCACTGCTAACAGCAGTGCTGAGGCAGGGCCCACTTCCCTAGGCCAGCTGAACAGCTCGGCTTCAGGGGAAAGTACGTGTATTCCCACTGGCTTTGCAGGCTGCGGGAGGAGTGCCCAGGGGCCACAGGTTGTGCACCCCTGACCTAAGCTTTTGCTTGGCTCTTATTAGGGAAAGAAGTGGTTAAGAAAGGAGGTATGTACCCTCCCTTCCTGCAAGTTGTTCAGCTTTTATATGGCTTGACAGACTACTTCAAGACTGCAATCCTGTGCTCACTTACTTTGGACTAACAGCTGAACAAAACATTTGCTTCACACATAGCGTGCAGCTATGTATCTGGTTTCCACAGCGTGCGAGGAGAGGAGGCTTATCTCTTGCTCCCTCCCCAGCATGATTGGAAAGAAACGTCCCTGCTGACGTGCAGCTAGAGCGCTTGGATGAAAAGTCCCCATTGGCGGTGATAGAAACATTTTTCATCTAAGCGTTTTAGACACGCTAAGGAGGAGCTTATTCTAGCACAAAGTAATTTATATTAGCGACTGTGCCCCAGCAGCCCCGCTGGATACAGCCCAACCTGTATTAAATGGCATAATTTGCCATTCTAAGGTGGCACCTTTATAAATGCTAGTAGCCCCTGCTTTTCTAGCTTTTTTCTTTTGCAGTCAGAGTAAATAAGTAACATCTTCAAAGTCAGAGGTTATTGTAAGGCAGCTTTGGAACACTCTGATTCTTATCAGTTTTAGATACATGTATGCTAACCCAACACAACCTAAATTGTGTGTGCTGCTTTAAAAATCAGGATGTGCTTTCAATGAGTTGATGGGAGTTTTGCCTACAGCATTGCAGGAAATGCAGCATTGTTAATATCTTCACAAATGCCTGTGGGGAGGAGACTTTCTTTGCTCTGAAGCTCAGACTTCACCCCTCAGTTCGCTGCTGAAAATTACTGTTTGTGTAGATGCACCATTCTAACACAGCCAAACGGTTTGGATTTAAGGGACTCCAGGTTAGCTGTAGGTCAACATACTCCTGTGTAAAGTGTGTCCCAGCCAGGGCCCTGCCTGGAATCATGAACTAAACAGGAAAGTGCCTGGTTAGTACTTTTAATGTGCAGTTGCAGTTGCCCAACATCCATGGAATAAATAACAAACCTTCAACATTATCCTGGGAGATTTGGCACATAAATCAGGCCAAGAGGACAGGTCAAACAAGACTCCTTGTGTTAACGTAATGTATACAAATTGCTGTGTTGGAGCATGCTGTGCATACAGAACAGGGAAATGGGAGAGATGCAATGAAAAGATACATTTCCTCACTAGGTTTTTTCAGGCCATGTCACCTCTGTCCATGCTGGTATTTTCAATGCATGGTCAAGCTACAGAATCTGTTTGAAAAATCAGGAATGGGTGGACCACTTGTCACATGAGCAATTAATTACACACATAGGCAGTGGAGAGACCACTAATCAGTTGCATCATATGCTCAACACTGAACTGAAACACGGTTGCTTACTATTGTTTTGAAGATGTGGTTGATTTTCTTCTTTTTTAGGGTTTTCCTGTCGACTTCCAAGATGGGAGGGATGCTTGCTTGGCTCATTCTCTGTGATGCATTTGTTTCCTCAGATGCCGGGCAGCACACTGACATAGTTACCCCTTTAAAACAGTGCAGATGTTCATAATAAAGTAGCAAGGCAGAGACCAAGTCAATTAATTCTCAAAGATAAGTCTGTGGGTTAAATTTAGACTTCTGCTCACACAATATAGCAGATTTGGAGGGCCTGCAGTGGGGAGGGGAAATCCATTCTGCCAGCAGTTCCTGTTCTGTTGGTGGACATCCAGCAGTGGCTACAACCTCGACTATCTATATATACATAAAAGGTAGCATGGCGTTTCTCTGGCTGGTTCCTGGTAACCATTAAGCAGCATATGTAAAATGAGACACCTAGTGCAGGGGTACCCAACCTTCTTGAGTCAGTAGGCACATTTGAAATTTTGAGAGAATGTAATGGGCACTCTCACAAAATGGCTGCCAGTGGGCATGGCCGATCACAAAACATTTGTTTCCCAGAAGGCAAACTGGCACAACTAAAAGGAAAATAACTTGTCCATGAATCTAAGTACAAGGCAGAGGTGGGGTTTGAGCTCCAAAACACTGAAATATTATTTTGAACCCAAATAACAATGGCACTGGAGGGCAGAACTTCACTTTGCCACATGCCAGCCTCCCAATTATAATTTGTTTGAAAAAAAAGTAGCAATAAATAAAATAAAAAATCAGGAGAAGGAGGGAGCCTGGTGGATGCCAAGAACCATGTCTGTAGTCACATTGCTGCCCATGGGCACCGTGTTGGAGATTCCCATTCCAATGCCATGCCGCCGGCTTCCTCACTGAAAACTGATGCTCCTTTTCTGGCCTGTAAAGCTGGGAAAACAGCTTTTCAATCAGTAATCCCTAGGTTCTTATGGAGGCTGTGCAAGGAAAAAAAACATCTGACCCTTAGGGTTACTATTCCAGGTATACAAACGCAGGATGTCTGATCAGTTCACCATCACACCTGAGGGTCTCTATGGAAGCACCTGCTGGCAGAAGAAGTGTCTTTTTATCTAGGGCTTGCTCTAGTCCAAATCAGGTGTGATGAGAGGGTATGGACCTCTCCCAAGATGTTTCCAAGAATTCAGCAAGTTAAAAATAAATTCAATTTGTTTGATATCTGGATTCTGCAAGTACATCTGGGAGGGAGAGGGCCAGGAACTGACCACTGAAGAGCATCACTTAATCAAATGGATGCATGGCAGTTGCAGGATACCAGGCTCTATTATGACACTTATCAGGTGTAGATTACTGTCTCTCTAAATACATGCCCATGCATTCCCCCTTCTCTTTTGTGCCATGCTAACTATCTGCCTTCCCCACAAGCCCCCTCTACTGTTCTTATCAACAACAACAGTTAATTATTTCTGTCACTATACCTTTGCCTTTACTCTGTATTGCTGGCACAAAAGTATCTGTATATGCAGGTCTGTACAACATCTGTGTAGATCAGATTACTCTTAAGGACTCCCTCAGCGCTGTGTGTTTGTGTGCACGCGTGCCTGAGTGAGTGCGTGCGTGCATGCGAGAAAGAGAGCAGGTCTTCTCGAGATACACACTGATACATTGATAAAACTATTGTTATGAATTATATATATATCCTCTCTCTCTCTCTCTCATCTATCTATCTATCTATCTATCTATCTATCTATCTATCTATCTATAATCTATATATATCCTGTATCAAAATATACGATTTTGGTCTAAAAAATAGTAAAACATTTACGTAATACATAATATCCAACACATTTTAGTTCTAAAAGATAAAGGTGTGTTGTTATTTTTTAAAATGAACAGCAGGAGCCAATCTTATTATTTTAAAATTAATGTGAACCAAAAGCTCAGAGCTTTCATTCACTTATTCTAATTGGCTTACCTGGTATGGTTGGCATAGAGCGGCTGGCAAAACTCATTTGCTTGAGAACAGATGTTTTCTGAGGTACATCCAGATGTTCAGAAAGGTTGGTGTCACTCATAAATTCGTATTTTCTTGACAGCTGTGCAGTAACAAAAAAAATTGCCATAGTACTCAGGCTCAGGAAAATGAACTATCTAGTTTTAACAGTTTTTACAAAAGAATACATATGGGGTAAAATTATTACAGCCAGGTTGTGTGCCTTACCTGTGTTGACAAATATATATATTTCCAGTTATTTGAAGGGCTGTTCCTATATTTTGGTTCCTCAGAAGTGAAACTGCTCCTGGCTAGCCCAGGAGAATGCAAAATACATAATTTGAAAAGCAAACATCAGTAAAACAAAGCATTCATTTCAGTGACATCCAAGTTCACTAAAATCAATCAGAATTATTCTGTTGAATTCAACAGAATTAAGAACACAGTCCTTTGGGAATTTCTACCCAAGTTATCTTGAAGCTAATGAGACTTATCCAAGGGCACAGACAAAGGGGTTTGCTGGGTCCTTGATATTTTACTTATTCTACCAACTAAGAGAAGACACGTCTGTTTCATTATTTATAAATGCCACTACAAATACAAAGGAAAGATCATCCGTATGTTTGAACTCCCGCACCCATTTTCTTTCATTGTATCAACACTCCACATTTACAAAAAGGGATTTATTTCTTTTACTTAGTCTGCAATATGCACACTTACCTAAGAGTAAGTGCCACTGAACACAATGGGTCTTGTTTCCATGTAGATATGTGTGAGATCAAGGTGTAAGTGTATTCAGTTTGAATGTGTTCAGTGGCCATTTGCTGATTGGTTATAAAGAATAATGTGTGGGGTGTGACTTGTTTGGAAACAGGACAGTTTTGCTTGCCTATAAATACCCTTTCTTAGAGCTTCTTCACACAGGGCTTTTATCCTGCTATTGAGATTGGTTACTCATGGAAGTTTGCGGGTCCTGACATGATGTCACCAACCTCCAGGGCATCTCCCATGCTAAATGTACTTAATCCCATTTTTTTAAAAGATCAGAGATAATGAGCTGTCAAATTATGGCATGTTGAGTTCCTTCATGAAAAGAGGAAATCCCACAATAAGAGGTGCTAGACCGCAGCAACATCTAGAGGCTGTATAATGAAACATATAAAACATGCAGATAAGGGGGGAAAGGGAAGTGCACATAAAGGGAGCCCTGCATTTAAAACAGAAACAGAAACTCCCGGTAAATTTGCGGGATTTTAGGCTGGCATATGAATACTCTGAGTAGCAAAAATTTCGGAGGAGCAGATTCAGAAGTATTTGTTGTGGGTCTGAAACAGTTACAGGCTTTAGCCAAACAACTGCATTTAAAAGGGAAGTGAACATCAGACTTAAGGTTCTCAGAAGTGGTACCTTTCAATGTGATGTTGAAAATAGCTGGAATGAGACAGAAGATTTGTTCCATAGGATACCAAGCTGGGAAAAGTCCACAGGGTCATAGTGAATAATTGGAAATATATGCCTAAGCATATAACTCCAATTATAAGCTTCTGAAGATCAGATAAGCTTCTGAAGACAGATAAGCTTCTGAAGATCAGATAACTGAATTTTGTTATTCCGTTCTCTATTCCATATTTCTTTATTCAATGAAGGCATGGTCAAGAGGCCCACACAGCATTCTAAACCTGTTCAACATCTGTTTGGCAGGAACAAATGGAGTTTTAGCCATTTATGCTATCATGGTCTCAAAAAACATTCTAAACTTTGATTTCAGGAGGCTCAAGAAACAGGTGTTTAGAATGACAGAACTTTAAAAGTTATGTACTTTGCATTTCATGTGATCACAAACGAGACCCAATTTACTCCTGATGTGAAGAGTGAATAAGGTTGATGACCTTTTGATAGGTTCTTAAACAGTTTATATTGGGATATAACTCTATGTACTGTGTAACAATTCTTCTAAGGAATGTATGATCCAATCTGATCTTTATTTAGCTCTGCTTCTCAATAGCACACTAAATTAGACAAGGCTTCTTTAGTGGACTGGTCTGTTGTTCTTTTTACTTTAATGACATTGCTTTTTTAATACTCAAAAACATTTGGCTCTCAGGGGTGATGTTACAAAATTGTGCGGTGCAAATTCTATAACTCAAGGTGATGATATATTAGTGTGTTCAAAGTGCTCAGATGATAGATGGCACGAAAAGGTGCCAATTATGTAGTCTTCAGCTTGGCACTGTTTATAGAGCACAATTTGCAAACTTGCAATGTCCTAACAAGATTTCTTTTTCTATAACGAGATTCAAAATAAACACCTATTCCTCTTGAAAGTAGCTCAGCTGGAACCAGAGCCCACAGAATTGCAGCCAACTTCTTCCTCCTGGATCACTAGTACAACTTCCCACCAAACAGGCACAAATAAAGTCTTGTTCAGGGCAGATTCCCAACCTCTGTGATTGTTAAGTACAACAATGCAGCTTTGTTTACGTGTTCCATTGGGGCAATGTATATTCTACAACTTACCAAAGTGACTTGGCTATCACATCTTGCAATAAAGCAAGCTTTTCTAAAAAAAAACACCACCTTGACACTTTAAGAGAGAAATATTGTCCAGAAGGTGTACGACAAGTTTGTAACTGACTTCAGGATTATAACAGAGTATCCTGTAATAACAACTTACACATTTCATATCAGGAAGTTCAGAAGATGCTTTTTCATCTGCAAATACCACACTGCTTCTCTTTCCTCTCTTCCTACATCTTCTCATCTTAACTTCAGGCTGGGTGCTTATCAGGCGTACATTCTCATCCGATTCTGACTTGGTTGCCTTTGGTGACATGACTTCCAGTTCAAAGCTGCAAGTGTAAATTGAGGCAAAGCTCTCTTAATTATACGACTCATGGCACTGCTACTCTATTGAAAAATGTTTCTATGTAGCATTGCAGACCTATTATGTAAGACAATTCAGGATTTCCTCAACCAAGGGTATGCATGAAGATGAGCAGAGAAGGCAGAAACTGAAGGCCATAACAGGTTGGAAATGGGTTAGGGAAAACTACCATGATGTGATTTTTTATTTTATTTTATTTTGGTAGCAGCGTGAATTTAGCTGAAAGGAAACAGATGGAACAGGACGTGACAACAAATGATTAAAAAAGAGGTGACCTGAGAAGCAGAGCTGTAGAGTACCGCAGGATGTGGGGAAGAGTTCAGATGGGGGACATGGTTAAAATAAGCTTGAATATCACACTGAAGTGTGAGGGGTGAGTTTCAAAACAAAACAAAAAAGAGGGAGAAGAAACCTCTGCTCTAAATACTCCTGACAGAATTGTAACATATTCAAACTGCATCTTAATAGATATATAGTAACTGTTCATTATTATTTAGAAATTCCACAGTATGTTTCTTCAGTATTTATTGGTGAAATACTAGCTCCAGACATCACATTAGTTAATAGGCATCATTGTAATTAGGGGACCTTCCTGCATTATACCCAAGGACAATGTTACACAATTAGAAGCCATGCTATAATCTTAAAATAAGTGGAAGGATAATCTAGGAAAGCAACACTCATATTTGGGAAGGGGTTTTAAAGCTCTCATGTCTTCTTTCTGAAATACGCACAGATGTTATCCTTTGCTTAATTTAAATTTTTGATGGACATGGGTATGACTCCACCTAAAAGCAGCTTTAGGAGCAAATAGTGCTGGAATGAGAGTGAACAACTCTTCAGAAGTTAACCAGTTATTCACAACTTGCCATTGCTCGTTATAAAAGTACCTTTTAGTAGTAAAAGAATGATTTCTTCAAGATTAAAATCCTTATGATCTCAGCTAAACCATGACATGCTATATGTTCCTCAGTATAAATGGAAATCTATTGAAAAGGGATTTGCATACCACTGTACTATGGAATAATCTCTCCTGGTTTGCATCCTGGAAAGACTCTGCTGTCATATCCGTGTCAATGTTGATGAGAGTAGCCAATCCAAAACTAACCTTTCCGCAGCAATCTTGCTTGGCGTACTACATTCCGAATTCATGGAGGACATTGAAATGATAGACATCTGACGATACGATCTCAGCATAGATGTCGGCCGACCTAGTCGCCTGTCATCAAAATCCGGCTTAGCAGGGGACAGAAGAGAGAGAAAAACACCATGAAAAAGGTTTGAGGATAGGATAATTCATCCCTGTGCATCTGCCCTAGAGGGGAATGTACCGTGAGCTGGGGGTGGAACAAACCAAAAATTCCCCTGGAAGGAAGAACTTCCCGAATTTTGTTTTGTTTTGTTTTTCTTTTCTTTTTCTTTTTTCTTTTCTTTTTATATTTTATATTTATATTTTTTATTTTATTTTTTTATTCTTAATCTCAGCTGTAAAATGTATAAATGACATAGTAAATAAACTGTTTTGTCAGAAGACAATAGTGGAAATCATCGTTTATGTTGGTGGTGTAGAATAGATGGGGGCTGCAGGGTGCAGTGATACCAAACTAACCCAACCCCTTACTGTTGCTTGTTCTTTTTCCTGACCTTGGGGTTTCTAATCTGATTGGTTTTGAGAAGTAATGTTTATTCTTCAGTTATTCCATAACAAACTCTGTATGTTGCCTATACTACCTATTTTTGCAAAATGAGTCAGACAATAGGCAGGGGTCTCTATTTTGCTGCCTAAGCAGTGCCTGAAAATGAATAAGAGGCAGGTATTTAAGATCATTCCTGCAAACTTTTTCCATCTTCTCAACCATCAGGCTGACAAAAGCTGCCCAAACTAGCAGTACATGATGCCCAGGTAAGATCAAGTAGACAGAAATATTCAAGATTCTTCCTGACATGTTCTGTAGATAATACAACATTTCCTTAGCTAGTGTAGCCCACAACTGACCTATGAAGTATGAACTGCCCACAGAGTGGGCAGTTTTTTCATACCTATTGGGTGGTATAAAAATGTAATAAATAAATATTTTGTTTGAACATAGGTCACCTGCTGTTTATTTTCACCTCATGTTATTGTAGAGGCTGAGCTTTCTTTTATAATTTAGGTGAAGGAACTATTCTCAATATTTATATGGTGGAAAAATGTGCCACCTTCCCGAATTTAATCCTTGAAAGTTGAGACTTTAAGCACACATACATGAACGTAGAGATATTACGAGACTTGTATGGAAATTGGTATGTAATATCTCATACTTCAGGCTCCGTTTTGACACTATCTCATTTCACTCAGAGAGCCACCTCCGGCAAGAGACTCGGGAAAGTCATTTAGAGCTCTCAAGTTTATTTTCAAATACATTTTATGTGCAGTGGGAATTGCTTCTCATCTGGTGAATCCCAAATGCAATGAGAAGAAACAATCAGCACAGCTGCCTTTTACAGGGAAAACATACGCATACCAGACAACCAGAGAGGGATGATAAAACCAGAATGGCTCTTCTGTTCAAATTAATTGGCTTTCTTATATATTGGAAGATACATTAAATACTGCCATCCTGCAAGCTTATTAATTTATGGGAAACCTCTTCAGAAGTGATGAAGTAATTTATTTTGCCACATATATCTGAAGGAAATTGCTTTTCATCAGTGCAATGTATGTGCTGAATTTCTGCCCCCAAGATGGAGACCAGAATAAACTGGGAGATATTTGTATCTAAAGAGGATAAAAAAGCCACATCAGTGTCTTGCTGTGTATTTAAAACACTGGAGTTGGTCTGCTGCCTTTCCTGTGTGCTTCATGTCAGATTGTACCGTTCTGCCAGATCCTAGGCGTGTTTCCACGCTATTGGCTTCACTTCATTTGCAACTTTGTTGCAGTGTTTCCCCAATCACATCTTCTCCTTTTCCTGTTTCCACTAGGGATGGCGGAGAATTCCACCACAGACTCCAATGAGGCTGGATTGTAAGAATCTTCCCCCCCCCTCCCGAGTCCACAGCAGAATGAAAGACTCGCCTCTGCCTCCCAGGGGAATCCATGCTGGCCGGATCCTACCCGCCGCCATCCATCTACTGCCGTCCACTGCCATCTGCTGCTGCCTGTCTGCGGACGCAAATGGCGTCCAGCGTAGCGGATGCCATTTGCGTCCCTGCCTTTTGCAGTGATAGCCTACGTAAAGATTTACGTAGCCTATCACAGCAAACAGCAGGGACACAAATGGCATCCGCTACGCCGGACACCATTTGCGTCCGCAGACCAGCCTCAGCCGGAAGTCTGGCAGTGGCTGGAGCTGGCCGGGGAGGAATCTGGGGGGAGGACCGGATCGCCTCCCCCTCCGCAGACCCATGGGCGGACGAGGGTGAGTACAATCCATACACCCCTAGTTTCCACAGCCCATAAAGACCCAGCTTATCACTGTAGCCTGGGGCTCTGTGCTGTTTCCATTGAGCTCTAATCTAATTATTTTCTTGATGGCTAGGTGGAGTCTAAGTGGAGTCTGGGTTGGGTCTGATTACCTCCTCAGTGTTCCCGCCTCCTCAGCCGTGTTTCCAGGACAACGGAAGGAGAAGCTACTGGAATAGCACTGGATTTTTTAAAAGGAATCAGCTTTGCTGTGAAGAAAAGCTTCTGCTCCTCTCCCCCCCTTTCTCCTTTCCCCTGAAAGTCCAGATGCACCTTCATTTCAGGAGCAAGCTTCATTGAGCACAATGGGAGTTACTTCCGAGTTGACACACATATGCTTGTACTGGGAAAGGGAGGGGGAGAACACAAAGGGGGAAACCAGCCCCCATTTTAACCCAGAAGACCTCATTGACCACATTGGGAGTTACTTCTGACAAGACAGTAATGGGGTTGTTGTGGGAAAGAGAGCAGTAAATACAAAGATGGAAACCAGCCTCCACTGTAACCTGAAGAATATCTATAATGAAGCTGTGAAGTACTTTCTTCCTAAAGCAAGTCATTGGAGCCTCGTAATCCCGCTTGGTCACTTAATCGCACTTAAGGAATTGGGCTTAAAAGTGTGCCATTTCAATTGAGGGAGAATCTCTGTAAGTTCTGATGTGGGCATTCAAAGGCAAGCCTCATTGACTGCAATGGGAGTTACTTCTGAGGAGACACTATTATTATTATTATTATTAAATTTATTAATTGCCCATCTGGCTGGTCATCCAGCCACTCTGGGCGATGTACAGCGTACAATAAAACAGTTTAAAACAATACAATTCTACAGTAAAAACATTTTCTAAAATACCCTAACCCACCCCAAATGCCTGCCTGAACAACCACATTTTTAATGCACAGTGGAAGCTCATTAAAGAGGGGGCATGGCAGAGTTCCCTAGGGAGGGAGTTCCACAGAGTGGGGGCCACCACAGAAAAGGCCCTCTCCCTCATCCCCACCAGTCTAGCTGTCCTGGCTGATGAGACAGAGAGAAGGCCATCCGAGGCTGATCTTGTTAAGCGGCCTGTCTGGTGTTGCTGGAGGCACTCCTTAAGATAGGCTGGGCCGGAACCATATAGGGTTTTAAAGGTCAAAACCAACACCTTGAATTTGGCCCAGAAAACATCTGGTAACCAGTGCAACTCCTTCAGCACTGGAGTGATGTGATCTCGCTGGCGGCTGCCTTTAATCAGGCGAGCCGCCGCGTTCTGTACCAGCTGCAGCTTCCAAACCGTCTTCAAGGGTAACCCCACGTAGAGCGCATTACAGTAGTCTAAACGAGAGGAGACCAGGGCAAGGCCCCGGTCTCACTAACTGTATCCACAAGGCTGCCTCTTGCTCACTAACTGTATCCACAGCGTGCAGAGTAACACACCTAATCTGATTAATTTTATCTGCAAAGTGCCTTGCCAAGGCCTCACAGGAGGCCTTAGAATGCTCCAGTGGTTCAGGAGCCACAGGACCGACCAGGCTCCGGACCACTTGAAACAGCCTCCTGGGACAGCACTCTGCTGATGCAATAGGGGCAGCATAATATTCCTTTTTTGCTGCCTTCACCACCACATTATAGGCTCTAGCCTGTGTCTGATCGTCTTTGGAGCGAGACTTCCGCCACCGGCGCTCTAGCCGTCTCACCTCCTGTTTCAGAGCTCGTAATCGCGGTTTGAACCATGGTGCAGTCCAAGCCCTGTTCAGGGGGACAGAGCATTTCGGAGCCACCTGATCTAATGCCCCAGTGATTGCGGCATTCCAGCCACCCACCAGGGTCTCGACCGAGTGGCCGTTGGCGTGCCCAAGAGAATCCCCAAGCGCGTTCAGGAATCCATTTGGATCCATAAGACGCCTGGGGCGGACCATTTTAATGGGTCCTCCACCCCTGCGGAGGGGTTGTGGAACCGAGAAGTCCAACGTCACCAGATAGTGATCTGACCATGACAAGGGGGTGGTGGATATACCCCTGACTTCCAGATCACTCTCCGCTTCTCTAGAAACAAACACAAGGTCTAGTGCATGACCAGCTACATGGGTGGGCCCAGTTAGAATATGGTGCAGCTCCCAGGAAGCCATGGTCTCCATGAAGTCCCGAGGTGCTCCTGTGAGGATGGCCTCCGAATGTATGTTGAAGTCCCCCAACACCAATAAGTTAGGGGACTGTACACGCACATCAGAGACCACCTCAAGCACCTTGGCCAGGGAGTCAGTCGTGCAGCGGGGTGGACGGTACATGAGCAGAATCCCCAGACTGCCCTTTGGGCCCAACCTCCAGTACATGCACTCAGCAACCTTGGTCTCCTGGAGAGGGGGTCTGGTGAAGACCAAGGACTCTCACTAGATAACAGCCACTCCCCCTCCCCGATCCCCAGCCCTTGGCTGCTGTGCATACGAAAATCCAGCTGGACACATGGCTGCAAGGGTTGGAGCAGCAGCCTCGGCCAGCCAGGTCTCCGTAATACATTCCAGGTCTGCACCCTCATCCAGGATCATGTCATGGATGAGGGAAGTTTTCTGGGTAACAGAATGGGTTTGTTGTGGGAAAGAGACCGAAACCAACCCCCATTTTAACACACAGGATCTCTACTTGGAAGCTGTGAAGGAGTCACGTCCTAAGGCAATGGACCGGAGCCTCAAAATCGCGCTTAATTGCATTTACAGAATTGGACTTTGATATGTGCCATGTCAGTTGAGGGGCTTCTCTGTTATTTCTGTGGTCACTGCAGGGCAAGCCTCATTCAGCACAATGGGAAAAAAACACTCCTTGACTGGGGTCATGGGCTGTGTTCTAGTGCTTATGTTTGATGATGTTTTAAAAGTTGGTCCCTCGGCATCCTGCTCGAAAATGGCGATGAACTTCTGGAAAACAGGGAGGGAAAGGGTTGGGTCACTGAGGTCAGAGCGACACACCCACAAAGTCTGGGCTACACGCCCCATGGGCAGGACTATGATACCGAACCCAGTGCTGTTGTGGAAAGGGGTCAGTAATAGACCCGAAGTAAGCTGGAAAAGAAGGACTATAACCAGTTTCAGAAGAAGCGGTTTTTCCGCATTAAAATGCGGGGCTGGTGCTGAATGGCCATGACGTCATGGAAACACACAGACCTCACCACACAGTCAGGTTGGAGTAAATCACTGGCAGAAACACAGCTCCTGAGACCTTCCCATGGCTTGCTGCAGGCCAGGTTAAATTAATTCAGTTTGCAGTATGACACAATCAACAATCTGTATCCCTTCATACCAAGCTTCCAGCTAGCCCATCTCTTTTTTCCCTTTAATCCCAAGTTTTATTTGATTTTCAAGTTATATACACATATCAGAAACAAACAGGAAGCTTATAATATATGACAAAAATATCACTGCACATTGAATATACATTTCAGAAAGTTGAGCGATATGCTCTTATTGTTATAGTTATACCATCACTATTCCAGGAGAGAGATGACATGAAATAATCTTATTCCTGAATCATGTTCATGCAGGGGTGGAAAATGTGATGCCCATGGGCACCAATGTGCCCCCAGATGTCTTTCCTGGCACCTGCCAAGGTGTCCTACCCCTCCCACTTTTAAAAATTAATACATTTTCTCAGTGGCAGCTGGGATTGCTGTGAAATAGGTTTCTGTTGGTGCTGAAAACCATGGGTTCAAATGAGCTATTTAGTGTGTTGGAGGTCAGGCCCCACCTCTGCCTTATACTCAGTCTTTTGGGCAGATTACTTATCCTTTGCCATCCCTCCCATGAGAGCCATTTTCCAGTGGTGCCTATGACAGTTTCTCAAATTGTCAAATGTGCCCACAGCCCAAAAAGATTGCCTACTCCTGCGTTAGTGTGTTTTTCCAGAGCAACCTTTGAATGATGGGTTGTCTGGGATCTGAGGCAACTTCACTGATAAAAAAACTGAATGGGAACTAGGGATGTTGGAGAAATCCTCCACGGACCCCAATGAGGCCAGATTCTATTGAATCCGGCCCCTGTAGTCCATGGAGAATCGGATCTCCTACCTACGCCTCTATCGCGAAGTCCTCGCTGGCAAATCCTGCCTGCCACCGGCTCTGAAGTCCCAGCAATACGACCGCCATTGCCGTATCACTGGCTGGACTGACGAACTGCGGATGCAAATGGCGTCTGGCGTAGCGGACGCCATTTGCGTCCCTGCTTTTTGACGTGATATTTACGTAGCCTATCGCGCAAAGGAAGAGGGACGCAAATGGCGTATTTGCATCCCTGTTCCTTCGCACGATAGGCCATTTGCGTCCCTGCTCTTTGATGTGATAAGCTATGTAAATCTGTACATAGCCTATCACTTCAAAGAGTGGGGACGCAACTGGCCTCCACTATGCCAGCTAGTTCATCAGTCTAGCCAGTGATACGGCGGCAATGGTGGCCGTATTGCTGGGGCTTCGGAGCCGGCCGGCGGCTCCATGGAATTGCCGCAGAGCGGAGCCAGCCGGCGAGGATTCCGGGGGGGGGGGAGGAACAGATCGCCTCCCACCCCAGTGGACCCCCCGTGGATGGCAAGGTAAGGGATTCGTACATCCCTAATGGGAACCATGCCACCAGAAAGCCATCCTGTTCGGTTGTACCTCTAGCTAGCCAACTTTGATGATTCAACTTTTCTGCAAAGGGTAATGCTCCAAATTCTTTAAACCCAGCTTCCAGCTGTATATCCTGAGGACGTTGTCTGACCTTTCACTGCTACTAACAGGAGCGAGCAGATTTTGTGGAGTATATTTGTGTCTGTAAATATTGACAAAAGGACTAATAAAGGATCATGCTACGATGATGATACGATATTCATGATACGACATGCTACTTCTGATATTTGAGCCAATGCTGCCTTTAAAAAAGTTATTACAGAGGGACAAGACCAGCACATGTGAATGAGAGTGCCCCCTTGCCAGCATCCTCCCCAATACAGTGTGGTGAGGATTTCCTTAGTGATTTTAAACCTACAACAAGAACATAAGAAGAGCTCTGCTGGATCAGACCAAAGGCCTATCTAGTCCAGCATTCTGTCCACACAGTGGCCATCCAGCTGTCTGTGGGAAGCCCACAAATAGCACCCTACTGTTCCTATTTCCCAGAAACTGTTATACAAAGCCTCCAATACTGGAGGTGATATATAGCCATCATGATTAGTAGCCATTGACAGCTCCATCCTACCTGGTCCTGTGATTGGGTAGACATCATATCATTTGATATAGGATTGCTATTCTCTGTTAAATCTCTGAGGAAATAGATACCCCCTTTCTTTCCAATTTCGTATTGCTTTTATTTTGAGAGGGGAGGAGGTGAACATCAGATGGTCCAAAAAGGGTAAGAGCAAGGATATACGTGGGCCTAACTGCTTGCTCCATACCTTTCAAGATTTAAGCACTGTTTGTAGAAAGGAATTTTACTTTTGATGGGTAAAACTGGAAAAGGTCTAGGGATTTGATGCATTACCTCCACAGACCTCACAAAGTTTTTCGTATTGCATATTATTGGCAAATGTTTCTTGATCTGAAAGGCCTTGTAAAGCATTTTAAGGTGTGGAAATTCCATGCTTCTCTGTACTGTGCCAGTGCCAAATATTCTTACTAATACATTTTTGGTTTCCTTCCTGTTCAATAGCTTTCCGATGTTGTTTGCCTCTTTTTTTTACCCATCTCCAAGTGCAATGTAGTTGGGAGGACGATGATGCATTTTAGCTGACCTGAAACTGGCATGGGCTGCTCAGTCAAGATAACACTTATTATTTTCCTGTAGAGATGAGGTCTGGAATTAGAGACTGAGGTAGAAAAAGAAGGGTGCTCTCTTCTGAATCACCACCAGCAACAGCCTTAACAGGTCTCTTTTCATTTGCAGTTTTAATGGCATGAAAGCTAATCTGTTGGGCAAAAAGTGCCAGACACAGGAAGATTGTGCCTTTTCTATGGCAAAGAAGCCCACGAGCTACAGAACTGAGGGAAAGTTAATAAGCTTCCATTTATACACACAAAATAGCCAAACAGCCATAATTTGCATCACTTAGGACTTAAGCCCACAAGGAATAAGCTTCAAAGTTTACCACCTAGAACCCTTTCTTCTGTAAAACTGAATCAGATCATTAAAGCCTGCAAGGCAAATGTGTTCCAGCCTGCAAGAGCAGAAATTTTATTCCATACAACCCCCCCCCCCATTCTTAATGCTATCCAACGTTTCATCTAGTTATTCAGCTATTTAGTGGGCTTTGCTCCAAGATCTGTCAGAAACATAGAGTGGCTAATTCTATTCTGCAAGCTTTGTATATTACCATTTCATCCTTGGCTAATATATTTATGTTTTATTACACTCAGTAGGGCTTGTTTCAGAAACAGTTTCAGCAAGCAGTTGGAATCCTCCAAGAACCAGGACCCCTGGATCTTTGGTCCAGATCAAAGCTCTAAGCTATTAAAAGTTACAGGGAGGAAGAGCTCTGTGCCCTGACTGGCATGCTTTCATAAGGGTTGTTTCTGTCTCCCTAACCAACTGGAATAAGTGAGCAACTTCCATTCAAACACTGGAATCTTAGCTCTCCACCAGGCAAAGTTTAGGGCTTCAGGGAACAAATGAGGTGATCTGCCACACAGGATGAAAGAACGTGGCAGTGTCTTCAGCCCACAGGCCAAACCTGGTGGTATGAAGGTCTTGGATCTTTTTTTTTACCTTAGAAAAGCTAAAATAAAAGTTAAGGGGCTAGAGGGAAGTAAAAGGGGAAAAAAATCTTACCAATTCTCTGACACCATATTGTTTCTCCACTTTGGCCTTTAAGTTCCTGAAACACTCCTCCATGCGTTCATGGAAAGGACGAAGGCTGTCAGAAACTCTGCTCTCATGAATCTTAATTCCAGCCCCAA
Organism: Heloderma suspectum; assembly: GCF_057233095.1. Classification (NCBI taxonomy): domain Eukaryota; kingdom Metazoa; phylum Chordata; class Lepidosauria; order Squamata; family Helodermatidae; genus Heloderma; species Heloderma suspectum. The sequence goes on along the minus strand of NC_139459.1, from coordinate 243,687,268 downwards.
GAAATGGAATCTAGTAGGAAGGAACAATCAGAAGGATTTTAGTCATGCTGTCTATCTCTCTGATCTTTACAGAACATGTCAAACTGTCTGCAGTAATAGCTGAGAATTGTAATATATTTGCCAACTGACATTTCCTTCCTTTCTTAGAATCATGTAGCAGCAAGTTTGGTATCTTACTATAAACTGGATGGAAACTTTACATATTATGTGAAGCAAGGATAAAAACTTTCTTGGAAAAAATGTAGCAGCAATCCTAGCTTCCTGTTATTTGTCTCCTAGGGATGGTCAGATGGATGGATACTTTATTACATTTCATGTATTTTTAATACCCTGAATGAGAGAAAGTGCTTGGCCTACTGGCTTTGAACTCCATAATGTGCTAGGACAAGCTTAATTGGGCCAAATTAGTATGATAATTGGTAAAATATGCTACAGACCACCAATTCACATGACACTATCCATGCAGTAGACATTCAGCCTGAACTGCAAAGGCTGCCTCTTGGAACCAAATAATTAGTTCATAAGAGTCCTTTGAAATAAAACGAGGCAGGGCTGGCTTACACTTCACCTTCAGTAGCATGGTTGCTGCCTCTTCCTGGTTGGTCCCATGCTGATTTTTGCAACTGGTTATCCTCCACACCCTGTGGCAAACTGCATGATTACATACGACGGTGGATGTGTCACTAGTATGGTACAGAGCCACATCATCTGCCCTGATGGAGGATCTTCATGTTTCTCAGAATGATGTGGAAGTAGCCACAGATGTGGTGTAAACTGGACCAAGATATTGAACTACTCCCAAATGAATGCTTTACTAAAACTGAGAAAATACTGAAAATTTAGGACCAAAACAGACATTACTTTAAATCCATATCTAACAGCTATGTCTCTTTTCACTTTTACTCTAGAGTAGGTGCAGGGGCCCCAATCCAGATCTTAAAAAACCTACCCTAGAGTAAAAATGAAAAAAACAAACATGTCGCTGCTAGATACTGATTTAAAGTAATGTCTGTTTTGGCCCTAAGTTATCTAAATGTGGGAAAGGCCTCCTTCATTAGACAGAGATTAACTATTTTCTTGCATATATTTTCAGTAGCTTTTTCACAGCAACTGGTATTTTTCTTGTTGATTCATATGACAACCAAGGAAGAAAAAATCTTGACAATTACTGGTGCTTACCCCGAAACAGACTGGCTGCTATAAACATTTAGGTTGTGAAAAGGAAGCTTTACCATCACACTGCATCCCTCATGCAATTTTGTTGCAATGTTAAGTCTTTTGACAAGGACGTAAAAATAGAAGTGATATTTCCAGGAAATTGTAGTGTTGTTGGGTCCCTCCGCCCCGCACAGTCATGCAACAGCCAGTACAATGTAGGCTAGTCCCTCCCAAATCTGAGTAATGTAATGTTCTTTCTGTGACATTGCCTGGTATCCCAATTCTTTGAAAACATGAGAATACAGCAAGATAAGTTGAAGAAGATTGTTCTTAAAATTGTATAAGCTGTTCTAGAGAGAGGAAAAATATCAGAGGTTTAAATTTATGCATGGAGGCTACTATGATGCATGCCCAGAATTTTTGCTTGTGCAGTCCCACCTCCTCTGTACACCTAATCAGACACTGAAGTCAGTGTGGAATCCCACACATGCAAGAGGTTCATTGAGTACATATGCAGCTTTTCAGAGATCCACGTGCACTGGAGTTTGGTAGATTACAGATAACTCCTATGATACAAACCTATCTATCTTCTAGATCACCCTTCCCCAGCTTGGTCCCATTGGCCATGCTGAGAATTGTAGTCCAACATATCTGAAGGACACCAGTTTGGGGAAGCCTGTTTTAGATCCTCCGAATTTGCAAGTGTGTGGAAACACTTAGTCGCCTTGCTTTGTCTTCATTTTTATTTCAAGACTTTAGGCGAGAGTGTAACATCAGCCATATCAGAATCCATTTTGCTACCTTACTTTAGAAAGCTTTTTGTGAACAATACTACAGAAAAGTGAAGGATCACTTCAGCAGCCATTTTAGAAGTCCTGCTAGCAGACTCATTGGAAGTTTGGGATGATTTCCCCTTTCTGTGCTACCTTTTTACCTACTGTTCTCTGCAGTCTACTTAATTGTTTCTGACAAGAGTCAGTGCACCATCCTTCATCCTTAAAACAATTTTCAAGCAAGTTCTCAAAAGTTAAGTGGTTTCCTTTGCATCTTTTTCTTATATCTTTTTCTTCTTGTGGAACATCAGCAATAGCATTCAGGTTCCTCCTGTCCCAACGAGTCTGTACAGCTACACATAATACATCCAGTAATCAGTAAGACCATCTATCAGCACTGTTTGTAATCAATCCACAGAACATCAGTTATTGGAAGATTAGAAATGTAATAAATGAATGAATGAATGAATGAATGAATGAAAGATGTGCTGCAACGCCTTACAACAGGAGTTTATGAAATTGCTGCTTAGCTTGTTTATTAATACTGACTTGGATTCCTGCATTGATCAGGGGGTTGGACTCGATGGTCTTATAGGCCCCTTCATCATACTATTCTATGATTCTAGAAAGGCCATAATTCTAGAACCCATATGTGCAGGCTGACAGTATCGTGGAAGTTTGTACTGTACATGATCTCTTGGTAAAACAGGAACACCAGTTTTAAATGGAAAAGCAGCATGTTTCTTTTAACTGTTTGTATTTGGTTGCAGTAAAAACTTCCAAAATGTTTCCAGCTTTGTGTGCATTTATCCTCTGCTGACACCTATGTCTGCCTAGGACTGCAGCCTAAGACTTAATACGTACACATGTATTTAAAAACAATGGGGCAGTTTCCTTCCCTGTATATTGTAAAATATAATGCAGGAACAAATTAATGGACCTTCTCTCTTTGAATCTAGACATGTACACCCTAAGGCAACCTGGTGCTCTCTAGATCTTTTGGACCACAACTGCTAGCATTCCTGACCATTGGCCATGCTGTCCAGGGGTTGATGTCCAAAAAATCTGGAGAGTACCACATTGGGGAAGGCTGTCCTAAGATATGTTGAAATTAGCCAGTAAAATTAATTCATGCTTTCAATAACAAAAGATGGGGAATAGAGTACATTTTGATTATTTCCATGCTATGATTTTCCCTGACTTTGCAGGACCTTTCACAGTTGGACAAAATATTTTGGAACAAATACAGAGAAAGTTGTGCTGACGTCCTACTGACTTCAATGGCTCAAGTTAGTTGTGGCTCATATAATTCACACGGATTTCCATAGGCATAACTTCCTTGTTTGGGTTGGATTCATTGGTTTTGCCAGAAGAGACAGTGGGATTAGGACCAAAAATTAACATATCTGGGGCAATAAATGTCCAGTGTCAGCCCAACTTCATAATCAGGCTGCCCTTGCATCCCAACATATGCTTTTCAGGAAAGGAGGATTATTAAAGCTTGATGAGGAACTTATAAAAGCTTATTTTCAGTAATATTAGTAACACATTACAAACCCAGTCACATTTCAGGCAAATACATATTTTTCTTTTTTAAGTGAGGACATGATCTATATTTAAATTTACATTGTGTTGTTCCACTGGAATCAAGATCAGTGAGCAAAGGGGTGGGGAGGAAAGAGTAAAAGGCTGTAGAGAATTGTGCCCAGCATTGTATTACCTGCCAAGCAATCAGATCTTTGAGTCTGTTTAGTTTCTCTTGATCCTCAGGGTGGTCCCTGATGTACTCATCTGTGAAGAAAGCCTGCAAGCAGAAAACAGATCATTCAGCCTTCCTTCCTAACATTTGAACAGGCAATGATGTCTCCAGGGTTGTGTTGCTGACACAATAAATCAAAGGATTATGTTACTTTCAAAGTAACTATTAAAATCCTTACCGTCTCATATTTAGCGAACCCTCCCATAACTGCTGGATCAACAATTCCATTCAGAAACATGGACAGAGGATTAATAGGAAGGGTCTCATCACTTTGGTACTGATTAATCATGGCCAGAATCTTCTCATTGGTCATAGACATTGTTTCAACGGCATTCTCCAGCGGGCTAATTGTCGTCTACGGGGGAGAGAGCAAGAATATAATTTATTCCATCTTAAACTTTATTGCCTACCTATTAAATGGATGCACTTGAAAACCTGGGAGAATCTTACATTCATAATGCAAAGTTAAATCAAAAGGTACTTAATATTTCATCAGAATTTCCAACTTCAAGAAAAAAACTAAATGTATACTGTTTCACCTTGATAAGTACAGATAACGAATTCACTGGTAACATAATGCTTCTTAAACTTTTCCGTTGAAATAACTTCAATGGAAATACAATGGGAATACAAGAAATAACTTGTATTTCTGTGGGCTAAGCTGTGTATTAATAATCAGAATGCTAATACACACCTGTGACATAGAGACAACCTCAAACCAACGCAGGATTCCAGGAAGTTTGTAAGCCGTAACAAAGGATGTTCTCTCGATCCACATAGACTATTAAAAAAGACACACAGAATATTGCAGCAGTGAAATCATATTGTTAGGATATTAAAGGCTTGCTGGAACTGGGATTTAAATAATGAGGGGGAGTTATTTTCCTGACATCAACACTGTGTTGTTGTTTTTAAAGCCCAAACCCAGACAAGATGTCTTTACAAACCCAATTCTAAACTAAGACACTGTTATGCAATCTGTCAATGCAAAGAGAAATCCAAACATTGAAGGAGCAGCAGTTTAGCAGAGAGGACAAATATAAAACTTGAGCCAGGGTGGTCGGAAGTAAAAAGTTTGTCAACCACAAATCATTTATTTTTTTCCATCTCGCTTGGATATTATGTAGTTATATCCAAAACGGTTCACATAATACTGTAGATAAAATAAACAATTTATAAAACGCATGATATTTTATAAAAACATGCTTTAACCATTCCATATGGAAATCATGTAACAATGAATAGCTGATGCACAGAAAATCTTTTTTAAAGTTCTGTATTTCTGACCATAATTATAATTCTAAGGGCGGCTTCTGATATTATGTTTTTGGATTTAGTTATTGTTACACTTTTGTGTCCCATCAATCCTTTCTGGGGGCACAAAAACACGTCTTGTTTCTGGAGTGTATCAGTTCACAAGTCTATTAGTGAGCGAGAGTCTTGTATTACTTAGACTGCAATCCTATGCACACTTACTTGGGAGCAAATCCCACTAAACTCACTGAGACTTAATTTTATGTAACTGTGCATAGGATGGTGTTGCATGTCAGGTACAATTCTGTATACTTATCTAACAACAGAAATAACTGCAGAATCCTGTCGTGTCTGAAAAATATAGGCAGCAGCCATTCTTGTCCTGGCCGCACATACCTGCAGGAGCGGAAGCTGCAGAGAGGTCCCGAAAACCTTACCTCACCATGGCAGCAAGTGGAGCAGAGTGCTTACCAAGGCTTGGCTCAGGCCTTCAGGGAGCTCCAACGAGGTGAGTTATTGCATTACCAACCATTCTCTCAGTTATGATTAAAAGGTAAAGGTGTCCCCAACCAGTCGTGTCCGACTCTAGGGTGCGGTGCTCATCCCCGTTTCTAAGCCGAAGAGCCAGCCCTGTCCGAAGACGCTTCCGTGGTCATGTGGCCGGCATGACTGAACACCGAGGTGCACGGAACGCTGTTACCTTTCCCGACGAGGCGGTACCTATTTATCTACTTGCAATTTCTTGCTTTCGAACTGCTAGGTTGGCAGAATTAGCCAGCAGGAATATGCTCATCGGGAGTACTGGATATGCTGACTTCATCCTTAGGCTTGAATCTGCTACAGTTTCCCTTAACGGGGATACTGATAGGCTGGCTGAACAAAGACTTAGGCTTCTCTGCATAACCTCCATCTTTTATCTCTTGCGACAGCATTCCATGCAGGCAGGAAAAACTCAGGGAGTAATCATTTCCTCCTCTAGCCCAACACTGACAAAATCTATCCCAGAGTAGGGATGTCAGAGAATTCCGCCACGGATCTCGGTGAGGCTGAATGCCAGTGCATTCAGCCCACCGAAATCCATGGTGGAACGAAGCCTCCCGCCCCGCCACCCCACAAAATGGGCCCGAAACGGAGCACCTACCTGCTGCCGTCCGCACTGCATTGCAAATGGCAGCCTCATCTGCGGCCGCCATTCACTTCTTCCATATAGCCACGACAGGCTGCGTAAGTACTTACGTAGCCTATCATGGCAAAAAAAGGGAACACAAATGTCGGTGGCTACGGTGGCCGCCATTTGCATTCCCTTTTTTTTTTTTGCCATGATAGCCTACGTAAATATTTACGTAGGCTATTACGGCAAAAAAGAAAGAAAGAACGTAAATGGCGTAGTGGCCGCCATTTGCATTCCTTTTTTTTTTCTTTGCCGTAATAGCCTACGTAAATATTTACGTAACCTATCACGGCAAAAAAAAGGGAACGCAAATGGTGGCCGCCGTAGCCCCGCCATTTGCATTCGCTGTTTTTTTGGGGGGGGGGTGCCATGATAGGCTACGTAAATATTTACGTAGCCTATCACGGCAAAATACAGGGACGCAAATGGTGGTGGCTACGGCAGCCGCCGTTTGCATCCCTGCAGGCTGCCCAGCAGCTGGATATCCGGCTGTGGGCGGCCCCGGCCAGCGGCTCTGGGGAATCTCCATGGAGAAGAGCCAGCCAGAGAGAATTTCGGGGGGAAGGACGGAGCGCCTCTCCCCCACCGCGAATGTCACCCTTCAAAAAGGTAAGTGACTTTTGTACATCCCTATCCCAGAGTAGCAGGTGAGACTGGACCAAAGGTACTGCTCGACTTTAAGGTACCAATCATAGAACAGAATCATAGAGCTGGAAGAGGCCATCGAGTCCAACCTCCTGCTCAGTGCAGGAATCCAGTAGAAAGTATCTCTGACAGATGGCTGCCCAGTCTTTGCTTGAATGCCTCTGGCAAGGTATTCAAGTGAGGGAAGTTAGGAAGTGTTTCCTGATGTTCAACCGAAATCTGCCTTCCTGTAACTTAAACCTGTTATGTCATGTCCTGCAGACTTGGATGACAGAGGACAGGTCATGGCCCTCTTCTGTGTGACAATGCTTTAGGTGCTTGAAAAGTGCTATCAGATCCCCCATAGTCCTAAGGATAAACATACCCAGTTCCTTCAGTCTTACCTCACAGGGCTTAGTTTCAAGAAGATCCAGTTCCCCTGGCCCTAACGGCACAACAGAGGCATCTTCTCCTCCTGACTGTATACTCACCCAATTTCTGTTAACACAGCGTCTGGTTCAGCCTGAGCTTTCTGAATGACTAATGCATGTAATCCTGGTCACTGTCAAAACAATACTGAAAAGATACTTACAGCAAATTCATTTTCAGGGTCAACGGAGCCTTTTCTGACTGGTCTTGAATAATGGAACCTTTGCACATAGTTAGACTTATAAAAGCTAAAAGAAAAGAAGAATTACAACAACTTTTTCAGTTGTGTATTAGGTTTCCCTTCAATGGAGCATGCTTGTAAAAGAACAATTTAATTGTCATTTCTTTTTTGAGTTAAAGCACAGTGCCATATGGGCAGCTCAGCTCCACAGGGCCAAATTTAATCCAGGTGACAAGAGTAGCACTCCGAATGTTTCTTCAGAGATGTGTCCAAACCTAGGTTGGAAGGGGTGATTTCTCCAGGATGTCAAGGGTACACAGTGTTACCAACAAAATATGACAGCTGAGAATTATGAGTTTGCTTAAAGCAGGATGTGAGTCTGCACACCTGAAAGTGCCAGTCAGCAGGAACATACTCACACCTGTCCTATCTTCTTCCATTGGTGAACAGCATTCCACTGTATCTCTCCCACAAGTAGCGTGTTTGTGTAGTCAACTATACCTGGATCAGAGCATACCAGAATCTCAAATGGCTGCTGTTCAATAACCCTGACATTGCTGCTTTCTATCCCTTCTTTCTGCTGGCACCACTGGAAACTCCATGCTTTACTTCTAATCTGTGACATCTGAATCACAAGAGGCTGTGTAAGTCCTGAATCTGTGCCTAGACTCAGTGATGGGCTGGATGAGGGTCAATAAACTGAAGCTGAATCCTGGCAAGACAGAAGTGAGTGGTTCCCGGGTCGGGGAGATAGGCTCATTGCCTGTTCTGGATGGGGTTGCACTCCCTCTGAAAGATCAGGTTTGTAGTCTGGGGGTACTCCTAGATCCATCTTTGTCGCTGGAGGCCCAAGTGGCTGCTGCGGTTCAGAGTGCCTTCTACCAGCTTCAACTGGTTTGTCAGCTATGGCCTCTCCTGCAGGAATAGCTTGATCACAGTGCTACAGGCATTAGTAACCTCAAGACTGGATTACTGCAATGTGCTCTATGTGGGGCTGACCTTGAGGCTGGTCCGAAAGCTGGAGCTAGTGCAGAATGCAGCAGCTTGGCTGTTGTTGGGAGCTGTCCCTTTTTCGGCCTGTAACTCCTTTGCTGAGGGAACTGCACTAGCTGCCTATTCACTACCAGGCCAGATTTAAGGTGTTAGTAGTACTAGTGAACAAAGCCCTAAACAACCTGGGACCAGGATACCCAAGAGAGCACCTCTTTCTTTACCAACTTACCCAGTCACTGAAGTCATCAGAAGGCATGCTCCTGATGGTTCCACATGGACCCATGGCCTGGTTGGAGTCCACCAGGTAAAGAGCCTTCAGTGTGGTGGCCCCCTTCCTGTGGAATTCCCAGGTCAGGCAGGTGCCAACGTTGTGTTCCTTCTGGCACTTCCTGAAGACATTGTTATTTCGAGAGGCCTTCCTTGTGTGACCAACCACAGTATATTAAATTCAACCTTATTGGAAATTGTCTTTTAAAAATATGTTTTAACTGTTTTAACCTGGTGTTTTATTCTTTTATTGTTGTTGTTCATTGCTCTGAAATCTTCTGATGTGGAGCAGTATATAAATATTGTAAATAAATAAAATAAATAAATAATCTCTAAGTGATCTAACCACTCAGGAGGGACTGAACTGATGCTCTTTCCGCCACTTTTAAGAGAACAGAAAGAAGAAACCAACAGTGGTACAGGTAGGATTATGACCATGAGTTGATTATAAGCAGCTGGAAGTGGACCTTGACTTGACTGTGACTACAAGAGAGGTAGGCTACCCCTTTCAGCACTCACGTTCCCTAATCCTTGAAAAATACTTGCTTTGGCACTACATAAGTGGAGGCTGCATGGAAGTCTCTAAAAGCTCTGGAGACAAACAGGAGGCTTTTCATTGAGCCGAAGGTGGTTTGAAAAGGATCACCCCTTGTGGTGTGCATATTTATCCCAAATCCCCCTTGGGCAAACCGGTTTTGCAGGGGATAATGATGATGATTTTAAACTGGAAAACTTATTTGACCATACGGGGAGAATAGGACAAAAGAGATATGGGTGTAAAACATGGGAAAATAAGCTTGTCTCAAACTACTTCCAATGCCCTTTAAAAATATTGGGCAGTATCCTATTTGATACTACAGCTCATCATCATGGCGATCACTCATATCCGAGTAAGATTGTCTTCCACAGATAGAGTCTATATAGATAACTCTTTAAAAGGATTAGACGGATACATAGAAGATAGGTCAATCAACACGTTAATCTCTAGCAGTGGGTCTGCAGGTGGCTGTAAAGGCCGATTCTAGATCCACACAGCCTCCCACAGTGAGGACGTAGGTTTTCAGGTGGAAGGCGATCGCAGTGAGGGTTTGCCTGACGTGCCTTCCATTGAGCTCATTTCTCCCTTTCACCCTGTACTCGTGCTTCTTCAAAGTCCATAGCGGCTTTAATATAGGCTGACCGCCAGTTGGAACGCTCATGAGTTAGAGCTTCCCAGTTCTCAATCCTAATGCTACATTTTTTTAGATTAGCTTTAAGAACATCTTTAAATCTCTTTTGCTGTCCACCAATATTCCATTTTCCATTCATAAGTTGGGAATAGAGTAACTGCTTTGCAAGCCGATAATCAGGCATTTGAACAACATGGCCGATCCAGCGAAGTTGATGTTGGAGAATCATTGCTTCAACGCTGGTGGTCTTTGCTTCTTCCAGTAAGCTCACATTAGTCCGTCTGTCTTCCCAAGTAATTTGCAGAATTTTTCGGAGGCAACATTGGTGGGATTTTTCGAGAAGTTAGTTACTACAGCTACCATACTTTGGGCTAGCATAAGCGACCTCTAGTGTAATGCCAATAGCAATGCTGGCACAATGGGATTCCCCAGAAAGCCCATTGTACCAGCAAACACTATTGACATTGCAGCAGAGGTCGCTTGCGCTAGCGCAATGTAATTTCCATTTGCGTTAGTGTCAAACAGGATGCTGCCCATTGTCTGCCTCCAGCCATAGATGTGAGCCCAATCCCTGGCATGGGACCACATCGCTTCTCTGTTTTTCAGAGAGAGTGCTATACTGCTGCTAGCTCTGCAATAAATATTAACTAACAGGAGTAGAATCATAGAACAGTATGGTTGGAAGGAGCCTACAAGGCCATCGAGTCCAACCCCCTGCTCAATGCAGGAATCCAGGTCAGAGCATCCCTGACAGATGGCTGTCCAGCCTCGTCTTGAATGCCTCCAGTGTGGGAGAGCCCACTACCTCCCTAGGTAATTGGTTCCATTGTCATATTGCTCTAACAGACAGGAAGTTTTTCCTGATGTTCAACTGGAATCTGGCTTCCTGTAACTTGAGCCCATTATTCCGTGTCCTGCACTCTGGGATGATCAAGAAGAGATCCTGGCCTTCCTCTCTGTGACAATCTTTCAAGTACTTGCACTATCATATCTCCCCTCAGTCTTCTCTTCTCAAAGCTAAACATGCCCAGTTCTTTCAGTCTCTCCTCATAGGGCTTTGTTTCCGGTCCCCTCATCATCTTCATTGCCCTCCTCTGAACCTTCTCCAGTTTGTCTGCATCCTTCTTAAAGTGTGGTGCCCAGAACTGGACACAGTACTCCAGATGATGCCTAACCAGTGCTGAGTAGAGGGGAACTAGTACTTCCCGGGATTTGGAAGCTATGCTTCTATTAATGCAGCCCAAAAGAGCATTTGCCTTTTTGCAGCCACATCACATTGTTGGCTCATATTCAGCCTGTTGAGCACCTCAACAATTCCAAGATCCTTCTCGCTTGTAGTGTTGTTGAGCCACGTATCCCCCATCTTGTAACTGTGCATTTGGTTTCCTTTTCCGAGGTGCAGAACTTGGCATTTATCCCTATTAAATCTAATTCTGTTGTTTTCTGCCCAGCGCTCCAGTCTATCCAGATCACTTTGAATTTTGTTTCTGTCTTCCAAAGTATTCGCTATCCTGCCCAATTTTGTGTCATCTTCAAATTTTATCAGCATTCCCTGCACCTCCTCCTCCAAGTTATTAATAAAAATATTGAAGAGCACTGGGCCCAGGACTGAGCCCTGCAGTGCCCTGCTCGTTACCTCTCCCCAGTTTGAGAAGATCCATTGATAAGCACTCTTTGAGCCCGATTCTGTAGCCAACTGTGGATCCACCGGATCGTTGTTTCATCTAGCCCACTTTGAGCTAGTTTGCTCATCAGGATATCATGGGGCACTCTGTCAAAAGCTTTGCTGAAGTCGAGGTATATGATGTCTACAGCATTCCCACAGTCCACAAGGGAGGTTACTTGATCAAAAAATGAGATCAGATTAGTCTTCTAATCTTTGTTCTTGACAAATCGATGTTGGCTTCGAGTAATCATTGCATGGTTTTCAAGGTGCTTCCAGATGGATTGCTTTATGATCTGCTCCAGAATTTTCCCAGGGATTGATGTCAGACTGACTGGTCTGTAGTTCCCAGGTTCCTCCTTTGCCCTTTTTGAAGATAGGGACAACATTAGCCCTCCTCCAGTCATCTGGCACTTCTCCTGTCCTTCATGATTTCTCAAAGAGAATAGACAGTGGTTCTGAGAGTTCTTCTGCCAGTTCCTTTATTACTCTAGGATGCAGTTCATCTGGCCCTGGATATTTGAACTCATTCAAAGTAATTAGGTGTTCCTTGACCATATGCCTATCGATCTCAAGCTGCAATCCTGCCCCTTCAGCCTGTACGTCGCCTTTGCCAGGGGGGTCATAGACCCTCTTTTGGGAGAAGACTGAGCCAAAGTAGGAATTGAGCACCTCGCCTTTTCTTTGTCCTCTGTTATCATTTTGCCATCCTTATTTATTAGCTGAACCACCACTCCTTTCCTCTTTCTTTTACTATGCACGTAGCTGAAGAAAGCCTTTTTGTTGTTTTTAGCATCCCTTGCTAACCTCATCTCGTTCTCAGCTTTAGCCATCCTGACGCCATCCCTGCAATTCTGTGCTACCTGCCTGTACTCTTCCGTTGTAGCTTTGCCTTCCTTCCACTTCCTATATGTGTGCTTTTTTGTTTTCAGGTCATCTCTAAGCCTTTTGTGAAGCCACATTGGCTTCTTCCATTGGCTTCCACCTTTTCTTCTTGTTGGAATTGTTTGTCATTGTGCCTTGAGAATTCCCTTTTTTAAAAGCTCCCACCCATCTTGGACTCCTTTTCTTGTTAGACCTTACTGCCATGGGACCTTACTTATCTTTGTTCTGAGTTTATTAAAATCAGCTTTCCTAAAATCCAGGGTACACGTTTGACTACACTAGGCTTTTGCTTCCTTTAGAACCTTCGAGTATTTGGTGCGTAGGCCTTGTTGTCTCAAGCACCTGATCAAGTTATTGCTTTTAATGTTAAAAGAGCTTTTAAAGACTTTTTTAATGGGAAAACTAAAATAGTGACCTTCATTAAAAGTATAGTATGAAAATCAGTAGCAGCCAACATTATTTTCAAAGGTCAAAAGAGTATGAAAGCCCATCCAACCATTCTGAACAACAATTTCCTGAAATCTCGCTCTGCAGATGCTGCTTCTTACTGTTGCCAATCTATCAACCCTCCCTCCCTTATTTTATTTATATTTTTATGGACACACATAAAGCACTATGTTTTATGGTGAGCTGTAAATGACCTAGTGAAGCAGATGATATTTTCCTTGCTGATACGTGTGATATTTCACCTGCTTTGCAGACATAACAAGATCAGCTCTCATGACAGTTCCAGCCATCTAGACACTCAAAAGCATAAAGAAATAAAGTAGCTATAGTTTGCAAAGGGTAGGCAAGTCTTGGGAGAAATATTTAATTGAAAGTGATGTTGAAGTACCAGTACCGCTAATACTGTTTAATGACAATGCATAGCCTGTATAACAACAAAAATATTTCTTGTCTGTTTTAATGTCCAACAAAAAAAAATCATACCCAACCCCAAAGGAACACAATTGTTGACTTATGGCTTTAAGGACACAATCCTATGGCTGTTTAGACAGAAAAACATCCTATAACTCTCAGGATTCCCCAGCCATCATGGCTGACTGGGGAATGCTGGGAGCTATAGGACTTTTCTTCTGTCTGAATATGCATAGGATTGTGCCCTAAAAGATTCAGCTTATAGAAATGAACCTCCATTTCCATCTCATGTAAGAAAACGCTATCGTTCATATTTTTGATTATGAAAAACTCACTCTAACATAGAGTAACCATACTGGGGGCGGGGGTCCTGTTTCTGTTTGAAAATTGTTTTGTTATATATACGTTAGTATTGTCCAAATACTTCAGGATTCCTTTTAGAATATAATACTGAGTGTAAAATGCATGTAAGTTATTGTAATGGGTTCTGATGTTTTGTCATTTGATAATTTTTATGTACAGATCAGGTTTTTTTTGTCCTCTTGAAAAATATGATGTCTGTGTGTGTATGCTGGAAATAAAGAACAATCCATGCAGCTGTTTTCTTTCTGTACTAGATATTTTTATACCTACTTTTGACCTCTAATTATGTACCCACTTTTGGATTCAACCTTCTTGTCAACAGCGACATAAAAAGCTGAGGGAAAATGTAGCACATGATATGTTTTCAACATCACTTTCCAGAAACATTTTCAGAGATAAACTCAGAATCTTAAGAGCTTAGATGAATATTCGGAGAAGGCCTTCTCAGTGGTGGCCCCCTAGCTGTGAAATACTCTTACCAGAGAGGCTCACCTGGTGACTACCTTGTAGTCTTTTCGGTGCCAGGTGAAGACCTTTTTATTTTCCCAGGCTTTGTATTCCTTCAGTTTTAACAATGGTGTTAGTTCATTTTTAGATATTTGCAGTGCTGATGAATTTTTTTGGTTTTATTCTGTTTTAAACTGAAGATTTTTATAAGATGTTTTATTACATTATTGTATTTTATGGTTTAATGGTTTGTTTTGTGAACCACCCAGAGAACTTCAGTTATTGGGGTGGTATAGAAATGTGACAGACAGACAGACAGACAAACAGCCATAAATTTAATGGCATTCATGCATTTTTTCACACAGAAGACCATTGGTTCATCCAACTGAATGCTGTCTACTCTGACTGACAACAGCTTTCCATGGCAAAAAGCTCCCCAGGACTCTTTTCCAGACATGAACATGATACCAAGATCATGTTGAACCTGAGACCTAGCACTGACCTAGGAGCTCTTAAATGTACTCAAGCAAAGTAGTCCACCCAAAAGACAGAAACACAAAAATAAGAAGAAAAGTTTGGATTATATATGCCATTTAATAAGAAAAAATAAAAATAGCAATAGTATAGCCTGTTGTTTATTTCTGATGTGTTTCAAGGTTACATACCCTCAAAATAATGATGATCAGAAAACCCGCTCTGTGTGTTTCTGAAGTCAAGGTAGTGAGCTTTGTTCAAACTCACTCCAAGAACCCATTGCCTTGGTTTAATTTTAAAGTCTGCATCCCTTTAAAACAGAGCAATCGTATAGATGTCTACTTAGAAGTAAGCTCCACTGAGGTCAATGGGACTTACTCCCAGTTAGCATATTAATCTCAGAACATGCTGGAAAATTATCTCCTTAGAGCTGGTTATATACTGCATTTTTTGCAGCTGTTTGATAACCCTTGTAGCCTTGAAAACACTATTTTGTTCACATTTTCTATCTCGGGGGTAGAATATTTTTCACACTCTTACTCATTTGCTTAGAACCAGTGAAGTCACGTTTACTAAGTGGGGAAAAAAACCCACAGTCCTATCAGGACAAATCAGAATACAGAACACTTGGAGGACAGACAGCTTCAGAAACACTACTGGAATTAAGAAATGAAATTAAGTAGGAATTATACATCTTTCCTACCAGAAGAAAAGGGGTGAAGAATTTAGCAGTGTCTAATTATGTTCTAAAGCGGAAACATGTAATTACAAAATAGCCTATAGCGAAGTTATTGTCTTCTGAAAAGCCAATTTCAAAATCCATATATTAACCAAGTTTAACATGATAGCTGGCAATGTTGTATTTTTAGGCCACAATCCTATGTTCCATGGGAGGGTGTCCAAGGGGCCATAGAATTCAGCTGACCTATCTCTCAGCCCACAGAATGTGCCCTCAAAGAGGGAGGTCCAGGGCCAGGCCTCCCTGCTGGTGGCAAGGAAACCTCCACTGCCCTTGCTGCTCTGCCATCAGAACTCTGAATGTGGTACCAGAAAAAATGGGGCACTCCAGGTGCTGATCAGAGAGGCACACCTCTGTCTTGGGTTCTTGCTCTCCTCCTGCCTTTGGATTCCTCTTTTAAAGGACTTCTCAGGAGCTGCCAAATCTCTTGGAATTATGGATCCATATCCACATAATTACATACCTATAAAAGCACAGGCTTTTAAAAAGAAGATTCCCTTGGTAATACATTTATTATGGTCTGGTCTGGTCAATTTTTGGGGAGAGCAAATGCAATCAAGAAAACAAAGCATACTGGCTTCCTCCTCTCCCCCTGCAGTGAGACGCCCCCTTCCACCACCATCACCATCATCATCATTATTTACATTTCTATACCGCCCCATAGCCTAAGCTTTTGGGGGGCTTTACAGAAGTTACAAAGAAGTTACAGAAGTTAAAGTTACCAATCGACCAATACTGGATCAAGGCTAGTGTCACATTAGTGTCCTGTTGCTCAAGTAATTCTTCAAAACAATAGGCAAGGGATCACTGCGGATGAAGGCTTGAGCAGCAGTTACAGAGATGAAAAGATTCTTAGAGACACTAAGGAGGAAATAGGAGAAAGATTGTTCTATAGCCTTGAAATAGGAAGAGAATGAAATGCAGGAGTCAAAGATTATTCAAGTTTACATGGCAAAAAGTAAGCAGACAGAAGCACAAATCAGACAGTGACAGGAGAATGTCAGAAGGGAGAAGTGTGGCTGAAAAAATTAGGAACTCCAACTTCCCAAAGAACCAAGGAATTCCCACCATCCTAAGAGAGGGTATCCACTGATACTGGCTTTGTAGTTAGCAAACTCTCCTCCAAAGTTAGCACCGTGGCATGCTTGCCATCTTCCCTGTACAGCACAAATGACTGAAGGAAACAAAAGCTCAAAAGGTTCTAATAGATGGCAGCGATTGCATTACATTTGAATTTACATTCTCTTCAATCAGCTGTATTTGGCAGCATTAGCTAGATTGCTGGTTCAGTAGCAGGTTTTTCCCTTAATGATGGGAAAAAAATAAACTTGAGCAGAGACAGCGTGACAGATGGAAAGACAGATACGAAGACTTATACAGTGCATGTTTTCAAGGTGTCCCTTGTTAGGACAGTAATTTGCATGACTCTCGTGGTAGAAGACTCTTTACATTAGCTATCGGATGCTGCAGGGAAAAATACCTTAGGTTGCTAAATTTAAAACTTACCTATAAAAAGGGAATCTCTTGGCTGCTAATATTTAAGAAGCACATTTGATGAACTAAAGATGTTCTCTACTGTAGGGATGTACGAAAGGCACTTACCTTTCGCGGATTATGTTTATGGTGGGGGGGGAGGCGTTCCGTCCCTCCCTCCGGAATCCTGGCCGGGGGGGGGAGGTGCTCCGTTCCTCCGCCCCCGGAATCCTGGCCGGCCAGCTTTGCTCCGCAGGGATTCTGTGGAGCCACCAGCCGGCTCCGCCAGCAGCCGGACATCCGGCCGCTGGCTAGCAGGGACGCAAAGGGCGGCGGCTGTAGCCGCCGCCGTTTGCGTCCCTGCAGTCAGCCATGATAGGCTACATAAATGTTTACGTAGCCTATCACAGCTGACTTAAAAAAAAAAACGTGCATACACAAATGGCGGCGGCCACGGCCGCCGCCATTTGTGTTCCTTATTTTGGCACGTCTTAGTCTACGTAAACATTTACGTAGACTAAGACGGCGAAAATAAGGGGAACGCAAATAGCGTAGCGTCCGCTACGCTATTTGCGTTCCCCTTATTTTCGCCGTCTTAGTCTACGTAAATGTTTACGTAGACTAAGACGTTCCAAAATAAGGAACGCAAATGGTGGCGGCCGTGGCTGCCGCCATTTGCGTACGCGCGTTTTTGTTTTTTTAAAAAAAAGTCAGACATGATAGGCTACGTAAATCTTTATGTAGCCTATCACGTTTTTTTTGTTTTTGTTTTTTTTAAACTGGAAATGGCAGCGGCGGCAGCCGGTCGGAAGACCGGCCGTCGCAGCCGCCGCTGCCGCCCCACCACCAGAGCCTCCGCCCAGAGCCACCACAGCCAGGAGGATCCGCCCAAGGTAAGTCTTGTCCCAGGGGGGCGGGGGGGTGGCAGGCTGTTCCGCCACCGATTTCAGGGGGCTGAATGCGCTATTCGGCCTCCCCGAGATCCGTGGTGGAATTTTCGTACATCCCTACTCTACTGACTGTCCTGAATCTAAACCTATATGTGAATCAGATAATGGCCAACCTTCACAGACTGACTTAATTCAATAGCGCCATGACTATAATCAGAGCATAGTGCTGTAAAAAAAAGAGGGGGGGAGTGAAATGTATTTTGAAGAATATCATCTTCTAGGTCTTTAATCCAGAAGGAAATGCAAAATAGAGGGCTTTGTCAGTGAAGGATTCATCACTACACAAATCTGAGCTAAAGTGGAAAGACCTGGTCCAGTAAACCCCAATGGTACCAGAAATCTCTACTATGGCCCCTCCCACATTTTGTCCCTACACTATCATTAACATTCCATTTTGTCTGGAAATATTAGCTGACAAGGGCTAACCAATTAGGTCAGAATGCATTTTGCAGGTCCTGTTGACACCCTGTATTGAATCAGAAAAGAGAGGGTGTCGGACGTCTACCTGGTAACCCTTGGAAGCACGAAAGCCAAATCTCCTGTTTCCTAATACAATCAAGGCAATATCCTGCCACCTATTCATTAGTTATTCTGATCCAAGACCCTGAGTAACTTCTCAATGGCCTCGTTCAAACACTGCAATAATCCAAGATTTATCAGAATGGGAACTTGGGCCTTGGGCTCATGTGTTCCCCTTCCCCTCCTCTAGTGTGGCCACAAGGAGAAGATTGGAAACGTTCACCTCTATTTTTGATTGGCCGCAGTTTAGTGCTATGTTTAAATCCTAAACTGTGGTTTATCTTAACTGTGGCGTGTTGAAACAAGCCAGCTTCATAACTCATGGTTTGAAGTTGGCTTGTTTCAAACAAATCATCGTTAAACTTATTAACTAGAGTTTGTGAGGTCTGGACAAAATCACAAACTGCAGTTGGTAAAAAATGGAAGTGAAAACTCTCAGTCTCCTTGTGACTGTGGATGAAGGGTGCGTGCAAGCCTGGGCTTGCTACACCTTTTTTCCATTATGATATACTACAGTTTATTGCGACATCCAACTGAGCTCAATTGATACTGACTAACACCCACCTAGAGTCAAGCAGCTTTCTTTGTTAAGAAGGATAGACTGTCACCCCTCTCTTCTGTTTACTGGAAATCCCATTTCCAATACTACTCTTTGTTTTGCTTTTCTGAGACTGCAACTGGTTGAATTATTTAATAATTAAAATGTATATAAACTGCCCTTCATCCTTACAGATACCAGATACATATACCAGATCCTTGCAGTGGTGTACAAAAAGCATGACCAATCAGCCATACAAAATAAAAACAAGAACGATGAAAATTTGTCACGCAAAATGAGATAAACGACATCATCATAATAGCATACTTTAAGAGCACCTAAAGCTAGAGCAGACTCTCGGGAATGGCTATAGCTGAAACTGGTAAAAGGTTGCCTGCCCTGAGCCACTGAAGACACTTGGTCCTCAAGTAGGGGCAAAGTTGGATTAAGTCTATTCCCAAGCTATGTACCTGCTCTGTCATGGGGAGTGCAACCCCATCTAGTACAGGCTGAATACTCACTTCCCAGACATGAGAACTACCTGCCCAGAGTGCCACCATCTTGTCAGGATTCAACTTCAGTTTTGGATTCAGTTTTCCTCTTTTTAATGGGCCTCGTTGTGTGCTGTTGTGTGCTAAGGAACCCTCATATGCTGCCCATGCCTTTCTTTGCCTTTTGCTAAAGGTCACAATAGGTGCCAATTGCACCCTCTTTTCTGGACTTTCCTCCTTTTCCTTGAGATCAGCAGTTACACTGCCAGAACCACTCCTGAAGATACTGGATTTGGTACCTTCCTGCATCCTGCCATTCTGCCAGGCCACACTGTACCTAAGGCTGGAGAATGCCAGCTTCACCCAGCCCTGAACCTCTGTTTCTTCACCCTTTGACATGTCAGATCATGAAGGGAAGGTATAACTCAATCTTCCCCCCGCCCTCTCTTTTATCACCTAGGTTCCATTGGCCATGCTGGCAGGGCATGATCAGAGTTGTACTCCAACACATCTGGAGGACACCAGGTTGGGGAAGGTTGCCCAAGCTCTAGAGCTAAATTCCCCATAGGGCTTAAACCTTGAACATGACAAAGTAGGTTTCAGATGTGTATGCTGAGCAAGCACAGTAGCACCTAGGTTATGTAATATACCCAAGTCAGGAATCTTGTCAGCTGCTTTTGCTACAAAGATAGGACGTAGGTAAGGAATGCAAGACAACAAAAGAGAAATATCCACTCATCTTGGAGCAGCAGGCAACCACAAAACTATTTTGTTTTTCAAAAGTAGTAAAAACAGGGGGATTCAGCTTTGGAACTCAGAAAACTGAAAACAGGCATGTGGTAGTAGGGGACACTTGAATGCATTATAATTCACACAGCATAAGATAGCACTGAAACACTTGGAGACATTTCATCTTTAGAAATAAACATAGCAGGTGCACCAAGAAAAGTAAAAAAAGAACAATATGATAATGGATGTCCTAGATCCTGAACATGATTTAGCCTCTAAAAGTGATAATTTAGCATAAGGAAGAATAAGAGACATCTGAATTATGCAAGAAATTGCTGTGATTATGAATACTGTCATGGTCTTCAGTGCTACTTGAAAGCATTGTAACATCCTTCAATCATTATATTTATATCCCATTATATTTTATTATTACCCAGTGAATGTAGCACACATTTTCCAAACAAAGTGATGTTCATGGCTGCCAATGACAATCCCTCCTCTAATCTGAGGATTGTGAAAGTATGTGGAGAAGAAATTTCCCAGACATTTCATTCTGCTGCATACATGGCTTGCCCCATTTTCAGACTTACATTCCTGGCTGCTACTGCAAATCCCTACTCTTCCATTCAAGTACATGAAGGAAAATGAATTCCCACTTCTGAACTAGGGATACACAAGTATTTCATTTTGATTCATTTTTAACTCGAATTTGCCCCATTCGCTGCCCTGAACGCAGACAGGAGCAGCTTTCAGAAAAAGCTCGCACATTCCTGAACTTGCAAAATCTGTACTTCCTAATCTGAACATTCCATCCCAAATGTGACTTGACTTGCTTTGGACTACGTAGGCACCAAATTTCAGCTTTCTGGATGGTAGGGAAGCAATCTAACACTTTGGATAACCCTGTAAGTCAATCACAAACATTTTATATACGCAAAAACTAAGAAAAAAGAATTGAACTTACTTGATTATCTGATCAGGCACTGGCTTGTTTTTGAACTGAGGATGTTCTTCCAAAACTGGTTGTACTGTGAAGCACTGTATGTCTAAAATCACATGAGTTAAGGACATAAACATTAAAGCATACTTTGCTACACTCTGTTACAGGATATGATCCTGTAAACTTGTAAACCAAAAATAAAACCTTGACCCAAATTGTCTGAGAAATTAAAAGCTGTGCAGTCAAGAAATACATGAAATATAGGCATAATTATCTGACCAGATAGTATAATTTAGGCTTTAAAAGTACAGGTGCTAAGATAAGTTGATTTGTCTTTCAAAGTAAAATAATCCAAGTATATATTGATCTCATATTTGCCACTTTAAGCACTTTCTAGTCTTTTTCCTGTTGTTGATGTGTGTGTGTAAAAGAAAGCATTGCAATTTCAGTGTTCGTTATCAAAAACATTGAAATCAATGTCTATGCAGGAGACAGATTTAGAGAGCAGTCCTGTGCACTTGACGGAGTGCTCTGAGATCGGAGAACTTCTTTCTCTCCTAAGCCCTGCCAACTTTTGTCAGCAGGGTGGAAGTCAAGTGAGGGGAAGAAAAATGAAACGTTTAAGCTCACTCTTGTTTTCCCAGGTCAGGGGCATAGTCACAAGCTGAGAGGGCTTAGGATCCCTTGGAAGTTCAGCCACTCTCTCTCTGCCTACCAAAATGCCCCTGATATGACATGGCCATACCTTCCCTCTACACATACTTCCAACCTCATAGTGGGAGATACCACAAAAACATCCACTGTGGCTGAGTGGAGCCAAAACGAGGGCTCTGACATCAGGAAAACCCTTCTGAGGTCGAGACTGTCTCTAAGGGCTTGAAGGGGTTTTCCCACACAATCCTATGGCCTCTGGAACACTGTCTAAGGATAATAAGATTGCTCTCTCACAATCGCATTTCAACCTTCATGCGTTTCAACCTCCAGATGTTCTTTATCTGAAGCATATTTTTAGTTTTTCACTCACCATTTTTTCTGTAAAATTATACACTTTTGTGAATGACCTTTGCACATTTTACAGTTACTTACAGTTTCACCAGTACAAATTTTCTTCACCATTCTCCTTCTCTGCACTTCAGTGAAACTGACATGGATGAGGCAATTTCTGGTCAGTTTCACCACTAAGGAAGAACCTATACCCTTCCACCACTTTTCCCTGCCTCCATTGCTGCTGATTTCCAAGGTGGAAAGACAACATTTTTCTTCTGTTTTTCATCCAAAAGGGCATGTAAATCCACCAGTGGTGGTGTATATAACAAACACATTAATAATATAAAAATCCCTAAATGACATGACACTGGTGAAACAAGCTGTACTTTCTTCTACTCATGTCAGTTTCTCCAGAGAAGAGAAATGGGGAGGGGATATAGGGAAGAAAGTGGGTGTGGTGAACTACAATGATTTATTTAATTAATTAATTTATATGCCATGTTTCCACTACAGCTAGAACTTAGTCAAAGTACCTAACAACAATAAAATACAAAATTATAATTAAAATAAAAAGCAAAGCAAATAAAAACATATCAATAAGAAATAAAGAGCACCCACTAGTTAAACCTACTTCACCACACAACAGTTCAAAGCCTTTCTGAATTAAAATGTTTTTGCCTACTGACAAAAAGAAAACAAAGATGGAGCTAGCCTGGCCTCCCCTGGCAGGAAATCCAGAGCCTGGGAACTCCCATCATAAACAGCTAGCATGACCAATGCTCAGGGATGACAGGAGTTGCAGTCCAAAGCATCTGCAAGGCATCTGGTTGGGGAAGGCTACTCTAGGATTCACTGTTGTATGCCAATAATTTTTGTGGAGGGAAAGCAGCCCAAACTATTGTCACACAATGCATTTATACGTGTACAACAGAGGAGTAGTTCTTCAGAAGAGTATACTTGCTACAGGCCTGCTTAGATCCTGATCAGTGCTAACACAGACAAATAGCTCAGCTCTGAGCTTTGAAAGACAACACCAGGCTCTCAATGGGTTTTAAACTCAGAGGTCATATGCGTGGGTACAATCAATCATATGGCAGCACCTGTTTCTGTCCCATTGTTGAAGCTAAGTTGGTACGAACCTGATCAGTGCTTGGATGGCAGCCCATTGGGAGGCCCAGGTAAGCTGCTCTGAGCTTGCTAAAGATAGAATGGGATATCAATATAGTAAATGAATAAATGCATTTGTAAAAGGAGTAATTGGCATCTTAAGACTACTTCATTCATTATAAGATATTATGGAGTGGTCACTTCCATATAGAACAAGTGCAGCTGATATGCGGGATTCATGCAATTTCCTACATGATTTTTATAACATGTAAAGTGGCCCATCTTTTATAAATAAAAGACTTTTAAAAGGTTCTTATAGCCCCATATTTTACATTGGTGGGTGGAAAATATTGCAGCATATGGTATGAATCAAATCAGGGACACTTGTTTGGTTACTAAAACAGCCATTCAAAATTACACCCTACAGGTAAGAAAAGCCTGTCTGGTTTTGAAAAGGCTATAATGTGTCTACACCACAGCCTTCTTTGCCAGAATAAGAAGCCCAGAAGAAAGGGAAGGTGAAGGGTGAATTAAGAACAAAAAAGAGTTTGGTTCTTAAGTGCTTTTAGCTTGAGTGTTGGGGCCTGAGAAATGGAGGCAGAGATTATGTTTTGACAAGCCGTTATAAAACATTCTTGTACAAGAAAGGCTGATGGTTTCTAAGGCCTTTGATGCCCGCTTTTACAATGTGATCTTGGCCTTTAAAAATCATGATCCAAAAATACCATCCTATTGAATAAACAGTATAATGCTTAGAAATGACATCTTGACACCCTGTTGCACGTTCTTTCACTTCAAAACAGTAATAGATGGAAAGCTAGATATATTATGCAACCAATATTACAACATAAGAAAATAGCAAAAGTGAGTGTTATTAGCATCTTTAAATGTCACAGATGCCCTGGGAACACCGTTACCCACATGTTCTACCCAGTTCCCTTCTATTAGAGGTGGAAATCTTGCTCTGTTTCCCACTGGACAAGGAAGTGTATTCTGCTAGGCTGCAGAGCATAACCTTTGGGGTAGTGGCATCCACACCTTTCATTATTCTATGGGGAGAAATTCGACTGGACACTTTACTAATGTCATTTTGTCATCAAGTGAAGACTTTTATTCAGGAAGGCATTTCCAGGCTTGTCAGACACTTATTTTGTTTTAACTTAACTGCTGATATTATAATGGTGCTTTTAATGTTTTGCTTAGTGATTGGCCAGGTGGTTGCTGTTTTATGCCACCTTATGCTTTGAGTGTTTTATATTTTATTATATTTTATGATGGTTTTATAGAACTTGTTGTTGTTGGAGTTACAGTGTACATGGAGGAGAGGTTTAAAAATAAATAAATAAAGTTACTGTGATGCAAACCCACATATATTGCGAGTATACTATTTTGTAGGGGCGGGGGGTGGGGCGCTCAGGGAGAAACAAACTGCTTTCTGACTTTGCAAATGAGCCCTACTGCTCTACGGACTTAGAGGCCTGACTGTAGTCACAAGCTCTATTATTTCTGTGAGATATACATGGACCGGGATGTACTGTTAACAAGAACAGTGCACAAATATATATGGCGGAGGGGAGCATTTAGTTGTTTTATTGATTCAGTTTGCAGTAATGAATGTCATATTAGTGTCATCCACTGTGTAAATGACTTCTGCAGCAAACACAGCCATGATCTGAAAGCTGTTCCATGTATGCCTTTAAGCCATAACTGTTCATCATTCTGTCAAAATCTCTCCTCTCTTAGGCTGGAGATGGACAGTACTTTTTCAGAGTATTAAAGGTGCATGAGAGAGGCATTATTGCATGGGTTGTCTATGTTCATCTCACAATCACCTCTGGTAAATAGGTTCAGGGGGAGGGCCAGAGCTCAGTAGCAGGTCAGGGGTTTGGCATGCAAAGGGTCCCAGGTTCAATCCCCAGCATCTCTCCCAGGCAGCTGGTGATCGGAAAAATTCTGCCAATCATGGCAGACCACACTGGAATATTATGGCCTAACTCAGTATAAGACAGCTCATAAGTTTTGCAAGAGAGAGAAAAGAAATTTGTGTGTACACTGAGGGCAGACATATCTTTATCATACCACTTTCACCTCTCAAAAACTATTGTCTATCTCCAGCATTTCTGACTTGAGCTGTGGAATCATGTCTAAGTGTAAGAAAGTGAGGAATAAATGCAGCCTGATGTCAGGGTTGGATCTGAGCCCATAGAGTTCCAAAGCAGCCCTGGTTCTGAGAAGGAGATACGATCCGTGGGAGTGGAAATCTCTCAGATTTCAGAGGTGCAGCTGGAGGGAGATCCCCCCTCCCCGCTCACATTCCTGGGAGTGACAGTGACCCTGGCATGGAAAGGGAGGGACAACTTGAGCTTTTAGATGCCAGGCACAGGCACAAGCAAGAGGTTGTGGGAGCCGAGCTTAGGCGCTCAGCCTGATTGGCTCGACGTCAACAGCTGCACCCTGAGGCCCCACGGGAGAGGGGGAGATCTTCCCCTCCCACTCCTTAAGTTCAGAGGGTTACCACGCTTTCCCCCAAATGGAGACCAGCTGACGCCCTAACTCTTAGAAACCCCTAGTAGGCTGTTCCTTTGTATTTCCCCTGAGTCTCAGGCAATTAGCATCTGTAAGCTTCATTAGGTTGAATGGAATTAAAGCCTTGGAAAGCAGCCCTTTTGTCTGAGTTTTGATTCTGGCTATTGGAGGATTCAGTAGGCAACAGGAGCATTTCTGACACCTGCACTGTGTTCCAGTGACAGGCATTTAACACTTTACAAGTGACAGTCATGGCCTTAAGGATAAAGACCTTAGATTCTAGCTCAGTTTAGAATGTGCTCCTGCCCCTCCTCTCAGGCAGAGATATTTAATTCCTCTCTTTCAGGTTTTGCTTTACTATAACCATAGCTTGCTATGATGTCAAATCTGAGATTAGTAAATGTGACATCTCAGCTAAGCCTGTAGTAGCACCCTAATGAAACAGTGGCTACTGGTTACCTTCATTATCACTATTATGGGTGCTTCCAGATGGGACTTTTATTGTGCAATCACACTGCCTCTAACACAGAATTTGACAGGGGGAAGGGGGTCCAGACAACACTGTCTTCCATTTGTAACCCTCTGTGTTTTCCCACTGTGTCTGTCTCTTTCTTGCCACACACACACAAAAACCCATTAAGGTAGGAATGATGCATGGAATCACTGAACAATGCCTTTTAGGAGCCTTCTGTCTCGAAGCACCCTGTGTCTTTTAACTACATGGTGTAGTATGGAGGTACAAGCAACAAGGCATTCTGCTGCACACCCAAAGATAGGGCTGGAGCTGGCAGGATTTGAAGAGATGGCCTTGTAGAAAGGACACTTCAGAGATTAGGCTTGGGCTTCCCTGGTGAGCCAAAAGATTAGAGGATATGCAAGTGATCTGAGGACTTGGTACATCTTATGTGAAGATGATGCATTCTTCCAAATCTTTGTTCTTTCTGAAGCGGGATGTGCCTGTGGACATGGGGCACGTTTGCTAATATTTGGAGAAGTAGGGGATCTATCTGCATGTGTTTGCATGGAAGGCGGAATAAGTAAGTTTACTTATTTAGATCACATACCATAAGCAGATGATATGATTTTATTTCCACAGAGGCAGATGGGTTTGAGGTACCTTCTAGTAACTTAAGAATTTACTGACTTTTGTTGTTTTGGGGTATCATTGACCCCAAAATTGAACAGGTAAAGTCATACTTTTCTGAATCTGCTAAAGATCAAACAGACACTTAACAGAATTATAAGTTCTGGTACCATAAAGGGAGGAAATAAAATGCTTACATTGATAACAGCTAAATTGTATCTTCACTTACTCTCAGAGCTGATATTTGGGAACACTATGAATCAGGTGAACTGGAGAAGTCCCAAAATATAATTTTTAGAAATGTTTTGGGTGCTCCTTGGGGTAGAAACAGTAATATAATCTGTGGTGATGTGTTTTTCTATATTTTCTCCATACTTTCAATGATTGGATTAACATTAAATCAAAGAAAGCAGAAAGATTACTCCAACTGTGTCCCAGAGATGAGTTCCACTGGTTCTTTAAAAAGGACAGCATGGCTTCAAAGGACTGAACAGCTAATTAAATTTTCTGGCTTCTCTCAATTTACTTTTCTGATATATAACCAAAGGCAGCTGAAGTAGTCATTAAAAAAGACTGAAAGACATTTTGGTGAAATTTGACTTACCCATGATTTCAGAGGTGAAAGTAGCCTTTAGATATGGCATGATTAAATCTAAAAGCTATTTAATAGTTGTTAGAAAGTTGCCTATTAAGAGGGACATTTGACTGGTTTTTCAGATGCCTTCTACAGTGTTGGTACTGCTTTAGGAATATCCCATTTAATTTGACATTTTCAATTTGTTGGGAGGGTGTAGTTGAAGATCTACCTCACTACTTGTTGATTTGTCCTGTTTATGAGGGGATAAGATGCAGGTATCTGGAACTTTCTCTTGGGTGACGTTGATCAATCCAAAACTTGTCTAACTGGTATATAATTGAAAAGGAAAGTGAGAAAGTATGTGGTTGACTGTGATGGGTGCGTGGTCACCTGAAAAAGAGCAGCACAACTCAGTAGATATATGCCACCAAAAGGAAGAATACGCATGCAGCTTTTTTGCCAGCAGATCCCAGGCTACAAGGCAGTCTGGGCCTTCAGATCAAAAAGTCTACATTAAATATGGGAAAATCCTAAATTAAATACGGTGTCACACATTCCACAGCAGTAAACCGTGCTGGCCACTCATTGCACAGAGAGTCACAGCCAAGCCTAGCTTCTTGGCAAGTGCACATCCATTGTACATATACTTCCAATCGTGCATCATTATGGTTTTCCGTGTGTGTGTGTGTGTGTGTGTGTGTGTATAAACATTTCATGAGTATATAATAAAAAGGTAACATATGAAGTGGACCTAATACATTGGGAATTTCTATATTGCTCTCTGTAGACTTCCATGTAAATATTAGGTAGGGGTTTTTTTCTTATTTCATTGTAACTTCATACTTAAGGATACATTGACCAGCAGAGCTTTTGATATTCTCTCCAGGCGGTGCAGTAGTATTCATTTTTTCGGCATTTGGAAAATGGCTCATCAACTGAGCTTGAAAATCTTCTCTCCGCTCATATTCCTTGCCACGATAGATGAACACTTTGTTCTGTAAGAAAGGTTTAGATTAGTTTTGAGACATAAACATGTGTGTGAGGTTGCTGAAATAATCTTTGTCACACATTAGAATATTATTTACAGTCTTCATGTTAACAGTAGTGAATGTGGGCTGCAAATGCAATCCTGTCATCATACCACCATTGATAGTTCAAGGCCATAGTCGACAACTAGTTATACAGGAAGACCAGTCCAAGAAGTGGAACAGACAGTTGTGAGGCAGAGTCCCAATGCTCTCCAAGGTAACAGGATCAGGAAGTGCATGTACCAAGGCCACACCACTCATGCCTCTGGGTTGATAACTGGGGAGCACCTCAGTAAGCTGGATGTACTTCAGAGGGCTGGATTTGACCCTGGGGAATCCAGCTTCTAGTCATTAACTTGGGGTATATTAAAAGGGAAGGAGGATAAATTATTAGTGTACATCAGCAGGACTTCACATTTTAAGCTACTAAGAGCAAAGAGAATTAAGAGAAGGGTAGTCAAGGCACAAATATGATACATTTTCCTGTGAGATTTTACCTACAAAAGTTAGAAAGAAGAATGAAAGTACACTAGATACAATATTCATTAGAATTCCTGTTTCATTCTCTTGGCTATGTATATTGTTTTTGTTGCCCATTAGGGTCGTTCCAGTTATAAACCATCCCTTAATTATGACTATCTTGTAAGAATCCAAAATACTCCCTTATCACTCCATTATTATCACTATAAACCTCTTCTAACCTTGAAAGCTGCAGGAAAAGAAAACACAATAAATCAATTTTCCCCCTTGAAAATGTGACACTTACTGTTGTTACAAATTACACCTCAGATAGCTAAGAGAGAGAAATCCTGTGCATTGCAGAATGAAATGAAGATACCTCTCTCTCTCTCTCTCTCTCTCTCTCTGAGTGAATAACTCCATTTTCACTGGCAGAATATTGGCATTCTTTAGGGCTAGTACGAACAGTTATTAAAGATATAGTACACAAAGTAGATACAATTACCCTTAGGAATGTAGGGAACCCTTGGCCATAATATCCAACAGCAAAGTAGTCTGGTTTAGGTCTCAGAATTTTCATGATGTTTTCATAGAATTTTGCTTGCTGAATCTGAAAGCAAACACATGGGATAAGCCCCTCTAGTATCATACTCAACTAAAACCGGCTTATATGATAAACTAGCAACTTTTTAAGTATGTAATTAAGCTTTGCATAGCTTTCTTATGCATTTGCATATTAGTATATTTGCATATTATTTCCCCCAAAATGGTGAAATAGTTATCCAGCCTCAAACAATAACGAGCTACTCATTTAATCTAAAAGCAAAGCTGGAAGAGAGAAGAAACCTATGTTTCTAATGGATAAAATCTGGAGCAGTTGCTGCTAGATGAGTGGAATGAATTGCATGCACCTTTCACAGCTTGATAAGGATTTGGCCAATTTTGGGATGAAGTGCTAAGACACACTGCTTGGTGCAAAGCTAAACATGACAAGACATTGTGCAAGGTGGCCATAAAGGGTGTAGAAGGAATGTGGTATCTTCCAAACAATTGTAATGAACCTAAACAAATCTAGACTACATACAAAATCTGTTGTATCTATATTACAACAATATAGATATTAAGTCTAATATGATGGTGATAGTTTTCCAAGGTGAACTGCAAACAATTTTAATTCAAAAGAACATAAACTAATGTTTTCTCATGAGGTCAAAGTGTTCTTATTTCTGCTTGTGGTTTAGAGAGGTAAGCAATGTCCCACAATCATCTCTAGTTCTTCTTAAAAAATGTAAGGAAAGGATAAAGTCAAGAAATTGAGGAAACCCTTTTGGAAACATTGTGACCTCTTACACGTGACTAATGTTGATTTGGCACATTGTTTAATATGTTTTTTTAAACCTTTTCCTTCTCAATTGCATTTTGATTTCTCCCCACCAAACAACTTAAAAAGAGAAAGCAAAAGCCCTTTTTTTTCTAGACTTAGGACAAAACATTCATAGGGTTGCACCCTTAAGCAGTTTAATCATTATGAAGTATTATCTAAATTATCTTTGGGCACTGAGTAATCCAATGATGTACATGCATGTGTGAATTAACCTGATTTTAATTAAATCTTGAGATGCCCATCATGTACTTTATTCAAAATCATGATCTGAACTACAAAAAGGTTTTTAAAAGAAGTATGAAATTACAAGAATCTGAATATCTGTAATATTTTTGGAAAGCCACACTCTTACCAGGTTCTGGCTTAGAAGTTCATAATCAAAAATTTCCATTTCATATTGCTCTGCCAGTTCTTTGCATAAGGATATTGCTTCTTCCCACATCTGCAACACAACAGGATATTCAAAAATATAATTACCGTATTATAGCTTCACAAAAACAAATATTGTTTTCAATCATCACTAATACTGAAATTTTTATTTATTATGCCTAACACCACATTAACTGTATGATCTGAAAAAATATGAACTGTATGAAACAATCATTGTATTAACTGAAGCAAAAGAGGCAAATGTGTGAAGTAAAGATACACAATACATTAAGGGTGCAATCCTATGCATGTTTACACAGGAAAAAGTCCTATAATTCCCAGCATTCTCCAGCTAGCTTGCTGTGAATTGTAGGAGTTTCTTCTGTCTAAACATGCCAAGGATTGCACCTAGGGATGGCAGAGAATTCCGCCACGGATCATGGTGAGGCCGAATGCGGATCTTCCGGGCGGCGGCAGCTCTGGCGGTGGCAGAGGCTGGTCTTCCGACCGGCTGCCGCCGCCGCCGCCATTTGCAGTTGTTGTTGTTTTTTTTACAGAGACATGATAGGCTACGTAAGTTTTTATGTAGCCTAAAACGTCTGGGTAAAAAAAAAAAAAAAAGGTGTACACAAACAAGTACATTAGAAGAGGCAGGTTTGTCAAGATGGATTGTGCTTGGACTGTAAACTTGGAGATGTGCAGTGCTTGCAGTTTAGCTGTGCTCTCAAATTTGATGTTCATCTTCTCTCTTTCTTTTGAAGCAATAAAAACTCAAAGCAAAGGCTATGTTGTTTTTTAAAACTTTCAGCTGCACTCAAAATCTATCTTCCTTTTAAAATTGTAAAGTCAACATGTTACCTCAGGTCTGTTAGTGAAACATATATATCTTTTTATGTCCCCTTATTTTCGCTGTCTTAGTCTATGTAAATATTTACGTAGACTAGAGATGTTGGAGAATTTCTCCACGAATCTCCGGGAGGCCGAATGCCAACGCATTCGGCCCCCCGAAATTGGTGGGGAAATTCTCCGCCCCCCCGCCCCCCCACCCGGGATGGGACTTACCTCGTGCGAATGTCCCTCTCGGCAGCGGGTCCCGGCAGCGGTGCGGCGGCAGCGGTCGGTCTTCCGACTGGCTGCTGCCACCGCCATTTCCCAGTAAAGTAAAAAAAAAAAACAACATAATAGGCTACGTAATGATTTGCGTAGCCTATCACGGCTAGATTTTCAGTCAGCCGTGATAGGCTACGTAAATCTTTACGTAGCCTATCACGGCTGACTTTGAAAAAAAAAAAAAAAGCGCCTTGCCCTTATTTTCACCGTAGTCTACGTAAATCTTTATGTAGACTACCCATGCCCAAATAAGGAATGCAAATGGCGGCACCCATGGGTGCCGCCATTTGTGTACGAGCTTTTTTTTTTCTTTCAAAGTCAGCCGTGATAGGCTACGTAAAGATTTACATAGCCTATCACGGCTGACTGAAAATCTAGCCGTGATAGGCTACGTAAATCGTTACGTAGCCTATCATGGTTTTGTTTTGTTTTTTAGTTTAGTTTTTTCTTTCATGGCCGGAGAGGCGGGGCGCTCCCCTCCGGCCAGAATTTCGGCAAGGAGGGATGGGGCACCTCCCCACCCACCAAGAATTTTGGGGGGAGAACTGGAGCGCCTCCCCCTCCACCGAAAACTGCTGCGGGACCAGGTAAGGGACTTTCATCCATCCCTAACGTAGACTAAGACGGACCAAACTAAGGAACTAAGGAACGCAAATGGCGGCGGCCATAGCCACCGCCATTTGTGTACGCGGTTTGTTTGTTTTCTTCCCCAGAGCCCTCCATGGCCGAAAATCCGGCTGTGGACGGCTCTGGCCTGGCTGGGCCTGGCCGGCTGCTCTGTGGAGCTGCCGCGGAGCACAGCCGGCCGCGGAGGATTCCAGGGGGGAGGAACAGAGCGACTCCCCCCCCCGCCGAGGATTCCGTGGGGAGGGACGGAACGCCTCCCCCCCCACCATAAACATAATCCGCGAAAGGTAAGTGACTTTCGTACATCCCTAATTGCACCCAAAAGAAAGTTACAAGTAAGCAAGCTTTTATCTTAGAATAGCAAATGAATGTTGCCATTACCAGTAATGTTCGCACTGAGCCATTTTGGGGGGTGGGCCTGTTTTTACCTTTCCAACAGTACTATATGTAGATGCCTTATAGCTGAACCAGTCTGGTCTATTTCATACCCATCTCTTTTCAGAAGACATGGTTATGCACAGCTGCAGGTGAAGATTCACAGGAATTTAAAACTGGCAATACAACACACAACAAAACTATTCCTGAGACAAGACTTAGGACCTCCAGGACACCTTCAGAAGTTGGGCAGAACTACCCTTAATCTTAATATGTAACATTTTAACACATACACATCTCCTATTTTATATATAATGAGTAAACATCTTAAGATTCCTGCTGTCTCAGTACTAAATTAAATGCAGTGAACCAAGTCTACACTAAAAATCATGTTCACTTCTACACAAACATACCCTCACATTAAAAAAAACCCTTTTAAGTCAAGAATATCTCACACCTATGAGTTTTCCCAGAAAACATCTGCAGAGAGCTTACATTTCACTTCACTACACGATAGCCACCAGTATTTTTCCATATATACACTTATTTTCTTCCCATTTGTACCACATTTCATGTTACCATTACATAAACTAAACATTCTGAAGCGCAAACTTCCACAATACTATCACCAAATCACAAGGCCTTTCAAACTACTGCCACAGCTAAATGGAAGATATCAGTAGCAAAGCGTAGAATGACTACTGCCTACCCAGGATATAAACACATATTCTAAAAGCACCTGTGAAGTCTTCCAGTGATTTTAGCCTAATGCAAAGAGTGCAAACCTTTGAGCACAAAATCCTACATGGCTTTAGTGGTGCTATGCAGACCTTAACATGTTGGTGAGAACCAACATACAATTTATGTACTATATTGCCTGAATCATAGCAACACCTTGCTAATGGAAAGGTCATAGTTTGTATACAAGTTTATTAATACAAGTCATGTACAAATACAATATTGTGCCACTGTTGAGACGAAAAGCTATATAATTCACAATACATGCAAAATGTAAACTTTCTTCCTAATTTGTCACCTATATGAGTAACTTGTTAGACACACTTAAAAAAAAAAAACTTTATGAGATGCGTTTCCCATTTAATTTCAACAAGGTTTCGACTGCAGAATGAACTTAAAAGCCATTACATAAACCTACTCAGATAGAATAAAAAAATAAACAAAAGTTACCTTTCCCTTATCAAAGTATCCTATTATCATCCCATACAAGTGCTCTTTCAGGTGCCGATGTGTCTGTGAACTCTGAAATTCTGTTTGCATGACTTGAGGAGTGCACTGTTCATCAGACCACTGAAAAGACAAAAATATAGTTTAACATATCAGCAAATAAGTACATCACTAAATTTTCTTTAGGTGCTGGAAATGGCACTATAGATGCTATAGAGATAGTACCAGTCTTGGGTTTGAAAGACTTGGCACAATAGGTGAGAAAAAAATATATGCACTGCATGTCAAGTGTGATGTAATGTACAATATTTCATTTTATTATTTTTTTTGCTACTTGTCTCTTTGAAATGCACATGAGGGGTCCAATCCTTGTCCAATCACACCTTGTGTGCATTTAAGTGTAACCCCCCCCCCCATCCAAGTACATTTGGCATCTGATGTGCAACACGTTAAATTTGCATTTGGGTTGTTTTTCACACAATTGAAATGGAATCCATTCTACGCCATATCAGTACTGAAGCTCTTCTACCTCTTGATTCCTACATTCAAACCAAATGAATTAGACTAAACCCTATAGGGAAGGAAACCCCACTTGGGCCACAGTTTGGACTGGGCAAATAAAAGGTGAGAGGGGAAACAGCTGAGCACCACTTCCCAACCACTTCTTCACCCTCAATTATTCCCACAGAAGCTGCTTTTCATTTCTTTTTAAGAAAAAAGGCTTTAATATGTGTGCTTACACAGAATGTGTAATTATCCCTGAGGGAAATTTCAAAATGTCAGCAGTTTTGCATGCATCTGAACATGAATTCTAGTTGACGGGTTAATGAGGCAGCAAGTTTTGGAAGATCAAAGTAAAGCAAGGCAGTTTCAGTGGAATTGTCATCGTCACCACCATTATCACCACCCCTGCCCCACGAAACCTCTGAAGATTGTTAAAGATCTTAACACCCGCTCCTCCCTACTTCTTAAACCTCTGACTTTAAAATAATGAAATCAGCTATTTGAACAGTGATTGTCATACAACATGCTATATAAATTACTGGTGTGCTGAACGTCTACAAGCTATTTGATCTATCGGTTAAAGAACAAGGCTAATAAGTGGGTGTTCCAGTGGGTGTGCTGGCAGTCAGGCATACATACTTTCAGGATATTCCATTCCATTGCCCCTCACCACCATGGTTTTCCAGTCTCTCCCACCCCATCCCCACCCCACAACACACACTTAGCATTGTGGGGCCCAAACAGCATGCTCAGTCCTCACTGGGCCATACTGGGGGGTGGGTCTGCCCCCTTTGGGTTTTTTTTATTAAAGACCTTTTCTACTTCTGTGTCCCTCAAGCATGCTGATACCTCTCTTGTGTTTCTCAGTTTTATTTATTTATTATTTATTTATTACATTTATATCTCACCTTTCTTCCATTGTGGAACTCAAGGTGGCTACATGTGGTTCCCAGGTGGTCTCCCCTCCAAACACTGACCAGACCCTGACCTGCTTAGCTTCAGCAAGCTGGCTGCCTCATGTGCCTTCAGACTATGCCCAGGGCTACACAGCCATCAACACTCAGCACCTGTGTTCATTGTTAGTACATATGATGCTAGCACTGGAGAGACAAATTCAACTTCAACACGTCAGAGCAATCATACACAGCTGTAAACCACTGGCCCTTTCCATTAGCACCCTGTTTGTTACTACAATACAACTTCCTCCTTGTCTTGACGTACTTGTAGGCCCATCTATCCGCTAAGAATAAGCAGCTTACTTTCAGAAGCCAGGCATGCAGCAGAAGAGTATATGCAGCCTCAGTGTAATTCTCACAGTCTAAATGGAGATCCCGAAGTTTATACAAGTACCTGTTAACAGATGAAGCAAGTGAAGGGCGAGAGCACAAAAGCAAAGAGGTCCTGATTTCACAATTACTTTGAGTTCATAAAGAATCAACTTTTCACTATTAGCATGATAAACCAGATTGCCAAGATTCGAATTTGAGTCCCACAATGAGGTATCAAAATATAATTCAGATTAAAAGGCCCTAAAATTGGATCAAGCTTTATGCTTATTTATTTATGTATTTAATTCATTTATATCCTGCCTTTCCACTAAAGTAGTGCTATTAGTAATAAAATATAGTTTATAGCTTCATCAGCTTGAAAATGTGAAGCCTTGGGCGCCCAAATACAACTGGGTACATCATGAGAGCTTGGAAGACTACCCATGTGCATTGACTTTTGCTGCCTCCCCAGAGAAAGATGGACCTTCACGTTCTTTATTTTTCCACTCTCACTACACTGTATTCTGTCTAGTCAGAAAATTTTGTGCTGATTCTTTCC
Organism: Heloderma suspectum; assembly: GCF_057233095.1. NCBI lineage: Eukaryota > Metazoa > Chordata > Lepidosauria > Squamata > Helodermatidae > Heloderma > Heloderma suspectum. The sequence continues at coordinate 243,651,272 of NC_139459.1, read as the reverse complement.
TGTAGCTAACTAAATGCAATACATATATTACTGCAGTTGACACTGCACAAATCCAGAGAAAACAAAGTTTCGCTAGATATCCATACCTTCTATAAAGGAAGAAATATGTACACATAAAAAGATATATATGTTTCACTAAAAGACCTGAGGTAACATGTTGACTTTACAATTTTAAAAGGAAGATAGATTTTGAGTGCAGCTGAAAGTTTTAAAAAACAACATAGCCTTTGCTTTGAGTTTTTATTGCTTCAAAAGAAAGAGAGAAGATGAACATCAAATTTGAGAGCACAGCTAAACAGCAAGCACTGCACATCTCCAAGTTCACAGTCCAAGCACAATCCATCTTGACAAACCTGCCTCTTCTAATGTACTTGTTTGGAAGATGCTGGTTGGTCTGCTTTACAGAATGTATAGTCGAGTTAAGTTGAAAACAGAAAAATCAAACTTGCACGTGTCAGGTAGAGTAAAGATGCAGACCTCTGACTATGAATTGATTCAAATAATTTAATGGCTTCACAATTTTAACATGACTATTTATCTTCATAACTGAATGGTGCATAATCTTTATGCATTAGAGAAAAAGCTGCAAGAAATTGTTTCTGCAAAGAGATTTTTGACTTCTAATTCCAAATGCAGTACTACCAATGTAAGACACTGCAGTTGCAGCACATCCTTCAAAGCAGTTGTTTATTTACAGATTTTGTCAAGTGCAAAACACTCAAAATGGACTCCATCTGTCAACCTGAAATGTATCATCCACTTTGCTTCAAATTACATCATCCCTTTTTTGAAACAGAGAAAGCCGGGCATCTGAATGGTTCACTCAAACAGAATACCAGGGGGGAAATTGCCGCTAATGAATATGTATGATATAGTCAAGTTGCGGAAGGCTCAAACAGTATTTTTATGGGTCTGGCTGAGCCTTGGGATATTGCAACTGTGAAGTGAATGGTGTGCTATCAGATGTTTACTACAATTCCATATAACATCCTGAAGTTCGTATGGGGGAAAGCAATATTGCTGTCTCCAACAGCAACAAAATCAGAAGAGCAATTACCATACCTTATATACATCTCTTCACGATTAATCTCCTTGTAGAAATTCTAAGGAGGGAAAAGGAATGAAATTGGATCATCTTGGCACACAAAACACTTAATTGTGGATAGTTTCATTCTGCAAAGTTCTTTAAATATACAAAACATCTCATTCAGGGAATCACTTTGCCATTGTGTTATATTTCATCACTAACATTTCAGAACTTTAATATGTATTATTTATATACTACCTCCCACTGAAACCAGGGTTTATACAATTGATTAACTGCGATGGGCCATAATTTATTTTCCCAGAGAACAGTACTAAATGGAACAATATCTTGGTATTACGGTGAAATGTCTAGGTTCCATGACAGCAATTGTTAATGAAAGGTTTTTGCTTGAGAAAGGTGAGGAACAAGCATTATATTTATATAACATGCATATAATGGCTTTAATCCATTGTTGCATGATGGGACTTCCCCTTGCTCTCCTCTACCCTGCAAGCTCCCGCACATCACCCATATTTGCTCTGTAGGACCCCCAGCCCTCAGGAGCAGATTTGGGGGCAGCAGTGCTCCAGCAAAGGAGATCGTTACCTTCATGGTGCTGGAGCTTGAGCACCTCAATGATGTCATGAGCTAAACCGTGAAGGGACACCCAAGACGGGAAGGTCATGGCAGAGAGGTCAGACTAAATACGATCCCTGGGGAAGGAAACGGCAACCCACCCCAGTATTCTTGCCCTGAAAATTAAATGGATCAGTACAACCAGAGATATGTCGGTATACCATCGGAAGATGGGACTTCCAGGTCAGAAGATGGTCAAAATGCTACTGGGGAGGAACAGAGGATAAGTTCAACTAGCCCTAGATGTGATGATGCAGCTAGCTCAAAGCCGAAAGGACGGCTAGCAGCCGACGGTGCTGGTGGTGAACGACGAATCCGATGTTCTAAAGATCAACACACCATAGGAACCTGGAATGTAAGATCTATGAGCCAGAGCAAATTGGATGTGGTTACTGGGGAGATATCAAGATTAAATATAGACATTTTGGATGTCAGTGAACTGAAATGGACTGGAATGGGCCACTTCACATCAAATAACCACTAGATCTACTACTGTGGACAAGAAGACCACAGAAGAAATGGAGTAGCCTTCATAATTAATAATAAACTGGCTAAAGCAGTGCTTGGATACAATCCAAAAAATGACAGAATGATCTCAATTCGAATTCAGGGTAAGCCATTTAACATCACAGTGATCCAAATATACGTCCCAACCACAGATGCTGAAGAAGCAGAAGTAGATCAGTTCTATGAGGATCTGCAGCACCTACTGGATAGTACGCCAAAAAAAGATGTTATTTTCATTACAGGAGACTGGAATGCTAAGGTGGGTAGTCAAACAACACCTGGAATTACAGGCAAGCATGATCTGGGAGAACAAAATGAAGCAGGGCATAGGCTGATAGAATTTTGCCAAGACAACTCACTGTGCATAACAAACACTCTCTTCCAACAACCTAAGAGACGACTTTATACATGGACTTCACCAGATGGTTGACACCGAAATCAGACTTGACTACATCCTTTGTAGCCAAAGGTGGCGGACATCTATGCAGTTGGTAAAAACAAGACCTGGAGGCTTTTGTAGTTCAGATTGTAGTTCAGATCATGAATTTCTTATTGCACAATTTAGAATCAGACTAAAGAGAATAGGGAAGACCCACAGAGCAGTTAGATATGAGCTCACTAATATTCCTAATGAATATGCACTGGAGGTGAAGAATAGATTTAAGGGACTAGATTTAGTAGATAGGGTCCTGGAAGAACTATGGACAGAAGTTCGCAACATTGTTCAGGAGGCAGCAACAAAAAATGTCCCAAAGAAAAAGAAAACGAAGAAGGCAAGATGGCTGTCTGCTGAGACACTGGAAGCAGCCCAAGAAAGAAGGAAAGCAAAAGGCAACAGTGATCGGGGGAGATATGCCCAATTAAATGCAAAATTCCAGAGGTTAGCCGAAAGAGATAGGAATTATTTTTAAACAAGCAATGCATGGAAGCGGAAGAAGATAATAGAATAGGAAGGACAAGAGACCTCTTCCAGAAAATTAGAAACATCGGAGGTAAATTTCAGCCAAAAATGGGTATGATCAAAAACAAAGATGGCAAGGACCTAACAGAAGCAGAAGAGATCAAGAAAAGGGGGCAAGAATATACGGAAGATCTGTATAGGAATGATAATAATATCGGGGATAGATTTGACGGTGTGGTCAGTGAGCTAGAGCCAGACATCCTGAAGAGTGAGGTTGAATGGGCCTTAAGAAGCATTGCTAATAACAAGGCAGCAGGAGACGATGGTATCCCAGCTGAACTGTTTAAAATCTTGCAAGATGATGCTGTCAAGGTGATGCATGCCATATGCCAGCAAATTTGGAAAACACAAGAATGGCCAACAGATCGGAAAAAATCAACCCATATCCCCATACCAAAACAGGGAAGCACCAAAGAATGTTCAAACTATCGAACAGTGGCACTTATTTCACATGCCAGTAAGGTAATGCTCAAGATCTTGCAAGGTAGACTCCAGCAATTCATGGAACGAGAATTGCCAGATGTACAAGCTGGGTTTAGAAAAGGCAGGGGAACTACAGACCAAATTGCCAATATCTGCTGGATAATGGAGAAAGCCAGGGAGTTTCAGAAAAACATCTATTTCTGTTTTATTGACTATTCTAAAGCCTTTGACTGTGTGAATCATAACAAACTGTGGCAAGTTCTTGGTGGTATGGGGATACCAAGTCATCTTGTCTGCATCCTGAGGAATCTGTATAACGACCAAGTAGCAACGGTAAGAACAGACCACGGTACAACAGACTGGTTTAAGATTGGGGAAGGAGTATGGCAGGGTTGTATACTCTCACCCTACCTATTCAACCTGTACGCAGAACACATCATGCGACGTGCTGGGCTTGATGATTCCAAGGCTGGAGTTAAAATCACTGGAAGAAACATTAACAATCTCCGATATGCAGATGATACCACTTTGATGGCTGAAAGCGAGGAGGAGCTGAGGAACCTCATGACGAAGGTGAAAGAAGAAAGTGCAAAAGCTGGGTTGCAGTTAAACTTCCAAAAACCTAAGATTATGGCAACCAGCTTGATTGATAACTGGCAAATAGAGGGAGAAAACGTGGAGGCAGTGACAGACTGTCTTTCTAGGTGCAAAGATTACTGCAGATGCTGACTGCAGCCAGGAAATCAGAAGACGTTTACTTCTTGGGTGGACAGCAATGACAAATCTTGATAGAATAGCGAAGAGCAGAGACATCACACTGACAACAAAGGTCCACATAGTTAAAGCAATGGTATTCCCCGTGGTAACCTATGGCTGCGAGAGCTGGACCATAAGGAAGGCTGAGCGAAGGAAGATAGATGCTTTTGAACTGTGGTGCTGGAGGAAAATTCTGAGAGTGCCTTGGACTGCAAGAAGATCAAACCAGTCCATACTCCAGGAAATAAAGCCAGACTGCTCACTTGAGGGAATGATATTAAAGGCAAAACTGAAGTACTTTGGCCACATCATGAGAAGACACGATACCCTGGAGAAGATGCTGATGTTAGGGAAAGTGGAAGGCAAAAGGAAGAGGGGCTGACCAAGGGCAAGATGGATGGATGATATTCTGGAGGTGACGGACTTGACCTTGGGGGAGCTGGGGGTGGCGACGGCCGACAGGAAGCTCTGGCATGGGCTGGTCCATGAAGTCACAAAGAGTCGGAAGTGACTGACCGAATAAACAAGTGGGAAGGGGGAAACTGTTCCACCAGCCATTTCTATTTTGGTGATAGGTGGCCAGGGTTGGATGCAGTCCAAGGTTATGTTCGTCCTGATATAAACAGATCTTCATAGGTGACTAGTAGGATTATTTCCTGTCACAAATCATGTCATGTGTCATGTGACACAAATCATAAAATACACTTTGGCAACGGAAAACATGGTGGACAAGTCCAAATGGCAAGTGCAGCTGGGGCAACTGTTGGCTTTCCTTGTAGGATATGGCTTGATGTGCTTGCTTAAGTCACCTGGAACTATATGCTCTGTTCTGTGATATATGAACCATGGACAAATGGTGTAGTGTAGGGCTCAGAATGTAACCTGTGAGTTAGGAAGTACCTGTTTCAATTTTTACATCAGCCATGTACTTACTACCAGGCATACTCCTAACCTCATAGCTTCAGCCCCCATCTTCAATATTCTTTTAGAATCCTTATTTCTCTTTGCTGATTGTTATACACTGTTTCTAGGCTGTATTGTTTTGTTTTGTTTTTTTGTATGTGTAATTTTGTTTTTAACTCTGTATGCCACCTAGAGTATTTTGTATATAGGCAGGTTATAAATTTAACAACAACAACAACAACAACAACAATAATAATAATAATAATAAATAACAATAATAATATAAGGATAATCATACTATTACACCTTTCAAGGCTGTTGTAAACTGATACAAGTTATGTGAAGAAGTTTGAACATTCAAAAAGTGCAATAGAAACATTACATCTTTTGATTAATGTTAAGCATATTGGATGTCTGCTTCCTTAATTATGGCACTGTTTATTTAAGAATGCATGGTGTGATCTCTTGGGGGTTTGTCAATGGATGTTTCTACCTCACATCACAAAATATGGGCTAGATGGTTTATTTTTCCCTTCCAGTTCTATGATAATATGGTGCATTGTAGTTTCCATTCCTCGCCATTAAAACTTCCTTTAGTTGTTGCCTTTATCTATCTTTAAAACAGATCCAGTGTTAGCATGCTTTGTAAATTGCTCACAACTTCAAAACATTTCTCCACTATCCTTGTGTAATGATTTCCTGATATCGTATCTGAAATAATGCTTCATGCAAGCCCCCAGCATACCACATACCAATAAATTCACAGTACAGCTCATACGATTGTCCTTGCTTTCATCGTTCATCACAGCACGATAATCCAGCAGCTTTTCTAAAAGACCTTTTACTAGGCTTACAAATATTTCAACTGGCTTGGCAATCTTAGCGTAACTTGAGGAACACTCTATGAGTCTGGGGGAAAAAACAAAACAGAAATGCATGAGAATGAGGAGGGGAGATGGGGAGAGAGGGAATCAATGAATAAAATTGTTCAACTGCATGGATTATCTCTAGGATTGGGAGCGAGGGAACTAGCCATAGAAAAATAGTATTTTCACCTCTGTCGAACAGCAGTATTTTACACACATGCACTCACACATGATGCTACCAGACTGAGTTTTGACAGGCCTCCCATATTTTCCAAAGCTCAAACTTTTGGCTCCTAATCTAAATTAAAAGTAATATGAAAGTCAGTTTTTAGGATTCTCCACCCATGGCAGCTACACTTAGGAAAAACTGTCCCATTGACACCAATGGGTCAGTTTTTCCTACAGGACTGTTCTTCCTAAGTGTAGCTGCCGCACGTGGAGAATCCGATTTGGATCAGGACCACAGTGCACAGGGAGGGTTAACCCTTTCTCCCTCAGCCCCGACCCCAATCCAAACTTTCTCCCACACATGGCAGCTACACATAGAAAGCCTGTCTCACCACTGCCCATGGGACAGTTTTTCCTAAATGAAGCTTCCACATGTGGCATTTCCGAGGTGGCTTGTGAGAGCAGTGCACAAGAAAGGGAGGGTGAATCCTTCCCATGTGCTGTGGTCTTAATCCAAACTGGGGCACCCTCAGTTCGGTGTTAATTTTTAAAGCATGCCATAGAGGGCTTTGAGAATGTAGTGAGTTCTTCTTCCTTTTCTGGCTCAAGAAAAGGAACTGAGGAGGCTGTTGTGGAGAGCCTCCTCTTCTGCAAGGAACAGCCAATGAGGCTTTTTTTTAAAGTATTAAAGAAAAAAAATAAGACCCTCAGCCACCTTGTCCCAATAAATCCAGCCCCCAGACAAACATTTCTCAGAAATTTCTCCTGAAACTCCTGGCCCCCACAAAAGGGACCAAAAATACCTCCTCATTTTTGCAAGTGGGTGAGTGGCCCCACAAAAATGGGGCTGGACTTTCGGCTCAGCGCTAGTTTCATAGAATCATAGAATCATAGAACAGTAGGGTTGGAAGGGGCCTACAAGGCCATCGAGTCCAACCCCCTGCTCAATGCAGGAATCCAAGTCAGAGCATCCCTGACAGATGGCTGTCCAGCCTCGTCTTGAATGCCTCCAGTGTGGGAGAGCCCACCACCTACCTAGGTAATTGGTTCCATGGTCGTATTGCTCTAACAGTCAGGAAGTTTTTCCTGATGTTCAGCTGGAATCTGGCTTCCTGTAACTTGAGCCCATTATTCCGTGTCCTGCACTCTGGGATGATCAAGAAGAGATCCTGGCCTTCCTCTCTGTGACAACCTTTCAAGTACTTGAAGAGCGCTATCCTATCTCCCCTCAGTCTTCTCTTCTCATTTAAACCAGCCCTGTCTCTCCTGCCTAATCAGCCCCAACCATAACTGCCAGAAAATGTACTGTAAGGAGAGAATAGCCTTTTTTATACAGGAAGATCATTTTCAGTCCTGACACTTTGAGTATAACACCGCCTTGATGACTTCGTAGCAGATAAGACAGTATATAAATGTTAATAAATTACTAAATAAAATTACAGTATTGTGCTGTCTGAATGTACTTCCTTAATGCTTTTGGTTTGGTTTAATATAAGATGGGATTCTTGTCCACTGATAAAGCGAGCTTGCTTTTTGCTCCCTGAATTTTCTGCACCATGAACTTTCTTTTTGCACCATTATAGTCACATCCTCTAAAGCATTGTGCCTTCTTACACTCTGATTTAGCTTTTAAGTGATTACAGCAGTAAGTAACCAATTCCATTAAGGGTTTTAAGTCTGATAAATTATTGAAATTATGAGGGATATTGCAGTGGAAAATAATGACAAGAAGTTAGCAAATGCTCGGTTACATTCCACAATCTTAAAACGCAATTACCCTGCCTGTCGTGAATTCTTGCTTTGTTGTATTTATGTACAATTCTTGATTTCCCTAGGCTTCATTAGCAGTCTTCATTTAAATGCAAAGCTATTTTGTAATATGTTGGTATCTTTTACATATGCAAATATATTTTGTAATTTATTGGCATTCTTCAGGGGCAAATGCAATCTTTTATGTTTTCATTAGATATTACTTTATGTTTTAACAGGGACTTAATTCTACTTCTGTAGGAGAAGTTAACCTTCACCCTAACCATTTGGCTCATGTTCCATGAGGAATATGATAAGTGACTCCCATACTGGAACCTAAAATGTATTTATGATTCTTTCTTTATTCACTTGCACCCTGCTCTTCCTAAGAGCTCTATACGGTTTATAAATGGTTCCTATGTGGTTTCTCATCCAGGCACTACTCAGGATTAGACTGCTAGGCTTCAGCAAGAGAACTCTTCCACATGCTATCAGGGCATTCTCTGGGCCTTACACTGGGTTGGATCCAAGCTTAGCCATCCTTAGAGTACACCCATTGAAATCAATGGGAGTTAAGTTAGTCATGACTAAATTAAGTCTCATTTATTTCAGTGGGTCTACTCTAAGCATAGCTATTTTTGTATCCAACAACCCATTATGTTTAGGAAGGTTACTTATTGAGGATAGCCTTACATTTTTCCTTTGCAAAAACATTTTGCTAAATTTATTTGCAAGCCAAATGCCATTAATAATTACCCATTTTTGCTCCATATGCTTTGATTTCTTCCTCCTAGGCATATTGAGCCTTCTCCTTGAGAAAAGTTCCAGAAAGCTACAAACAGCTTCTCTGTGCCCTCTGAAAGCTAGTGCATCAAGGTCTTTTGTCTAAAGTGCTAATTACCTGTGTGCAGGAAGCTTGTAACACGGAGGAACATTCAAATGGGCAAGGGGCATAGCTCAATGGTGGAGCACTTGCTCTGCATGCAGAGGGCCCTAGGTTCGGTCCCTGGCATCTCCGGCTAAGGCTAAGAAAGACCCCTGCCCAAAACCCTGGAGAGCTGTTGCTGCCAGTCAATGTAGACCAAGGGTGGATTACCTTTTTTTAGGCCTGAGTGCTAGAATGCCATCCCGAAAATCTCCCAGGAACCGCATGACAGTAGTGGCTGTGACCACCCACTCTCACACAGACACACACACCCTTCCCAGCCCCCCTCCTCAGCTGATCCATGTAGATCAGCTGGTGGAGGGGGGCATTTTCCCTGCTCAGTGCTGAGAAAGGGAGCGCTTTGCAGCTGCTGATTGGAGTTAAGAACTATTGCCTGGCAAGCGGGGGAGGGGGCAGGCCTTGGGAAGAAACTGACAACCAGGTGGGCTGGAGGTTCTCATGCCTGGTGTAGACAATACTAAGCTAGATGGACCGATAGTCTGACTTGGTAAAAGGGAGCATCCTATGTTCTTGTGTAATCCTCTTCCCACATTCTGAAGTGACACAATCCCAAAGCTGTGCCACATCGCTTTTTCCTAAGATTGGCTTACTGGTTTCGACATTTGTAATATTATTTTACACGGCTACCTATTGTTTTTAATTGACACCGTTTTTAAATGATCTTTCTGCTGCCTCCATCTTTGCTGGCATCCCAGCTGGATAACCTGTGACCGTGAAGACACAATATTCTCCTTACATTGGTTTTACCCAGGTTTTGTAGGTGGGAGATTTTGACATGGGAGCACTTTCAAACAAGCAATCCCCCAAGTTCTTAGAGTTGTGCAGTCACACAGTGAATTGTGCTGCATATGCACCTGACAGCTTGACATGGTTCTTTCAGGAGAGTATAGCTTGATTCCTGTCTAGCATGTTACATTTCTGCTCTCTGGGATGGAGTAGGATATAGCACAAACTAGCAGGCCTAAGCAAATTAACAAAATATATGTTGCACCTCATTTCCTTTACAAACAAGCAACCAACTAATTATCCACACCAAGTGAAACCCTCCCTTCAGGTGGCACAGTGTTTCTGGAATACTTCAGAGCAAAATAGGGGTCATGCCCCCAATTATTCGCTCTGGCTATTCCCAATCTGGCAGAAAATATATGTATATAGATGGGAATCTATAACATGGTGAATTTCATTAGATTCCGCCATCTCGGAACAATTGAATTGAACTGCACTGTGAAGCATCAGGATAAAATACTGCAGTGCTTTCTGTGGCATTTTCTAAAATTTCTAAGAATCTCTATAATTTTGAAAGTGCAAATCATCATCCTTTTAAATGCTCCAAGCTGATATATTTCAAGAGACACTTTTAACCTCTTGCCCCAAATTTCTGCCTCTCAGAAGGCAGAGTTCTTTGTCTTCCAATTTCTGTAATACTCTGCTTGTATTCGTTTTTTCCTCAAACACCTTCGTTTACCTGAAAGTTGGATGTAGTTTCTAATAAATCTACAATCAGTGCATACAAATGGCTCTACACATTTCTGTACATTTCAGCATGGTCACCAACACTTCTCATGGGACCTCCATGCACAAATAGTTTTAATTTGGTTCCTATGCTGCTCTTTGCCAAAGCCGTGCATAGGGCAACCTTTAAGCATCAAGTTTAGAGCACTGGATCCAGATTAGCAAAGTTCTATTCACATGGGAGGAGGGGGGCTTGGAGGAGACCTTCATGATTCCTCCTTCCTGTGCAGCCCCTGTGCCTCCTGAAGAGCTCATCTAGAGGGCTGAGGGATCCTCCAGAGCAACATGAGAGATGATGCTGGGGGCTGCAGGGGAAATGGGGGATCCCTCTTCCAGCAGTTAGCTTCTACTGGATTACAGTGCCTTCTGTGAACGGAAGGAGACCTTCCATTCATGGAATGGCCAGTCTGGATCCAATCCAGTATAAATAATGAAAATTAATCATCTTTTTGTAAAATGGAAAGCAATAGAAGTGCATAATGTATTCTGAAAAAAAGTCCCAGTTTTTTTGGAATAGAATTTGAAGTAAGCCACAACAACAATCCTCAGCCACTCTGAAGACGGTTCAGAAGCTGCAGCTCATGCAAAATGCGACGACCAAATTAATAACAGAAGGTCCGAACATATAAGACCAACTCTGGCCCACTTGCACTGGCTGTCTGTATGCTTTCAAGCTTGACTCAAGATGCTAGTTTTAAAGTCTTAACAGCTTGGAACCACAATACCTGATGGAGTGCTTCTCCTGACATGAACCTACCCATACTCCATATTCAATATCTAAGGCCCTCCTCTGGGTGCCTCCTCCCAGGGAGGCTTGGAAGGTGGCAACAAGGGAGAGAGCCTTCTTGGTGGTGGCCCCCCGGCTGTGGAATGATCCCCCCAATTTGGGCCGCTGGCACCAACACTGTTATCTTTGTGGCACCAGGTTAAGATTTTTCTCTTTTCTCAGGCATTTGGAAGCATATGACGAGTTCAATCAGGTCCTGGATTCAGCAGATTGCTTAAAGTTGTTTTTAGATATAGGTTGTTTCTGTGTGTATTGCCTGTTTCTTGTGTTTTTATGTAAATGGATTTTTAAATTTTGTATACTATATCGTAAATGGTTTTTAATCTTTGTAAACTGCTCAGAGACCTTGGGCTATAGGGCAGTACAGAAATGTAAATAAATAAATAAACCAATTCAACTGCTGATGGATAACGTAGACACCAGGGTCATCCAAAGAAGCTGAACAGTGCAAGATTCAGGGTAACAAAGAAGTATGTCTTCACACAGTGCATAGTTGAACTAGGAATTTGCTTTTGCATGATGTAGTGATGTCAACTTAGTCAGCTTTAAAAGGGGATTAGATGGATTCTAATGGCTATCAGTGGCCACTAGTCATGATGGCTATATATCACCTCCAGGATCTGAAGCAGCATTCCTCTGAATACCAATGCTAGGGACAACAGCAGGAGAAGGCTATTGTTTTCATGTCTTCTTGTGGGCTTCCCATAGGCAACTGGTTGGCTATTGTGAGAAACAGTATACTGGTCTAGATAGGCCTTTGGTCTGATCCAGCAGGGCTCTTCTTATGGTCTTATGTCAATGCCTCAAAAATGTAAAAAAATGTTCGCTGATGTTCCCCTATGTGTGTCACCATTTAAACATATGCAAAGCGGATCAGCTTCTGGATGCAAAGTTCCTCTGCAAGAACAAATTGATGATCCACTTTGGGCACTTGCCAAATCAGCTCTCTCCTGCCACTGCAACATTTTTGCGGACAATCGGCACATTGGCATGTTATCGTGCTGTTTGTCAGCCACCTGCAAGGCAAATGGCAACTGTGCTAATCCCTGTTGTGGTTGCTACCAGTCTGAACATTCCAGCAGTAACAGCACTTATCACACAAGACCAGGGACTTAGGTCCAATCCCTCATGTTAATAGGTTCCAATTTGGTGATGTACTTCTGTTCTGCTTCTGGGCTCTCATCACCGGGGAAGCTGTTTGGAAAACCCTCAATTGGAAGAGGAATATTTTACAGTTACAGCATTTTTCATTCCCTGCCCTCCCCCTGCCACCCTCATTACTTTATATACCTTTGGATGGCACAGCACAGAGCACTCCTTAATCAGTGACCAAGAAGGGGATATCATCACTTGCTACCATTTGATTATGGATAAATGCTCCACTGCAAAAGCCGAAACAGCAGCCAGGAGAGAGCTATAAGCAGGGATGTCAGAGAATTCCGCCATGGATCTTGGTGAGGCCAAATGCCCATGCATTCAGCCCCCCGAAATCCGTGGTGGAATGACACCCCCCGCCCTCCCACCCCACGAAAGGCGCGCGAAACGGGACACCTACCTGCTGCTGTTCACTCTGACTTGCAAATGGTGGCCGCAGCCGCAGCCACCATTCATTTGATCACTATAGCCGTGATAGGCTACATAAATACTTACGTAGCCTATCACGGCTAATGCAGGGACGCCATTTGCATCCCTGCGGAAGCCGTGATAGGCTGCGTAAGTATTTACGTAGCCTATCACGGCAAAAAAAAGAGAACGCAAATGGCGGTGGCTACGGCGGTCGCCATTTGTGTTCCCTTTTTTTTCGCCATGATAGCCTACGTAAATATTTACATAGGCTATTACGGCAACAGAGGGGTGCAAATGGCGTAGTGGCCGCCATTTGCGTTCCCCTTTTTTTTTTCACCGTATTTACGTAACCTATCATGGGTTATTATATTATAATAATATAATATTATAAAATATTTACGTAACCTATCATGGCAAAAAAAAAGGGAACACAAATGGCAGCTGCTGTAGCCGCCGCCATTTGCGTTCGCTGTTTTTTTTTGTCGTGATAAGCTACGTAAATATTTACATAGCCTATCACGGCAAAATACAGGGACGCAAATGGCGGTGGCTACGGCAGCCGCCATTTGTGTCCCTGCAGGCTGCCCAGCGGCCGGATGTTCGGCTGTGGGCAGCCCCGGCTGGCGGCTCCGCAGAATCTCCGCGGAGCGGAGCCAGCTGGAGAGAATTTCGGGGGGAGGGACAGAGCGCCTCCCCCCCACCGTGAATGTCACCCTTCGAAAAGGTAAGTGACTTTCGTACATCCCTAGTTATAAGCCTCTGTTTCTAAAGACACCTTAAAAACTGGTCCATGTTCAGCCTAAGGAAATGTCTCAGAGCATTTTCTAAGAATGACAGGTGCTGTAGGAGACCACTGAGAACCTCATGCAGGAGTAGGATTGAATTATAATTTTAAAAATTGGTTTTATGGTTCATACTTTTAAAACAAACATTCAACTTTAAAATGTAGCAACCTTAACAATTATGATTAAGTCTATGTCCCATGGTTAAACTTACATTGACTCAAACAAATGCAGGTACTGCTCGTCTCCACGACCTCCTTCTACTTCATGGTCCAATTTTAAAATGATTTCATTTTCAAACTGTTCAGGGAAGGGAAGGAAAAATCATTAAGTAGTGTACACATACTTTTTGGTATGGGGCTCATTCTTACACCATCCATGGCTTTATAGGTGCTCCCCATATGCCACCTCTCAACTGGGACTGCCATTCCCTCTCCCACACGCATTTGTTCTACCCAGTTAGAACATCTATAAGGGGCTGAGTTGTGGCAGCTAGGTAATTACTCAGGGCACAGGCCCACAGGGCACAAGTTTGCATATGGTAATTTATGTATACAAATGCAAATTTAGGTTGGCTTTCAGAGAAAAACAAGTGAACTCTGGCTCTTGCTATCGGGCTTACTCTGAACTATGGGGCGCCAGCAGGATTTTCTGGACCCAATACACTGTATGTGGTTTGGGCCCTCAACTCCACCTGTAATCTGTTCCCAAGGACAGCTGCTTATATACATATTAAAACTAAAACAAGTCTTGTCCAACCTTCAAGATAACTTATCTCTCTCTCATTCTCTCTCTCTCTCTCTCTCTCTCTCTCACACACACACACACACACTCTTACACTTCTCCCGCCACACTCCATCTAGCTATTGCATGTATGTACTTACAAGTCCCCTGCCACCAGTCAATACCATCCACACATAATATCCAGCAATCACAGATCAACACACCACAGACGACAACTGTGCCACAAATCCACCCCTTCAATGTATTACTGCCTTCCCCGTTGACTTCCCTTCCGGATTGTGCCAACCCTTCCATTTATTTGTCACTTAATTAAGTCAGGATCTTCCCAAATGCAATCTTCTTTCCCTTGCTTTGACCTGTGCATCTGTCAAGAGAGTGAGAGGCACCTGCTCACTCGCTCCTCCTCTTCCAGCCCTGACCAGTGGATAATCACAGAAAATAAACAAACCCTCAGCCACACAAATCATGCATCTAGAAGATTCAGGTCACTAAGAAAAAGACCTGGGGCAACTGACCTGTAGGTCCATACCTAACAACACGCCCCCATGAGAGCAACAAATCAATGGGTTCCCTTCTGAATTATATACTGCTGATTGATCAAATGTTTGACGAGCACACTGACTGCTATTCAGATACGTATATTCAGTTTAGACATTTTTTTAAAGTGTTGTTAATTGATCAGTACCTGTTCATTAATACAGACACTTTAATGTTAATACAGATTAGTCCCTGTAACATTGTTAATACCTGAAGCACCATCAATAATCATAAATATCAATAGCGTGAGCAATAAATACCATACATACATCAAATACCTTAAGGGCGTAATCCTATGCATATTCAGACAGAAAAAAGTCCTACAACTCCCAGAATGTTGAGAGTTGTAGGATTTTATTTTTCTGTCTAAACATGCATAGGATTGCACTTTAAGTATCTTAAATTACATACATTCTAATCATAAAAAATAAATATAAAATATTTTCAGTTCTTTAAAATACACATACTGTATCAAAGATGATCACATAACTCATCAAAATATCTTTTATGTGAGTACTATCAAATATTAATATCTATTCATTAATTAGTTTAGACTTTTTAAAAAGCACATGATAGTGTGTATCATGAGATCATCTGCACATTGTAGTGAAATAATTTGGAGCCTCTTATATGAAGATCTTAAACTAAAGGCCAGCTTGCTTGAATACTTTAGAGTCCTTTTCAATCTGTGGAGTGCAGAGTTCTGCATGCACTGAATATGCACACAGCGAATTGTATGTGTAGCTCCATAAACACAGTTCAAAACACACTGTTCAATAAACACTCCAGGCCCTTTATGCTTGTGACAACTAATTCACAAAAGCTGACAGTTTTACCATACTCATCCCAAAGTGGTTGTGTGAATTGCTCTGGAATTCTTGAAGCACCATTTTTGGTGGAAATGCAGAACATATGTTTAATAATTAACGTTTAGACTGTACTTAAAGATATAATATCTACCCCACTGGATTTAAGTTCTGGATTATAAAACATACAGTATGGTTGGTCCACTTCATTATAACCGAGAGGAAAATGGAGGGGCACGCTCATTGGCAAGTTGTTAAAATGGAATGAAACTAAAATGGCCTGTGCTAACTATCACATACCAAGAGTTTATGTATCACAAGACACACAAAATATATGGATAAGTGGAAAATTCACAGAAATAAGGAACGGAGAATTTAAGTTCAATATAAATAAAGCTGAATGCATAATGGCAGCTGCTATGTTTTCAGACTAGAAAACAATAACAAAAAAGAAAAGAACCCTTTAAATATTTAAGAGCATTGACTGCTAACAGCTTGGTGAACATGGAAATTAAGGCAACATTACAGAATGAAAATATTATTATTTGTCTTTGCTGACCAGTCTCCCTCTTAAAGTACTTCTTTGAAGCCAGTGTTTGGTATTATAACCCCATGGTTTTATGTGGATGAGAAATGCAGAGAACATAGCTAATTCTAAATCATGCTGAAAACAAAGATATTTTGGAGGCAATAAGACTGAATGATGTGTAGAGAAAACGGTTTTTCTCTGAATTGCTGAAGCTCTAAATAGTAATGGCCAAATAAGCCTTGTGAGGTCATCTCTGAACAAATCTCACTTGGGTGACAAGCCACTGCTTTTATAGTTTGGGTTTTAAAGACTTGGGACTTTATGTCTAGAGGTCACTGATCTTATACACATGCACTGAAGAAGCCTATCTGAAGAGAAATGGAATGGATGGTTTTCTTCCATAGATTTGCCCTTTCTGTCAGTGCCATTTGATGTGCCAGTGAACCCAAAGAAGCTGGTTGTGAAATCATTTTGCTGCAGGCATTTTTGCCCAAATCAAATTTCAGTGAAGCCTGAAAGTTCAAAGTTTCAGCATCACAGGTTGAGAAGATATCATTTTACTCTCTGCTTCTCATAATATTCAAATGATAATACAGACTGCATGGAAAAACCATGTGGCAGCTTCATGTTTGAGAAGCCTCCCCTGCTTTCACCACAAAGACTGCTTTTTGAGTTTCCTTCTAGTTTGACCTACATACCTAAGGGCACAATCCTGGCTGAGGCATGCTGGGAGTTGAAGGACTTTTTCTGTCTTAAACATGTATAGGATTGTGCCTTAAAGTATTTAGGTCAAACTAGAAGGAAACTCAAAAAGCAGTCTTTCCTCTACTTGATGTCCATCGTGGCCCAGACTTGCTCAACACTTTAAAAGATAACTTAAGGGAATCCAGCATATTCAGTGCACTGACTCGTAGATGCACAAAATAGGGATGTATCCAAGGGTACCTGTCCAACAATGGAATGGACACTGCTAGTCGATTTGATTCCACTTCCCCCATGCAGCCCCAAATATGCTCTGGAGATTGGGAGTCCCTCTGGAGCAGATTTGGGGGTAGCTCAGGGAGTAAAAGAGGGAGAAGAGAAGGGGAAGTCCCATTACACAAATGGAAGTCCATTCACATTAAAAAATTCAGCAGAATGGATTGAACTTTAAGAATGCATGTAAAATCATAAAAGGAGAATTAAAAAGGTGAATGAGCAGACCTAGGCAAGAATAACACCAGTACTACATTGGCAGTACTATTTCTAAACAGTAATAGGTTAGCAAGATTGCTGGCTATGAGCGAATGTCTATGAAAAGGAGCTGATAGCTAATGAGCAATGCATGAGTCTGCAATATGACGCTATCCTACAAAAAGAAAAATGACCTGTTAACATGTGCTAATAAAAACATCACTTCCAACACATATGGAATAAAAATAACCCTCTTTGGAGCATGGATTAGGCCTCAGAATATTTTAGTGTACCTAGAATAAAAGGGGTCAAATAATAGCATCAGATCATAACTGATTTGAAATCTCAAAGTGAAGGTGGAAGGAAAAGCTTAGCAAAGGAAAAAGGTTAAGGCTGGAGTGTGATTGTACAGAAAGCTGTCTCCTTAATAGAATACTTCAAAGGGGAACCATTTATTCAGATTTATTCAGTACCTCTTGAGCCGAAGGCAGGACAAGAGGTACCTAATTTAAGATTTAAGTGTTGCTACTGAACTGCAAGAACAAAGAGCCAGTGAAATGTAGTTGTCTTAGGAAGGTGCACAGCCTCCTTCAATGGAGAATATCTAAAAACCATACAGGATAAACATTGGAGATGGCCATGATTCCTAATTTAATGAAAGGCCATCCATTGCTTTGTGCCTCTAGTACATACATGAAACTGAGTCTTTCCACTTACTAAATATGAAAAAGGGGAGACCCCATGTGCTTGTAAGCTAGTTAGACAGAACTAGGCATTTGAAATGTGAAAATAACATCAGAAACGTTTCTACAGGAATCGAAAAGTTGATTTTTCGAGAGTTGATTTTCTAGTTACCCAAACCATCAAGGATAAACTAATTCACAGAGCAACACCACAATCAAAATGAAAAATTCAGTTTTGTAGATACAAACCACAGTGAAACAAAAAAATATACATCTTCACAACCTAAAATAGGTATCAGTACTTCCATGTTAAATAACATACTGCCCAATACCTCATGTAATAATCTCCATTTAGGCAGCAATTGCTGTCTGAAGATATATACATGCTCTATTTGCTTTACTCATTTTCATCTGAATCATTTTAGTCTGTAGTATTTGTCTTCAGAATTAAACTAAGTCATTTAGTTTCAAATGAACTGTGAATAGCAGCCTTGTAGAACACAGTGAAACAAAAAAATATACATCTTCACAACCTAAAATAGGTATCAGTACTTCCATGTTAAATAATGGTTTACCACTATTATGGTTTACCACAATGGTTTACCACTAAACCATTCAGGTATGACCTAAATCATATCCCTTATGAATATACAGTGGAGGTGAGGAATAGATTTCAGGGATTAGACCTGATAGACAGAGTGCCTGAGGAACTATGGACGGAGGTCCGTAACATTGTTCAGCAGGCAGCAATTCAATCCATCCCAAAGAAAAAGAAATGCAAGAAAGCAAAGTGGCTGTCTGATGAGGCTTTACAAGTAGCTGAGGAAAGAAGGGAAGTGAAAAGCAAGGGAGAAAGGGGAAGGTATATCCAACTGAATGCAGAGTGCCAGAGAATTGCAAGGAGAGACAAGAAGGCCTTCTTAAATAAACAATGCATAGAAATCGATGAAAAGAACAGAATGGGAAAGACTAGAGATCTCTTCAAGAAAATCGGAGATCTCAAGGGAACATTTTGTGCAAAGACGGGCATGATAAAGGACAAATAAGGCAGGGACCTAACAGAAGCAGATGAGATTAAGAAGAGGTGGAAAGAATACACAGAAGAACTATACAGGAAAGATATGAATGTCCCTGATAGCCATGATAGTGTGGTCACTGAACTTGAGCTGGACATCCTAGAGAATGAAGTCAAGTGGGCCTTAGGAAGCATTAGTAACAACAAAGCTAGCGGAGATGACAGTATTCCAGCTGAGCTATTTAAAATCCTAAAAGATGATGCTGTTAAAGTGCTGCACTCAAATGCCATCACATTTGGAACACTCAACAGTGGCCACAAGACTTGAAAAGGTCAGTTTACATTCCAATTTCAAAGAAGGGCAACGCCAAAGAGTGTTCAAACTACCATACAATTACGCTCATTTCACATGCCAGCAAGGTTATGCTCAAAATCCTACAAGCTAGGCTTCAGCAGTATGCGAACCAAGAACTACCGGAAGTACAAGCTGGGTTTCGAAGAGGCAGAGGAACTAGAGATCAAATCGCCAACATTTGCTGGATCATGGAGAAAGCAAGAGAATTCCAGAAAAATGTCTATTTCTGCTTCATTGACTACGCTAAAGCCTTTGATTGTGTGGATCACAACAAACTCTGGCAAATTCTGAAAGAGATGGGAGTACCAGATCACCTTACCTGTCTCCTGAGAAACCTGTACGAGGGTCAAGAAGCAACAGTAAGAACCAGACATGGAACAACCGATTGGTTCAAAATTGGGAAAGGAGTACGACAAGGCTGCATATTGTTGCCCTGCTTATTTAATTTATATGCAGAGTAACATCATGAGAAACGCCGGGTTGGATGAATCACAGGTCGGAATTAAGATTGCCGGGAGAATTATCAACAACCTCAGATATGCAGATGATACCACCCTAATGGGAGAAAGTGAAGAGGATCTCAAGAGCCTCTTGTTGAAGGTGAAAGAGGAGAGTGCAAAAGCTGGTTTGAAACTCAACATTAAAAAAACTAAGATCATGGCATCTGGCCCCATCACTTCCTGGCATAAAGAAGGGGAAGAAATGGAAGCAGTGACAGATTTTATTTTCTTGGGCTCAAAGATCACCGCAGACAGTGACTGTAGCCATGAAATTAAAAGATGCTTGCTCCTTGGGAGGAAAGCTATGGCCAACCTAGACAGCATAGTAAGAAGCAGAGACATCACCTTGCCAACAAAGGTCCATCTAATCAAAGCTATGGTTTTCCCAGTAGTAATGTATGGCTGTGAGAGGTGGACTATAAGGAAGGCTGAGTGCCGAAGAATTGATGCTTTCAAACTGTGGTGCTGGAGAAGACTCTTACGAGTCCCCTGGACTGCAAGGAGGTCAAATCAGTCAGTCCTAAAGGAAACCAACCCTGAGTGCTCATTGAAGGACAGATATTGAAGCTGAAGCTCAAATATTTTGGCCACCTAATGCGAAGAGAAAACTCTCTGGAAAAGACCCTGATGCTGGGAAAGACTGAAGGCAAAAGGAGAAGGGGACGGCAGAGGATGAGATGGCTAGATAGCATCACCAATGCAATGAATATGAACTTGAGCACACTCCGGGAGAGAGTGCAGGACAGGAAGGCCTGGCGTGCTATGGTCCATGGGATTACGAAGAGTCGGACACGACTGAACGACTGAACAACAACAACAGAATACAGTATCATGATATAATGTATTCCTCTTGGAAGCAGTGATATATAAAGACCTGGATCCAGATTTGTGGCAGGAGGCAGATTCCTCTTCAAGGGGAGCTAACACCCAATGGGTCTCCTTGCTTACCTGTGGGTGGGTTGCCCACTCAGGATAGTAGCGGTGGTGGTGATTGGAGTTGCAAGCCACACAACTAAACTCACCAGCCTCACTGTTTTCATTATGCTGGCCTCGCATGAGATGTATTGCATTTTCTGCTACTTCAGGTGTCAATACCGGTTCTGACACCAACACCAATAGTGCTGCAAACTAAGGTCATGCAAAAGATGTCATTACCCACAATATCCGTGCATGTCTTGCCATATTTTATTTGATTGTGAGAATAACTATTATCTACCATAACTATTATCTACCATTAACTAACATCTTGCCCAGCACGTATATCACCATTGTGTTTTTCAATTCTCGGCTTTATAGTATATAGAGTACTTTGTCCCCAGTTACTGCTGCACTGGCTTCCTCCCACTTTCTACTTCATCTTCCTGCATCCAGGCCCTAAACATATACAATCCCTGCAACACACGCACTGAACTGACTTGGCTATATCTTTCTTTCACTTCCACTAATTCTCTCTCTCTTCTATTTGGGCATGCCTAAGCTCCTCCATCAGCTACCATTGTTTCTTGTGCTAGGAACAGCCACACCTACTTTATCATTCAAGACATCACCCCTTCCATCAACTATGTCTATACTACAAAACACCACCTTTCTCTTGACCTTTCTTTCTTTGTGAGGCTAGTTGGATTTGATTACTGAGCCTTCGAAATGATGCTGCCTGCATGTTCCCTAAAACTAAAATTCACTTCAGGCACTTCTCACACAATAATGTTACTGTGCAATATACTGAGTAAGTGAATAAAGAGCACTGAATTTCTTCTCTTTTACTTCCCAAACACCATCACAGACATTAGAACAACCTTTTCCAAATCTGCTGGTCCAATGCCTGCCACATACTATGCATCTCTTCCACCGCATATCTGTCATTTTCCCTATGCCCATCTTTCCACTGGGTGAAGAAGGATGTACGATTCTAAGTATGGTAGAAGTGGTTTGAACATATATTTGCTGCATTCTGAACCATTTGTTATCAGGGCAGAGAATGTGCATTCAAGCTACTTAATGTGTATTCCACCATGCTTAAAATGTCGGTTTTCACCCATTAGGTCCAGTTACTCATTAGGTAACCTCTCTCACCCCTCAAAATACTGACCATAACGTTCTGGGTTGCTGTTTTGTAGCTTCTCTTTGATACTACAAGCTTATGTTACTACAAGAGTCTATGGTACATCCAATGTCTTACTTCCAAACACAAATCTTTGCCAGAAGTACAGGTCAAACCTCCACTTCTAGGTGAAAGTTCAGAATAAACCAGGAGAAGCTGCAAGTAGAGTCAAGTGAGGAAAGCAAGTGGGCATCAAAATGGGCAAACCCTCCTCAGTCCATCCAGATTAAAACACTAGGGTTTTAAATGACTATAGATATCCCTTATCTTTCTTTCACATATATATTAATTCTAACCTAGAACTATCAGCTGCCATCCACTCCCTTTGGCAATACACATTTCACAGCCACAGCTTGCTATGTAGTCCACCTGGGTTGTGTCCCCCTACCTTATTCATATTCTCCCTCCAGTCTGCTTTCTCCCTTTCCTCTTCTTCCCTGACTCTGAAGCACAGCATGTCAGCTGTTCCCATGACATCTGTAAATACCTAGACATGTACATTTCATTTTGATCCTTTTGGCCTGTTATTCCTTTGCTGGAGTGGCAGCTGGAGACACAGCCAAGGGAAAACACTCACCTACGCTCTCATCCAGTGCCAGAGGGTACCAGTTCTGGTGAGTGCCAGAGTTTCATCCAAGGTAGTAATAAAGTCCAAAGCATATCTGGTTCCTATAGACTCAGTCCAGCCTGTGTCACCAACTGTTGGCAACAATCTGTGTGCCATTTGTGAGCAATTCTGCTCATTTCCCCAAGCCCTGAGCTATTTCTCTATAGGTGAATGGGGAGGCAAAAGAGAGAGCCTACGAATAACAGCTATAACTGCATTGTTCCTCTCCCGACTCCCTGTACATTTGTTTTCACAGGAGTTAGGAGCTCTCCAGATATCCCAAGGGTGGCTGCCAGTTCTCCTCCTGTCTGGCTTCGCTGGGCTATTTTAGGGATGTCAGAGAATTCCGCCACGGATCTCGGTGAGGCCGAATGCCAGTGCATACGGCCCCCCGAAATCTGTGGTGGAACGGCCTGCCACCCCCCGCCCCCCTGCAGATCCCCCCCAGGATGAGACTTACCTGGGGCGGATCTTCCGGGCGGCGGCGGCTCCGGCAGCGGCAGGCGGGCTTCTGACCGGCTGCCGCTGCCGCCATTTCCAGGCTTGTGAAAGGAAAAAAAAAAAAAAGACGTGATAGGCTACATAAAGATTTACGTAGCCTATCATGGCTAGGTTTAAAAAAAAAAGAAAAAAAAGATGTGATAGGCTACGTAAATCTTTACATAGCCTATCATGTTTGGGGGTGGGTTTTTTTAAAAAAATGCGTACGCAAATGGTGGCGGCTACGGACGCTGCCATTTGCATTCCTTCTTTTTACCGTCTTAATCTACGTAAATATTTATGTAGACTATGACGGCAAATATCAAGGGGAATGCAAACAGTGTAGCGGGTGCTATTTGCGTCCCCTTTTGATTTGCCGTTTTAGCCTACGTAAAGATTTACGTAGGCTAAAACGGTGAATGAAAAAGGGACGCAAATAGCGCCCGCTACGCTATTTGCGTTCCCCTTGATTTTCGCCGTCAGAGTCTACGTAAATATTTACATAGATTAAGATGGCCAAAAAGAAGGAACGCAAGTGGCGGCGGCCGTAGCCGCCACCATTTGCGTACGCAGTTGTTGTTGTTGTTGTTGTTTTACCCAGAGCCCTCCACGGCCGGAAATCCGGCTGCGGATGGCTCTGGCCTGGCCGGGCCTGGCCAGCTGCTCTGTTGAGCTGCCGCGGAGCACAGCCAGCCGTTCGAGGATTCCGGGGGGAGGAACGGAGTGCCTCCCCCCCCGGCCAGGATTCCGGGGGGAGGGAATGAACGCCTCCCCACCACCACCATCAACATAATCCGCGAAAGGTAAGTCACTTTCGTACATCCGTAGGCTATTTAGAAACAGTAGCTCCTTCACTGCTGAAGCTTGGCTTCTCTTCTTTCTGGCTGTTTGCTTTGGTCCACATTTGGAGACTTATGTAGGCACAAATGACAGCCAGTTAGATGGGAGCACAAGCACATACATTGCAGTGGTGAAAGGATGCAAGAAATAAATGCACCACCACAGCTCTAAACTCCCCAGATCCTTTTCCCCCTCAGAGTCTGTTGCACAGAATGCAAGAAAATGAAATTAAACTGAGTGCTCTCATAATGGGAGTCTGTGGCAGCCAAGACAGCAATATAAAGTTATTTTGCTCCTATACACAGGGAGGAATATAAAAAGAGAGAGAGAGTGTTTGTCTGTTATCAGTGTGAGCAAGCAGTGTATGAAATGACCCACAATAAGGAGTGACAGAGAATTTCAGCCACATTTGGGGGAGTGGTGGTTTCTAGGCACACAGTGAAAACAACTCAATTACTAATGTCCTAAAAACATAAAATAATTCCTGAGTTAATTATTCTTTCAGTTTCCAATGTTCAGGCACAAGTGCCAAAAACAGACAGAGGTATCGGTAGGCTTGGGGAATCCACCAAGGATTGTAGAAATTTAAAAAAGGTATCAGTAGGCTTGGGGAACCTGCCATTCTCCCCCCACCTTTCCACTGCGTGCACACGTGCACGTGCACGCGCACACACACACACACACCAGCTTTCCACAAAATGCTATTTTATTATTATAGATGAACCAGAAATCACAGTTTGAAGAATTGCTGGTTAAATAAGTGAACTTCAGGAGCATTTGGTCTGAAGTTGCCTTGTTTAGCAACTGAGTTTGTTTTATACCATGATCTCTGGTTCATATGTAATGACAAGCCAGCGTTCATGAAAAGTAAAGATAATTCTGTCCATGTCCTCCCAGCCATGTGGGATAAGGAACTGGGGGAAATGCAAAAGCCTGAGGCATGTGGTGGTTCCTTCCTGCTTGTTCATGTAGTGCTACAGCATGGTTTAGCTTTGAGTGCAAATTTGGCCGCTGACTGCTGAGGCAGGGAGAATGGAACCCCAAGTGGGAGTGGGAATGAAATGGAGTATCCCAGAGGAGGACACCGAACAGGGACACTCCATACCAAGGGCGTCGTTAGTGAAGGGCCCACCTGGGCATGGGCCCTGGATCTTTTTTGAGCTGTGCCCCAGATCTTTTGAGCTGTCCTAATTGCCATTTTTTAACATTTTCCCATTGACTTGCATTGGAAAACAAAAACAGCCATAAGGTTTTTAGTTTGTATGATAAATACATGAAATTTGAGGCTTGGTAGTCCCTACAGAGCTGATTTAATATGCCAAAATTCAGGCAGTTAGGTCCATTGGCTTTTGTGCTAGTCACAGGTAAAATTTGCTATTTTTATGAAAATCTGTCAAAGCAAAGAGCTATTTTTTGTTGTTGTTCTTCCATGTATGTGCATGGAATTTGGGGACCTGGCAGCCTCCTGATTAGTTAGGAGGTAAATTAGTCACAGGTAAAGTTTGCTTTTTTCAAGAAAATGCATCAAAGCAAAGAGGTGTGTGTGTGTTTGTGTGTGTGTGTGTGTGTGTGTGTATATATATATATATATATATAGTGCTTCCACATACATGCATGGAATCTAGGGACCTGGCAGCCCCTATACAGATGACTAGGGATGTATGAAAGTCACTTACCTTTTCAAAGGGTGACATTTGCGGTAGGGGGGAGGCGCTCCATTGATTGATTGATTGATTGCACTCATATCCCGCCTTTTTTCCTCTTGCAAGGAACCCAAGGTGGCTTACATTATCCTCCTCCTCTCCATTTTATCCTCACAACAACAACCCTGTGAGGTGGGTTGGGCTGAGAGTGTGTGACTGGCCCAAAGTCACCCAGTGAGCTTCCATGGCCGAGTGGGGACTAGAACCCGGATCTCCCAGCTCCTAGTCCAACACTTTTGCCACTACACCACACCACACTACACCACACCATCCCTCCCCCAGAAATTCTCTCCGGCCGACTCCACTCCGCGGCGATTCTGCAGAGCCGCTGGCCAGGGCCGTAGCCACCACCATTTGTGTCCTTGTATTTTGCCGTGATAAGCTACATAAATATTTACGTAGCCTATCACAGCAAAAAAAAAACAGCGAACGCAAATGGCAAATGGCCGCCATTTGCGTTCCTTTTGGGGGGGGGCCATGATAGGCCACGTAAATATTTACATGGCCTATCAAGGCAAAAGACATGGGCGCAAATGGTGGCCACTATGCCATTTGCGCCCCTCCCTTTTGCTGTAATAGCCTACGTAAATATTTACGTAGGTTATCATGGCCCCTCAAAAAAGGGAACGCAAGTGGCGGCCGCCGTAGCCGCCGCCATTTGTGTTCCCTTTATTTTGGCCATGATGGGCTACGTAAATACTTACGCAGCCTATCACGGCTTCCGCAGGGACGCAAATGGCGTCCCTGCATTAGCCATGATAGGCTATGTAAGTATTTACGTAGCCTATCACGCCTATAGCAAAGAAGCGAATGGCGGCCGCGGCCACCATTCGCAAAGCAGCGTGAACGGCAGCAGATAGGTGTCCCGTTTCGTGCGCCTTTCGCGGGGGTGGGGGGGCTTCATTCCGCCACGGATTTCGGGGGGCTGAATGCACTGGCATTCGGCCTCACTGAGATCCGTGGTGGAATTCTCTGACATCCCTAGAGATGACTGAGCCTGCCAAAGTTCGGACAGTTAGGTGTAGTGGCTTTTGTGCTAGCCACAGGTAAAATTGGCTTTTTCCAAGAAAATCTGTCAAAGTACAGAGCTGTAATTTTTTTGTGCTTCCACATAAATTCATGGAATTTAGGGACCTAGCAGGCCCTACAGAGCTGGCTGAACCAACCAAATTTCAGACAGGTAGGTTCAGTGGTTTTTGCACAAGCCATGTGTAAAGTTTCCTTTTCTCAAAGTCTAAAACAAAAAGTAAAAACTGCCAAGTCACCCAGGGGAGTAGAGATCCTAACCAGAAGGTGTTTAAGGTTACCATTAGGAGGTCACTATCCCTAATCTCTGGTGTAGGATTTTTCTGAGGTGCAAAAAACCTCTCTCCCTCTACTTTTCTTTTCTGTTCTTACATGCCTACTGTTGGGAGCTTGCCTGCAATAAATTTTGAAGAGGGAGAAGTGAAATACTGGTATTTCACACAGCATCTGATTTTACTGCCCTGAACTGGAATCTTTGGCTTCTGCAGAAGTTTAGTAGCTTCAGTACAGCAAAGGATCCAATCAGCCTCCACAAACTTCTTTCTCTTCCTCCACTTTAATTTCTCCTAAAGAGCTGTAGGACTCAAATAATCCCAAAGGGAGGGTTAGGACTATGTGGTGTCATGATCGAGAAACTGCTGGGGCTTTTAAATAGGTTCTACAGTTTTAAATATCTAGAAAAAGCCCTCAGCCACCTCACCTCATAAAGTTCATTTAAGTACGTGCAATGCTTGCAATCCTTGCAAACCCTGCACAGCCTCCTAAATTCCTCTGAAGTACTACCTCTCTGAAAGGAGCCACTTGGCTCAGGGAATTCTCTCTGCTCCGCCACCCATGCGCACATTTCCAATCACCATTCTTCTTTTCTTCTTCCCTCCCCTATCCTGTTCTTCCTTCCTTTCTCATCTTTATTCCACCCAGAGCATAACTTGGGGAATTCTTAAAGAGAATTCTCTTCGGCGGGCAAGAGAAGTTCTGAACTGTATTTGACTTTATACAAACAGATAAGAGGGTTGGCTTTTCTCCTTCTCCTCTCTCAGGTCTTTGAGAAGAGTGGGTTCACATGGTGGCAGAGAAACAAATCTGGGGCTCTTTTGTTTGTCAGTTGCCATTATCCAGCAATAGGAAGGGCTGCAGCTCAGTGGCAGAGCACATGCTTGGCATGCAGAAGATCCTGGGTTCAATCCTCAGCATCTCCAGGTAGGGCTACGAAAGAATCCTGCCTGAAACTTTGGAGAGCTGCTGCCAGTCAGCGTCAACAATTCTGGGCTAGATGGACCCAGGGCCTGACTCAGTATAAGGCAGCTTCCTATGTTCCTATGAACAGAAAGCTTTAATTAAAAAATAGGAATTTGGGGTTTGTTTTTTAAGTGGGGCAATAAATATTGCTAATTTATGCAATCCTATGTATGCCTACTCAGAAGTCCCATTATGTTTAATAAGGCTTACCCTCAGGAAAGTGTCCATAGGATTCCAGCACAAGTTACTTTTTCAGGGAGGTTTGCGCCTTGATGTTCTGCCTGTTTACTCAGAAATAAGTTGTTGTGAGCTTGGTACTGCTAGGGATGTACGAAAGTTACTTACCTGTAACAAAATTTGATTCGCGGTGGCGGGGAGGCGTTCCGTCCCTCCCCCCGAAATTCTGGCTGGGGGGGGAGGCGCTCTGTCCCTCCCCCCTGAAATTGTGGCCGGGGGGGGAGGCGCTCCATCCCTCCACCCCCGAATCCTGGCTGGCCGGGCCGCAAATGGTGGCGGCCATAGCCGCCGCCGTTTGTGTCTCTGCAGTCAGCCGTGATAGGCTACGTAAATGTTTAGATAGCCTATCAGGGCTGAGTAAAAAAAAAACACAAAACCCCGCGCGTACACAAATGGCAGCGCCCATGGGCGCCGTCATTTGTGTTCCTTATTTTGGCACGTCTAGTCTACGTAAACATTTACGTAGACTACGGCGAAAATAAGGGGAATGCAAATAGCGTAGACGCTACGCTATTTGCGTTCCCCTTATTTTCACCGTAGTCTACGTAAATGTTTATGTAGACTAGACGTGCCAAAATAAGGAACGCAAATGGCGGCGCCCATGGGCGCCACCATTTGCGTACGTGTGGTTTGTTTTTGTTTTTTTTACTCAGCCCTGATAGGCTACGTAAACATTTACGTAGCCTATCACGGTATTTTTTAAATACCTAGTATCTAGCCGTGATAGGCTACGTAAATCTTTACGTAGCCTATCACATTTTTTTGTTGTTGTTGTTTTTACTGGAAATGGCGGCGGCGGCAGCTGGTCGGAAGACCGGCCGCCGCCGCCACACCGCCGCCGCACCGCCACCGCCAGGAGGATTCGCCCAAGGTAAGTCCCGTCCCGGGGGGGTTGGGGGGGCAGACTGTTTCGCCACCAATTTTGGGGGGCCGAATGCGCTGGCATTCAGCCTTCCCGAGATTCATGGCGAAATTCTCTGACATCCCTAGGTACTGCAGGCTTAATACAGTGCCTACCCAATTCCATCTAATGAACTGAGTATCCTTTCAGCTCAGTCCTATGCATGTTTTGTCATTTGGGGGTTTGGGGTTGTTTTGCATGAACTCTAGCTTCACTGGTGAGGAAAAGGCACTTAGTACACGCTCAGAGTTTCTCCATAAATGAGCCCTAGTTTTGAAAACAAACTAATTGGCTGAATCCTGGTGAAGTCTTGGCACAAATGAAGTTATGGGGAGGAAGATACAATGAGAGCTTGTGCATAACAAAGAGGAGGTAGAGAGGAGTTGCACAAAACAAGACATCTGTTTTTATGAAGAGTTGCTGGGGGATAGTAGGATGAGGAGGGATGGTTGCATGGAGGGGAATAGAATTGGTAGGGGGAGAATGTAAGTGCTCAGTGGTGAAAGAAAAATATTCTGCACATGCTCAGAGTCACTCTATATTTAAGAACATAGGAAGAGCCATAATGCATCAGACCAAGGTCCATCTAGTCCCGCATTCACTGTTCACACAGTGGCCAACCAGATGCCCATAGGAAACCCACAAGCAGGACATGAGTGCAATAGCACCTTCCCACCCATGTTCTCCTGCTGCTAACATTGGTGAAATGTAAATAAATTCCAGTAATTCTAAATTTGCATGCATGTATATCCTTCAGAAACTTCACAGGTTTCTTTCCTGGGGGACACCTCTAATGACCTGTGCATTTTCATACAAATTTACCCAAAAACTATTGGGGAAGGGGTGAAGGGAAGGGAAAGCAAATCACTCCCTCCCCCAAATTGGAGAACTCTCCTTCCACATGAACTGCTGCACCTACCCTTCTGAAACTTTGCTGGTTTCTTACTTAGGGACAACTGTAGGCTGTCTGTAACTTTCAGAACAATGGTCCACAAAGAACACAGGGAGATAAGTATGTCCTCTTTTGGAGACCTCAAAATGTCAGGACCAGCCTTGCACAAAAACCCTTGTGGCTATCATTCTGAAATTTGGCAGATATGATCTCCTCTGATGGGGCAATGAATCCTGAAATGTTTATCCAGTTCTTCCAAGGAATAAAAATGCTATTGGCAGTTCCCTTTAAAAGAAAATCAAAATATAAACCTACACCTATTTTTCTGACATTGGGCAGGTGTATCCCCTTCTAGGGGGCTACTATGTGTCAGGGTGGAAACTGAGCCCATAGAGCCCCAGAGCAGTTCTGATTCTGAGGAAGAACAGCAATCCATGGGAGAGGAGCACGCTTATCTCTCACAAGCACAGCAGCTGGCAGAGATTCCTCCTGCCAGCATTCCTGAGAGAGATAGTGACCCTGGCAGTGAGAGAGCGCTGGAGGGGGGCTTGCTGAACGCTCGGCGCAGACGCAGGGAGCAGCGCCAGATGGAGGGCGCTGAAAGGAGGCGTACTGCTCATTTGGCACTCAAACAACGGTCGCGTCCTGAGGACCCAAGGGAAAGAGGGAGGATCTCTCCATAGCCCATAAGTTCAGAGTCTTCCCGTGCTTCTCCTTCAAACGGGGACCAGCTGCCTTACCTGGAGCTTAGGCTATCTACCTCAGTGCAGTTCCTTGCTTAGTCACTAGTGATTAGTATCTGTAAGAGCCATTAAGTAATAAAGGAATAAAGCCTTGGAAAGAATCCTCGTTGTCTGTGTCTTGAGTTGGCTATTGGAGGGGACTGTAAGAGGCAGCTAGGGCGCTCCTGACACTATGCCTGAAATTATCATCCAGTTCTGACCAAGAGAAAAAAGTTAAGAGGTGGGTCTTTTTTTTCCTAATTTCCCATGGTAGTGAACAGGAAGCATAAAGACTCCTTTTTCCAAACATTGACTCAGGTTTGGTGCTGAGCTGAAGTGGTCCGACTACAAACTGGCCACAGCACAAGCGGGGTGTTTTCCAAAATGCTGAATCGGGGTCTGAGTTGAAGTGTGTGTGAGGGGGGTCAGTGCACACTTCTTATGTATGTATGTATATGTATGTGTGTGTGTGTGTGTCTGTGTGTGTGTGTGTGTGTGTATATATATATATATATATATATATATATATTAGACGTGTGCTTAGACTCATATGCAAATTTGTGTTATGGGCCTGTGCCCCGGATCTTTTAATAACCAGCAATGCCCCTGCTCCACACTACAACATTTTGTTGCAGATCCCACTTGTTTAATTCAATTTGGTTTCTGTTTGAAAGGATGCTCTCCCTACCTGGCTAACCATAGTATCAAAGTACATTTGGCTTTTCTTTAATCAATAATGAGTGAGGAGGTGGGATTTTTACTGCACCACATGGCAAGGGAGGTTTATCGCTTCCCTCCCCAGCTGTGATCAAGACAACACCCCACCCCAGCCAGCTATGAGGCTTCAAAAAAAAGAAGTTTCCATTGGCAAGAATGGGAACTTTTTTTTAAGATGCATACTCATAAGGGGCTGGGGCTTTTCGTCCCAATCATGGCTGCAAAGGGAAAGGATAAACATCTCCTCCCTATGCACTGCAGTCCCAATAACAATCCCCTCCTTGCACTTGTAAGAAAAGCCAAAGATGTCACTGCTGCACACTACGCCTTCACGTGATGTGTAACTTGGCCCATAGGCAGAGTGAAAGCTCAAAGCAGAGCTCACTCTATCCACAACAAGGTGAGCATAATGAGCGGATTCTCTGTCTAACTGGCAGAAGTGGCTGTGTCACCCCATACAGTCACTCCCCCTAGTCCAATGCCTGGGGCTTGGGCCCGATCCATCGGGGAGGTAATGCTTTAACTTGCAAGAGGTGCACCACAAGAGGGTGCTGTTTCTGTGCTTGCACTGCCTCCAGGCTGACAGAAGCGATGGGAGCCAGGGGATTACAGCTGAAGAACAAAGGTTACAGGAAGAGATGTGCGCGTCTCCTTCCCTTGGGCCAAAAATATCTACAAAGGGTCTGTGAAAATGTAACGCCAGAAGGGCAATACGCACACCTCTTTCACAGCATCTTCCAATTGCTTGCTATCTATCTACTTCTCAAATAGGCACCTATTATACCTTCCAACATTATATTAGAACAGCAAGACGTGGATGTTATTTTCAAGAGACCCCGCGTGTCGTGGGAAGCAGAGCTCACCATGACCCCTCATCCCATCAGTGAGTGTCCAAAGTCAGTGTTCTTATTCTTGCCTTTCTAGTAACTGCCAGGAAAGAAAAGTAATTTAAAAACCTGCTCACATCTGCTTAAAATATGTGATGGAAATGTTGAGAGAAGGATTTAAACAGAGATCTGCAACATGAATACGTGTTGCTTACCAGAATCAAAATAGTCTTATGCCTACGAATTAATCTTTTTTAAGCCAAAGACAAACCCTTTTTAGAGATAATTTTAGCCCCCTGTTAATTTCAATTATGTTTTAATTTGTGCGGCACAGAGTTTATCATTTTTCTGTCCTAAAAATAGTTTTGAATACACTTTTTTTGTTGGCAGATGTTTTATCAGATCAGCAAATGCAAGCTTTGATGGCACACTGAGAAACTATTCTTTCAATAGGAATATTAGGATGAAATACCATTTCACTTGGTATGTGGGTCTTTGAGCTAGCTACTCTCTACACCTTTGGATTTTAGGGACGGAATCAAAATTGCCTACATATATGCATAACTAATTTCTACCAGTATTATTTGGGTTAAGGAGAGCAAAACCATACAAGGCACCATTTTTAGAATGGCCTGAATGGATAGAATTTTCATTTTAAAAAATAATGAGAGCTAAAATATTTAATATCTCAAAAATTGTGATCCATCTGAATGATGCCTTCTAGTGGGTTAGGCTTTTTATAGTCTTTTTTCACTTATTTAATATTAAGAGGCATATTTTGGGAATTTAAAGTGGGTCTGGCTTAAAAGAACTTTGCTGTGACCTACAAAGCCATTAGGGTATTGCAGAATGCTGAAAGTCTGCATGTGAAATGGCAGACTGGAATGCTGCCCACAAACAGATCTACTCACTAGACAGCACACTCAGGCTGCTTCCAGATGGAGGCCTCCTAGTATTACCAACCAGAAGCCTTGTGCAGCTATTTCATCTTTTCTTCCTTAAGGATTTTCCATGGTAAGAAAAAAGACAGAAGAAGTGGTGGGAAAATACAGGAAGGTTATGAGTGGAATATGTCATTGTCTGGGCCCCTGGTAAAATTCTATGAACGTTGGCGCAATAAAAGCTTCATCTGGAAACATCTCCAGTATATAATTTCTTCTGCATCATGATCATCACCGCGATCATCATCGCGATCATCACCACAATGCATATTTGAATACCACTTTTCCACGGTAAACCATGCTCAAAGTAGCACATAACATCAGACTAATAAAATATAACATTTCAAGATGCTTCAGTAGCAATTACAAGACAACAAAATTTACATAATCATACAAAATATTAACAAATAAACATTAAATGTAAACAATCCGCTGATACTAAGAGCCTTTCTACACAGGGCATTTACTGTGCACTTGTGATTCTTCAGTCACAGTAGTTTGCAGGTCCTTTACATGATGTTGTCATCCTCCAAGACCTCTCCCTTGCTTTGCAACCATTTTAGCATGTGTTTTTTTTCCTAACGAAAAGAGCCAGGGCCTGCAGGAGAAGCCACCACCACCACCGGGGAAGAGGTGTGCCTGCTGCTGCTGGGCCTGCTGCTGCCACCGCCGCTGCTGCCACCGCTGCCGCCGCTGCTGCCACCGCCGCCACCACCACCACCACCACCAGGCCTTCCCTGCAGACTTCTGCCTGGCAGACCGCCAGTCCCTGCAGGACCAGGCCCCCAGGTACGGAGCCAGCTGTGCTGCTTCCACCTGCCCCTCCCTGGAGGGGCTACATCAGCTGGCTGGCTGAGGTGGCCTGGGAGAGCCAGGGCCTGCAGAAGAAGTCACCACCACCGGGGAAGAGGTGTGCCTCCTGCTCCTGCCGCCGCCGCCGCCACCACCGCCGCCACCGCCGCCACCACCACCACCAGGCCTTCCCTGTGGATTCCTGCCTGGCATTATTTTTAAGGGAATTTTTAATTTTTTTTAATTGTTTGTTGTTGTTGTTGTTGTTGTTGCTGTTTTTCTGGGGGATTTTGTTGTGTTTTTAGGGGTGGGTAGCCTGCCTGATAGGCGGGAGTGAGGGGGCATGTGTCCACCTGATGGAGGCAGTGGGGGGAGTGTTGGGGGCCAGAACATACCGAGGCTGGGCGGTAGGCGCTGGCAGAGCGCTAGGGGCAGGCCATGCCAGGTAAGGGGAACAAGGGAGAGATGTGTAGTATCTGTCCCCTATTCCGGGCCTGTCCAGAGCCAAAGGATGGCTGGGGGAGGCGTGACCCCATCTTCTGGCCTTCGTTTGCTGCTCTGCAATGCCAGGTCTGTTACCCAGAAAACCTCCCTCATCCATGACATGATCCTGGATGAGGGTGCAGACCTAGCATGTATTATGGAGACCTGGCTGGCTGAGGCTGCTGCTCCAACCGTTGCAGCCATGTGTCCAGCCGGATTTTCGTATGCACAGCAGCCAAGGGCTGGGGATCGGGGAGGGGGAGTGGCTGTTATCTACCGAGAGTCCTTGGTCTTCACCAGACCGCCTCTCCGGGAGACCAAGGTTGCTGAGTGCATGTACTGGAGGTTGGGCCCGAAGGGCAGTCTGGGGATTCTGCTCGTGTACCGTCCACCCCGCTGCACGACTGACTCCCTGGCCGAGGTGCTTGAGGTGGTCTCTGATGTGCGTGTACAGTCCCCTAACTTATTGGTGTTGGGGGTAGGGATAGTGGAGAATTTCTCCATGACTCTCCGGGAGGCCGAATGCCAATGCATTCGGCCCCCCGAAATTAGTGGAGAAACGGTCCCCCCCCCCCGGAATGGGACTTACCTTTGGTGAATGTCCCTGGCGCTGGCAGCTCCCGGCGGCAGTGCGGCGGCGGTGCGGCGGCGGTGCGGCGGCGGTGCGGCGGCAAGGAGGATTCACGGCCAGAGGGACGGGGCGCCTCCCCCCTGGCCAGACTTTCGGCCGGAGGGACGGGGCGCCTCCCCCCCGGCCAGAATTTCGGTGGGGAGGGATGGGGCGCCTCCCCCCCCAAGAATTTTGGGGGGAGGAACGGAGCGCCTCCCCCCCACTGCGAAGCAAGCTGCGGAACCAGGTAAGGGACTTTTGTCCATCCCTAGTTGGGGGACTTCAACGTACATTCGGAGGCCATCCTCACAGGGGCACCTCGGGACTTCATGGAGACCATGGCCTCCACAGGGGTGGAGGATCCATTAAAATGGTCCGCCCCAGGCATCTTATGGATCCAAATGGATTCCTGAACGTGCTTGGGGATTCTCTGGGGGACGCCAACGGTCACTCGGTCGAGACCCTGGTGGGTGGCTGGAATGCCGCAATCACTGGGGCATTAGATCAGGTGGCTCTGAAACGCCCTCTCCCCCATGGTTCAATCCGTGGTTACGAGCTCTGAAACAGGAGGTGAGACGGCTAGAGCGCCGGTGGCGGAAGTCTCGCTCCAAAGACGATCAGACACAGGCTAGAGCTGTATCTTCAGCCTATCATGTGGTGGTGAAGACAGCAAAAAAGGAATATTATGCTGCCTCTATCGTGTCTGCAGAGTGCTGTCCCAGGAGGCTGTTCCAAGTGGTCCGGAGCCTGGTTGTTCCTGTGGCTCCTGAACCACTGGAGTATTCTAAGGCCTCCTGTGAGGCCTTGGCAAGGCACTTTGCAGATAAAATTGATTGGATTAGGTGTGTTACTCTGCACGCTGTGGATACAGTTAGTGAGCAAGAGGCGGCCTGTGGCAAACCGGTTTTGTGGGATCGGTTCCAGCTTCTTCCTCCTGATGAAGTGGACAAGGTGCTTTCATCTGTACGGCCGACCACCTGCTTACTTGATCCTTGCCCATCTTGCCTCATTATGGGCTGCAGAGAGAGACTGGATGAGGGGATCAGGGTGGTGGTGAATGCCTCCCTTGAGGAGGGAGTGATGCCATCAGCCCTCAAGGAGGCAGTGATAAGACCGCTCTTAAAGAAGCCCTCCTTGGATCCTCAAGTTCTGAACAACTTTCGCCCAGTCTCAAATCTGCCATTTTTGGGCAAGGTGATAGAGAGGGTGGTGGCGATGCAGTTGAAGGCACACTTGGAAGAAACTGATTATCTAGACCCATTTCAGTCAGGTTTTAGGCTTGGGCATGGGACAGAAACGGCCTTGGTCGCCTTGGTAGATGATATGAGGAGGACTTTGGATAGGGGTGAATGCTCCTTCCTTGTTCTCCTCAACCTCTCAGCGGCTTTTATACCATTGACCACGGTATCCTCCTGGACTGCCTGGAGGGGTTGGGCATTGGAGACACCATATTGCGGTGGTTCTGGTCCTTCCTCTCCGGCAGGTACCAGAGGGTAGCACTGGGAGAGGAGGTTTCGGACCCGTGGCCACTCACTTGTGGGGTGCCACAGGGTTCCATCTTCTCCCCGATGCTATTTAACATCTATGTGAAGCCGCTGGGGGCTATCATCAGGAGGTTTGGGGTGCAGTGTCATCAATATGCGGATGACACGCAGCTCTGCCTCTCGTTCAAATCTTCACCAAGGTTGGCCGTAGAATCCCTGTCCAAATGTCTGGAGACGGTGAGTGGCTGGATGGGGAGGAATAAGCTGAAGCTGAACCCTGACAAGACCGAGGTACTTTTGGTGGGAGACAAGAGGAGGCTGGGGGATGTTGACCTGGTGTTGAATGGGGTACGGCTACCCTTGAAAGACCAGGTCCGCAGCCTGGGGGTCATTTTGGACTCCCAGCTGTCCATGGAGGCTCAGGTGTCAGCTGTGAGCCGGACAGCGCTGTACCAACTCCATCTGATACGGCGGCTGTGCCCCTTCCTTCCCGACCATCTGCTCCCATCAGTAGTACATGCCCTGGTCTTCTCTCGTTTAGACTACTGTAATGCACTGTACGTGGGGTTACCCTTGAAGATGGTTCGGAAGCTGCAGCTGGTACAGAACGCGGCGGCTCGCCTGATTAAAGGCAGCCGCCGGCGAGATCACATCACTCCAGTGCTGAAGGAGTTGCACTGGTTACCAGTTGTTTTCCAGGCCAAATTCAAGGTGTTGGTTTTGACCTTTAAAACCTTATATGGTTCCAGCCCAGCCTATCTTAAGGAGCACCTCCAGCAACACCAGGCAGGCCGCTTAACAAGATCAGCCTCGGATGGCCTTCTCTCTGTCCCATCAGCCAGGACAGCTAGACTGGTGGGGACGAGGGAGAGGGCCTTTTCTGTGGTGGCCCCCACTCTGTGGAACTCCCTCCCTAGGGAACTCCGCCATGCCCCCTCTTTAATGAGCTTCTGTCGTGCATTAAAAACGTGGCTGTTCAGGCAGGCATTTGGCATGGGTTAGGGTATTTTAGAAAATGTTTTTATTGTAGAATTTTATTGTTTTAAATTGTTTTATTTATGCTGTACATCACCCAGAATGGCTGGGTGACCAGCCAGATGGGCAATTAATAAATTTAATAATAAAATAAATAAATAAATAAATAACGAGAAAAATCTGGTATTTCTGTGAATGATGGCATGAAACTCTAGTGTATTTCCACAATTCCACTATACCACAGCACCATCTAGTGGTTGTGTAACAGAACTTATAGAAAGGCACAGAGAAAAAAAACCTTGGAAAAAAACCTGGATAAAGGAACCATGCTTAATCCCACAAAGAATCTGGAAGCAGAAGCCTTGGTAAAGTGGCAGGTTAAAAGCCTCATGTAGAAAAGCACTAAGGCCTAACACCAGATTTTAAAAAAAAAAAAACATAATCCAAATAGCAGCAAAAATAAGACATTTTATCCAAGACTAAAACTTGTCCCAGCATCAACCCCTTAACTCTGATGATCTCTAGACACCTTCAGCAGTAGACGTAGCCTTTGTAGCTAGGGTCAGGCAGAGTCCTGCCTTCCCAGGTCTTGCTGACTTGCAACTAGATGGTCAAGTGATAAAAGGAAGCACTTTGTGGGCATCTACCCACAAAGACCTGCTCCAACCAGCCATCTTTCCCTTGCTATGTCTTTTGACCCCTTTATATTCCTATACTCAGGCTGGCAAGTTCATACTGCAAACACTCTAGCCCTATGCAAGTGTTCAGGTCTAAACGTGGGGAGGGAATATGACTGCATATATAAGCCCCACTCCTGAAACCCCTATCTCCTAGGGATGTCATAGAATTTCGCCATGAATCGCGGGGAGGCCGAATGCCAGCGCATTCGGCCCCCCGAAATTGGTGGCGGAATGGTCTGCTCCCCCGCCCCCCCCCCCCCGGGATGGGACTTATCTTGGGCGAACCTTCCTGGCAGCAGCGGCTGCGGCGGCCGGTCTTCTGACCGGCTGCCGACGCCGCTATTTGCAGTAAAAAAAAAAAAAACATGATAGGCTACGTAAAGATTTACGTAGCCTATCACGGCTAGATTTTTAAAAAATACCGTGATAGGCTACGTAAATGTTTATGTAGCCTATCACGGCTGATTTAAAAGAAAAGAAAAAACCACGCGTACACAAATGGCGGCACCCATGGGCGCCGCCATCTGTATTCCTTATTTTGGCACGTCTTAGTCTACGTAAACATTTACGTAGACTAAGACGGCGAAAATAAGGGGAACGCAAATAGCGTAGACGCTACGCTATTTGCGTTCCCCTTATTTTTGCCGTCTTAGTCTACGTAAATGTTTACGTAGACTAAGATGTGCCAAAATAAGGAAGGCAAAGCATAGTATAGCTATTTGCATTCCCCTTATTTTCGCCGTCTTAGTCTACATAAATGTTTACGTAGACTAAGACGTGCCAAAATAAGAAACGCAAATGGCGGCGCCCATGGGCGCCACCATTTGCGTACGAGCGTTTTTTTTTTCTTTTAAATCAGCCGTGATAGGCTACATAAACATTTACGTAGCCTATCACGGCTGACTGCAGGGACGCAAATGGCGGCAGCTACGGCCGCCGCCATTTGCGAAGCCAGCTGGCCAGTATTTGGGGGGGGGGAGGGATGGAGCACCTCCCCCCCAGCCAGAATTTCGGGGGGGAGGGACGGAGCGCCTCTCCCCCACCGCGAATGTCACCCTTCAAAAAGGTAAGTGACTTTCGTACATCCCTACTATCTCCTCAGTCCCCTCCCCCCTTCCCCTGATAAAGGAGGGTTCAAGGTTGCAGGGAGGCTTCTATTCATGTACAAGCAAATGCAAGCAGAAATCCCTCCAGCTCTCCCCAGTGCCCACTCAACACTAGAATGTTGGGGATGGGGATGCTGGGGCAGGGCTAGTCTGCACACCCATGTGCCCTCTCCACTTTTAGCCCTCACATGAGCAGGCTGAACATCTACCTAGGGCTTCTAAGAGCAGCGCAAAGAGAGGTAAATCACACAAATGAAAGAAACGAAATGGGCTAATGATGCTATAAGGCACAAGGAAGCTGCCTTTTATTGAGTTAGACCATTGGTCCATCTTGCCCAATATTGTTTTCTCCAGCTGCTGCTGTATACCACCACAAGCAGTGGTATTTTTCAAGCGCTACATGCGATCCTTAAACTGGAGACACTAGAAACTCAGTCCTAGACCAGGGGGTTGAACCTCCTGAAGCCTGAGGGCCAAATTCCAGGGGCGGGGCGGGCCAAAGGCCAAAGAGGCAAGGCCAAAAATACCAGCATGTTTTGCCTTAAAGCTCTCACTGCCAGTAAGTAAGCCTTAGGAGAGGCATTTCAGCCTTCAAGAATGAGGGAAAAACCGCACAAAAGCCAGGAAACCACCAAAATCATTGGAATTTGAAGGAAAGGAGGCATTGCTATCTGGGGAGTGCTGGACTGGGGCCCTGGGGGGGGGGCAGTGGTTTTGGCCTAAGATTTTGCACCCCTATCCTAGACCAAAGCATGTGTCCTGTCACCAGTCTATGGCCCATCCCTGGGGGCAGCTTTAGGCAGCACACACGATATATGTCTTTGTGTTGTAACACTAAGGGAACTAACACTTGAATCTTAGAACTCTAGCAACTGAATCGTGTGTCTACACTGCACATACCACTTCCTAGACTCTTCAGAGGTTATCCTCATCAAGCAGTTAGTTTGAGTTACACATTTCAAGATTTGGCAGGGGCGGGAGGGGTTCCTACCTGTTTGTTTGCACTGATCCCCAAGAGAAACAATTATAAGCCAAGAATAAGAAGCAGTAATTAAAAGCGGAAATAGAGGACTATTAAGACAAGGGAAGAACAGATGCAGAGAAGCAAAATGGTTTTGAGTCTTGGACTCAGGCCAAAAGCTTTGTGCAGTGCTACCAACAACAATAATCCCACCTGCCAGTTTGTTCCAGGCTCAACTGATATAATCATTATGTTTTAAATAAAATGCAGTGCACACATGTGCCCCAGCCATACACCATGCTGAATTCTTCTTTCATCAGAAAGAGTAAATAATGAGCAGTTAATAACAGTGTT
This sequence comes from Heloderma suspectum, assembly GCF_057233095.1. NCBI lineage: Eukaryota > Metazoa > Chordata > Lepidosauria > Squamata > Helodermatidae > Heloderma > Heloderma suspectum. Next base: position 243,610,663 of record NC_139459.1, on the reverse strand, counting down.
TCTGCATGAAATCTCCCAATAGATAGAACCATCATTCTGAATTTACCATGGCCTGCATCACAAATGTTCTTTGAAACCTCAATTGTGATTCAATATCCATTGCACTAACCACTAGACAAAGCTGTTAAACGTTTTAAAATCTAATGCATAAGCAACAAATGTGGCAAATGAATCAGTACAATTGTATTGCATAGACTAACACACACATAGAGATCACAGCACAACAGCTATAAAAATGAGTGGGTTTGATGGTGGCTTTGTTTGTTTGAAGCCTAAGTTGTCATTTCTTCCTTGAGCAGCTCACAAAATAAATGGACAAGATATATGAAGGACAGGAGGAGAGACTAGAGTGATGAGAGAGAAAATTAGCCCTCTACAAAGCTGGAACCAGACATTTTGTGGTGTATGTGAGGAAGGGAGGGTGGTAAGGCCGCAAGGTATAATTAAAGAGCATCCAGAACATAAATTCAGGTAGCCCAATATGTTTGCATTTATTCTTAGAGTGCAATTAATTGGGATACTGCCTGCACATGTTTCCTTTTATCTCTACAAGGAAAAGGGCTAGAAACTCACTTGTTAGAACGAATGCTAAAAACTCAAATGGGGCCAACTGCACACCCTTGCCCCCTCCAGTAACTACATCCCTGTTACTCCACACAGCAGGCTTTGGAAGAATTCCCATCTACATTCTTTCATTCAACATTCAATCACATACTTTGCCACATACCTTTCACATCCAGGTAATTAATTTCATTCCTTGTCAAATGTTCCACATAACAAAAGCTTGAGGTGTTTTCAGTTTATACTTGGCTTGCTTATGATTCTATGATTCTTTAAAGATTGCTCCTTAGATTATAGTTCTCAGTTGAATTATATGTTTGTGATAGGAAAAGGCCAGATTAAGTCACATTTGATCAGTTTGATCTTCCACATATTCACATAAAAGTATTATGGCTTTTTCCCTTCCTTCTATAATATAACATTCACATTTCCACAGAAAATGCCAAGTGTCACAAGTACCTTTCTACAGTATACACCCATCCGTTCTTGCTGTTATTTAAGCATAACAGCAGCTATGTTGACAAGTACTACACAAAGCTTGTATTACCTTTTTGAATTCTCCAGTGTTTCTATATTCACAGAGCATCATGTCAAAGAAGATTGGGATGGTTGCTTTCCGTAGCTCAGCTTCAGGAATAAGGGTCATTTCTAAGATTGGTCCAACCATCCCTGGAATAAAGCGGATTTTATTCTGCCCTGGAACAAAATGCAAAAGGGAACATCAAAAAGAGGAGAACATTTATAAAGAGATAATTTGTTGCTATTAAAATACTGTTCAAACATATCCCTTTTAATAATAGGTTTATAGTTATTTTTCTTTCTGAATTCATTAAAAAAAACACCTTTAAGCGACTGTCGATTCCAGCCATTGTCATTTTGAAAACAAATGATAGCTCCTTCCAAAACATCAACAAATGCATTTTCACATCAGTTCTATAGATCTTCTATTTTCTATCGCAACACAGGAATCATGTGATGATTTCCAGCATGGCAAAAGTACTGAATCAGCCATAGGTCAGTGTGAGAGAGCACATGCTTTGCATGCAGACGGTCCCAGGTTCAGCCCCCAGCATCTCCGGGTAGGGCTGGCAAAGAATCCAGCCTGAAACTCTGGAGAGCTGCTGCCTGTCAGTGGCAATAATACTGGGCTGGACCAATGGTCTGCCTCACTGTACAGAGGCTTCCTATGTTCCTAGTGCAGGGTCATCACAGGCTGCACCATTCTAGCCAATTGCTAATAATATGGCACTTCAGTAAATTAACCAATTAGTTTCTAGCTTCTTTTTCCAATCACGGTTTGAGGAATTCTGAACATTCTCTACCTCAAGCTTTCCATAGGCTTTCCATCTCCTCATCCAGGTATTAAGAGCTGGTGCCAGGTAGTAGGTTGAGAACATGAATAATGACCTGGATGTTTGTGGTTCAAATTTCAGCCATGAATTGACATACAAGCCCCTTCCTCCCTTAGCCCATTCCTTGTGTAGAATCATTGGTTTTCTTTTCACAGATGTGCATATATGAAGTTCTTTGAGCAGTTTGCAAAAATCATAATATAATATATATGCTATTATAATATAAAGTATGTCATATCACATTATTTAAATAGTGTTATCATCGTTATTGTGGCCGTTTTACATAGGGCTCAGTTTTGCAAGGCCTTAAACCTGCACTGCTACCATAGTGCATTCCCAATTCCAGATGCTAGGTCTAATAGCAACTCAAGCAATCAAGTCAGACAGCCAAATGAATGCAGACTTTCACACACAGTCCATGTTCCAGTTTCAAATGTCTCACTGCTGAGGATGCTTGGAAAAGAAAATAAGTGGGAACAATATATTTTCTCACCCCTTCTCACCAAAACCAATCTATCAAAGAACATTTTACAGTAGCCATTTGACATGTTCTCTTGTCTTCGTCACAATGGACAAAACTTATCTGCCTTCATTCCTGGATGAATAATGTCAACCATTAGAAAGCTCAGAATAGAAACAGTGTCCTGGTAACTCTATTATGGATTGACTGCACAATGACTTAAAAGCCACATGAAATAAGGAGCCTTAGGAGACATTTGCAATTATGACAGACAATAAAAAAATGAAGTAATGAGTTTGCAAATGTCATTCCTAGCAGAAAAAAACAGGGTTCATATATTCTTCAAATATGGCTTTTTGCAGGACAAAATAAAATGCAGAAAGGCTCAAATTATTTGTCTGTCAGCTTTTAAAGTCCATCCTCAAGCAATGCTTAATAATGTCTAATGCTTCAGAAAAGGCAGATGAAATAACCATTACGTTGTGGTCTGCTTTTGGTTTGATTTACTGTATTAGAGACTGGCAGAAGGCACCACGTAATGCAACAGAAAAACAGCATTTCCCTGAGTAAGCTGGACTTAGTTTTTCAAAGTCTCATTTCCCAACTTGTAATCTATAGAGCTGCATGCTTGTATAAGTTGAATGGATAATAGGGACTAATTTAGTTGCTTAGATCTATCAGACCTCCTGCCCCCGCCCCCATAATTAAACCTCTGGCTACATGTACATTTCCCACTGTGAAGCAAATAGCCATGGGGGGGGGATTTGTTTGGGGAAATGGTGCAGGGAAAACCCGCCCCCAATACTGTGTCTCTGATCTCTCCTTCCTCCCCCAGCTGCTTTTAATCTTTATTTAAAACTGTGGGAGATTTTAGTTACTTGGACATCATTTATATGCTATGCATCTAGAAGATTATTGATGGACACACTGAAATGTAGCTAAATGCAGATGTATTGATTTAGGCAAATAGGGATCATATAAGGAACTTTTACTGTTGAAGATGCTAATACAAATGGTGAAAGAAAAATGTGTTAAGTAAACACTTTTTTGCCCCCTAGAGACAAACCTACACAACAACATTTCCCCTTTATAATCATAAAACTTCAATGGTTTTAAAAAACATTTGTGGAACAGGAATCCTGTTCTTTTTCTTTTCAACTGGATATTAAACAGCTGCTATCACAATTTTCATTGTTGTTGTTTTTTAAATCTCAGCAGCTGACATTAGTAATCTGTACACAAAACTTTATTTGCTTTAGTATCTTGTTTAGAACCAACTGAAATAAAAATTACAGTCTCATCTGGGTGCAAAAATAGGAATAACAATGAACAACTATAAAAATTAGTGTTGGTTCACTAAATTACTTCTTCACATGTTTATACGGTATACCTAAGAAAAGTTTCTCCATCTGCACATAAGCGAGTAGGCACATTTGAATACAAACGCTTGTTAGTAAACAAAATCACAAGTGGCAGGACATGTAACCCTATTGCACAGGAACATATGCTGAGGCTACAATCCTATACACGTGTACCTGGGAGTAAGCCCCATTGAAATGATTGAAAACACTGAATTGGGGCTTACTCTGAGTAGACATGTATAGGATTGCACTGTTAACGTAGACTAGCATCCTTAATACAGTTAGTTTTGCCCTGCTTTGTTCCTTATTCTTGACTGCTTTTTACCTTTTAATTAAGTGGAAACCCAGGGATGAAGTGATAACACAGGGGCCACTCTGGGTTAAATCCAAGGTCACGCTAGCAGATGTCTGCTAGCAACAACATGACTTTCTCCTTCTCTCCTCCCTGCTGCAGCCCTCTGCACCACCAGAAAATCTGCTCCGGAGCAGTTTCCCTCCCTTCCGGAGCAGATTTTCAGGCAACACGGGAGCTGCAGGGAAGGTAGAATCCCCTCCCCGCCCCCGTTTCGCTGACAGAGCTGCTTCCATCAGGAGAATGACACCACTGGATATAACCATATATACTGTTCTTTCAGGTACTTGCTTTGTTTTGTGATGGCTTCTTTTGCACACACACTGTGAGAAAAGCATGAAAAGGCCAGAAAACACTTACCATAAATTATCGTTATCGCCTGAGCCAGCTCACACTTGAATTCCTGCCGACTGTGGTATAACTGAGTCATGACCAAACTTAGATTTTTCAGCCCTGCTCCCCACCTTTTCCCCACTCCTCCACAGGTTTGGACATCCAAGTACTATTTAATTTGTGTGGGAACTGGGAATCCAAATACCCTCTCTGCTTCTGAATAGAACATTTTAGTCCTTCTGAATTGGCTATGTATGAATAAGGCAAAAGGGAATGCTAATGTGATAAAGGGAATACAAATCCTAAATGAGAAGAACTGTTTCATCTGGGGGAGGGGGTGCGTGTGTGTTTGCTAGATAATAATAAATGAAAAGCTGTATTACCAGCCCTAGATTGCAATCAGTATCAAAAACATACACCCTTTTCCCTGGACAGGAGCTCATTTTCCTAAAATGACAGCAAGACACAGAAGCTGGAGCAGAAAAGCAGTGCCCTTTCTGGAAACTGACACCCAAAGTGAACTAGTTCAGGATGGTCAAATTGCAAATAAGAATGCAGGCATTTAGTAACCAAATCATAAACCAAGTCTAATCAACATCTCATCTTATTGGAAATGTTCCTCCAGTAGAAGAGGTGTTCAGTGAACAGCTGTCTTTCTGACTGCACTTACTTACCAAGTTTGTACCACATGTCACGTATAGCAAAGCCAATTAAGCATCTCATGTCTCCATATCTATAAGGGAATACAGAAAATATTATCAAAGCTTTGTTGTGTAAATGAGAAGAAAGGGTACTTTTTAAATGATTAAAAAAAATAGACTTACTTGTTCAAGATCTTAATGCACTTTGCATGAGAGAATTGTTCTAGCTGCAAGGAATCCTGGGTGATAAAAGCCACTGCAAGATGAAAATAGTTGTTCCACAGCTGTAAATTGAACAGAAGACAGAACACTGAATAGTTGTAATGGGTTTCACCTAAAAAGGAAGGTGATATTAAGCTGTGTGAAACCTTAATAATTTATTAAGGCAGCCAGCAGAAGCAGTGCAACATTTTAATATTTTGCAAAGTTGTACCCTGTTATTACCTTGCAATTAGAATAAAGGCAAGAGTGTGATTTTTATACCTGCTAGCCTGCATTCCCTCAGTAGCATCAGAAGATTCATATGGGGTTCATTAGCTAATAACAATAAACCACAAGTTACAGCATTGCCTGTGAAATTGTGCATATCCCAAGTTAATCACAACTTCCCAGATCCAAACAACCAGTGTAATTATATTCTGTTATGGTGGCATAACTTAACCATAGCTTTGTAGAAAAAAAAAAAAAAACCCCTCGGTTTGATTTTCATGAATTTAGGTTCTATAAGAGCAAGAGTAAAATATGACAAGGATTAACTTCTACTCATGTCAAGTCATTCACAAACCCTCCCTTTATAGTTTAGTCTTTCAAAGAGCTCTGAATTCTGATGGCCTCATCCTCATAGTCACTGGAGATTTATTTTTATTTTCATTTTTATATTTATATCCTGCCTACCTCCAAGGAGCCCAAGGTGGTGTACAGGATCCCTCCTCCTCCTCTCCATTCTGTTTTCACAACAACTCTGTGAGGTATTTTAGGCTGAGAGTCTGTGACTAGCCCAAAATCACCAAAGCTTCATGGCAGCAGAGTGGAGACTAGAACCCAGGTCTTCACAGTCCTAACAATTGCACCACACTGGCTGTCCAGATGAATGGATGGAAATCTTATCCACCTTCCTTCAGTGAGGAAAACCATAAAGATACATTTTGATGGAATTGTCGGGGCAGAATTTGTCCCTAGTTTACTGTATCAATATAGAAATGTCTTTATAATTAAAAAAAAATACTTAAAATGTCAAAATTAGCTACACAGTGATCAAAGCAGTTCTTTGGTGCCAAAAACACACAGGAATAATAAGGTTTATTGTGGAGATTCCTCCATGCAAAAAAGACACCCAAAGATGACCCTGTTTTTAAAATCTTCCAGTAATCTATACATTGTGGTTAACATTTATTTCCATATAACTATATGCACTTCAATTGACAACACATGAATTAGTTGATACTGTACATGTTATGTCTTCCTGCAGAGTAATCAGGGTTTAAATACTAACACAGGGCAGTATTATTTATAACATTAACATCTAAACATCACCCCAGCTCATTCAGCAATCTAGAATAATTGTTAACTCCAGATAAATTTACTCCAGTTTTTGCCTTATTAAAATGTATAGAAGATTACATTCACTGCCATGAACTTCTGATAAACTCAAGAGGGATCATAGCTAATGATATATAGACATTTGAATTTAAAATATAAACTCCCTTACTTAATAGAAATACACCATATTAATCACTGACAACCCAATCTTTCCCCATATTTGCCAAATGGACATCTGTAAAAGCAAATGACAGCTACAACTCTGGCTTCAGCTTATTGAAATGAGCATGCCTAGCTGAAGCAAACCTGGATATTTCAAAAGCAAGGGGACAGTAGAATCTGAAATGATATTTGGGATGTCAGTTGGTAGAGAGCAAGGTGTGTAGAAGGGAGTTGGCTCCCATCAGAATCTGTTGAACACCTGAGGGAAATTGCTTGGGGGCAGGACCTCAAATCATCGGCCAGGAAGGAAAGCATGCTATACAATGTAGCGCTACCTGTACTCTACAATCAGCATCTGAGGCCCTCCTCCGAGTGCCTTCTCCGAGGGAGGTTCAGAGGATGGCAGCAAGGGAGAGAGCCTTTTTGGTGGTCCCCCCCCCAATGTGTAATGCTTTTCCCAGTGAAACCTGCCTAGGGCCAACATTGTCACCTTTTCAGCACCAGGTTAAGACTTTCTTCTAATCCCAGGCATATGATGGGCATTTTAATGCATCAGTTGAAATGTTTGGTTGTCACTTATATTTTAATTGTTTATGGGGTTTGGTATTTTAGTAGAAAATGTTTTAGCTGTTTCAATTTTTTTATGTTTTAATCTTGTGGTATGTCACCTTGAGACTTTTTAAAAGAGAAATAATAATAATAATAATAATAATAATAATAATAATTCCTTAGACCTACAACTCAGGTGACTGGAAAGAGCACAGGACAATGGCTAGAAAGCTGTAGCTGTGCAAAGCAGTGGCCAAGGCAGACCTGGCTGGAAGTGAGGAGCACAGAGGCATGAAGAAATGTGGACACTCAAGTCTTCATTGCTTAAAAATGGGTTTCAACATCTACTAATAGTCTGAAGTCTGGAACTGGTGCTTTCAAGCATTTTTTTAAAGAATCATTTACAACTTGGAGAAGAAAGCAAACTGAGCCAACTTTGGGCAAAAGCAGGAGAAAAAACGGTAGTAAAGAACTAAATTGATAAAGCAGAAGAAAGGCTGCTGAAAAGTATGAGAAAACTTATCAAATATATGACATGTTTCATGTGTGTTTGATGCATGCATGCATTTCATTTCAATACTGCCCAAAAGCTGAATCACAGAATCACAGATTTGGAAGGAACCTCAGAGATCATCTAATCCAACCTCGTGCTCAATGTAGGCTCTCTGCAGCAGGGTGCAGCTACTGCATCCCTAACAGATGGCCATCCAACCCCTGCTTAAATACTTCCAGCGAAGGACAACCCACCACTTCTTGAGGCAATCTGTTCCACTGCTGACAACAGTTCTCATTGTTAGAAACGTTCCTCTAACGTTAAGCCAAAAACTGCTTCCCTGCATTTTCCGCCTGTTGGTTCTAGTTCTGCTCTCAGGAGCAACAGAGAACAATTCTGCTCCATCCTCTGCCGAACAGCCTTTCGGATATTTGGAGACCACAAACACGTTCCCCTTTAATTTTCTCTTCCCCAGGCTATACGCAGCTCTTTCAATAGTTCCTCACAGGACTTGGTTTTCAGAACATTCATCATCCTGATTGCTCTTCTCTTGAAACACTCCAACTTGTCAATCTCGTTCTTAAAACTGGGTGCTCAGAACTGGACCTAGTACTCCAAATGTGGCCTGACAAATACAGAATACAGTGGAACTATTACCTCCTGTGATCTGGACACTTCTTTTGTTAACACAGCCCAAAATTGCATTAGCATTCTTAGCTGCCGCATTGCACTGCTGGCTCATATTCAGCTTGTGATCCACTAAGGCACCTAGGTCCTTTTCACATGTACTTTACATTTACCTCTGTTGAATCTCATCTTGCTAGATTCAGCCCAGTGTTCCAGTCTGTCTAGATCCTTTTGAATCTTCATCCTGTCTTCAATAGTGTTGGCTATCCCTCTTAGCTTCATATCATCTGCAAATATGATCAGCAACCTGTCTACACTCTCATCCAAGTCAGTTATAAAAACGCTGAACACCACAGGGCCTAAGGACAGAGTCCTGACACACTCCTCTTGAGGAGGATGCTGAGTCATTCATTAGCGTCTGTTGAGTACAGTTGTCCAACCAGCTGTGGATCCACCTAACTGTAGTATTGTCCAACCCACATTTTACCAATTTGTCAACAAGGATATCATGCAAAACCTTGTCAAATGCTTTGCTTAAATAAAGATATACTATGTCCACAGCAATCTCATGATCTACCAAACTAGGAACTTTATCAAAAAAGGAGATAAGTTTGGTCTGACATGAATTATTCCTAACAAACCCATGTTGATTTCTAATAATCAATACATTATTTTCTAGATGCTCACAGACTGATGGCGTAATCCTGTTTGAGAATTTTGCACAGTATTGACATCAGGCTGATGGGTCCCTAGTTTCCTGGATCTACCTTTTTCCCCTTCTTGAAGATGGAGACATTTGCCCATCTCTAGTCTTCCAGCACCTCACTTGTTCTCCAGGAGTTCTCAAAATTACAGACAGCAGCTCTGAAATAACTCCCGCAAACTCCTTCAGCACCCAGGGATGTTTCATCTGGCCCTTGAAACTTGAACTCATTTACTATAGCTAAGTGTTCTCTAACCATGTCCTTATTTATTCCGGGGCTGCATATCCCTCCATATATCATTTGTTCTACTTGTCCCAGATTGAACACAACTCCCTTATGTAAAAGACTGAGGCAAAATAGGAGTTGAGTAGTTCTGCCTTCTCTCCGTCACCTACTAACAATTCACCTTCTTCCCTAAACTGACCTTTTCCTTGATCTTCTTATACCTAATGTAGCCAAAGAAGCCCTTTTTGCTGTTTTTAGCATTCCTCACCAGCCTCAGCTCACTCAGGCCTTCACCATCCTGACACCATCCTTACAAGTTCAGGAATTTTATTATACTTTTCCTTGGTAATATGTCCATCTTTCTGTTTCCTATACATGATCCTTTTGAGGTTCAGCTCATCAAAGAGCTCCCTGTGCAGCCACTCAGGCTTCTTTAAATGTCCCCAATTTTCCCTTCTCCCTACCTCTATCTTTACCCAACAGGGCTTCCATTCAGTCAGAATCATGACTTTCCACAGATGTATATATTTCTTACATATAATGCTACATCCCCTCCCTTCCTATTGGATATATTCATTTTGAACAAGGTATACCACTCAATGGCTATATTCCAGTCATGACGTAGGGATGTATGAAAGTCTCTTACCTGTATCGAAATTTGATTTGCGGTGGGGGGGAGGCGCTCCATCCCTCCCCCCGAAATTCTGGCCGGGAAGGGAAGCGCTCCGTCCCTCCACCCCCGAATCCTGGCCGGCCGGGCTGCAAATGGCGGCGGCCATAGACGCCGCCGTTTGTGTCCCTGCAGTCAGCCATGATAGGCTACGTAAATGTTTACGTAGCCTAGCACGGCTGAGTGGGGAAAAAAAAAACCACGTGTACGCAAATGGTGGCACCCATGGGCGCCGCCATTTGCGTTCCTTATTTTGGCATGTCTAGTCTATGTAAACATTTACGTAGACTACGTAAACTTACGTAGACTATGTAGACTTTCGCCATAGTCTACGTAAATGTTTACGTAGACTAGACGAACCAAAATAAGTAACGCAAATGGCGGCGCCCACTGGCGCCGCCATTTGTGTACACACGGTTTTTGTTTTTGTTTTCAGTCAGCCGTGATAGGCTACATAAACATTTATGTAGCCTATCACGGCTGACTGCAGGGACGCAAACGGCGGCGGCTACGGCTGCCGCCATTTGCGTTCCCGGCTGGCCGGGATTCGTGGCGGGAGGGACGGGGCTCCTCCCCCCCGGCCAGAATTTCGGGGGGGAGGGGGGGCGCCTCCCCCCGGCCAGAATTTCGGGGGGGGAGGGACGGGATGCCTCCCCCACCGGCCAGAATTTCAGGGGGAGGGACGGAGTGCATCCCCCCCACTGCGAAGCAAATTTCGTCAAAGGTAAGTGACTTTCGTACATCCCTATTAGGGATGTACGAAAGTTCCGCCACGGATCTCGGGGAGGCTGAATGCCAGCGCATTCGGCTCCCCAAAATTGGTGGCAGAACGGCCCCCCCGCCCCCCCCCAGGATGGGACTTACCTTAGGCGGATCTTCCTGGCGGCAGCGGCGGTTCAGCAGTGGCAGCTGCGGCGGCCTGTCTTCCGACCGGCTGCCACCACCGCCATTTCCAGGTAAAACAAACAAAAAAAGTGATATGCTATGTAAAGATTTACGTAGCCTATCACAGCTAGATTTTAAAAAAACACAGTGATAGGCTACGTAAATGTTTACGTAGCCTATCATGGCTGATTTAAAAAAACAAACGTGCGTACGCAAATGGCGGCGCCCATGGGCACCGCCATTTGTGTTCCTTATTTTGGCACATCTTAGTCTACGTAAACATTTACGTAGACTAAGACGGCGAAAATAAGGGGAATGCAAATAGCGTAGACGCTATGCTATTGGCGTTCCCCTTATTTTTGCCGTCTTAGTCTACGTAAATGTTTACGTAGACTAAGATGTGCCAAAATAAGGAAGGCAAAGCATAGCATAGCTATTTGCGTTCCCCTTATTTTCGCCGTCTTAGTCTACGTAAATGTTTACATAGACTAAGACGTGCCAAAATAAGGAACGCAAATGGTGGCGCCCATGGGTGCCACCATTTGCGTACCCGCGTTTTGTTTTTTGTTTTTTTAATCAGCCGTGATAGGCTACGTAAACATTTACGTAGCCTATCACGGCTGACTGCAGGGACGCAAACGGTGGTGGCTATGGCCGCCGCCATTTGAGTCCCTGCTAGCCAGCGGCCAGATGTCCGGCTGCTGGTGGAGCCGGCCGGCGGCTACGCAGAATCCCTGCGGAGCGGAGCCCGCCAGCCAATATTCCGGGGGGGGGGAAGAACGGAGCGCCTTCCCCTCCGGCCAGGATTCCGGGGGGAGGGATGGAACGCCTCCCACCCAGCATCAGCATAATCCGCGGAAAGCTAAGTACCTTTCGTACATCCCTACTTTTTTCACACGTGATGCTACAGCAATTAAAAGAGGAGATAGGATCACACTGTTGTTTTTGTACTTACCTCCCTTGCAATAACTTTCATTTATATTCATATCACAGCTCAATCGAATCCTGAAACAGTATAACCTGTGCAAATGTCCTCCTACCAGCATTTATCAAACTTGGAGAAAGACCGAAATATAAACTGATTGGTACTTTCAAAAAGTAGGGTCATATAATTTACTACTGTAATTTGGTAGGAGGCAAACTGATGAAAAATTAATCAGGGTTAGGAACCCAAATGCTTATTAAAGGGCAAAGTAGAATTATTATTTTTTGCACACTGAAATAAAAAAATTCCCACTACCCACTACTTTGGGTACCCACTCGGGACTAAACTACTTTGTTTAGTCCCGAGTAGAAAAACCCGCCCCTTCATGGATCACTGCCTTGCTGTGGTGAAGGGGTTTGCGTAACTCAGTGAAGCCATAAGCTATGCAATGCAGGGCCACCCAAAATGAACAGGTCATGGCGGAGAGTTCTGACAAAATGTGGTCTGCTGGAGAAGGAAATGGCAACCCACTCCAGTATTCCTGCCAAGAAAACCCCATGGAATGTATCACAAGGCTAAAAGAGATGACACCGGAAGATGAGCCCCTCAGGTCGGAAGGTGTCCAATATATTACTGGGGAAGAACAGAGGGAATTTCCAAGTAGCGCCAGAAAGAGTGAAGCGGCTGGGCCAAAGCCGAAAGGACACTCAGCTGTGGATGTGTCTGATGGTGAAAAGAAAATCCGATGCTGTAAAGAACTATATTGTTAGGAACCTGGAATGTCAGATCAATGAATCAAGGGAAGCTGGAGGTGGTCAAACATGAGATGGCAAGATTGAACATCGACGTCTTGGGAATCAGCAAACTAAAATGGACAGGCATAGGCGAATTTAATTCAGGTGACCATCATATCTACTACTGTGGGAAAGAATCCCTTAGAAAAAATGGAGTAGCACTCATAGTCAGTAGAAGGGTGGGAAAGGCAGTACTGGGGTACAATCTCAAAAATGATAGAATGATCTCAGTATGAATCCAAGGCAAACGATTCAACATCACAGTAATTCAAGTCTATGCCCCAACCACTGAGGCCGAAGAAGCTGAGGTTGATCGGTTCTATGAAGACCTACAACACCTTCTAGAACTAACACCAAAAAAAAGATGTCCTTTTCATCATAGGGGATTGGAATGCCAAAGCAGGAAGTCAAGAAATCACCGGGATAACAGGCAAGCATGGCTTTGGTGTACAAAATGAAGCGGGACAAAGGCTAATCGAGTTTTGCCAAGAGAAAACGCTGATCATAGCAAACACTCTTTTCCAACAGCACAAGAGGCGACTCTACACATGGACATCGCCAGATGGTCAATATCGAAATCAGATTGATTATGTACTTTGCAGCCAAAGATGGAGAAGCTCTATACAGTCAGTAAAAACAAGACCTGGAGCTGACTGTGGCTCAGATCATGAGCTTCTTATCGCAAAATTTCAGCTTAAATTGAAGAACATAGAGAAAACCACTATACCATTCAGGTATGACCTAAATCATATCCCTTATGAATATACAGTGGAGGTGAGGAATAGATTTCAGGGATTAGACCTGATAGACAGAGTGCCTGAGGAACTATGGATGGAGGTCCATAACACTGTTCAGGAGGCAGCAACTAAATCCATCCCAAAGAAAAAGAAATGCAAGAAAGCAAAGTGGCTGTCTGATGAGGCTTTACAAGTAGCTGAGGAAACAAGGGAAGTGAAAAGCAAGGGAGAAAGGGGAAGATATATCCAACTGAATGCAGATTTCCAGAGAATAGCAAGGAGAGACAAGAAGGCCTTCATAAATGAACAATGCAAAGAAATTGAGGAAAACAATAGAATGGGAAAGACTAGAGATCTTTTCAAGAAAATTGGAGATATCAAGGGAACGTTTTGTGCAAAGACGGGCATGAGAAAGGACAAAGAAGGCAGGGACCTAACAGAAGCAGATGAGATTAAGAAGAGGTGGAAAGAATACACAGAAGAACTATACAGGAAAGATCTTAATGTTCCTGATAGCCATGATAGTGTGGTCACTGAACTTGAGCCGGACATCCTAGAGAGTGTTGTCAGGTGGGCCTTAGGAAGCATTAGTAACAACAAAGCTAGCGGAGATGACAGTATTCCAGCTGAGCTATTTAAAATCCTAAAAGATGATGCTGTTAAAGTGCTGCACTCAATATGCCAACAAATTTGGAACACTCAACAGTGGCCACAAGACTGGAAAAGGTCAGTTTACATTCCAGTTCCAAAGAAGGGCAATGCCAAAGAGTGTTCAAACTACCATACAATTGCGCTCATTTCACACGCCAGCAAGGTTATGCTAAAAATCCTCAAGCTAGGCTTCAGCAGCATGGGAACCGAGAACTACCAGAAGTACAAGCTGGTTTTCGAAGAGGCAGAGGAACTAGAGATCAAATCACCAACATTCGCTGGATCATGGAGAAAGCAAGAGAATTCCAGAAAAACGTCTATTTCTGCTTCATTGACTACGCTAAAGCCTTTGATTGTGTGGATCACAACAAACTCTGGCAAATTCTGAAAGAGATGGGAGTACCAGACCACCTTACCTGTCTCCTGAGAAACCTGTATGAGGGTCAAGAAGCAACAGTAAGAACCAGATATGGAACAACCGATTGGTTCAAAATTGGGAAAGGAGTACGACAAGGCTGCATATTGTCGCCCTGCTTATTTAACTTATATGCAGAGTACCTCATGAGAAACACTGGGTTGGATGAATCACAGGTTGGAATTAAGATTGCCGGGAGAATTATCAACAACCTCAGATACGCAGACGATACCACCCTAATGGCAGAAAGCGAAGAGGATCTCAAGAGCCCCTTGTTGAGGGTGAAAGTGGAGAGCGCAAAAGCTGGTTTGAAACTCAACAATACAAAAACTAAGATCATGGCATCTGGCCTCATCACTTCCTGGCATATAGAAGGGGAAGAAATGGCAGCAGTGACAGATCTTATTTTCTTGGGCTCAAAGATCACCGCAGACGGTGACTGTAGCCATGAAATTAAAAGACGCTTACTCCTTGGGAGGAAAGCTATGGCAAACCTAGACAGCATAGTAAGAAGCAGAGACATCACCTTGCCAACAAAGGTTCGTATAATCAAAGCTATGGTTTTCCCAGTAGCAACTTATGGCTGTGAGAACTGGACTATAAGGAAGGCTGAGCGCCGAAGAATTGATGCTTTCGAACTGTGGTGCTGGAGAAGACTCTTATGAGTCCCCTGGACTGCAAGGAGCTCAAATCAGTCCATCCTAAAGGAAATCAACCCTGAGTGCTCATTGGAAGGACAGATACTAAAGCTGAAGCTCAAATATTTTGGCCACCTAATGTGAAGAGAAAAGTCACTGGAAAAGACCCTGATGCTGGGAAAGACTGAAGGCAACAGGAGAAGGGGACGGCAGAGGATGAGATGGCTAGATAGCATCACTGATGCAATGAATATGAACTTGAGCACACTCCGGGAGAGAGCGGAGGACAGGAAGGCCTGGTGTGCTATGGTCCATGGGCATGGGGTCACGAGGAGTCGGACACGACTTAACGACTAAACAACAACAAGAAAAACCCACCTTCCTTTTCTGTTGTTTTGCACAGCTGATGCCCAAACTCATACTTCGCTGCTTCAGATCTATAACAATTGCACTGTTAGATGGACAATCAAAGCAGTCAGAAGGGAACCATAACACTCCCCACCCCTCTCTTTTGCTGCTATTTACCAGCATTGTTACATCTTTTGACAGCAGCCAGATTTCACTGTGTGGCAACAAAGGGGGTCTGAGCTGCATCCTAATTGCTCCCTTTGTGTTAGCGTCAGAAACAGGCACAGAGAAAGAATGAGCTTCTGACTGCTCAGAGAGGTCCTCCCTCCAAGTCAGCAGATGGGCCCACTGAAGAAACAAAGTCAGAAAACTGGCCCTTTTGAGATGCCCATTCTGCCCCTGCTGTGTGACAAAGTATGTCCATTCAGTCTGCCATGTTTCCACAAGCATTAAATTCACTTGCATATAGGAGAAAGCTTTGTTTCTGGATACTTTAAAAGCATTCGCCAACTGAAAAAGAGTTAATAACATATATTGCAGCAGTCTCATTGAACATAGTGAAATCCTTTGTTTCCTTTCTTAAATGTGTCTGTTATATATAAAAAAGGGAGGAATAGGGTTGAACAGTATTTCTACAAAAGCAATTTTAAAAAATCCAAACAGATTCTATCATACTTAGAAATGGAACTCTAAACACTGCTGCTGCTCTTTGAGGCCATCGCTTCTAAAAAACAAGTATCTAAGAGGAGTGTGGGATGTTCAGAGATGCAGAAGAAGAGAAAGGACAAGTGTCTCATGCTTCCTGTTTCTGCATTTTTCAATTATGTAGGAACTGAAACTTTTGTGTCTTTTTCTATAGCAAGACATGCAGACCCTGATACAGCTTGCACATCTCATAACCGGGGGTGGAGAGCAGAAAGAGCAAGATAAAAATTGCACTTTGTGTTATAAAGAAGCTTGGCAACAAGACGTGCAACGCATTTATGTTTTCCATCACTGTGTGAGGGGAATAAATCTCACCTGATGGAATTCTGTTTTCTATGCAACTCTTAAAGGTACAGGATCAGGGCCAGCACCACCAACACTGACCTCATGCGCCACATTTGTGCATACAAATGTACAAACCCATTCACTCCACTGAGGTTTTGTTTTGTTTTGTTTTTACAGATTTAACCAATTCACAACACATGGACCCAAGTGCAACTTGCAGTTGGAAATCAGCATATTTCCGAGCTTGAGGTGTGTTCCACAAAACAAAACAAATGTGTTGGACAATATGTGCATATCTGAAAAGTATACAACAAAAAATGTGTACCTCCTAAATGACTTCCATTTAGTCAATTGGTGCAGGTATCCAAAAATGTGTATGCTTAAATGTGTATGAATTTCTGCATAAAATACAAATGGGCATATTGAACAGAATAAAATAGGTAGACTTCATCAGTAGTCTTTACAAATGATTTTAAAACTCTAATAGGAATTGCAGTGTCTTATAAAAAAGGGGGGGCTTTATTTATTTATTCCCTTACTATATATTTATAATAACAGAAAGACACTTTGCATTTAATTGAAGAGAGCTGGAACATCCAGCTGTAGATGTAAAAATGTGTTAGCTACTGGTAACAGAAAGTAACTTAACAGACTTTGATTGGAATTTGAGACCATAGAAGACTTCTTGCTAAATCTGGAAGGCATACCTATGTACCAACCTCTACTATAGCAACTATCCCTTTCACTACAGAATATATCAAGTTCCAAAGCAGAGAATAGTTAAGTCTCCTCTACACTCCAAACTGCAAGCTCAGTTTGGAACACAGCCTTGAAATAGGGAGGTAAAAGTCTCTATCCCCTCTCCAGTCACATGCATGACATCACCTAACTCCTGTTGCTGATCCTCTTTTACAGAATTTTGATTTATATTGTCCACCTTTTGAAGAGAATAACGAAATCTGATAGGATGTGTGGGTGCAAAAAAAGAAAAGAAAGCTTCATTTTGAAATACTGAGTGTGTCCTATTGCACTTGACCATGCTCAGTAGTATACATTAAAGAAATCTGATGAGATAAGGGGAAACGCTGTTACACCAGACATGCTCAGGCTTAACAGATATCATCCATGTACACAGATATTTTATATTCACATTGTGACATTTATATTGTAAATTTTATAACCTTTGTTTACTGTATTCTTAAGAGGAGTTATTGTTGGGGCAAATAAAAGAGAAGCAAAGAGCCCCTTCTATGTTTCACACTATGATTTCACACTAACTTCCTCACATTAGCCAACATCCTTTTGCCACAAATAAACCCTGTTTGATATTTCAGGAGTATATTCAGCTCGCTGGCCAGATCTACTGGGCCTATTTTAAAACTTTGAATTAAAGGAGAAACAATGTGAGAAATGATGGCTTGGGTAGGTCTTACTTTCTTGACACACTACTACAGCTGATGTGTGACTCCATGTGAAGTATCCTGTTCAGCACTAGGGCTAATGAAAATTACGTTGTGCTAGCATAAGTAGCACAACACCAATAGGTTTCTGGGGAAACACCTCATGCCAGAAAACACTATTGGTGTTGCACTAGAGATCACTTACACTACTGCAACATAATTTACATTAGTGTTAGTGCCAAACAGGATACTGTCCCATGTGCTGGGTAGTTTCCTCATATAATTGTTTCATCACATGCTTCTGTTAAATGGATAGTGAAAATAGAATATTTTGATATTCTCCTTCCTCCTACAGAAAGTAGAGGAAGGAACTAGAGGATTGGCTATCCTTGACTTGATCCTAACTAACAGAGATGACTTAGTGCATAAAGTAGCAGTTATGGGAACTCTGGGGGAAAGTGACCATGTTAAACTTGAGTTCTTGGTTCTAAAGGAAGCAAAAGCCGAGTGTAGCCAAACTTGTACCCTGGATTTTAGGAAAGCCAATTTTAATAAACTCAGAACAATGATAAGTAAGGTCCCAACGCACGTGACTCTAATGAGAAAAGGGGTCCAAGATGGGTGGGAGTTTTTAAAAAGGAAATTCTCAAGGCACAATTACAAACAATTCCAACAAGAAAAAAAGGTGGAAGCCAATGGAAGAAGCCAATGTGGCTTCACAAAAAGCTTAGAGATGACCTGAAGACAAAAAAGGACACATATAGGAAGTGGAAGGAAGGCCAAGCTACAAAGGAAGAGTACAGGCTGGTAGCACAGAATTGCAGGGATGGCATCAGGAAGGCTAAAGCTGAGAACAAGCTGAGGTTAGCGAGGGATGCTAAAAGTAACAAAAAGGCTTTCTTCAGCTACGTGCATAGTAGAAGACAGAAGAAAGAAATGGTGGTTCAACTACTAAAGAAGGATGGCAAAACGATAACAGATGACAAAGAAAAGGCAGAGGTGCTCAATTCCTACTTTGGCTCAGTCTTCTCCCAAAAGAGGGTCTATGACCCCCCTGGCAAAGGCGAAGTACAAGCTGAAGGGGCAGGACTACAGCTTGAGATCGATAGGCATATGGTCAAGAAACACCTAATTACTTTGAAGGAGTTCAAATCTTCAGGGCCAGATGAACTGCAGCCTAGAGTAATAAAAAAACTGGCAGAAGAGCTCTCAGAACCACTGTCTATTCTCTTTGAGAAATCATGGAGGACGGGTGAAGTGCCAGATGATTGGAGGAGGGCTAATATTGTCCCTATCTTCAAAAAGGGCAAAAAGGAGGAACCTGGGAACTACAGACCAGTCAGTCTGACATCAATCCCTGGGAAAATTCTGGAGCAGATTATAAAGCAATCAGTCTGTAAGCACCCTGAAAACAATGCAGTGATTACTTGAAGTCAAGAACAAATTCTGCCAGACGAATCTGATCTCATTTTTTGATCAGGTAACTTCCCTTGTGACTGTGGGAATGCTGTGGACATAATATACCTCAACTTTAGCAAAGCTTTCAACAAAGTGCCCCATGATATCCTGATGAGCAAACTAGCTCAAAGTGGGCTAGATGAAACAAATATCAGGTAGATCCACAGTTGGTTACAGAATTGGACTCAAAGAGTGCTTAACAATGGAATCTTCTCAAACTGGGGAGAGGTAACGAGCGGGGTACCACAGGGCTCAGTCCTGGGCCCAGTGCTGTTCAACATTTTTATTAATAACTTGGAGGAGGAGGTGCAGGGAATGCTAATCAAATTTGCAGATGGCACAAATAGAGAAGACAGAAACAAAAATCAAAGTGATCTTGATCGACTGGAGTGCTGGGCAGAAAACAACAGAATGACATTTAATAGGGATAAATGCCAAGTTCTGCACCTAAGAAAAAGAAACCAAATGCACAGTTACAAGATGGGCAATACTTGGCTCAACAATACTACAAGCGATAAGGATCTTGAAATAGTTGTAGATCACAAGCTGAATATGAGCCAACAATGTGATGTGGCTGCTAAAGAGGCAAATGCTATTTGGGGCTGCATTAATAGAAGTATAGCTTCCAAATCATGTGAAGTACTAGTTCCCCTCTACTCAGGACTGGCTAGGCCTCATCTTGAGTACTGTGTCCAGTTCTGGGCACCACACTTTAAGGAGGATGCAGACAAACTGGAGAGGGTTCAGAAAAGGGCAACGAAGATGATCAGGGGACTGGAAACAAAGCCCTATGAAGAGAGACTGAAAGAACCGGACAGCCACTTGTCAGGGATGCTTTGACTTGGATTCCTGCATTGAGCAGGGGGTTGGATTCGATGGTTTTGTAGGCCCCTTCCAGCCCTACTATTCTGTGATTCTATTCTGATGAAAATCCAGGCAGACTGGATGCCTTACTATTGTGTGTGTTCTGAGTGTCTGTGATCAGAATTTTCAACACATAAAAGTATCAGACTGTGAACCTTACATAAATTGAATTACCAGGACTCGGCTAAAAAAATTCAACAATCACACAACTTTTATGTGTCGGTAGGGATGGCGTGGGCGCCCGATTCTGTCCGGAAATCTGGAGGAACCCCCTGTGCCCGCACCCCCGAGCCCTGCTCGCCAAGCCCCTGCCCACACTCACCCCTGCCCACACTTGGTGAGTGGCATATGCAAACATGCACATTTGCAAAATTGCACATTTTCATGAATATGCAAATATGCACATTTTTGCAATTGCCATTTATTTATTTTTTTAATGGCAACTGCAGAGCTTGAGGAGGCTTCCAGGGTGAGTGCAGGCCACTTGTCAAGTGCGGGAGGGGCTCGAGCGCAGTGCAGGGACCGGCAAGCAGTAGCAGGGACTCGGCAGATGCTCGGAGATCATGGACAGATGACATCCCTGTGTGCCAGTAGTCACGTAAATAAAATATAGAAAAATAATTTAAATATTGAAATAAGGAAATGCAAAACAACTTTAGCTTTTCTAAGTTTCATATAAATGAAATCCAACCAGCTACTCACTTGTTCTTCAAAGTTCATGTTTTCTAGGAACTTCTGGTTCATAGTCTCAGAAAATTTGTTGATGGCTCGCAGAAACACTCTATAGAAAAATAAGATTAAAAATGAGTCCTTACATACAATGGACTTTTATCATCTTCACTAGTATTGAAGCAGAACTAAAGATAAACTATGAATGATAAGTAGTCATGCACTCACAGAATACAAATTGCTTGCATATAATTAATAATACATTATATTCAGGGAAAATATTTATTTAATTTCTGGTATGCAATATGTTCTAATTAGTACTCACCACAGAAAATAGGACCATGTATTTTTGGTCTGCTGCACAATTACCATTTGTTCTTGTGAATATAGCACAATAAATCTTTCACAGGCAAGTTGCTTCCCAAGACATAGTGATACACTTATTATTTTAAAAAAGACAAAGGGATTTTTTAATTGATCAGCCAGGCATAAATATTAATTTCTTTAATTATTCAGATTGACTCCTAGCTCATTAGAAATAGCCTTCTACATAATGCCTAGAAATATGAAATATACACAGCTATTAAATTATCCTATTTATCTATCAATTCTTTCTGACTAGCGATACGAGATCTAATTAATGTAATATAAACACCGTTTGTGCAAGACACACAACATGTAAACAACACTGCTTTCTGTAATTACACAAAAGACCAATAAGGAAGTCAGAACAGCAACTACTGCTACTACTTTGCTTTTCTAGAAAAGACATGGTAGAAAAGGCAATACGTATATACAAGAGTCTTATTAATAAGCACTGGGCGAGTTCATACGTCACGCTAAGCCACCCTGGGGTGGGTTGTTCTTTCACTGTTCTGAGAGACAATTGAGCACTCTGTGGCTTGCCATGCTTTGTTTCCCCACTCAGTCTCCCTCAGTCCTCTCGGTGGCTCCAGCATGGATTCCAGGCACCTTTGTGGCAGAGCTCCTTGTTCCCTCGATCCCTGTGTCAGCACCCTTTCTGCAATTCGTCTGCTGGGGTTTCTGACACCTTCTGAATGTGGTGGTAACACATCCACAAACTTTTTTTAGCCTTTATTTCAGGGTCTTGCACAGTTGCACAGGACTGCCTGTCTGTTTTTTAGAGAAAACTCTCTGGAAAAGACCCTGATGCTGGGAAAGACTGAAGGCAAAAGGAGAAGGGGACGGCAGAGGATGAGATGGCTAGATAGCATCACCGATGCAATGAATATGGACTTGAGCACACTCCGGGAGAGAGCGCAGGACAGGAAGGCCTGGCGTGCTATGGTCCATGGGGTCACGAAGAGTTGGACACGACTGAACGACTGAACAACAAAATCTTGCCCTCTTGTCAACATCCTTGTCAATTTCATCCTCCACTTCAGGACTTGCCTTGCTAGCGAACACCTTTTCTTTTAAAGGTTGTTTTAGGTACTAGCAATTACACCCGCTGGAAAATTCCTTCTCCTGCAGCTGTTTCCTGAACTGCCGCCCCCACTTTGTGCTCGTTACTTCCCTCCACTGGTCTCCGTTGTTAACTATCAGGCATATATATGGGTTACAGAGCAGTAACAGGATCAGTAAAGTGAGGGAGATCGGTAAAGATATGCACATTTCAATGTAAAGATATGCACATTTCAAAGCACAGCAGGCAGTGAAGGGAATCATTAAAGATATGCAAATTTCAAGGCAGACAAGTGAGGGGGATCGGTAAATATACACACATTTCAAGGCTGAGCAGTAAAGCGGAGGGGGAAATTATGCAGATTTCATAGCCGTGGACTTTCGAATGTAGTGTGTAAGATGAAAAAAAAAAATTAAAAAACAGGTTGTGAATGTGTTTGAGACACTTTCTGGTGTCCTTTCTTCTTGATTTTTAGGAGCACAGGATGGAGGGCACTGAGAAGGGATGAGGGAGGATGGTGGAGGCACTAGCAAGGTTGTGAGGAGCAGCTGGGGGTTTTGCCATTCCCAACAACCCATGATGAAGTCACCCTGCCAGGTTCAGACAACAACCCATCCTGAAAACAAGCCACCCTGAACAATCCAGCAGCAAGCCATGGGTTCTCCAGGTGGTTTGTTCATGAAAAATAAGCCATCCTGTGGAAACCGCACTAGCTGGACATCATGACACCCCATGGGTGGTCACCCTTGGTGGGTTGTCATGTTCTGAGAACCAGGTCACGGTGTGACTTCTGACCTATCCCTCTTCTGAATCCAGCCCCTTATCTAATGCTGTTTTACAAACTGCTCCTGAAGTTCAGGGGAAATTTGGGAGCAGCTTTCAATGCAGTGGTAGGGGATGTAATGAGAAAAAAAATGGAAGGCTTGTTGCATCCACAAAAGTGCTCTTTGAATCCTGGGCACAATCTTTTAGTTAAAGGAGGCATAACTTAATGCACTAACATTTATAGATATTACTCACTATGTTATTTTCCCTCTGGTGGCTCTTGTAAAATGTACATACACTCTGTGTGGTAGCAGTTAGCACACAATTAGCACACCATGACATATGTTTTCCTTGCAATACACACATTTTATTATGATAGAACTAATCAAGGGACTGCACGATATGGCTTTGTGTTACTGTGAGTGTTTTGCCTTGAGAGTTCTGCTGTGCTATGCACAGTTGTACCAAACTGTTTCTCATTTCATGTGGTTGGCTTTGGACCAAAACTGGGTTCCTAGCTGTCCTTTACCAGTGGAACAGGTGCTTGAGCAGGAGGTTGTAGGACAGCTCCAGGCACTCTTGAATGAAACGGATTATCTAGATCCATTTCAATCAGGCTTCAGGCCTGGTTTTGGAACGGAAACTGCCTTGGTCGCCCTGTGGGATGACCTCTGCCGGGAGAGGGACAGGGGGAGTGCGACCCTGTTGATTCTCCTGGACCTCTCAGCGGCTTTCGATACCATCGACCATGGTATCCTTCTGGATAGGTTGTCTGGGTTAGGAGTAGGAGGCACTGCACTACAGTGGTTCTGCTCCTACTTGGATGGCCGATTCCAGAAGGTGGTGCTGGGGGATTATTGCTCTGTGCCATGGCAATTATGCCATGGGGTTCCACAGGGCTCTATTTTATCCCCCATGCTGTTTAACATCTGGGGGAGGTTATCCAGAGGTGTGGGCTGAGGTGCCATCAATATGCAGATGACACCCAGCTCTACCTCTCTTTCTCGTCAAAACCAGGTGAGGCAGTGGCTGTTCTGAATCAGTGCCTGGGCACGGTAATGGACTGGATGAGGGCCAATAAACTGAAACTCAATCCAGACAAGACGGAGGTACTGTTAGTGGGTGGTTCGTCTGCCCGGCTAGGTGATATTCAACCTGTTCTGGAGGGGGTTGCACTCCCCCTAAAGGATCAGGTTGGTAGTTTGGGGGTGCTCTTGGATCCAGAACTGTCACTTGAGGCACAGGTGAACTCAGTGGCACGGAGCACTTTTTATCAGCTTAGGCTGGTATACCAACTATGCCTTTATCTGGACAGAGATAGCCTAGCTACAGTTATCCATGCTCTGATAACTTCTCGTCTGGATTACTGCAATGCGTTATACGTGGGGCTGCCTTTGAAAATGGTCCGGAAACTTCAGCTGGTCCAAAATAGGGCAGCAAGATTGTTAACAGGGACTGGCCTGCGAGCTCATATTACGCCAGTACTTTTCCAGCTGCACTGGCTGCCAGTCCATTTCCGGGCCCGATTCAAAGTGCTGGTGTTAACATTCAAAGCCCTTAGCGGCTTGGGGCCAGGTTACCTGAAGGATCGCTTCCTCCCATATGTGCCTGCCCAGACCTTAAGATCATCGTCAGCGGCCCTTCTCCGTGAGCCCCTGCCAAAGGAAGTGAGGCGGGTGGCTACTAGGAGGAGGGCTTTTTCTGCTGTGGCACCCCGGCTCTGGAATGAGCTCCCTAGTGAGGTTCGCCTGGCGCCTACATTGTACTCCTTTCGGCGCCAAGTGAAGACCTTTTTATTTTCCCAGGCATTTTAGCATTTTAGCTTTCTAAATTTTTATCTTTGCTGTTTTAAATCTGTATTTTAAACTCTTGCACTGCTGCTAGGTTTTATTGTGGTTGTATGGTTATATTGTGGTTTTAATGTTCTATATATTTTAAATTGTTTTATTGTGTGTTGTTTGGTTTTAATTTTTGTGAACCGCCCAGAGAGCTTCGGCTATTGGGTGGTATAGAAATGAAATAAATAAATAAACAAACAAACAAACAAACAGTAGGTGGGCAGGCCTTCAGTCACAGCTATATAAACAGGGGTTGCTTCCAGATAAGGTTTTGATCGTGCAACCACCCTGCCTCATGCACAGAATGTAACAGAGACGGCCAACGTTGTCATCTACCGCTTGTAACCCTCCCATTTTAACCAATGCTTCTTCCATCTTTTTTCTTTCCTCAAAAAACCCATTACAGAGAAAAAGATGGAACAGCTGCATAACCTCTTTGGGTCAAAAAGATAGTGAAAGTACAGAGGAATGAAATACCATCAAATCTCTGGGCTTCTCCATATTAACAGAAAATCCCGCTGCCTTACCGGGGCTTTCTGCTTCCAGAATCTTTGCAGGATTACGATCAGCTCCATTACATGGGTGGACAAGGGTGACCACGTGATTTTAACTGAAACCTTTCATTTTGGCACTATTCCTATATTTTCCATTAGACAGCGCCATCTAGTAGCTGAAATATAGCGCTAGGGTGGAATTGCACACTACCGATTCTGCGCATTTTTAAAAAATGCCTGATTTACTCCAGGATTTTTTACAGTGGGATAAACCTGAAAAAAAGCACAGGAGGGGCCCAGGATGTTGACAACATCATTTAATGGACCCACAAAGTTACATGAGTGGCCAATCACGAGCATGCAATAAATTGCTGGTGTAGAAAATACCTCCGGCTAGAGATGCCTGCACTTTGATTAGAATGTCTCACTTAGGACACAATTCTATGCATGTTTAGACAGAAAAAAGTCCTACAACCCCCAGCATTCCCCAGCCAGCACTTTGGTTAGACGATCTCACTAAGGGTGCATTCCTATGGCCACTAGTCAGTGGCTAGCGAATTCCACTGTTTAACAACACACTGTGTTAATACATAAAGATTGGATTTTCCTCTTAAAATCATCCCCTTTCCTCTTTAAAAAGCCCTTGCGCAAATCCCCAAGTTGCTTTGAAAGAAAAAAAAAATGCAGAAGATTAAGGAGGTATTTGGAAGGTGCTATGGTAGTAGACTGAGAGGGAAACTCTCAGAAAAAATCCTGTTCCTGTGTGCAATTTTTGGGTTACAGCCTACATTTACATTTGTATGGTTAAGTTCTGCAGGTGAATTTGAAAATGCTAAAACTACATTCAGTTAATGGTTCATACCAGGGAAATTATAAAAGTAGATAAACATCAGTTTTAAAATATTTGAAGATGGGATGGGAGGAAGCAAATTATGAGAATGGATTCATTATGTGGTCTTTCAACAGAAATATTGAACTAAGAGCCTATTCTCTTTGCAACAGATGATATGATACTGAGAGTTTCATAAGGAAGCATTTTACCCTACCAAGAAAACAGTCAATTCAAATTAAATCACTTCATCACTCTGATGGTTATATGACAAGTCCTGCCAAAGTTCATACATCAGACATCTGTGCCTCTGAAAAATTTCATATTCATAATAGCCTGTCATATTTAGTGTCCAATTCCATCTTACAATATGTTCTCTTTATGAATTGGAGGATTATCTCACTGTTGTCAAGCTACTCCTGTCACTCTTCTAAAGTTAACATTTTTACCATTCTTGCTCTTTGTTTATCAAGGTATCTCACCTCCTCCATAGTAGTTTGGACACATAAGATGAAAAAGTCCATTACAATCCTTCCTCTGTCAAACAGGTTAGGAACATAGGAAGCTGACTTTGGCCCATGTAGCCCAGTGTTGTTGACACTGACTGGCTGCTGCTGTCCAAGGTTTCAGGCAGGATTCTTTCCTAGCCTTATCTGGAAATGCAGGGGATTGAATCTGGGACCTTCTGCATGCAAAGCAGGTGTTCTACCACCGAGACTGTAAGTTGCTGTGACCCCTAGGATTACACACAAGAAGATTTCCCTTACATTAATTTTATTTTTAAAAAATATTTCCCACATTCTGCCACAGGGATTCACAAGATGACTTATAGCAGTCAAACAGTCACATAATCTGACATCATTGGCCTAAAACCAGTTTAAAAACCATTTAAAACTAAATCACAAAACAACGTACAGAGAGCAGTCTATGTGGTAGTATCACTTTCCCTACTTGCCAGCCACTAGGGATGTTGTGGATGCCCGACTGGGTCCAGCAGTCTGTTGGGTTCCCTCTGCCTGCAATGCTTGGACTGTGCCTGCCAAGCCCCTGCCCTTGCTCACCCCTGCTCATGCTCTCCTGGACTCACCCTGCCCCGTCTGGGAAGTGCCCGCCATTTTGCTGCCTTTTTTTTTAACAAAAAAAGGGAGCATAAGGCATAATGCCTCTAATATTGTGCATGTTAAGCTTTCCTGGCCCCAAACTTTAAGTTCCCTTTTTTTGTTTTATTTTTTTTTTAAGCAGCAAAATGGTGGGTGCTTGCTGGATGGGCCCTGGGTGAGTGTGGGCAACTTGCCAAGCTCATGGGGGCTCAAGCGTGGGTCTGGGAGGGGTAAGTGGGGGTGGTGCTCCAGCAGGCGACCAGAGAACCTGGGCTGGGGTGGGTTCACACATTCCTACTTGCCACCTCCAAGGGAGGCTCAGAAGGTGGCAACAAGGGAGAAGGCCTTCTCAGTGATGGCCCCCTGATTATGGAATGACCTTGGGGGTTGGACTCAATGGCCTTGTAGGCCCCTTCCAACCCTACTATTCTATGA
The DNA here is from genome assembly GCF_057233095.1 of Heloderma suspectum. Taxonomy (NCBI): domain Eukaryota; kingdom Metazoa; phylum Chordata; class Lepidosauria; order Squamata; family Helodermatidae; genus Heloderma; species Heloderma suspectum. The sequence continues at coordinate 243,582,973 of NC_139459.1, read as the reverse complement.
TTCTATGATTCTCACTGAGGCCCGCCTGGCGGCAATACTGTCAGCTTTTCAGTGCCAGATTAAGACTGTCCTCTACTCCCAGGCATTTAACGGTATGTGATGGGGCATTTATGTCAGCTATCTTTAACAGGTCTACTATTTTATTGAAATTGTTTTTAGCCATTTACATTGTTTTAAATTTGTACAGTCAGGGCCAGAAATATTGGAACAAGGATAACCGTTTTGGCAGTTGGCCTCTGTACACCACCATATTGAAGTTGAAAGGAAACACACCCAGATGGGAATGAACTGAAGTCAGGACTTTCAGCTGTAATTCAAGGGGTTCGACAAAAGTGGGGCACTAACTATTCAGGAAGTACAGCCAGTGGCATACACACGCCCTCATCATTGATGGCTCATAAGTAATGGAACAAACCAACATCATTTCAAACTGAAGGATCGCCTTTCATACCTGGATGAAAATCCTTTGCAGTCAATGACTGCCTGAAGTCTGGAACCCATGGACATGACCAAATGCTGAGTTTCCTCCCTCGAGATGCTTTGCCAGGCCTTCACTGCAGCTGCCTTCAGCTACTGCTTGTTTGTCAGTCTTTCTGCCTTCAGTCTTGTCTTCAGTAAGTGAAAAGCATTCTCTATTGGGTTGAGATCAGGTGACTTACTTGGCCATTGAAGAACATCCCACTTCTTTGCCTTCAGAAACTTTTGGGTAGCTTTTGCTATATGTTTTGGGTCATTATTCATCTGCAATATGACACGGCGTCCTATCAGTTTGGCAGCATTCAGCTGAATCTGAGCAGAAAGGATAGCCCTACACACTTCAGAATTCATCCTGCTGCTTTTATCATCAGTCAGGTCATCAATAAACACCAGTGACCCGGTTCCATTGGCAGCCATACATGCCCATGCCATAACACTGCCTCCACCATGTTTGACAGATGATGTGGTATGCTTTGGATCGTGAGCTGTTCCTTTCCTTCTCCATACTTTTCTCTTCCCATCATTTTGGTACAAGTTAATCTTGGTTTCATCAGTCCAAAGAATCTTATTCCAGAACTGGGCAGGCTTTTTTAGGTGTTTGCTGGCAAAGGCTAATCTGGCCTTTCTGTTCTTGAGCATTACCAGGGGTTTGCACCTTGTTGTGAAGCCTCTGTATTTACATTCATAAAGACGTGTCTTGACTGTATGTTGACAATGACATGCCTACCTCCGCAAGAGCATTCTTGACCTAGCTAGATGTTGTGAGAGGGTTCCTCTTCACCATGAGCAGAATTCTGCGGTCATCCACTTTAGTTGTCTTCCGTGGTCTTCCAGGCCTTTTGCTGTTATTGAGCTTGCCAGTTAATTCCTTATTTTTCAGGATGTTCCAAACTGTTGTGTTGGCCACTCCCACTGTTTTTGCTATCTCTCGGATGGGTTTATTTTGTTTCCTCAGCCTAATGATGGCCTCCTACACTCGCATGGACACCTCTTTAGACCTCACGTTGGGAGTTCCAGTGAACAGCTACCAAATGCAAATGTAACACTCAGAACCACCTCCAGGCCTTTTATCTGCTTGATTGGTCATGGGGTACCCAGGAAACAGGCCACACCTGGCTGTGCAGCTCCATTACCATTCGTTCCATTACTTATGAGCCACTAATGATGGGGGTGTGTGTATGCCACTGGCTGTCCTTCCTGAATGGTTCGTGCCCCACTTTTGTCAAACCCCTCGAATTACAGCTGAAAGTCCTGACTTCGCTCCCATCTGGGTGTGTTTCCTTTCAATTTCAATGTGGTGGTGTACAGAGGCCAACTGCCAAAACAGTTATCCTTGTTCCAATATTTTTGACCCTGACTGTATATTCATGCTGTATTTTAGTATTTTATATCTGTGATTTTATTAATTGTTATGAACCCCTCAGAGAACTTCAGGTATTGGGAGGTATAGGACTGAAATTATTATTGTTATTGTTATTACTACTACTACTATTACTACTACTACTACTAATAATAATAATAATACTATCCCTGAAAGGCCTGTCAACGAAAGTGCATTAGCTTGCAACCTAAAAACAGTAAATGAGTTTGCCCTGTGATTTCATGGGGAAAAGTATTCCATGGAGCAGGTACCTCCTAATAATATTTTTAACCCTGAGTGACAAGGCTTTAACTCGTTCAGGAAAAGTGTAAATCTGGAGAGATGCAAAGGCAAAGCCAGGAACTGTCTTGTTACTTTTGAAATGTTGTAGTAAGTACAAAACCATTGTTTCCACAATAATAAACCTATAAGGGGTGCAATCCTATGGATGTTTAGACAGAAAGGAGTCCTACAACTGCCAGCATGCCCCAGTCAGTCATGCTCACTATGCTCACTTAGGGTGCATAGGATTGCACTCTTAGGGAGCAATCCTATCTGGGTCAATGATGGTCGCTTCCAAGCCGCATATCCAGTGCAGGGCGGGAGTAGTGGTGACGAGTGGACCTCCTCCTCATTCCCCCTGCCCGGCTTTTGCAGCTAGACAGCCGATTTCGGCTGTCTAGCTGCGGTACCTCAGAGTGCTGGAAACAGCAGCCAGATGACACACAGGATGTGTCATACTGGCATTTCCAACTTCCCCGCCCTGGCACACCTCCAGGAATGCCCCATTTTTGTAGCGATGGCAGAGAATTCCACCACGGATTTCAGTGAGGCCGAATGCATTGGCATTCAGCCCCCCAAAACCTGTGGCAGAACAACCTCCCACCCCCCGCCACCCCACGGAATCCCCCCGGGATGAAGCTTACCTGGGGCGGCGGCGGCTCCGGCGATGGTGGCTGGTCTCTCGGCCAGCTGCTGCAGCCGCAAATGGCGGCCATCATAGCGGCCGCCATTTGCGTCCTGCCAGGCTGCCGTGATAGGCTACGTAAGTATTTACATAGCCTATCACAGTAAAGGTAGCCAGCAAATGGCATAGAGGCCGCCATTTGCATAGCTGCCTTTACTGTGATAGGCTATGTAAATACTTACGTAGCCTATCATGGCAGCCTGGCAGGACGCAAATGGTGGCCACTACGGCGGCCACCATTTGCATCCACAGCAGCCCGTCCGCAGCCGGAACTCCGACTGCGGATGGCCCTGGCCAGCGGCTCCACGGAGCCACCGCGGAGCAGAGCCGGCCCGGGAGGATTCTGGGGGGAGGGACAGAGTGCCTCCCCCCCACCGTGAATCACACCTGCGAAAAGGTAAGTGACTTTCGTACATCCCTACATTTTTGCCATTTCATGCTCCTCTTCCAAGCGCGGAGGACAGGGCCATTCCACGCTGCCTGTGTTGTCAAGGGCAGGCATCACGCTGTAGCTATAAACAAATACAAAATACAGCCCTGTAGTTCAGTCAGATCACATGGTTACTTCCCATGTCAGATCCTCTATACTTTCTGGGGTCACTGGGAGCAGTGCAGGAGTTTATCATGGCATCTGGGGTGACCCACTTGGTTGCCACCCATATATATCACAGCTATGACATGGCGTCCTGATCACTGTTTTTTTTTTTATAGCAACAACATTGCTCTGGTCATCTTTGAAACAGGCCATATTTTAAGTAAAAACCATGACAGTAAGAGAGCTCCCTTTCCAAACCAAACTCCAATCCAATCTCAGATTTCCCCTTCTGTGTGAAAAACGTACCCAGTTCTAATTCGTGATGGGGGTGAAGTACATGGGGGGGGTGTAGCTCAGTGGTACAGCACATGCTTTGCATGCAGAAGGTCTCTGTACAAACCCTGAATCACCAGGTAGGATTGCAAGAGACCCCTGTCTGAAACCTTGGAGAGCTACCGCCAATCAGAGTAGACAACATTGAGCTGGATGGACCTATTTTATTTATTTATTTATTTATTTATTTATTTATTTATTGCATTTATATCCCGCCTTTTTTCCTCTTGCAAGGAACCCAAGGCAGCTTACATTATCCTCCTCCTCTCCATTTTATCCTCACAACAACAACAACCCTGTGAGGTAGGTTGGGCTGAGAGTCTGAGACTGGCCCAAAGTCACCCAGTGAGCTTCCATGGCTGAGTGGGGACTAGAACCTGGATCTCCTGGCTCCCAGTCGAACACTCTAGCCACTACACCACACTGGCTGTCTATGGTCTGACTCAGTTGTTAGATACATGTACAAACTTGCACACATTCTACAAGACACGCATTCGCTAAAAAAAATGACCTTCAGACATTGGCAATAGGATGTTTATGGTAAGGGAGGCAACCCAAAATGTTCTACACACACACACAAGATTCAGAGACACCCAAATGGTTCATTGATTGATTACAAACACAAATTTAAATCACCCGAACTAGAGAGATGTCACTGAAAAATAGTCCATGGGTGGTATCTGACAAACAGAAATTTAAAATGCACAAGTTGATTTGGGACAATTAACTTAGTGGAGCAATTGTAATTCAAATTCAAGTATAATAAACCTTCAAGCCTTCAATGTGAACTGATATTTTGGGGAAATTAGCTGAGTTCTATGGAGGGTGGCTCTGAAGGCTAAACTAGGCTGCTGACATACGCCAATTGTTCAGGAGGATGGGTTTCTTTGGATGACAGTTTGCAAGGAGGAGAAAGGGAGATCGGGACTCCCTAACACTCTTGGGAAAGAAAAATAAAGGTTTGGGGATGAGTGGAGATAGTGGAGAAGAGAGGAGCATTTATCTTGTGCAATGATGAGATCAGGTTGGCTCCCAATACAGTCACCATAGCACGAAGGGAGGGGGAAAGGTGGCTACCCAAAGTTACACACGCACTCAATTGCTTTTTTAGCACTTTGTACATTTCCTCTTGAGTCCTGTTCTAAAAATGTATTGTGCAGAGCAGGGCTCAAAACACATGCATCAAGAGAACTTCTCCAGAGAAATTTGTCTTGGTAGCAACGGCTTGAAGAGGAAGGCGGGGGGGGGGGTTAAAGAGAAGCAGGAGTGTCGGCCGCAATCTCTGCCACTGAAACACCAGCACAGGCTGCACAACAGTGGCTGAGGTTCTGACCAAATCCAGGTTGGAGAGAGAGAGAGAGAGAGAGAGAATAGAATGCAGGGTGGATTGGGGTTGGAGGCTACCATTATAGAAAGCCTTCTGGAGACAGCCATTCAGTATGGGGAACTGATGCTTGAGAAACAACACCTAACCCAAACCCCTTTGGGCATACACAGAGTTAGATGATGATGATGATGATTTATTAAATTTATTAATCGCCCATCTGGCTGGTCACCCAGCCACTCTGGGCGATGTACAACAAAACAGTTAAAACAATAAAATTCTACATTAAAAACATCATAAAAATGTTTTTTACATTTTTATGTAACCCACCCCGAATGCCTGCCTGAACAACCACGTTTTTAATGCGCAGCGGAAGCTCATTAAAGAGGGGGCATGGCGGAGTTCCCTAGGGAGGGAGTTCCACAGAGTGGGGGCCACCACAGAGAATGCCCTCTCCCTCGTCCTCACCAGCCTAGCTGTCCTGGCTGATGGGACAGAGAGAAGGCCATCCGAGGCTGATCTTGTTAAGCTGCTTGTCTGGTGTTGCTGGAGGCGCTCCAGATCCTGGCATATCTTTGTATGTCTGAGTACAGAGTTGGTGGTACCCAGAATATCTTGTGTGAGTGTACCATCTTAAATCTCTGCTCAAAATTCAGGGAAGACTCCTGATTTCTATGAAACTTGCTTTCAAGTAAAAAGGTATTGTTCCTGTCAAAGGCCTGTTAAACTGTATAAGCGTTTGCCTTGATTGTACTGTAAGCTGCTTTACAGCCAAAAAGCAAAGAATAAATATTTTATAAATAAATATAAAAGAGCCACTTAAAGAGCAATCCTATACATGTCTTCTCAGAAGTAAGTGCCATTGAGTTCAATGAGACTTACTCTCAGGAAAGTGTTATAGGATTGCAACTTTGAGCTCATGCAAGAGATTCACAGTAGCCCAATGGAATTTTTAAGCTTCCTTCCTCTCTTTGAACAGCCATGTCATGAACAGCCTTTGAAACTCCCCTCAGTTTCAAAAGCAGTGTACCATGCGACTTACAAGACCATGCTGTTTGAGAAAAACAAGTCGAAAACTCCTTTGCACTCACAGAACTACTTTCATGATTCTTTGGATCCTGGCCCTGATTTTCGGCATGTAGCAAATCAAAGAATGCCTCGTAGTACTCCAGAGCTTTACATACTACTTTATAAAGGGAGAACATAGCTGATTATATATAAAGAGAAGATGACAAACGCTTCCTGTGAATTGCACTATTTGTCCTCCATTCCCCCCTCCCCCGAGATATGAAAGTGTATTACCTATTTGGTTTCCTTCAGGCAAAGCATCCGCTGTGATAAGAGCATAAAGGATTACAAGCCAATACAAATACATTTCAGTTTCATCTTCCCCGAGCTTTGTTCAGATACGGTAAACGCAAAAGGACACTGCTTTTACACTTGACTCAGCTATTGAAAAAAAATATTGAAAGAGATAAAGAAAGTGCTGAGCTTGCAGAGCTAACTTTGATTTTTCACCTTGAGGCACAGAGACAGAGAGAGACTGGCTGCATGAGAGTGCATTGTGCATAGGGAGGCAATAAGCTCACTACCTCAAAGCAACTATTGCAATACTACGAAAGAGGTTTATAGTGAATCAGCAAATTCTTCCTCAAAGTCAGATGCAGAATAAGTTTAACTATTGTCTTCCTGATGCTACATTCTTTGAAAATTAAGGCCTTGTTCACATATAAAACCAAATGTATTTAATTCTTTAAAAGAAAAATCTGTGGACGGTTTATAGGTTTACAGATCGTTTCTAAATATTCTAAGGAGTGAGTGTACAGTTCACCATGTAAATGGAATTAGAAACTTCAGTTACACAGTCTATAAAGCTTGATTTGTAAGGGCTGCTTCATACATTACTTTTTGTTTAATTGCAGAGATCATCTATACGCAGAAAGTAGCATCACATACAAAACATAGTGCCAGACCTTTATTTTAGAAGAACCATTTACTGAGTGATAAATGAGGGTTCAGTGCACAGTACAATCATGGAGAACACACAACTCTTTTCTAACTGACAGGTTGCCTACCTATCCCCTCCTGTTCCTCGCTGAAAAAAACTGCCACTGCAAAAACCACTTTCTATGCAAGTTCTCTCAGTGAAATAGAATGGATGTTCTCAAAAGGAAGACAAGGAGGGCAAAAGCCTGGAGAACTAGGGGAAGAGCCCATAAAGAAAATCTATGGGTGGAAAGGGCAGAACGGCTCCTTCTAGGATACTCTTAACATGGGGCATGGTGAGATATGGGAAACTTGCCATGACTCTTCCACATAATACATAGGATGGTGAACCAGGGCCAGAGCAATGTCTCCTGCCACCTGAGGCAGGCAAACACATGTGCACCTCTGTGGCATTTCCCCCCACCCCTGCTACTGTGCCCCCCCCCACACACACACACCGCCAGTCAGAAGGGGGCAATCAGGGTCACTTTTATCCAATATGTGCGGATCGTATGGAATACCTGTATTACGGTGGAATGGGAGAAAAGGCATACAACAGACCTTCAGACCATCATCAGAAGATCTTGTCCCTTTATCAGGAATTTAGAGGAAAACAGTGGATATTGTCTTGTGTTAAAGCGGTCAGGGATTGGAGTATCCCACTAGTGTCACACTTGTTGCATAGTCTGTGGATGAAGTGACCACCCTGTCTTGATGACTTAGTCATATCTCCCCTGAGATGCTCTGCTGTCAGTGATAATACATGGCATCCCATCTAGCTGGAGAGAGCTTCTGTTTCTTGCTAAAGTAGATTCTGGACAAGTATCTCCTTGCAACTGATATGAGCTTTCACTGGAATACTATCCACCTGACCAGCACATGATCTCCACTCAGCTTGTGATGGAAAGATCTTGGTGCCATGCTGACTCTTTAGAGTTCCAGCTACTTGATGGCTTGGCTGATCTCCAATAGGGACCATCTGCCGTATCTTGTTTCTTCTTGACAGTAGAAACAAGGCAGCCTTATGTCTATAATGACCTGTATCCTGATGATGTCATAGGGGCACTCCTTTGGACAATTTGTGAGGTAGTATCCACCAGGTCAGAGATTGTATGACTTCAAAAGGAAGAAGTACCTTAAAGTGTTCTTCTGGTAAACATAAAAACAGTAGTTAAGCAGGAACCACTGAACAACCTGGAAGTGGTGCCTAGCCTATTCCTATTGACACATATAGAGCAGATTAAGGTCATTATTTACTGCCATACAAAACCTAGTGTTTTATACATTCTGAATATCATGTTGGGATGCATTCTACAAATCAATGAATTTAAGGATCCTGCAAGTCAGCAGCTACTAATATGTGGAGTCATATGATTTGTGTTTGCCCTGAGGAAGGAAACACATCGTAAAATAAACAGTTTTTTACTTGGGGCATCATTTTGAAACTTTCCCTCCCTTTTTTATGGTTCAATAAATTTAAGCAATACATGAAACATCTTTTGTTGATTAAATAAATCAAACACACACTAAGGTGTTCTTTTAAGTTACATATTTTGCTTGTATGTTTGTTTGTTTGTTTGTTTTACGGAACACTTATGATTGCTGTCTACCCAACTAACCTTTTCGATCAGTCAATTTTATGTTAACATAAACATCCTTCTTATACTGAAGACAAATTCATCTTCCCCATCATGGAAATGCACTTCTATCCATTTACATCTCACTGTTATGCCTACTTCTCTGCACTATTTCAAGTATTTTATGAATGATGAAGCTTAGACATATTCTGCATTCTACATGCTTAAAAAAAGCAACACAACGCCCAGGTGTTATAAACACACAACAAAGCCTAAGCCCTGCTATGCTCCTAATGAATACAAGGGTAATAGTAACTGACTAAGAGAGCAGTCTTATAGTCCCTGGGAGAGCTTCCCAGGGACCATAGGATTGTTTGGACGCCCCTCCCGAGGCTGGAGACACGGCTATGATCTCGAAAGGGGGGGGTCTGAATTCTGATTGCCCTATCTCACCCCTTTGTAACTGCTGTGGAAAGAACTGCACCGGCTGCTTCCCACAGTTGCAAATGCAGCCTCAGAGGGAGAGAAAGGGAGCTGTTATGGTGGGCAGGGAGGGGAGGGGAGGGGAGGGGAGGGGAGAGGCTGGGATATGGGAAATCCTATGGCCTCTCCAGCCCCAGCTTCCAACAGCGAGCCTTCTCTAGATGGACTCAAAGGCTGGTCTAGAGGAAATTTTTATAAATGGGGGACAGAGAGGCAAAAATTGCCACCATTGTCCCTCCCACTCTGCTGGCAGTAGGCTGGCAGGGTACCGGATACTCGGAAGCCTCCAGGATCAGAGGCTTCCTTCCAATGGATTGCACTCTAATAAATGTAATATAGTAAACAGGGAAATATTATTTATTTATTTATTTATTTTAATTATCTATTTTTAAAAAATACTTATAGACCTCCATTTGGCCCTCAAAAGGGCCCCAAGGTGGTTTACAGCCAGAATACAATAAAAACTGAGAGCAATGAAAATCTTACAACAATCACTTTGAAAATACTATCTGAAGAGAAGGATGAACAACCATTAAAACTATTAAAAGCTTAGCATAATAAAAATGTCTCTGCTGCCCACCTAAAAACTATCAAACATGGAGCCCGATGTTACATTCCTTAGTGTTCTACAACCGGGATGCTGCCACTGGAAAAGCCCTGCCTCCTGTCATTGGCTTCTGATGATGACCATAACCGATCGGTGAGTTTACATGGCTAGGGATGTACGAGAATTTCATTTCAGTTTGCAAACGCTCAAACTGCTCACAAACATGAACTGGAAAATATTTTTTTCTTTTCTATTTCTCACAAATTCCCAAATTTGTAAATGCATTCAAAAATGCATTTTTTTTTAAAGTGCACTTTAAAACATGCATTTGAAAAAATTCACATTTTCATGCTTTAATCAATGGGGGGAAAGGGTGCACTTTTGAAAAATGCACACAGAAATGCACTTTTCCCATTCAAAATGCTCATTTCCCTGTTCAAACGGAAAGAAAAACATGTTGCAAACAAGAACAGGAGCAAGATAAACTGAGCTAGGAAGTGGAGTTTGGAAAGTCTCGGCAAACTCAAGCATCCCTGGCTCTCCCATCCTTAGGAGTAGTCAGTCCTTCAGATCCCATGCCCCTGGCCAAATATAGGATGAACAATGCCACAACAGTCAGTTCTATACAAACTACTGCCCACACTTTATGGGTTAATCATTTTAAAGATGGCCTGATAGGTGAAAAGAATCTGGGATTAGAAGGAACAGCCTACATGTGAGAAGTATAACACAGAAATGGGAGCTCCTTCTGAATAGTAGTCCCCCTGACTTTGCTAGCTTTAGCTTCGTGGTGTCAGTGCCACCAGACATACTTAGATAATAAATGGAAAGCCTTTGTAGGTTTTGTTGCCCCATGGCCTCATAGACAGTTCGCCTGCATGCAATATATTGTGCACAGAAATTCCACATACACCCCTTCTAATAAACTAGCATGATCTCAGCCTGTGAGTAAATTATAGGCTCTTCTGTAACCATAAGACAGAGGGGTAATAGGTCCTTCGGTTGTATTTAGCCTAGGGTTGCTGCTTGCTGCCTGTTTGTTTTTCCTCCAGATCATATGGGAATTGAAGATCTATGTCTGGTATCTGGGTTTGGCTGCTCAAGATGCAGGGATGGCTGATAGAGGGAACAGATTGTTTAGGGGAGTGTTTCCCTCTCTCCTTGGAACCCTCTTCTGCTGTCTCACCCTCATGGCAGGACTGATGCTTGCAGTGCTCTGGGTTAGAAGAGAGACGGGTGGCTGGGTAAGGTGACAGCAGGTTTTCCCCTCTGTAACCTTCCTGTTGTCACTTGGCTATTCCAGGGCTTGTGGTCACTCTGTTCTTCTTGGAAGAGGAGAGGCGTGGGATGGTAAAGGCAAGCTGAGTAAAGGGAGAAAACACTTCCCCAAACAATCTATTCTCTTCCCCAACTCTGTCCATCTCTCCTTTGAGGCCAGCTGCAAGTTAAGAACATAAGTTGAGTCCCTCAGGATGGGCAAGGGACCACCTAGTCCAGCATTCCCTGTTTACAACAGTGGCCAGTCAGCTGACTCTGGGAACCTTACAGAGAAGGCATAAAGCCAACAACCCTCTGTAGTTTCCATCCAGCATCTGGTATGCAGGAGTTTGCTGCCTCTTAAGGTTCCAGTTAACTGTCATGGCTAATAGTTATTGATAATCTTATTTTCTGTGAAATCACCTAACCCTTTAAAAAGCCATTTTGACTAGAACGGAATGCCTCCACTTCAGGATTTGACTCTAAAGTAGGGACAAACAACCTACGGTCCTTTAAGGCCATTACTGCACACACATACCCAAGGATCCCCTGACCCTCCCACCACCACTGAATTCCCCCTGCTCCTGTTGCGATTAAATCAAATGGCCCTTGATATATCATTCCTTCTAATTCCAGTCTTCAGGCTGTGAGTGCCATTGTTTATGAAGCCAAAATGGAACTACCCATACAAAAGAGGATGGTATTAGCAGACTTGGGGGATCTCCAAGGTTTAAAGAAGTTCAAAAGTCTTTAGAAAAAAAGATACTAAGGGGCAGCGGAACAACCTCAAAAGCAGCCCAATGAAGACTGAGTCTACTCAGTGGCCATGGAAAGCTGACTGGTTGCTGGGGATGGGGGATCGAAAACCACAGGGGAGGAGGAATGGAATAGGATGACTGGCATCCTGAACAGGCAGCACTCCACACTGCAGTGTTGATTTTAATGTTTCAGTTTGTCATTTGCCTAAGAAGAACGTATGGTTGATGTTATGGAAACATACAAGAAATCTTTGAAATAAATAAATAAATAAATTTAAAAGTAACAAGCCCCAGCTCATGTGTGTAAATGCAAGCCATGCTTTGTTTTTACATCTGAACAGGGCCAATATGTGTTCAGACCATTTCCTCTATCACCCTTTGTGGGAGCATCCAACCTTCATGGTCGACATTGGCTTGGACCCAGGGTCTTCCTTCCACAGATGGAAGGGTTCCACCTGTCCACAGAAGGCTTTCAATCTAGCAGTGAATATCCACTAGCAAAATGGGGGAGAGGGCAGTCTTCATCAATTCCCCCCTCCCACTGCAGTCCCCTATCTGAACTAGGGGTGTACGGATTACTCACCCCGTTCCAGTGGGGCCGTCTGCTGGGGGGGGAGGTGATCCGTCCCTCCCCCCCCCCGGAATCCTCCCCAGCCGGCTCCACTCCGCGGTGAGCCCGCAGAGCCACCAGCCAGGCCCACCTGCAGCCAGACTTCCGTCCACTGCCAGGCTGCGGCCGCAAATGGCTGTGTTAGCTGTGATAGGCTACGTATGTATTTATGTAGCCTATCACGGCAAAGAGCAGGGATGCAAATGGCGCCCACTACGCCATTTGCGTCCCTGCTCTTTTCGTGATAAGCTACATAAATATATACGTAGCCTATCATGGCTAACGCAGGGACGCAAATGGCGTAGCGGCCGCCATTTGCGTCCCTGCGTTAGCCGTGATAGGCTACGTAAATATTTATGCAGCCTATCACGGCTAAAGTAGGGAGGCAAATGGTGGCCGCAGACTGGGGCAGCCATTGGCAGCCGCAGATTGGGGCAGCAGATGGACCGGACAGTCGACAAAAGGTAGGGTCCGTCCCAGGGAAATTTCACAGGGTGGCAGGGGGAGATTGCTCTGTTCCACCACGGACTCCGGGGGGCCAGATTCTAAAGAATCCGGCCTCATTGGAGTTTGTGGCGGAATTCTCTAACACCTAATCTGAACCTCTAGAACAGTGGGAAAAATGGTACGGGCCTGCAGGGGAAAGGGGAATCAACAAAGATAGCCTTCTCCCTTCCTGCTGGCAGTGGAACTGTGCTCACAGAATGCTCTCACTGGTGGAAAAAAAGCTGGATCCAACCCAGTGTATATAATGCTGGTCTTAGATACTGGAACTATCCGTTTGTAAATTCAAACCGTTCTTATTCCCCACCTAATACCATGCATTTTGTTTTTAGATTTGTGCACACTGCAGGAAACGCATAACAAACTGCTTACCATTGCCCAACATCTTACCATGTAGCATAAAAATAAAAGCAAAAAAAAAAAATGTCAAGGGACATATGGCGATGCTATAATGCTTTTGCAAAGAGGCACTGCTCCAAACTGTATTAAAGTTTGGCAAATAGCATATCAATACACTCTGTCAATTGAAGAAACAAAAAAAGCTCTCCTTTAGAAACATTCTTGTTAGAATGTTAAATCCCATAAAACATCTGCTTCCTTTTTAGGTCCATGTATGCTGGATTATTAGCCTTTCAGGAAATACTTTAGTACTCAGCCCCAAATACAGAAAAATCCAAAAGCCATAGTAGGGTAATACCTTTATTAGGACCAATGAAAATATCACAAATTAGTGAGCAAGCTTTTGAGTTCTTCTCCAGGCTGGATGTTAAGCAAAATAAGGTGGTAGGGAAGGAGAAGTAAAAAGACTGGCCACGACACTGAAGATGCAGGAGGTATCAGGAAGATGGAGAGAGCAATCCTATGGCCGCTAGACACTGTCTAGCGGGCCATAGGATATGCTCATTTCCGGGAATCGCACTCTTGGAGCCCGCACTCTTAGGTCGGTTCCCTGAAAAGTGACTGTCCCTCTTGTCCACACTGCCTCGGAGGCAGCGCAGAGAAGCCCCATCCAATGTGTGGTACAGCAGCTTCCTCTCCTGGTCAGGCCCCCCTGCCGCTAGACAGCCAAAACAGCTGTCTAGCGAAAAACAGCAAGGCAGGAGAGGCATGGAGGGAACGATCCCCCCCTGTGCCTCTCCTGCCTTGCTTTGGATCGGCGGTCGCCTCCGAGTTTGGAGGCGGCCACCTATCTAGTTAGGATTGCGCCCTAACAGAATAGTCCTATGCATATTTACTTGTAAGTATGTAAGGCTGCAACTGTATACCCATTTACTTGAGAGTATACCCATTACTGTATACCCATTTACCCATTCACTTCTGAACTGAATAGGACTTACTTTTCCTTATACATGTATTGAATTGCACTGTTAATTAGATTAGACTTTGCTGGGTGCAAAACATTTCTGGTTGCACTGAAGGCTGCTGGGACAAAGAAACAATAATGGCTTTTCCTCCCTTTTTGAAAATATAAAACCTAGCAAATACTTAGACTTAATCTTCCTCCTTCCCTTATAAATGCAAAACAAAATGCTGATTGATGTGGGAGGATGTCACTTTTTTCATTCTGTGAAACTCAAATTGGGCTTCCATCCTAGATTTTTAAATACACAAGGCAGCAAAAGTCTTCAAATAGTAACTCAAACACTAAATTAAAAAGAGGTGCTATAAAGCAGATTTCTCTGCAGCGATTTTAGTGCCAACACTTCAGTGTTAAATGGTGAATGCTGCTCATTGGTCACACACAGAACACAGCAAAAGAACAGAAACAGTAAAAAAAAAAGAGAAAAAAAAGGAATTGCTAAGTTATACAGCTAGATCAACATCTTTGTAATATTTGATTTTTACTCTGTATCATCACTTTTCATCTTTTTTAATGTAACTTCTAGCAATAAGAAACTTTATGAGTGCCTGTATCAAATTGCAACCCAGAGTTATGAGTCAGTAGGGTGACAATGCAGATAGAAAGAGTAATCTCTCACGTGAATTGCTAATGTCAGAAACTGATGCAATGTAAATATAAGGCAATCCCAATGGAGAATGATGCAAGCTGGAATCGATGTGTTGTCATTGCTCTGTAGAATTAAAAATACTGTATCCACAAATAATGCAGATGCTGACATGTTCTAGCTGTGCAGAACAATTTAGATGTGAGAAGTCTGAGATGCAAAGGACTGTTAATTGTGAGAGTATTAAAAAGACATTATTTAGATTAATAACCTGTAGAGACAAATACTACAAATGGTGACAAGCATCAGAGTGCAGGAAAAATTTCTACACAAAGTTCTGCTTGTTACAGTCAAAACCTCTTTTTTAAAAAAGTGGAGTGAGACAAGTGGCTAATAGTTGCTGCCTATGGAATTTCTCACACAAAACTAATTGGGAATCGATTTGCGAATAGAAATGCAGCCAAGATGCATATAGCCCTATTTGAATTCCTGATTATGGTAGCTTTTGTGCTTTAGAGAGGCCTATTTGGGCCTGTGCTGGGCAGAGGAGATGCATGCTGGGCTGTAAGTGGATCAGTTTGGGGACTTCCTTGTTTTGGTGTGCAATCATCTGCTAACCAATGTGTGTGTGTGTGGGGGGGGGTGAAACAGGGCATACAGTCCATTTATAAAGGGGAGAGCGATTTCTAGATTGGTTGTTTCAGTTTCCAGGTAAGTGGGCTGAAACAAGTAATGCAACAGCAACAACTGAAGCAGACTTAGGGAGCCTTCACACGGAGCTTTTATCCTGCTGTTGAGATTGCTCACTCATGGAAGTTTGTGGGTCCTTTTCATAATGCCGTCAACCTCCAGGGCACATCCAGGGGTATTTCCTAGTTATTCCATCTCAAAAAGATCTGGAACTAATGAACTATCTTTTAAGCCGGAATGTTACGCAATTAAAACAGCCACTAGATGGCATTGTTTCATTGAATTCTATGGAAACGTGAAAATTAAAAGCTTCCCGTCTCAGCATCACATGGTCGCCATCTGGGAGCCGCTGTGAATGCAGAAAGGCTCCACAACAGGAGGACTGTGGGGGTTTTCTTTAATATAAAGGCAGCCTTTGTGACTGAAACAGTAATGAGAGAAGCAGTGCTAGCAAAGTGTTCAAGGGTTCAATGCCCACCAGCTTAGAATGACAAGGGATGTGGCACTCAGCAGTGTGAGTATTACCAGGTGTCAAGAAGATGCTAGGATCTTCCTCTCCAGAGGTGGCCTCAACATCAAGTTTTCGCTAAGGCACTCAGTTTACTCACTTTAGTTCTGATGGAGCCAGAGGCAGATGCGATATTGGGGTCCCTGCTGCTGCCCCCTATAATGACCCATGGGAGGGGGGCTCAGGTGAGCAATGTGACGGGGCAGAAGAAGAAACTAACAATACACACAGGAGCTGAGTTGCCCATGTTTCCTCGCTGCTTCTCTTTGGGCGGCCCTGGTAAAGAGGGGGTTGACTCAGGCCAAGTCTGCTAGGGCCAGTTACTGGATGCTGGTTAGTAATTAAAAAACACAGCCAACAAACAAACGGGTAAATTATTTATTTATTTATTTCATTTCTATACCGCCCAATAGCCAAAGCTCTCTGGGCGGTTCACAAAAATTAAATCAGTCTCTAATCTGCTATATAACCACTTATATAATTTCAACAGTGTGCTGAGCTACCAATTTCTTCCTATGCATTACGATAAGCACTTTTATATCTATTTGCATCCAGTTGGTGCTAGAGCAGTTTATCTCATTGGTCAGTTGTTTGTTTATTCAAACTTCTGTGATGACTGAGAATGCAGCCATAAAGATATCTGTACAAGCCTTCAATCGCATCCGTGCTTTTACACCCAAATATTATATGTGAATTTTTGTAGAAAATGTCTTTCACATGTACAGTGCAATGGTGTTTCTGTTCCAAGTACTGGAGATGATTCACAGTACTAAAATAAGAATCCATCAAATTAAATTCACTCTTTTTATGGCATTAACTCCACAATTGTTTAGTAGTGGTATTCAGAGAGATGTGATGTGATACTGAAGCGACACTTTATCTCTAAACAGTACATTTAATTAGTTATAAACAGTGACAACATATGCACTCTGGATTTGACACCCTGATCCTTCAGAACCCAGTGGGCATCTCTACACAAGCCTAAAATCCTGCATTTAAAATGGGGCTTTCTGCTTCCGTTTGAAGTGCAAAATCACAACTCTCTTTTTCACGTGCTCCCTCCTCCCCCTTCCCCCCCTCCTCCCCTGTAGCTGAGTCTTCCATGATCTTTCATTGATCTCGCTCCTCTTCTTGCCGCTTTTCCTCTTTTCACAGAGGGAACTCAAGTGGAACACAATGGGGTAATTTGATAGCTCATTATCTGTGATCTATTTAAAAATGGAACAAAGGGCATTTAGCACAGGAGACGCCTTGAATGATCACGGAATCATGTAAAGAGCCCACAAACTTCCGTGAAGGAGCAATCTCAGTCGCAAGATAAAAGCTCCGTGTGAAGAAAGCCAGTGTTAAGAACTAGGTTGGATGTCCTGATATTTTTCACAGCTTTGGATCTCATTGCTAGTGGAATATTTTCCTTCTGTTTTATTCCTTCCTTGCTTTGTTAACACTGTTATGTCCAAGCCTAGACATTCAAGGAGCTCAGCACTTAACCAGGTATGGTTTCCTCTGAAAGCAGACATCACTGGAGATTTAAGTTGTTTCTTTCTGTGGTATTTTTGTTTATTTACACATCTACAAACAGGGCATAGAAGCACAGCTTAACTCCTACAAACAGCAAATTACACTACCCCACATCAGATCCCTAGAGAAGCAGCACCCCAAAGATACTTTCCATAGCAATGGGTGTCTAAGGGTGCAATCCTATGCATGTTTAGACAAAAGAAAGTCCCACAACTCCCAGCATTCCCCAGCCAGCTTTGTAGGACTTTCCTCTGTCCAAACATGGATAGGATTGTGCCCTAAAGGATTTTTTTTTCTGGGAGGGGACACAAGTGTAGAAACAATAATTAATGCACATGACCACATCAACATAACTACACATCAACTCACAAAATATATACATTCTCCTATATTGCTCCCAAGTTATTGACTGTGTTCCCTCAAGAACTATGATTGGCCCCCACTCTCTCGGCTTTTAGAAAGGGCATAAAGACACATCATTTCAATTTAGCCTTTTATAATTATTTATTTTATTGTATTTAAAATATTTCTAGGTTGCCTTTTGGGGCATTTAAAAGGTTTTAGTTTCATCTTTTAATGTTTTTTTTTTACCATTTTTAATGTTCTTGTTTTTTATTGTTTCACAATTTCAGTGTTTTAAATGGTTGTACCCTGTCTTGATGGCTTTTTAGCAAATACAGTGGCATATAAATGCTAATAACAGACATATATGTAGCATATTATCTAGGAATGAATTAAACTCAGTCTGTTTCCCGCCTCCTAGCTGAGCAGAGCAGAGCAGAGCAGAGCAAGCTGCTCCAGCTGGTCCAGGGACTACAGAAGCAGGCAAGCTCCCAGAGAGCGAGCGAACAGAGCGAGCAAACAGGGGGAGCAAACAGGGGGAGCAAACAGGAGTTGGCCAGGGGAGTTCGGCAGAGGAGGTCAAGGGGGAGACCCCTAACATTTTTTTAATTATTTTTATTTTTTATTTTAACTAACTTTTTTCCATTTATTTGTCTTGTAACACACACTTTCACACCAGTGGGACTCTGCTTTTAACCTCTACTGAGTAGAGGAGCAGGCACAGGCTAGTCTAGAACAATCACAAAGCTAGACACAAAAAGGGAAAAGAGGCTATGGAAGGACAAGACTCTCCAGTGGTGGTGACCTGCAAGGTGTGTGCAATGTTTGTTTTCTTGCCTGAGAACAACATGGCCTACACCTGCAACAAGCGCAAGTTGATCACGCTGCTGGAGGAAAAAGTAAGTGGACTGGAGCGGCGACTGTCGACCCTCCGGGGAATAAGAGAACACGAAGAGTTCTTGGACAGAATGGGGGAACTACAGCAGCAAAGGGCAGACCAGAAGCTTGAAGAGCAACAGCAAGATGAGGCAGTGGGAAATGCTGAGGTGAAGAAAAATGGAATAGAAGATACTCCTTGGAAAAGGGTGACAGTTAGGAGAAGAAGAACTAGACGCCACTCTGCACCAGTGGAAGCAGTGGAGCTGTGGAACCGATTCCAGGTACTTGCGGATGAGACTGGAGGACAGCCTGCAGAGGAAGAATCACAGGGGAACCTGCATGACAGTGAGCAAGAGGCTAAAGGTCAGTCAAACAGAGGCGATGAAACCCAGGCCTACAAGAAGAAGAAGAGAAGAGTGGTAGTAGTGGGAGACTCCTTGCTGCGTGGGATCGAGACCCAAGTATGTCACGAAGACCCATGGACTCGCCAGGTATGTTGTCTCCCGGAAGGACAGATTAGAGACGTGACTGAAAGGTTGCCTGCACTCATAAAGCCCACTGACAGGTATCCCTTTCTTCTCATCCATGTGGGAACAAATGATACCACCAAGCGGAACTACGAAGAGATCATGTCAGACTTTGAAGCTTTGGGAAGGAAACTCAAGAACTTTGGGGCCCAGATAGTTTTCTCTTCCATCCTTCCAGTAGTTAGAAGAGGGATAGAAAGGGAACGAAAAATACTCCGGGTGAATGACTGGCTACGAAGGTGGTGCCGACAAGAGAGATTTGGATTCTGGGACCACGGGCTATACTTCCTGGAAGATGGGCTGTTGGCTAGGGATGGGTTGCACCTCACAAAGGCTGGGAAGAATGTGTTTGGCCACAGCATGAAGAACTTCATCAGGAGGGCTTTAAACTGAATCCTACGGGGAAGGGAGATGTAATGTTGGGGGTAACAATGGACATAGGCGCATCCACTGCAATGGAGAGAACAGCTCTGATAGCGCCCAATAATAGTCTTCAGACACATGTAGGAAGAAAGCCAGACTATGAAGCACATGGTCTTCGATGTCTATATACTAATGCCCAGAGTATGGGAAACAAACAGAATGAACTTGAACTCTTAATACAAGAGGGAAATTATGACCTGATAGGTATAACTGAGACTTGGTGGGATGACTCTCATGACTGGAATACAGCAATTGAAGGATATAACTTGTTCAAAAAGAACAGGAGGAACAGAAAGGGAGGTGGGGTTGCACTGTATGTGAAAAATACCTATCTCTGCACAGAAATACAGGAGGAGGAGCTTGGTAGCCCCATCGAGAGCATCTGGGTTGAAATAAATGGAGCAAAGAATAAAAGGAACCTGGTGGTCGGAGTCTACTACCGGCCACCCAATCAAGGAGAAGACAAGGATGAAACTTTTGAAAAGCAAATAGCCAATGTTTTAAGGAAGCATGATGTAGTAGTAATGGGGGACTTCAATTTCCCCGATATTTGTTGGGAGACAAATTCTGCAAAACATGGTCGCTCCAGGAAATTCCTGACTTGTGTGGTGGATAACTTCCTCCTACAAAAAGTAGAGGAAGGAACTAGAGGATCGGCTATCCTTGACTTGATCCTAACCAACAGAGATGACTTAGTGGATAAAGTAGCAGTTACAGGAACTCTGGGGGAAAGCGACCATGTTGTACTTGAGTTCTTGGTTCTAAGGGAAGCAAAAGCCGAGTGCAGTCAAACGCGTACCCTGGATTTTAGGAAAGCTGATTTTCATAAACTCAGAACAATGATCAGTAAGGTCCCATGGCAAGCGATGCTAGCGAGAAAAGGAGTCCAAGATGGGTGGGAGCTTTTAAAAAAGGAAATTCTCAAGGCACAATCACAAGCAATTCCAACAAGAAGAAAAGGTGGAAGACAACAGAAGAAGCCAATGTGGCTTCAAAAAAAGCTTAGGGATGACCTGAAAACAAAAAAGGACACATATAGGAAGTGGAAAGAAGGCCAAGTAACAAAGGAAGAGTACAGGCAGATAGCACAGAATTGCAGGGATGGCATCAGGAAGGCTAAAGCTGAGAATGAGCTGAGGTTAGCAAGAGATGTTAAAAACAACAAAAAGGCTTTCTTCAGCTACGTGCATAGTAAAAGGCAGAAGAAAGAAATGGTGGTTCAGCTATTAAATAAGGATGGCAAAACGATAACAGATGACAAAGAAAAGGCAGAGGTGCTCAATTCCTACTTTGGCTCAGTCTTCTCCCAAAAGAGGGTCTATGACCCCCTGGCAAAGGCGAAGTACAGGCTGAAGGGGCAGGATTGCAGCTTGAGATCGACAGGCATATGGTCAAGGAACACCTCATTACTTTGAATGAGTTCAAATCTCCAGGGCCAGATGAACTGCATCCTAGAGTCATAAAGGAACTGGCAGAAGAACTCTCAGAACCGCTGTCTAGGGGTGGACGAAAGTCACTTACCTGTCCTCGAAGCTTGTTCGCGGTGGGGGGGAGGCGCTTCGCTGCTCCCCTCACGAAGTTCAGGCTGGGGGGGAGGCTTCCCGCCTCGCCCGACCGAAATTCAGGCCGGGGAGGAGGCGCCTCGCCTCGCCCGGCCGCGAACTCAAAAGTTTAAAAAAAAAAAAACGCCCCCGTGATAGGCTATGTGATGATTAACGTAGCCTATCACGGCTAGATCTGCAAAGTCAGCCGTGATAGGCTATGTTAATCGTCGCATAGCCTATCACGGGTGACTTTAAAAAAAAAAAGCGCGTATGCAAATGGCGGCCCCCATAGGGAGCCGCCATTCGCATTCCTTATTTGGTCGCTGTAGTCTACGTAAAGATTTACGTAGACTACGGCGAAAATAAGGGCAACACAAATAGCGTTGCCCTTATTTTCGCCGTAGTCTACGTAAATCTTTACGTAGACTACAGTGACCAAATAAGGAACGGGAATGGCAGCTCCCTATGGGGGCCGCCATTATCCGTAAGCGCTTTTTTTTTTTTTTTAAGTCACCCGTGATAGGCTACGTGACGATTTATGTAGCCTATCACGGCTGACTTTGCAAATCTAGCCGTGATAGGCTATGTTAATCGTCACGTAGCCTATCACGGGGGCGTTTTTGTTTGTTTTTCTTTGATTGGAATGGTGGCGGTGGCAGCCGGTCAAAAGACCGGCTGCTCCTCCCGCCCCGGATGAACACCTGCCGAACCGCCGGCCGGACCCGCCGCCGGGAGGGACATTCACCAAAGGTAAGTCCCATCCCGGGGGGGGTGCGGGGGGCGGGGGGGCGGAGAATTTCTCCCTGAAACTTGTTCGGGGGGCCGAACACGTTGGCGCTCGGCCCCCCGAAGTTTCGGGGAGAAATTCTCTGCCAACCCTACCGCTGTCTATTCTCTTTGAGAAATCATGGAGGACGGGGGAAGTGCCAGATGACTGGAGGAGGGCTAACGTTGTCCCTATCTTCAAAAAGGGTAAAAAGGAGGAACCTGGGAACTACAGACCAGTCAGTCTGACATCAATCCCTGGGAAAATTCTGGAGCAGATCATAAAGCAATCCATCTGGAAGCACCTTGAGAACAATGCCGTGATTACTCGAAGCCAACATGGATTTGTCAAAAACAAGTCCTGCCAGACAAATCTGATCTCATTTTTTGATCAAGTAACCTCCCTTGTAGACCGTGGGAATGCAGTAGATATCATATACCTCGACTTCAGCAAAGCTTTCGACAAAGTGCCCCATGATATCCTGATGAGCAAACTAGCTCAAAGTGGGCTAGATGAAACAACGATCAGGTGGATCCACAGTTGGCTACAGAATCGGACTCAAAGAGTGCTTATCAATGGGACCTTCTCAAACTGGGGAGAGGTAACGAGTGGGGTACTGCAGGGCTCAGTCCTGGGCCCAGTGCTCTTCAACGTTTTTATTAATGACTTGGAGGAGGAGGTGCAGGGAATGCTGATCAAATTTGCAGATGACACAAAATTGGGCGGGATAGCTAATACTTTGGAAGACAGAAACAAAATTCAAAGTGATCTGGATAGACTGGAGTGCTGGGCAGAAAACAACAGAATGACATTTAATAGGGACAAATGCCAAGTTCTGCACCTAGGAAAAAGAAACCAAATGCACAGTTACAAGATGGGGGATACGTGGCTCAACCACACTACACGTGAGAAGGATCTTGGAATTGTTGTCGATCACAAGCTGAATATGAGCCAACAATGTGATGTGGCTGCAAAAAAGGCAAATGCTATTTTGGGCTGCATTCATAGAAGCATCGCTTCCAAATCCCGGGAAGTACTAGTTCCCCTCTACTCAACACTGGTTAGGCCTCATCTGGAGTACTGTGTCCAGTTCTGGGCACCACACTTGAAGAAGGATGCACACAAACTGGAGAGGGTTCAGAGGAGGGCAACAAAGATGATCAGGGGACTGGAAACAAAGCCCTATGAAGAGAGACTGAAAGAACTGGGCATGTTTAGCCTTGAGAAGAGAAGACTGAGGGGAGATATGATAGCACTCTTCAAGTACTTGAAAGGTTGTCACAGAGAAGAAGGCCAGGATCTCTTCTTGATCATCCCAGAGTGCAGGACACGGAATCATGGGCTCAAGTTACAGGAAGCCATATTCCGGCTGAACATCAGGAAAAATTTCCTGACTGTAAGAGCAATACGACAATGGAACCAATTACCTGGGGAGGTGGTGGGCTCTCCCACACTGGAGGCCTTCAAGATGAGGCTGGACAGCCATTTGTCAGGGATGCTCTGGCTTGGATTTCTGCATTGAGCAGGGGGTTGGACTCGATGGCCTGTAGGCCCCTTCCAACCCTACTATTCTATGATTCTATGATTCTATTCTACGAAACATTTGAAAAATGTTTACAGATTTTACTGATGGAGTGCACTAGAAAGGATAAGATAAGATCCAAGGACAGAGAGTGAACTGTTGACAGAGAACTGCATCAAAACATAAATGCTTGGGTCCCCTACTCACCGGGGCTCCAAGTTTGCACTGCGGCATCAGTGGTAAGCCAGGAGGGCTCTGAAGGAGGGGGTCCATGGCAGCGGCCAGCTGCTTATGGCAGCGCCTCCCGCAGCCCAATCAGAAGCACTGGCTGGGCTTGCACGGCGTGGGGCTGAAGAGGCGACCTGGAGGGACGAGCTTTTTCACCGGTCCACTCCTTGGCTACTTCAGGAGGCAGTGGCTCAGGAGTCAGGCCTCCTCCACACTGCTGCCTTGGACTTGCCCAACCCACCCTGCCCTAAGTAAGGTTGCCTATTGCTATGGACTGCTGTCAGCTGCTGGTTGACTGGGCTGGGAAGGAATTTTACCTGGGGATCAATTGGGTCATTTCACAGGGTTTTCATAGAATCATAGAATAGTAGGGTTGGAAGGGGCCTACAAGGCCATCGAGTCCACCACCCTGCTCAATGCAGGAATTTCGCCTTCCTCATAGCAATTTAAGTTAGTTTAAAGGTCAATTCTTAAGCATCATTGTCACAACATTAGTGCGGATGGCATTGGGCTGCATCCAAGTCAAGGGGAAAGGGGGTACACACACCACTCACTTCCCAGTGGAAGGGGGAATCCTTGGGGGCAGGCCACAGGGCTCCAGCCCAGCTCGGGGGCTGGCACGCCCAGGGGGAGCAGGGGGGAAACATGTGAATGGCCCATGCCATGGCATGGTCAACCCCATGCTCTGGCCAAAACCTCCCCTTTGGGCCACCTAGCACTCGGGCTGGGATGTGAATCGGTCAGCAGGTGGGCTGGCCGATGATCGGATCCATCCCCATACCACATCAAACTCTACGCTGTAAAGGTGTGGCCGGTTTATAACCCAATATTGTCTCTGTGTGGTTACTCATAGACCTTCCTGGATGGCTACCCAATAAGCGCTCCAGACGCACACAATAATCTGTCCTGCTATGGCTGCTACAGCTGTCCTGCTATGGCTGCTATAGCTCAGTGCTAGGGCAAGCTAAGGGCCAAGTACACTAGCAATTCTTGCTGGACTGATTCAACCGTACTTGACCTTTGCCTATAAATAGGCAAGGGTCAGAGCACAGCATTACCAAGTAAGAAGGAAAGTTCCAAGAGAAGGGTCTGAGGTATGGCAAAGGTAAAGCACAGGTAAGCAGTCCAACACTAACACAGGCCATAATGCCAAGTCATGCAATAATTTAAAGGTCAGAACACTGAGGATTAGCCACAAAGCAAGGTCAGGGCAACAAGGATTCATGCCACAGGAGATGACTGAAAGATGTTGTTCTCAGGACTTCCGGTTTGGGACCGATGTAGCCCTGGCAGCTTCCGCGGACTCTCCGTGGGAGCTTTCTCAAACAGCTTTTTAAAAGGTTGAAAAACCTTTTCATCTCCCCCCTAGAATTGAAGGGGGGCAAGGCAAATAGCTCTGGATTTTTGCCTGGAGTAAGGTAACCTCCACGCGATAGTGGAGGAGCTGGATGCCAGGGTTCCCCCAGGGCTGTACCAATGCAAAAAGCTGTAATGAGACTCCTGTTTTATAGGAGAAAACAGGGCTTGCGTGTTCCATAACAATATATCCTGCAAGAAAAATTAGCAACCTATGAGAGACGATTTAAGAACTTTGAACAATATTTGAGAACATCTGAGGATTTGTAAGATTTATTGGAGAAAATTATGGCTGAACCGAGGAGACGAAAAGGGCTTGCTTCAACACCTCCCACAACTCCTATGTCAAAGGTGCCGAAAACAGAAGATTTAGCAGAATTATTTACGATGATGAAAACCCCATCTTTGCAATTTTTGGGACTAGTTCAAAGGCTGGACTTAATTCAAAATTCCATCACTGATATGCAGAGAGCCATGGATTTAATTAATGTGTCACAGAAAAAAATGGAGTCCGAAATTAATGAGCTTGAAGACTGAGTGGCAAGAAATGAGACAATAACACAAGTTATTTGTAAAAATATATCTGACAGAATCTCTCAATTGGAGGCCTATACGAAGAGAGCCAACGTACGTAGAGTGGGGATTAAAAGCTGGTCTAATGATGTGAAATTGTCTACTTTTGTGGATAAACTTTTGCATGAGATACTTTCTATATCCTCTGATTATTCTCTTGATATTGTGCAGACATTTCATGTGCCAAATGATTATACAATTATAGTTCAATTTGCAAAAGTCTCCACAAAGTGTTATATCCTGAATTTGGCAAAACAAGCTGAAAGCCTTTCCTGGAAACAGGATAAAATTATGCTGTTCCCAGATTACATCAAAGAAGTGGTGAATAAAAAAAGGCAATTTATCAAAGCAAAGAATCTGGCAAAACAAATGAACTTACGATATTACTTAAAATATCCTGCTACACTTTGTATTGTGTCTGAAGTCCAGATGAAGAAGTTTACGAATCATGAAATGGCAGAGGCTTGGTTGAATGTTAAAATGCGTGAGAACTCTGTCACAATTCCATGAAATGGAATTTCTAAATAAGTACTGTTAACTGCTTGTGTGTAGCTTTCATGATCTAGGCTAACTCAGAAGAAATTATTTTATACATATTTCTTTACCTTTATGTATTTTCTTTTTATTATTTTTTTCCTCTTTCTCTTTATGTTTCTTCTATTTTATATTTTAAAATAGACAAAATATCTAGTATAAAAATATTATTGACTGTTGAAGATTCATCTTAAGTTTTATTATTATGCAATACTATATTCTCTCATTTTGATGATGATGATTACTAATATTCAGGCTTTTGGGAATGAAGTGTAGAACTGTTGCATTGATATAAAAGATTGTTTTACTAAACTGTAAGGTTGTATAATAGATATAGTTTTTTAAAATAGAATACCACTGGAGGTTGGGAGATGTTGGAGTTTAAATTTAATTCTTAAGGGGTGGAGAGGGGGAGAGAGGGAGGGAAGGGGAAAGAACTTGTTTCTTTTTCCTTGACTTCCTTGCTTCCTCTCCTTTCTTTTTTCCTTTCTTTCTTCTCTTTCTGTTATTATGGTGTCCTAACTAAAATATTGTATGGATGAGAATTGAAGTATTGAGTAGGTTGTTGGTAATTTTGGTAATGTTTATAAAGATAAAATAAATAAAAATATATTTTAAAAAAAGATGTTGTTTTCAGCAGCCAGTCGGTCTCAATTGAAAGCTTTTGTAACCTGAACTCCCAGAACCCCACCCAGGGCTCAGCTGCAGATCTTCACAGGCCCTCTGGCAAAAGTTCTACTCTTGGGGAGAGCTTTGTCCCCAAGGAGGCCTTTACTCTTGGGGAGTCTTTTTCTGCAAGCAGGCACTCCTTCGCCTGGTCACCGTCTTGGCCTGTTCCTTCAGGTGCCAGCATTTTGGGGGGCTGGCAGTGGCTCAGGATCCCCCTCTGATTCAGAAACAGAGGGAGAAGGTTGGAGACCATCTCTCCCAGGGCCTAGGAACTCCTTGGTCAGCTCCAGAGTCCCCTGAAAGAGCTTGCTCCCTGAAAACATCTGGCTCAGGAGACTCCAGATCATCCTCTAATGAGGATTCCCCCAGGGGATTGGGGAGATGACACACTCAAGAACAGTGATCCAAGAAGCCACAAGCTACTACGAGTCAACTTCACCCATATGGATTTGGTCAAGCAATTAAGCATGTAAACCCAGAGGCAAAATTGTTAGGTGCAGTCTGCCCAAACCTAGTGCCCTCCAGATGTGTTGGACTTCAAACTGGCCATGCTGACTGTAGGATAATGGGAGTTTAATCCAACACATCTGGAGGGCACCAGGTTTGGAAAGACTGGCCTAGAGAATGTGCCCAAACTTTTCATTTCATTGCTTGAACATTTTTACCAAGGCTTTGCCTAGTAATTTTGGCTCCTGCCACCAGAAATAGCAACACACCCAGGCAATACATCTATAACAGTAATCAAGAGCGATCAAAAATGCAAACAAGTGATTTAGTAAGATAATAATGAGGAAGGCCAAGACAAACTAAGGAAGCAAAACTGTCTGACATGAACCTTAATCTGCCCTGATATTGTCAGTTCAGTAGAGTGGCCGCCGCTGTAGCCACCACCCTATTGGGCCTCGAAGCCTTGGAGATTTTACAAAAAGCAACAAATCCAGCTGGGATCAGAGATTCAAATTCCCTTCAGTCCAGGCATTTACACTTTACAGCTGCAACCGGAAAGTCCAAAAGAGCCGGAGAGTCCAAAAGAGCCACAGACTTCCCCAGGATGGGCGCATGACATTTTGGTGCTCAAAGTGAACAACAAGATGCGGCCACTCAAGCCACAACTCCACGCTGACTCTCCTGTAACTGCAGTCAGTCTTTTGTTCTCTTTCACAGACACAGACCTCAATTACATCATCCTTAGCTGGGAAGGGGAAAGGTGATCATTTTTTCGTATTCTAAAAATGTCAGAGTGATCCCTGGAACAAGAAGCCATCTTCTAACATTTGAGGGACATCACCTGTATATCGCAGTCTATAACATTCCATCATCAAGTCCAAAACTTTAGCCAAGTATTGCCTTTAGGAAAACCTATTCATATGAGTCTGGTAGCAAAACTCATAACAATACTTTCGACATTTAACATTTAATTCATAAAAACATAAATGTGCATGTGCTGGTCAGTTATACATTCGAGACTGGAAATGTTTATTTGCAAAATGAGGCACCAAAGGGAGAAGGATCTACAAATCAGGTGGAAAATATGTTCAACTTGCTATGCACATCACCTCTGTCACACTGGAAATGGGGGGAGAGAGAGAGAGGTGGTTTGTCAAGGACACGGGCAGTTTCACCCATATGCCGCAGCCACCAGGGCCTAAAATCTTAATGATGATTTTAGGACCATATTAAATTCATGTGCAGTAGCAGTAGCTGTGTAGCCCTGCCACAGCACACTGATGGAGGGAGAATAACAAATAAAGGCAGGAAAATATAAAGTGCAGTTAAGAAAGCGTCGTTTTGTCAAGTACAGCTCTTCCAATGCAATGGGGCTTGTTTGTTTTTTAATCTTAGCCTGTCCTATGGCCCCCAAGGTGGTTAAGGAGCTTTAGCGCCAGAAAAACAAAAATATGAACAAGTTTGTGTTTTTGATTGCAGGCCTCTTAAATGTGTCACCCAGCTTACCAGTCATGTGATGTGGCCTGCCTGCCAGGATATCAACACCCCTGTTTTTCAGTTCTGAGTTTATTAAGCCTTGTTGGACTGCCAGAGACATTGCTGGCTCCCTGTGTTTAACCTAGTAGGTCACACCTTGTACAGAAATGTTCTATGGGTTTTGATTACCTGTTCTGCACCATGCTCATGGCCATCCAGTCCAAGGGGTAGACATGTTTTCCAATAAGATCTTTAAACATTATGAAGGTTTCCATTAAAAAGTCCTAATGGGGGGGAAAAAATCACTGTGAATTTGTATCGTTCACATTCAAATAAAATAGTAACACATTTGCTCCCATAGAAAGGCGTTGCCACATGCTCAAGTTTAAAGTAGCCATGGGGCAGCATTCATATATAGATTACATAGAATCACAGGGTTGGAAGGGGCCTACAAGACCATCGAATCCAACCCCCTGCTCAATGCAGGAAGCCTGATCCCCAGGAGGTCTCCAATGCAAATACTAACCAGGGCCAACCCTGCTTAGCTTCCGAGATCAGACGAGATCGCAAATGGCCCCTCCCACTGATTTTGTTGCGCAAGCAGTCCCTCCCGCCACTTGCACAATGGAGATTTAATGCTTCCCATAGAAAGCCCCAGGCTGAGCAGGAACGCAAGCTCTGCTGTCCTGCCCCATTCCAGAAATGAGCGCTTCCGCTTGTTTCCAGTTGCTCCCAGAAACGCTAAATCTCCACTGTGCAAGCAGTGGGTTTCACGTGTGGAACGGAATTGGCGGGGATGCTGCAGAATCAATGGAGGCACAGTGCCCCATCGGATACTGCCCATAATGCACCTGGGTTGTACATGTTAGCCCAAAGACATTGTAAAGTAATGCACCTGTCTAGCATTTAAATGCAGCAATGAACTCGGGTGACAAAACAAAAGTAAGAGGGATTAGTGCTAGTATTCCTCACCAAAAAGCTCATTTTCATATGGAATTGCACTGGTGTAAGAGCATGAATACAAACCAATTAAAATAGATGATGACACAACTGAACACGTTTCAATATACCTGAAGTTCACAAGCAAGCAGCTGAAAATAAACCTACATGGACTCAATGTAGTCCACCCGCATTACTTCTCACTACATCACTTAAGTCATTTATATCAGGCTTCCCCAATCTGTTGCCTTCCAGATGTGCTGGACTCCAACTCCCATCATCCCAGCCAGCATGGCCCATCTGGGCACCACATAAGTGAAAGCTGATTTGGACTGAGACCCTGAAGGCAACATTCATTTTCTAGCATGTAGCCATGACTGTGGTGACAAAAAAGAACTACACATCAATACAGCACCTTTGAATTTTTCTGTGGCAGAACCCAGCTGGTATTTTAAAGATGAATCTAATTGGATTTTATATACCTTTAAATGTATATATCTTTAACAAAACAACTAGGAACAGCTATCTCCGTCCTAAACCAGCATTTGGAAGCCATGGTCAAGGGAGAATAGGTTAAAATTGAATAAAGACAAAATGGAGGTGAGACTGGCATGGGAATGACAGCAGAAGGGGATAAGCCTGGCTGTGATTCTATCTGATCAGGGGTGAGGGTGCTGCTTCTTGCGAAGCAATGTCCCTAGGCATGCCTCCTTCAGGCTTTGGCCTATAAGATGGTGTTTTCCTGTCTTAGGCAGGTCAGGCTTTGCTACACCAATCCATGCTTCTGCAACTTACAAGCTTGATTAATACAACACACTCTATGTGGGGCTGCCTTTGAGATGACTTGGAAGCTCCAAATAGGGCAGAATGCTGCTACACACCGGCTAACAGGTATTTGGAGGCAGGCATATATTCAACCTGCTCTGCACCAGTTAAATTCGTTGCCAGTTTCTCGTGGTCACCCCAAAATTGTGGAACTTCCTCCCTAAAGAGAGGTTAGGAGAACTCTCTCTGTTTCGGAAAGTGTGTAAGATAAATCTTTTTTTGCCAGGCTGTTGTCCAAGGTTGGTTTCTGCAGCTCTTTAACTATTGTACTGGTGTTTTGATGATACCATGGTTCTACTTTGTTTTAAAGTATATTTTGTTATTTGATGTAAACATGGGAAAAGTGGTACAGACATCTATCATCATAATAAAAGAGGATGTGCCTGGGTCTGTCTATCCATTTGCCAGCACTAGAGCATCAGGACTGTGAAACCTAGACACCTGAAACTTGGCATGCATACAAAGGGGACTGTAGGGGTGTGCACCTCAGGGTTATTCTGTTTTTAAAATGCATTACATCATTTTAATTGATTTAAATGTGTCCATGTGGTTGAAGCCTGCGGTAACGTATTAAACTATTAGGTGCAGACTTCCCTAAACAGCACACAGCTTCACAGTCCATACAGTTTGAAGCCAGGGGAGATTAGTAGGCTGAGAGACAGAGTTGTATGCCTGCCCCCTTCACTACTGCTGTGGGGCAGCCCCCCTCATGGAATGGACGGACCCCTCCCTCAGGGGGCCATGCTTAGGGGTGTCAGCAGGCATGGCTTCACTCAGACAGGGAGGGCACCATGTGTCTAACTCTGAAAGCTGTGTAGGTTTGCTTGAAGGCTTTGCTGTATCAAACGAAAGGCTATTCCAACCCATACGAAGCCGGCTCCGCTCGCTGGTATTTTAATTAATAAATAACCCAAGCAAGAAAGGCCTATCTTCCTCTGTATGGTTTCTTTCCCCAGTCATGAATGTCTGTGTGTCTGTCTGTACTGGCTTTAAAAAATAGATATGTACTTATGATGGCACACCACAGTTGATGTTTTTCCGATGTCTGTTTCATATTTTTTGTGGCATATTAATAGGCAATTTGTCAAAGCTGACAATGTTGCTCCACACCTATATGAAGAAAGTGGTCTATAATGGCCAGAATTGTATTGGCTGGTCATCTAAGGCCAACCTCCATTCTCAAGTAGCCTGCTTGCTAATGAGTGTGTGTTTAATTTCCTTGTATGAACCTCGCTCACAGAGCCTACAGGGGAATCTTCTTATATATACCTTTTCCCTGAATCAGCTGTTGTCAAAAGGTGATTAATTCTGAATTTTTCTTAATGTCTTGGACTTTAGTCATGCGCCTAATGTGCAAGCTTTACATGTGATGAGTGACAGTGGGAATGAACATGCTAGCTCTGCCCACTCTGTCATTGCCCTCTACATATGGAAGATGATGAGAACAGGAGGGCAACATTCTTTACATCAGAACCACCAGATCTCTCTTCTTGATGCCTAAGTGAAGTGCAGGGTTTCCTGAAGCTGCCAAAACGTCTGAAAGCTTTCTGCTGTTGGGGGCCCATTTTATAAAATATCATCTTCCTTTTATTTAATTAACTGACAGGGCAATGGCTAGTTGGGGAATGCTGGGAGCTGTAGGGCTTTTTTCTGTCTAAACATGCATAGGATTGCGCCCAAGGCAGTTAACAACAAAAATGTTGTTGTGTTTTTCAAGGGCAACTCCACATAGAGTGAATTACAGTAGTCTCTGTGGGAGAAAACTAAGGCATGTGTCATTATGGTGCAGGAACAGACATAGTTGGAAGCCTAAGCTGAGTGAATACAACGCCATCCAAGACAGTCTGAGATGCTATTTCCTGATCACATTCTTAGAGACCAGGAGCACTTCTGTCATATCTTGGTTAAGCCTCCGTTTGTTAGCTCACATCTAGTACTTTCTTGATCTCAGTAAAGGATTTCAGGACTTCCAAAGCCTCCCTTGGAGTCAGTCACAAAGGGAAGACAGAACTGGATGTCATCAGGATACTGGAGGCACCAAATCCCAACACAAAACAATCAAGCCCAACTATGGCCCCTAATAGTACATTGAACACTAGCCAGAAATTATCTTATATGGTGGAATTTATCAAGGGCTTTTTCAATAAAGATCTCATAACAGAATCCTTAATTTCTATTATTACTTCTGAGTGTGCCACATACTCCTGAGGTTTGCCTTAAGAGCGCTTGCAGTAGAGCATTCAGTGTTGTACCACCCACCCCCGGAATGCTTTACCAATTGACATTCAACAAGCTCCCACAGATGTCTTCGTAACACTCATCCCTTTACAGAGGCTTTCCCTGAAGTGTGTCCCAGCCAGCTATGGTTTGTAGCTCACAACAGAGTGTGAGGTTTTATTCTTGATGAATTCGTAATGTATTGTTTTTATTGTTATATTCATTGATGCTTTATGTCATTTTATTTATGTTCACTGCTTTGATACCTTTGTGGAGAGTGGTATATAAATTTGAATATTTATTTATTTGAAAATGAAATATGGACTCCGATTTCTTTTTTAAAATAAACCATGTTTTTCTTTATCTTTTTAACTAATTTCATGTTTAATTGCAAGGATATGCCTTGATTTTCATCTTGGTCTAGTCATGCTAACTGTAGGGTTATGCTATTTAATACTGAGAAATTGACAGTTTTGGTTTTCTTTTCATAAGGGAATGAAGGTGTTTCTGGCAGACTGGTGAACTGGCAGAGAGGTGGGAGCTATTACGACTGTTGTAAGTTTTGGACCTTTGGTAGGAAATTGGCTGGAGTACAAGGTTGAGGTGGTGGGGAGACCCACTTGCCCCCATTCTCGTAACAACTTACCACTAGCTCTGAGCTTGTTTGAAAAGTTTCAATGTATGAAGAGTAATGTTGGTCATCCATTTGGTTCAGTATTGCTGTCATGCAGGCCACAAAATGACTCTAAAGAGAAAAGTAACAATATTAATATGCACATCTAGGTTGAGCTACATGAGGAAGCAGATCTAATTTCTATTATGTGGCACCAAAATATACTTAAAATGACTAGAAAGTCAGATATGTAAAATCAACACATGCCAAGTATCTGGTGGCAGGAAAGGAAATAAATGCTTCTGGTGGTGCTGCATAAACTGCAATTTACCAAGGTTTGCGCCATTCAAAATGAGTAGCTTGTTGAAAAACTGAGTGTTTGTTACAACATATATTCATAATTCAACGCAGACATGTTTAAAATTATTTTTAAAATCCCTTCAATAGATGTAAATTCTTGAGATATTTTTGTAGAGTAATTATTTTAAGAGAAAACTATTTCCCTAGAGATCTTTTGAATGATTCCACAACATTAATTGACAGTGTCTCACCCAGAGGGGAAAAAAAATCCCTACTTGTGTAATTCCTTTAAATGCATTTAAATTTTAAATTGTCTACTGGATATCACTGCAGCTGATTTGGCAGGAAAAAGAAGCTGGGTGGCACAAAATGAAAATAAAAGAAAAAGCTAAGTCATCTAAAAATTAGCCAGGTAGCAAACTTGATGGAAAATTAGATCCTTTCAAAGACAGAGACAGGGGTGAATAAACTCTGATGGAGTCCATAGGTTTTCTGGAAGTTTACTTTTACAGACAATCTTTTAAGGGCACAGTCCTATGGAGATATGACAGAAAAAAGTCCTACAACTCCTACAGGATGGCTGGCTGGAGAATGCTGGGAGTTGTAGGACTTTTTTCTGTCTAAATATGCATAGGATTGAGTCCTAAATTTCCAAAGGCTATGATTTGTATTCCTAATACATCCTGTGTGACATGCTACTCACTTCAATTTCAGCCTCATCTGTTCGTTTGGAGGGTTTGTTTTTGTAAAAAGTCCTTTAAACTGCAGCTCGCAAGCTGACCAAACTGAAACCAAAGATTCTTACTTCTCTAATTACTAGATTTAGAACAAATTTCATATTTCTTCTAGCTACACATAAAAACAAAATTAATGGGATTTAAATACTAATGAAAATGTCTTGTTGCTAGAATTCCAGGATTTTTTATACTTACGCATACACACATGTACTCTCACTCTCGTTCTTGTTCTCCCCCCCCCCTCTCACACACACACACACACACAATTAGCTTTTTGATAATTATTGGAAGTAATGAGAAAAATCCGTCCATTATTCATCCATCATATTGGCTTCATATGAAACTTATTAGATCAGCGTACAGGTCCTTCCAATGATTCCTCAATCCTCCCAGCCAGATGTGCATTTCATAAATACAACTTGCCTGAGAAATCTGATTTCACCTTATGATTTGTTTATATGACAAATACAGCAAGGTCACACGCATCACTGTGTAAACTATCTGCAGTTTGACGTACCCAACCATTTTGTCTACCACTTAAAACAAGAAAAGAAGCCTCTTTAACTTCAGGTTACAGCCACTAGAGGTCTTTTTTACTTTCATATGGTAGCTTCTATTCAGTTGGTGCTGCTTTTTTTTTTATTTATTCCTACGTGAGCAGACCCAGTACACTTCTGGCATATAAACAGTGAAAATTGCAAGATAAATGATAACTTATTCCTGTTTTTGGAGTAACATTTGTGCTACTCAGAGCTTTGGCTATCTGTGGGAGTCTAAAAGGAAATATTTCCAGAAGGTAATCCCAGATCTTTCAGGTAAGGATTTCTGTGGCTTTTGTTACTGATGCTCTTCTCAATAGGAAACACTTCTGTTTTGTTTTTCCTTCTATAGTAGTTTACTTTTAGGAGGCAAATGTTCCAAAGTGCATGTGTGTGAGAGAGAAAGAGAGAGTGTCAGCTGCCTGCCCAAAACAGCAAGCTAAAAATTGTAATTGTTTTGAGACCAGCGTTGTTATTCAAATGTCCTGATTTTATTACTAGTAGAAACTGGAGGAGTCATTGCTGGTAGAAACTGGAAAATCTTATATGTGTAAGAATGCTTTTTAAGTCTGATGTCTTTAATGATATTTGAAAGATTTGGAGAATATTCCAGCCTCTCTCCATCCCCAGATGATTTTCAGTAACCTCTTGCGGCGTAAGCAGCATCTTTAATAGCCTTTGGTAGAGGTACCGTTGAACAGAATCAGAACTATTTTAGAATTGTTAAGCTCTATGAGAAAGCTAACACTTAAAATCCAACTAGCTGTGGTTTGCAGCATTGTACTTTCATTGTAGCCCTGCATGTGTGCACAGACTTACCAACTGCAAATACGAACAGTGTGAACTGACAGATGACATGCTTTGTTTCTTGAAAACAGTTCTGCTGCCAGTGGCTAAAATTATGGTTCTTCTACCCAGTTTTGAGTCACTGATTAATGGGTGTTTGAGATGGGACAAATTAGTAGTAGGGTTGTGCTAAAAAGACTTACTTCTACATGCCAAGGCTGTACAACGACTTAACTTTATAATCAACTGACCCTTACTTTTATTTTTTTCTGTCTGAGAGATTCCTAAAACTACAATTAACCATCCTCTACTGAGTTCTTAAATTTACCCCTAACATCCTCACTTTCATCCAGAGACAAGCAATATCATGAGCAGATTTCAATATAGTATGACTTCCAAGTTACCCAGAAAGTACTGAAATATATACATATATATTCAAAACACTGAAACTTAAGTGTACTTCAGAACTGCACAAATCAAGCAGTAAACTAGGAAATGGAAGAACGTGAATCTACAATGTGAAAGAACATTAGACACAAGATAGGATAACTGGATGCCCAAACACTACAGGAAACACCTCTACCACAGCACCTTTTCAGTTTCTCATTAATATTTATATCCAAGAATGAAGGCACTTCTGCAAACACAGCCACTAATCAGTCCTGATGTACATACACTGTGTTGTGGTTATTTAAAGCAAAAACAAACAAAAACACTTTAGCCACAGGAATGAGGATTTTGATACAAATAAGCAAAATAGATAAATAAATAAATAAATAAATATCTAGGAGCAAAGGAGACGAAGTTGTTTAAGCGGAATCTTGACATGTCATTTCAGCTATGCTTTGCCTTGTTAAAAATGTATCTAATGAATCACCACACTGATATGCATGATTGAAACTAGGTCAAACATGTGTAAAAATAAGTGTAATCACAGCAAACACTTGACTGATGAGGGAGTACTTAACAGAATGTTAAGAGGAAGAAATCTGTTTGGAAGACATGATGCTATTACCAATATATGCAATCAATAATGTGCAAAATTTAATGACTGCATGCACAGCGACGTCTCACCATCTGACTGAGACTATAAACTCTAAGCAAAACAACATCCATTAACCAAATTGGCTGACAATATCTGAAAAGATGAAATACTGCCAGATGTAAATGACAAGGTAGATGTTCCTCAGTTTATATCTACTAGCATGATATAAAAGATGAAACAGGGTGTCAAAGGAAAATGAGATACTCCTTTAGTAAACGTTCAAAGCCCTCAGATAGCAAAGGAATTGTGATAAGATAATTCATTAGACTTTGAAAAATAGTAATAAAACTGCCTGGACTTAACACATCTACTGTGAAGTGTCAGCTACAGGAAAATAACATTATATAGAATTTAAAATAAAATAAATAGGTAGTGACAACGTATTCATATGGTGAAAGTCTACATGGCTTGGAAGACTTATAAGAACAGATGACTAATCATGTATGCCATAATCTCTAGGAGTTTGATATGCAATTCTAAAAGACTGCTGGGGGTGGGGTACCGTAGGGTTCTACAAAAAGAGATGGCAAACTTCTGTACCTAGCAACCAACTCTCATCATACTTTACAACACCAGATGGTGACAGGTTGCCGTAGTAACTTCAAATAACATATAAAAGCTATATAAATAAAAGAAAAGCTCTAAAAAAAGGGGGGAGAGTTGGGACAGTGTGTGAATAATAAAGCCATTTGTTAACACTGATCTAGTACTCGTTGACCACTAACACATTTAACCTTTGGTACCCTTATCCACCCATTTGTGACTCTAATAGTGCTGTGGACATCTTGTCCAACCCCACAGCACACACACACAAACACACCAAATTGAAAACAAGTGTCGTACTTTGCTAGTGGGAGGGTTATAGTCATGGGAGGGGGGGGCTCCACAAATGTACATGCAAGTTCACAGATCTGTGAACATGGAGTAGAGCTAACCTGGGATATTGGACATCAGGGATTCCCCCGCATGCACACAATCAGTGAGGGGGGCAGATCTACCTGTGAAAAAGAATCAAGCTGCACACATCTCATATACAAAGCTACAACCAACGTTATATGAGCAGACATCAGTTCACACAATAGCCCCTCTCTCATGGGCCCTGAAATCTGACCTGGAGAATTCCCCAACCTCTGCAGAGCAGATATTAGGTTGAGTGCAGCGGGGCTACAGGGGGAAGGGGGAATTCATTCCACTAGCAAATGTCATTCTGCTGGTGGTCAGACACCATTGGATGCAAACCATAACAATGACTACGCGCAAAAGTTCAAGTGAGCCAGAGGTTATGATATCTGGGGCCCACAATCTACAGTTTGGGTTATACAGCTTTGACATTGTGCTTGATGAAAATGTGTATTAGTTATTTAGTTGTTGTTGTTATTTATATAGATCTATCAGCATACATGGGCTTTACCCTGCCCTAAGGAATTTATAATCTGTTTCCATCATTTAGAAAGGTATTTATAAATTAACTGCAACAATTTATCATCTGAGGCATTACATTTCTATTACAGATGACTAAAGGTGCAATCCTATGCATGTTTGGATGCAACACGTCACAGAGAAAAAAGTCCTACAACTCCCAGCATTCCCCAGCAAAGGAATTTTTCGGTCTAAATACACATCGTATTGTGCCCTGAGACGTATGCCAATATTTTCAGCTATGAACTGAAAAACAGGAGGCAAGCGCACTATTTCCCAATTTATTACATACATCAATAAATACTAATCATCATAATTTTGCATTGGCAAAGTTGCAAAATGAATCTAGAATGGTGACTTCCTTAATTAGCAATTTTAGATCTTAAATAAAAGTGACGTGTTGCATCCAGACTTATAGTATAATCCTATACATGTCTACTCAACAGTAAACCCATTGAGTTCAGTAGAACTTACTTTCTAGTAAGTGTATATAGGATTACAGGCTGTTAATCGCACATAGTTTCCATTGAAATCAATGAGATAAGTTAGTCTTCACATTTTCCTGGGAGCAAGCCCTATTAAACATAGTGGGGCTTACTTTCCAGTAAACAAACATACATAATATTGTGCTATTAGTCATGACTTAACTAAAGTCCCATTGATTTTGGGGGGAACTAATTGCAACTAACTTTGTCTGGATCCTGTCCATTGAAAACAATATATCCCTTTGCCTATGCAATCATCTGGCTAGAGAAACTAAGAACATCCATGCAATGTGAATTGTGCAAAAACCTGGTTTGTGCGCATTGTCTCTAAATTACAGGGTCTGGGCCAGCTTTCCCCAACTTGGTGCCTCCCAGATGTTTTGGACTTCAGCTCCCAGAAGCCCCTGCCAGCATGGCCAGTGCTCAGGAATGCTGGAGGGTAGGCCAAAACATCTGAAAGGCACCAGGGTGGGGAAGATTGATCACTCATATTTGTCTCCGCTTAATGGCATAATAATCAACTCTATCACTTTCAAGAAATTTGAGATTTTTTATATGTATGCCTCATGTCTTGTAGTTCATTGGAGCTGTCTTCTTGTCTTTCATAGATGACTGGAGAGTAGCCCAGGTTGCCCCATTTGCACATATTACTGACAGCTTCTGGTTTTAGATTCACATGTCAGCTTTGCTCTTGGCCCTGTATTTGCTATGCATTCCAGGGACATCTAGCAGAATTCGAGAGGATAAAATCTACCTGCTGGATTCGTTTAATGGGAAACATAACATATATAATTTGGAACCGATATGAAAAGGTAGTAGTAGCAGCTTGTGTTCTGAGGTTTAAAAAGGCTGCTCTGGGTTATAAAATTATGGTGCTTTCTTCCAATGCTGTATCTCCCTAGTAACCAAAATATTACGGCAAGCAATTGCTTTCATATTGTTATACTCACTGGGGCCCAAACCATTGTTAGATGAACGTTTCCAGCTCTTAACAAAAAATTGCATTTCCCAGGTCTTTTGGAAATTCTTTGAATGTTCTGGCATAGCTTACTTGCCTCCCCAATGTTTTCTCAAATGGAAAATGTTAAATAAATAACGCTTATTAACTGATTGTTGCCACTCATTCAGCCATGCTCTTAATTCCAATATGAAATAGAACAGATAATTCCCCTTCAAATGTTATAGCAAGGGTGATGAATCTTTTTCACCCTGAGCACCAAATTGCAAAATGTGGGTGGGTCCAAATGTGATTATCACCATTTTAAGTCTACTCATAAGTATCTGGACAAGGCTTCCGCATAGCTATTCATACATAAGCAGGACTGAATCACTCAGCAACACACCGCAGTTCTGTGCAGCATCTCTCCTGCCTGCAAAATGTACAGCTCAAAATATTTTCTCCAGTCAGTGACTAAAGCAAAAGAAGCTTGCCAGGGATACAGACACACACCTCCAGCCAGCTCAGAAGGAGGTTCTCAATCTCTGCGTTAGTGGGTATACTCGTAGCAAGATGTCTTTATGTGGTGCAGACAATACCCACAACTTCCAAGAGATATTTATTGTTTGGCCTATACTTCTTCAAACCAGTCAGTAGTCATTGTTATGTATTCACAGGAGTCACTGTTAAAGAAGAGTTTCCACATGTAGCAAGAAGACATACATGGATATGGTAGTCCATTGCTCTTTGATAGTTGGCACCTATGCCATTCTGTTAGTAGATGCATACAGAAACTGTCACATTACAATTAAAAATGGGAAGCAGCCATTAGATCCTCTAGTTTGTCCTATCAAGACCTCCATTACAGAACTATATATTTATTACAGTGTTGATGGCAAGAATCAAGAGGACCAAAGCAAGAAAGTACCTTTGAATAAAGAAGGTTTGGCAATTGCTTGGCTTCAGTTTGATCTGAGTCCTACAGTCAGGGCCACAAATATTGGAACAAGGATAACTGTTTTGGCAGTTGGCCTCCGTACACCACCACATTGAAGTTGAAAGGAAACACACCCAGATGGGAGTGAAGTCAGGACTTTCAGCTGTAAAGCAAGGGGTATGACAAAAGTGGGGCACTAACCATTCAGGAAGTACAGCCAGTGGCATACACACACACCCATCGTTGGTGGTTCATAAGTAATGGAACAAACCACCATCATTTCAAACTGAAGGATCGCCTTTAATACCTGGATGAAAATCCTTTGCAGTCAAAGACTGACTGAGTCTGGAACCTACGGATATGACCAAATGCCAAGTTTCCTCCCTCAAGATGCTTTGCCTGGCCTTTACTGCAGCTGCCTTCAGCTGCTGCTTGTTTGTGGTAGGGATGTCAGAGAATTCCGCCATGGATCTCGGGGAGGCAAAATGCCAGCGCATTCGGCCCCCCGAAATCAGTGGTGGAACGGTCTGCCACCCCCCCCCCGCCACCCCTGGGACGGGACTTACCTTGAGCAGATCTTCCTGGCGGCAGCGGCGGCTCCGGCGGCGGTGCGGCGGCAGTGGCGGCCAGTCTTCTGACCGGCTGCCGCCGCTGCCATTTCCAGTTAAAAAAAACAAAAAAGTGATAGGCTACGTAAATGTTTACGTAGCCTATCATGGCTAGATTTTTAAAAAACACTGTGATAGGCTACGTAAATGTTTACGTAGCCTATCACGGCTGATTTAAAAGAAAAAAAACTACGCGTACGCAAATGGCGGCATCCATGCGCGCCGCCATTTGTGTTCCTTATTTTTGCCGTCTTAGTCTACGTAAATGTTTACATAGACTAAGACGTGCCAAAATAAGGAACTCAAATGGTGGCGCCCATGGGCGCCGCCATTTGCGTACGCGCATTTTTTTTTCTTTTAAATCAGCCATGATAGGCTACGTAAACATTTACGTAGCCTATCACGGCTGACTGCAGGGACGCAAACGGCGGCAGCTACGGCTGCCGCCAGTTGCGTCCCTGCTAGCCAGCAGCCGGATGTCCGGCTGCTGGCGGAGCCGGCCGGCGGCTCCGCAGAATCCCTGCGGAGAGGAGCTGGCCGGCCAGAATTTCGGGGGGGAGGGACGGAGCGCCTCACCCCCCGGCCAGAATTTCAGGGGGGAGGGACGGAGCGCCTCCCCCCCACCACGAATGTCACCCTTCGAAAAGGTAAGTGACTTTCGTACATCCCTAGTTTGTGGGTCTTTCTGCCTTCAGTCTTGTCTTCAGTAAGTGAAAAGCATGCTCTATTGGGTTAAGATCAGGTGACTGGCTTTGCCATTGAAGAACATCCCACTTCTTTCCTTTGAGAAACTCTGGGGTAGCTTTTGCTGTATCGTTTGGGTCATTATCGATCTGCAATATGAAGCGGCCCTGGCGTTCTATCAGTTTGGCAGCATTTGGCTGATTCTGAGCAGAAAGTATAGCCCTATACACTTCAGAATTCATCCTGCTGCTTTTATCATCAGTCAGGTCATCAATAAACACCAGTGACCCGGTTCCATTGGCAGCCATACATGCCCATGCCATAACACTGCCTCCACCATGTTTGACAGATGATGTGGTATGCTTTGGATCATGAGCTGTTCCTTTCCTTCTCCATACTTTTCTCTTCCCATCATTTTGGTACAAGTTAATCTTGGTTTCATCAGTCCAAAGAATTTTATTCCAGAACTGGGCAGGCTTTTTTAGGTGTTTGCTGGCAAAGGCTAATCTGGCCTTTCTGTTCTTGAGCATTACCAGTGGTTTGCACCTTGTTGTGAAGCTTCTGTATTTACTTTC
The DNA here is from genome assembly GCF_057233095.1 of Heloderma suspectum. Lineage (NCBI taxonomy): Eukaryota > Metazoa > Chordata > Lepidosauria > Squamata > Helodermatidae > Heloderma > Heloderma suspectum. The sequence continues at coordinate 243,540,658 of NC_139459.1, read as the reverse complement.
ATAAAGCCGTCTCTTGACTGTATGTTGACAATGACATGCCTATCTCCTCAAGAGCGTTCTTGACCTGGCTAGATGTTGTGAGAGGGTTCTTCTTCACCATGAGCAGAATTCTGCGGTCATCCACTTTAGTTGTCTTCCGTGGTCTTCCAGGCCTTTTGCTGTTGCTGAGCTTGCCAATTAATTCCTTCTTTTTCAGGATGTTCCAAACTGTTGTGTTGGCCACTCCCACTGTTTTTGCTATCTCTCTGATGGGTTTATGTTGTTTCCTCAGCCTAATGATGGTCTCCTTCACTCGCATGGACACCTCTTTGGACCTCATGTTGGGAGTTCCAGTGAACAGCTACCAAATGCAAATGTAACACTCAGAACCACCTCCAGGCCTTTTATCTGCTTGATTGGTCATGGGGTACCCAGGAAACAGGCCACACCTGGCTAGGGATGTCAGAGAATTCCGCGACGGATCTCGGTGAGGCTGAATGCCAGTGCATTCGGCCCCCCGAAATCCATCGCAGAACGGCATGCCACCCCCCCGCCCCCCGTGGATCCCCCCCCCCGGGACGAGACTTAACTGGGGTGGATGTTTCAGACGGCGGCAGCTCCAGCAGTGGCTTTGGCGGCGGCGGCGGCTGGTCTTCCGACCGGCTGCCACCGCCGCCATTTGCAGTCTGTGTTTTTTTCTCCCCCCCCCCCAATAGATGTGATAGGCTACGTAAAGACTTACGTAGCCTATCACGTCTGGGTAAAAAAAAAAAAAAATGCGTACGCAAATGGCGGCAGCTACGGCCACCGCCATTTGCGTTCCTTATTTTTTCGCCATCTTAGTCTACGTAAATATTTACGTAGACTAAGACGAAGACAAGAAAGGGGAATGCAAATAGCACCCAGTATGCTATTTGTGTTCCCCTTTCTTTTCTTCGTCTTAGTATATGTAAATATTCACGTAGACTAAGACGGCGAAAAGAAAGGGGAACGTAAATGGCGGCCACCGTAGCCGCCGCCATTTGCGTACGTGTTTTGTTTTGTTTTTTAACCCAGAACCCTCCGCGGATGGAAATCTGGCTGCGGACGGACCTGGCCTGGGCCTGGCCAGCTGCTCCACGGAGCTGCCGCGGAGCACAGCCGGCCGTCGAGGATTCCGGGGGGGTGGACCGGATCGCCTCCCCTCCCGTTGAGGATTCCAGAGGGAGGGACGGAACGCCTCCCCCCCACCATGAACAGAATCCGCGAAAAGTTAAGTGACTTTCGTACTTCCCTACACCTGGCCATGCAGCCGCTTGTCAGCCATTTGTTCCATTACTTATGAGCCACCAACGATGGGTGTGTGTGTGTGCCACTGGCTGTACTGCCTGAATGGTTAGTGCCCCACTTTTGTCAAACGCCTTGAATTACAGCTGAAAGTCCTGACTTCGCTCCCATCTGGGTGTGTTTCCTTTCAACTTCAATGTGGTGGTGTACAGAGGCCAACTGCCAAAACAGTTATCCTTGTTCCAATATTTCTGGCCCTGACTGTATATCCAAGACCATGTGCTGAACTCAAGTTGACTTCTAGTCCTCTGCTGTAACTGCAGGATTTAGAGGTATTTTTTAGTGGTTGTGATAGAGTACCAAGGATCAGCTCATCATGAGTTCCACTAAGGATGCTGGGGGAATTCTGTCTTTGCTGATTCCTATACAAAAGACCTGATCTTGGACTAATGTGTGGATCAGAAGTTAGCTATCCACCTACTTCTGCACTTCTTCTAACGTTGTAACATATCTCTTGGCAATGTAGATGCATCAGCACTTGCATTCAAATACAAATTCTGCAATGAGTTTTAAAAATTGCAGATTAAATGAAGAAATGGAACAGAATTATGGATATAAACATGCAAAAAATGACACAGACTGGAAACAGACAAGAGTTGCCCATTCCTAAATTCAGTATAGGGTATTGGCATTTATGTGAGTCCTTCAACCTATGGAAATGCAACTAAACATCAGCCATGATTTTGCAGAATAGAGAGCATGAACGAGATTGAACTGACGACCAGATGAATGCTCAGCACAAAAGCAAAGGCCTTGAAAGAATCTTCTACTGATCCCTCTAAATTAAGTGCAAGAGTATTAGTCTATCAGAATACTTAAAACAAAAAATCCTTCAAAGGAACCGTAGTAAACTATAGAATCCTTTAATGGCACCACAGTACCATTTACCATAATTTTAATTTCCTGTATTGTATTCACTCAAACTAGAGGCCATAGAAGGTACATGTGCACATATATTCCAATGCACTTGTGTATATCTGTGTTCTCTTACTATATTTCCACTGCAAGTGTCCATAGGTTTAGTTCATTTAAAAGCAGAGACAGAAGGGGGTGAATCCCAGGGAAAGGAGGAAATCAAATCATAACGGAAGGCAGAATAGCAATCAAAAGCAGCTCTTCTCTGAAGAGAGACATTTTCTCCCTTAGAGGATTCCTTGGCATTCAAAGAAATTTCCAGTCATGTTGATCTATTGTTTTCTGCACTGTTCCCTACGGATGCTAATTTTCATGAACAAATAAACAAGAATTACGAAAACCAACTACTGCAGAGACAGGAACTTGTAAAGCTCATTGTCATAGCTTGGGGAAAGTGTTTAAGGATACAATCCTATGCATATTTAGACAGAAAAGGGTCCTATGACTCCCAGCACTCCTCAGCCAGCTAGCTGGGGAATGCTGGGAGTTTTAGGACTTTTTTTCTGTCTAAACATGTATAGCATTGCACTCTAAAGCTACAATCCTATCACACTTACTTTTGCTTCATGAGTTTAGCACAATTAATTTTTGAGGAAACGTGCACAGGATCAGGCTGTACTTCTTAAGATGGCCCACCTTCAAGAGTGGCTATCATCAGTATCTTGGAATTGTACTATAATGTTATAGGTTTATCCAAGCTGGCAAATTTTGTGACTTGCCTCTATGTGGCTGTGCTTGGCGTTTGACCAAATATGTTTTGCTTGTTGCTCATGACAGCACAAGGAATCTGTTCTGCTGATGGTCTGGCTGCTGGCCAATGAAAGTGAAGCTCAGTTCCAGTACAATGGAGATACTTCAGGAGGTGGTTCATCTGATTTGGGAGTTCTGCATGTGTCAAATATATATGTTGTCCTACACCTTCGTCCAGAATCAAAAGAACTGTGAAACTAGTCCTGAGAACTGAAAGGCTGCTTTCAGTTCTTTTATTTTTTTCAAACATTAGTCCCCACACTACAAAGCAAAACTGTGATATTGACAGTTTATTTTGGGAGAGTGAGTATATTGTTTTGCTCAGCCTTAGAATATGTCTGCTGTAGTTGAACCAACACTGGTCTAGGAAGGTTCATAATCCTGTCTGTGTGTGTGTGTGCGCACGTGCGCGTGTGTGTAATATGTGGTTTGGTTTACTTATTCGAATGAGATGAGGCCATGTGCCCTGTAGAGGCACCCTTTATGAAGCACGCATCATCTCTGCTTTTGGCATGTGATAGTCTGAAACATGTAGATTCATCCATGGGGATATGAACGGTCCTGACTTGTAGCATAGGACTGGACTTGATAGACTTTTGCTTCTTAAACTCTAAGAGAACAGACACCCCCATACTCCCATTTGCAAGATTAAACATAAAGCCCACAAAAACCAGGATAGCAACTAACAATCCAAAACAGAGGTTCACTGCAAGGAAGCCAGAAATTGCGCTCATAGGTAATGACAGAAAATCACTGAGGTCATCGGAGGGCTCACTCCTAGCGGCTCCACATGGCCCTGTTGGAGTCCACCAGGAGAAGAGCCTTCTACATAGCAGCCCCCTCTCTTTGGAATTCCCTGCCCCTGGAGATCAGGCAGGCACCAACACTGCATTGTTTCTGGTGCTGAGAACAGCAGTCTTCCAGAAGGCATCCCTTAATTGACCAGTTATGGTTTTTATTAGCATTGTGTTTTTGAACAAGTGCAATTTTAACGTGGTGTGTTATGCTCTTACTGTTTTATCTTCGGTGTTCACTGCTCCAAAATCTGTTCTAGATATCGAGCAATATGTAAATAAATAAATAAATAGAAGCCTAATTTAGCAGGCACTTTGCAACCATTCATGTATTTCAAGATGCGTCTGACAGACTAGCATCAACACTTACAAAATCATATGAGGAGAACCAAGACCTAGTTTGACCTTCCAGCCTTAAAATAGGGTTTTTTTCTGGATTGAGAAAGAGAGAGATGGAAGGAGCCAGAGGCTGGAAAGCTTTAAATCCAATCGGACAAACAACAGCAGGAGATTCCAAGGTGTACCTGACTAGAACGAAGGGGTCTAGCCTCATCATTAATGCCTCCTTTTTTTTCCTGCCATACAATCTGTCCCTATAGATTTGTGCAATAGCTCCTAGACATTAGAACAAGACAGAAGTGAGCAAGTGAAGGCATAGATCTTTTAGGTAATTTGTTTCAAGAAAACTTACACCTCTAGCCAAGGGGAAAAAAAATACACAGTACTCTTAATGGATTCACTGGGTTACTACAGCAAACAACTGCAATACAAATACCATTTCATTGACTTTGAAGTTTTGGAGCCCACAATTACATTTTATTAGTGAACCAAGCAATAAATGTGCAAAGTGAGTGTTCATCAATATATTTCTGTTTGCATCAGGGACAATCAACATGTTATATTACTATTAAAGAAGTGTATTTTTTGCAAAGTATAAAGCCAGTAATTACTACATGACAGTTAATGAAATGATATGAATTTTTTAATTCCAAAGATTTTCAAACTGCACCACTCAAAATACTCAGCAACACTCTATTAATGCATGTTCTATAGAACAGCCTTTTTTGAATTGCTCTTTTTATATGGAAATGCAAAGTGGAATTTTGATGTTAAATTATTTTTTAATCTGCTTTCACTTCAGTAAGAGAATCCCACAGTGCTGTGGCTTCTATTGCCAGTTCCATTGGTGACTTGCCACTGATGACCAGGTGAATGGCTAATTACAAGCCTACTACTCGCATGAATAGATACCTAAATGTATACTGTGTCAACCACATTTGTCTTTATAAATCCTGATAACTCTTATTACTGCTGACACCAAACAGATCATCGGTTCTAGGGTATTTCAGCAACAGTAGCGATAAAGAGGAATCATCATAATTTGAAGAAAATAAATAGTATTATACAGGAAAAGTGGAAAGAATAATGTTGCAAAACAGTAACATACACTCTGGCATGCAGTATGCATTACACAAATGGAATTGGCAGGGCAACCCTCTGCTTTTAATCTTTTGAAAAGAGTCTGGGCTTTTCAGTAGCATTATGCAGAGATTAAAATTAAATTTATTGAGCAGAGTTCCTTCTGTGATTTAGGAGGATGCCCTTCCCAAAAAGATTATCTTGCAGAATGCTTGACAGAAGGTACGACCAACTTTTATCACTGAAGGACAGCTTTTCATTTCCTGTAAGGTGCTGCACAATGGACACTGGTTTTAGCAAGTCCTGAATATGGAATTTCAGTGAAATCTGTTACTTCCACCATCCTTAGGGCCAGCTCATGACGCTTTGCATTCCAGAATCTCTTGCTATGTCATATGCCATAGAGGATGCTGCAGTAGACCCAACATTTGTGCTAAAGCTGCTAAAGCCAACCTTCTCTGAAATGTTGCAAAGGATCCTGGAATGCATTACTCATAACACATAATGCATCCAGTTCCCTTGGCAACTTGCTTAGAGCAAACTATAATTTGCCATGAATCTCCATTGGCAGACTATGGTTTGTGGTTGCTCTCCATGCCAGAATCGCTTTGGAGAGCAAGCACAAAGGACAGTTTGTCAATATGGACCTTACAGAGAACTTTGGTTAGCTTTCCTAAACAGGAAAGTGAAACTGAAGCCAAGAAGTATAAGAAGGGAGGAGGTGGGAGGAAGTGTGCAAGCCTGCAACTTATTTCAGATCCTCTAAATAATGATTTAGACAATAGCCTGAAGTTCAGAATTAGGCTAGAGTCTGCTGCCCCTACAATATTGTCAACCATATATCTATAATGATAATATTTCTCTCAGTCACAGTATTTACACCCAAGGTGACATTTTGGAATGTGCAGGTGAATGAGAGAGATGTGCTTGAACACATGTATCATGAAAGCAAATTCATTAGAGAGCCAGGATAAGCTAGAGCTCCCTGACAAGTGTCCACTCAGTTGCAAGTCCAGGTTTGCTGCCATATACATAAGAACATAAGAAGAGCCCTGCTGGATCAGACCAAGGGTCCATCTAGTCCAGCGTTCTGTTCACACAGTGGCCAACCAGCTGTCCAGGAACCCACAAGCAGGGTGTGAGCGCAACAGCACCCTCCCACCCATGTTTCCCAGCAACTGGAGTACATAGGCTCACTGCCTCTGGTACTGGACTGGAGGTAGCACATAGCCATCAGGACACCATGTGGAAAGACTGACTCTGAAGTGATAGGACTGCCAATAGATGGAAAGCCATATTTATGTAGCTTGGGTAAGACTAATGGGAACCTGGGGCAGTCATTAAATATTTCACTGTATTTATTTCATTTCTCTACCACCCAATAGCCAAAGCTTTCTGGGCAGTTCACAGCAGTTATAACCCAAAAATACAGCATAATAAAAACATAATATCAAATCTTTAACATACAAAATTTAAAAACAATTTAAACATGTAAAAACTATTACCATAAAATACCAGGATCTGATAAAAACAACTGATATTAAAAGCCCCATCGTATGTCATCAAATGCCTAGGAGTAGAAGAAAGTCTTAACCAGACACCGAAATGTTGGTGCCAAGAGAAGCTCAGTGGGGAGACTATTCCACAATATGGGACTACCAACATGAAGGCCCCCTCCCTTGTTGCCATTCTCCAACCTCCCTTAGAGGAGGCACTCGGAGGAGGGCCTCAGTTGCTGATCGTAATGTTTGGGTAGGTTCATATTGGGAGAGGCGCTTTGTCAGGTATTGTAGTCCCAAGCCATATAAGGTTTATAGGTTAAAACCAGCACCTCAAATTTAGCACAAAAATGTACAGGGAGTTCTGACCTTTAGGTCTTGCTCCTGGGGAGGAAAGCTATGGCCAACCTAGACAGCATAGTAAGAAGCAGAGACATCACCTTGCCGACAAAGGTCCGTCTAATCAAAGCTATGGTTTTCCCAGTAGTAAGGTATGGCTGTGAGAGCTGGACTATAAGGAAGGCTGAGCGCCGAAGAATTGATGCTTTCGAACTGTGGTGCTGGAGAAGACTCTTACGAGTCCCCTGGACTGCAAGGAGGTCCAATCAGTCCATCCTAAAGGAAATCAACCCTGAGTGCTCATTGGAAGGACAGATAATGAAGCTGAAGCTCCAATATTTTGGCCACCTAATGCGAAGAGAAAACTCCCTGGAAAAGACCCTGATGCTGGGAAAGACTGAAGGCAAAAGGAGAAGGGGACGGCAGAGGATGAGATGGCTAGATAGCATCACAGATGCAATGAATATGAACTTGAGCACGCTCCGGGAGAGAGCGCAGGACAGGAAGGCCTGGCGTGCTATGGTCCATGGGGTCACGAAGAGTCGAACACGACTGAACGACTGAACAACAACAACAAATCAATCTGGCTGCCACATTTTGCACAGGTTGCAACAGTCTTCAGGAGCAGCTCCACATAGTAGGCACTGCAGTAATCCAACTTGGAGGTTACCAGAGCATAGACTACTGAAGCCATGTTAACCCTGTCCAGACAGGGGCATACCTGGGCCACCATCCAAAGGTGGTAGAAGGCACTCCATGCCACTGAGACTATCTGAGCCTCAAGTGACAATGATGGCTCTAGGTGAACTCCCAAGCTAGGAATCTGCTCCTTCGTGCAACCCTACCCAGAACACATTGAACACCCTCCATCCAGTCAGAAAAAACACACACTAACAGCATCTCAGTCTTATCTGGATTGAACTTCAGTTTATTAGTGCACATCCAGTCCATTGTTGCAGCCATTGTGGAAGATGAAAAGGAGAAGTAGGGTTGCATGTCATCAGCAATGAATTCCAAAATTCCAGTTTACCCCACTCAATGGCTCATTTTATTTATTTATTTATTTATTTATTTATTTATTTATTTATTTATTTCATTTCTATACCGCCCAATAGCCGAAGCTCTCTGGGCGGTTCACAAAAGATGTAGATGTTAAATAGCAAGGGGGACAAAACCAACCCCTGTGAGACCTCATACCAAGCAATATTCCCTGAGTAATATCCCCCAAGTACCACCTTCTGGAGCTGGCCATCCAAGTAGGTGTGGAACCACCGCAATGCATTATGTCCCACTCCCAGGTCAGACAGCCACCTGAGAATGATATTATAGGCATAGCTGATGTTATCGAAAGCCGCTGAGAGATCAATTGCTTGTGGGTTCCCAGCCGACAGCTGGTTGGCCACTGTGTGAACAGAATGCTGGACTAGATGGGCCCTTGGTCTGATCCAGCATGCTCTTCTTATGTTCTTCAGGAGAATCAACAGGGCCACACTGCCCATCTCTCTCCCAACATAGGTCATCATACAGGGTAACCAAGACTGTTTCTGTGCAACTGGCCTGAACCCCAACTGAAATGGATCCAGATAATTGGTATTAACCGAGAGTGTCTGGAGTTGCTTGGTAAACACCTGCTCAAGGACCTTGCCCAGGAAAGGAACATTCATTACTAGTCTAAAGTTGTTAAGATCTTCCAGATCCAGGGAGGATTTCTTCAGGAGTGATCTCACCACCGCCTCTTTCAGGAGGCCTGGGACCACTCCCTCTTGTAAGGAGGCATTAATCCTTTCCTAGTCTTGCTGTCTGTTCCCTCCCAGCCAGATTTAATAAGCCATGAGGGACAATTTTATCTCTGTGGTCAATGTAATCCAGTGTTAATACCTCCTGGACCTTCTCAGATAATATTACAATAGGGCAAACCATGACTACTGGACCTTACCTTTTTAAATATGTAGTTCCCTATTACAGAGTTTTTCCAAAAGCACCCCTTGGATGGTTTTACCAGGTTGCCAAACTGAAATGGTTTTAGCTGTAATAATGTATTGGATTTTAGTATTTTATTGGGTGGATGATTTTTAATATTATTGCTAATTGTTATTAGTAATTATTTTGGTATTATCGTTTTATTGCTTTGAAATGTATGGTTGTGTGTAGCATATATTGACTGTTGGAAGACACCTTGGCAGAGCTTTTGTCCTTAAAGATGACCGATAACTATTTCAAATAATAAATACTTTAGATACCAAAGAGTCCATAGTGCATCAAGGTATAGGATGGGGACTGGAATTATTATCTGAAGCAATCTTGTAGCTTGAACCTAAACACATATGTTTCCAAGTGAGCCTTATTGTTTTCATCAATTTCATCAAAAGCTCAATTTGCTTTTAAGTCAGCAGGCATAGGACTGCAACTTCACTTACAGAAATGATGTCAAATTAGCCTGAACCGTATCAATACACTCTGGCTGCATCTGCATGTGACAGTAAGCCATCAGTACTGGCTTAATAAATCATGATGTGTATGATCAGCAGACCAGTGCACACTGTCAGAAAGCTTCCACTTCACTCCTCTCTTCACACAAGTGAGCAAACAAACCAGGAAACCAATTAAACTCAGCTTCCCGTTACATCTGAATTGGGGATTATGGTTATATGTTACCAAACATGCTGAAATTCATATACCAATTTACAAGTTTAAAACCCCAAAACACTTTCAACATCCGTGCTGAAGCTGCCTTGTCTGGGGTGGCTTGGGACTTCATGGCTGCCATATGGGTCTCTTTCAGTATCAGGCCGAACAGATGTAGTGGGACACACTCTGAATCTAGTGTTCTATCTTCTATTTGGGGCAGGAGGAGGAGGATCTGTGAGCAGGGACCCCGCATTGGTTCCATTGTTATAGACAGGTCATTATTAGATCATGGAACGAGAATTGCCAGATGTACAAGCTGGGTTTAGAAAAGGCAGAGGAACTACAGACCAAATTGCCAATATCCGCTGGATAATGGAGAAAGCCAGGGGGTTTTAGAAAAACATCTATTTCTGTTTTATTGAATATTCTAAAGCCTTTGACTGTGTGGATCGTAACAAATAGTGGCAAGTTCTTGATGGTATGGGGATACCAAATCATCTTGTTTGCCTCCTGAGGAATCTGTATAATGACCAAGTAGCAACAGTAAGAACAGACCATGGAACAACGGACTGGTTTAAGATTGGGAAAGGAGTGCGGCAGGGTTGTATACTCTCACCCTACCTATCCAACCTGTATGCAGAACACATCATGCAACGTGCTGGGCTTGATGAATCCAAGGCTGGAGTTAAAAGTGCTGGAAGAAACATTAACAATCTCAGATATGCAGATGATACCACTTTGCTGGTTGAACGCAAGGAGGAGCTGAGAAACCTTATGACGAAGGTGAAAGAAGAAAGTGCAAAAGCTGGGTTGCAGTTAAACTTCAAAAAACCCAAGATTATGGCAACCAGCTTGATTGATCACTGGCAAATAGAGGGAGAAAATGTGGAGGCAGTGACAGACTTCGTATTTCTAGGCGCAAAGATTACTGCAGATGCTGACTGCAGCCAGGAAATCAGAAGACATTTACTTCTTGGGAGGAGAGCAATGACAAATCTTGATAAAATAGTGAAGAGCAGAGACATCACACTGACAACAAAGGTCCACATAGTTAAAGCAATGGTATTCCCTGTAGTAACCTATGGCTGCGAGAGCTGGACCATAAGGAAGGCTGAGCGAAGGAAGATAGATGCTTTTGAACTGTGGTGTTGGAGGGAAATTCTGAGAGTGCCTTGGACTGCAAGAACAACAAGCCAATCCATACTCCAGGGAATAAAGCCAGACTGCTCACTTGAGGGAACAATATTAAAGGCAAAACTGAAGTACTTTGGCCACATCATGAGAAGACAGGACACCCTGGAGAAGATGCTGATGCTAGGGAAAGTGGAAGGCAAAAGGAAGAGGGGCCGACCAAGGGCAAGATGGATGGATGATATTCTGGAGGTGACGGACTCGACCTTGGGGGAGCAGGGGGTGGCGATGGCCGACAGGAAGCTCTGGCATGGGCTGGTGCATGAAGTCACAAAGAGTCGGAAGCGACTGAACAAATAAACAACAACAACAACAAAGACCTTAAGGCTACCAGCTAACTCTGCAAGGTTGGAGAACCAATTTCCTCAGTCTGCCCCCAGACACTTATTGATCCTAATGGCTTTCTTAAATCCCCTGGGGTATTTTCCTGCAGTTTTGACTGGCAGTTCTGTTTATCTCTATCTGGAACAGGGGGATAATCCAGGCCAATGACACAATCACTCCCAGATACCCTCTCAACAAACTCAAACATGGCTTAATTCCCTCAATTTTTCTGATAGTGTTGTTTGGGATATTCACAATACTTATGTTCAACATTTTTATTTGTAAGGCACTTAATATAAAAGCAGAATATAAATGTTCTGAATGAATATATTTATTATTCATCATAAATATGAATACTAAACACACTCATATCAAATACATGGCACAGATACTTGCAGTAATACAGGCATTACTTTGTTAGTAATCACGTGAGCCATACTACAGTTATGTGTTGGTGTTCAGGCAGGTGGGCTAGCGGCACAACTGAGATAAGCCTGCATTTTCCATTGGATAAGTGGTACACTGTTACTTTTCTCAGTAGAGGTCAAACCCTTGATGTGGTTGTACATCTTAATTTCATTTTGAATGAACATATCTTCATTGGTGTCCTTATCATCCTAGGTACAGCACAAGTTATTGCCTTTCCAGAGAGGTCAACAAAATGCTTATCTTTGCTTTTAGTGATTTCTTTACTAGATTATTTCACACACACACCCTTCTGGAAGGTATCCAAGGGAGGCAAGAGATTCCTAAGTGCATTCTCCTCAGACTTTTCACATGAAATAAAATATGGACTCATATTTCACTAACTTTACATTGGCTTCCATTTAGTTATCTTATTGATTTTTTAGTCTTGTTGAATGTACTTAAGGGACCAGCATAGATTTCTGACACCTTATGTTATTAAAGCTCTACCACCATTTGACTCTGAATTAATGTTGTGATCAAAGGGTTGGCTTAAATAAAGGCATTCAGTAGTCACTGATTTTTTTTTTATTTGGGATCATCATACCTCTTTTCAAATATGTATTAAAGCAAAGGCAAAATATATCTCACAGTTAAAATATTGAAGTCATCCATTCCTTTGCAGAAATATTCTGAGAGAAAGGAGATAGTAAGCAAGTCTAGTTCTTCCCCAGGCAGTTATTAAGCCATCATTTGTAAGGCAGGCAAATATAAATCAGATACTAGATCTGGTCTCCCTCCATTTGTTCAACCTTTATTTAACTCACTAGGATAGACAGAGTTCATTTTTGTTCCTTCAGTGCAAGGGAGGGACAAAGAAACAGTGCATACCACTACCAAATGGCCCTTAACATTTGGTAGTGCAAAGTTTCATAACCACAGTTAGCTGGAAGCAAGATTAAAGCTACTGAACTATGAAACAGATATCCAAAAGAAACTTGGAAAACATGAAGGGTGTCAGTTAGATGGCTCACTGCAGCTTGCCTAGTTGAACTCTATAGACAGAGTCAACATTAATACATAAATCTTGAAATAATACTAGAGCTGGACATCTTAATATCCAATCTAGGACAGCAGCAAAACTTATAGAATCTGTCAATATTAGGAAATTCTATGATTGTGGGTCCTCATATAGCCAAAGCAGCAGCATCCACAAAAAAAGGAGGAAGAAATCAGGGAGCCTGGAAAACCCCACGTTATGCGGAGATACAAAACAATCTTCAGGGGAAAAAAAACCTAAAGAGGAACCCAAAAATAGCCCAATGAAGACTGAACATATCCAGAAGGCACAGAATGCTGCCTGTTGGGGAGGGGAGAATGGAATGGAGTCTCCTGGAAAAGGACATGGCTGGCTGGAACCCTTAAATGAAGCACTTCACACTGCAATAGTTTGTTACTAGTTCCATTTGTCTATATACTACTCCCATCCTTGACACCTAAATCATACCTAACCATCTTGCATATGGATGAAAAATAAAGTTTGCCATAAAACTAAATTGTGATGTCTCTCAAGCAGGGGAGTGTGTCCCTGTTGGTTCTGCTGGACCTCTCATTGGCTTTCAGTACCATTGCCATGGTATTCTTCTGGGCTGCCTCGCTGGGATGGGACTTGGAGGCACTGTTTTACAGTGGCTCCATTCCTTCTTGGAGGGGTGGACCCAGAAGGTAGTGCTGGGGGACTTCTGTTTGACCCCCTGGCCATTGGCCTGTGGAGTTTCTCAGGGTTCCGTTTTGTCCACCATGCTATTTAACATATACATGAAACCTCTGGGAGAGGTTGTCTGGAGTTTGGGGGTTCGGTGTCACCAGTACGCTGATGACACCCAACTCTACTTTTCCTTTCCATCTAATTCCAAGGAAGCTGCTGGGGTGCTGAACTGGTGTCTGTCGGCAGTAATGGACTGGATGAGGGCAAACAAATTGAAGCTTAATCCAGACAAGACAGAGGTGCTCCTGGTCAGTCGAAAGGTAGATCAGGGAATAGGGATCCAGCTTGTGCTAGATGGGGTTACCCTGAAGACACAGGTTCGCAGCTTGGGTGTACTTCTGCATTCAGCCCTGAGCCTGGATGCCCAGGTTTCAGCGGTGGCCAGGAGTGCATTTGCACAGTTAAAGCTAGTGCGCCAGCTGCACCTGTTCCTTGAGATGTTGTGACTTGGCCAAAGTAACACATGCCTTATTTACATCCCGTTTGGATTACTGTAACGCACTCTACGTGGGACTGCCTCTGAAGAGTGTTCAGAACTTCAGCTGGTACAAAGAGCTGCTGCCAGACTGCTGACTGGGCCTGGTTACAGGCAGCATACAACTCTCCCGTTAAAACAGCTTCACTGGCTCCCAGTCTGTTTCCAGATGTCCTATAAAGCTCTGTACAACTCGGGTCCAGGTTATCTGAAAGAGCCTACTCATGCCCTGAGATCTTCAGGGGAAGCCCTTCTCACTGTCCTGCCACCATCACAGGCACGCCTGGTATGAATGCGGGAGAGGGCCTTCTCAGTAGGAATAGACAAGCCCATCTCCATCCAGGATGGGGGAAGCTCAACAAAATGCCCCCTGCAGATCACACAGCCCGGGCCTTCTCAGCGAGCTTCCCTGCTCGCCCTTCCTGCCTACGAGCTGCCCTTCTTCCTCGCGCCGGCTGTCAAGGGCTGGCGCAGGAAAAAGGGCCTCGGCAACGACCCCCCATCACCCTAGCCTCCAGCAGGTGGGGGGTGGGAGAAGAGGATAGGTGCTTCCTTCTTTACTCTGTCCCCACCTGCTACAGCGGCGGCAGCAAGGGACAAGGTGGTTGTTTTCTGTAAGGCCAGGAAAACAACGAGCCTCTCCCACACCACTGCTGCTGTACCAAGGATGGGGGAAGGAAGAGAGGTGCTGCCTTCTTCCCCTCTCCTTGCTGACGGAGTGGGCACTCGAGTGCTTGCCCGACTCAGTATGCTGCGAGACGGGCAAGCGCTCAGGTCCATGAACTGGTGTCCGGGGGGCCGAACCGGCAACTTGTCGCCGGGCTTCAAGCCCCAACCGGAGGCTCGCTCCATCCCTACTTCTTGGTGGCTGCCCCAAGGCTCTGGAACTCCCTTCCCAGAGAGTGGCACCCTCCTTGATATACTTTTGTAGGCATGTAAATACTTTTTTGTTCCAGCAGGCCTTTGGGGATAACTAGTCTGGACCTGTGAAAATATGACGGATGGATACTATTTTTCTTGTTGTCTTTTAATGTTTTGATATTTCTACAATTTTAATATTGATGACTTAATTATATTTTTAACTTTTGTACACTTATAGTTTTAATGTTGTAAAGCCGCCTTGAGTCCCACTATTGGGGAAAAAGCGGGATATAAATAAATATAACAACAACAACAACAACTCCTCAGTGGGACCAAGGGCTTTTCTACATGAGGCATTTATTGTGCACTCATCATTCCCACTCGTGGCTGTTTATGGGTTCTTTAGATGACGTTATGATCCTCAAATTTTGCTTCTATGTTTAATGAATGCTTTTGGGGAGTTAAATATGACATTTAATTCTGAAAGCAAAAGAAATAGTTTTTTCACTTGTGTATTTGCACTATTCTGCTATACCACAGCGCCACCTAGAATTATGTAGCAGAAAAACAGGAAAGGAAATGCTCCTTGTGTAGTGCTCAGAACTCAATTCTGTGATGAAACCAAAATTAGATATAGCGGATACAGCCTCATGTAACAAAACTCTTACTTCTGAGTAGATATATGTAGGATTGTTCCTTTGTTTTCAAGTCTACAAAAAATGTATGTAAATGGAGTTGCCTTTTGGGGGGAAAAAACTACTCCTTTCTCAGACAATTTGAAGACATCTTGACTTGGTCAGATAACATTGGCCCTGGTTATTTTATTTTATTTTTTAATTTATTTACTTAAAACTAGGGATGTACGAAATGTACTTACCTTTCCGTGGATTATGTTTATGGTGGGGGGGACATGTTCCGTCCCTCCCCCTGGAATCCTCGATGGGGGGGAGGCGATCCGTTCCTCCCCCCACGGAATCCTCCATGGCCGGCTGTGCTCCGCAGCAGCTCCGCGGAGCAGCTGGCCAGGCCCAGCCCAGCCCAGAGCCGTCCGCAGCTGGATTTCCGGCCGCGGAGGGCTCTGGGAAAAAAAAAAAACTGTGTACGCAAATGGTGGCGGCTACGGCTGCCGCCATTTGCGTTCCTTATTTTTGGCCATCTTAGTCTACGTATTTACGTAAATATTTACGTAGACTATGATGGCGAAAATAAAGGGGAACGCAAATAGCGTAGCGGGCACTATTTGTGTCCCTTTTTGATTCGCTGTTTTAGCCTACGTAAATCTTTACGTACAACATGTACAACATACAGTTTGCTATGATGTGAACACTGGTTTTAAAAGAGGAAAGGAACAGGTGTTAATGAACTAACAGCAATATTAATTATCTATAAACCATAAAGTAACTGTTGTAAAAATACTAAAAATACAGAACATCTTGCTGTAGGTTTACAGTATAAAAGGTCTTATAATCAGGGGTGATGCTTTATTCTATGCTTTTAAGTACCATGCAAATTGCACAAAAGCTGTGAGTGAGGTGGAACAATGCTATTTGTTAACACCCTTAGGGCCAAAGTAGAGGTGACATTAACTGTGTGAATAAAATTAATATGCATGTTTTTGTTATGTAGATAGCAGTCGACATAAGAAACAAGAACGTTAATTTTATTCACACAATGTCACCTCTACTTTGGCCTGTACTAGTTATGACACATACTAACCCCCTATAATTTAGGGGGCTCTCCAGTATGAATAAATGACTAATTAAAAGTGTGTTCAGACAGCATCACCACTCCCTGTTTGCCATATTTCCCTGGCTGGCCCAGGTGCACCCTTGATCTTTCTACATCCAGGCACTGTAGGCAGGGTCAAGGAAAGGGCATCATGGAGGAGGTCTGCAAGGAAGGAATTTCTAAAATCACACCACAGGATGCACTAAACACTCAAAATTTGCCTCGTAGGCAAAAGGCAGAGTTTAGTGAAGGAAAACAACCATCAATGTACAGAACATATACTCAAGAACTAAAGAAACAAACTTGCTACAGCTCTTAGATACACTAACCCTAACTCTAGCCCCAATTAAAAAGTAGTACAGAAACGTATGTGTGGGTGGGACAAGGGCAGGCTTAGATTGAATACACCACCTTCTCTCTCAAGCTAACCACCTTTTCTCAAGCTGACAATCCCCAACTGTCAGTGAGGCTGAGCTGTCTCCCGCTCCTTCCCTGGTTCTGTCATGATGGAGGGGCCTTCTTCTTGACAGACAGTCCTCAGCCCCAGCTACCAAACCTGAAAGAGCACTTTGTTACAGTAATGTTTTAAAAACGTTTTAAAAGAATAGGACATACAATGTTCTATAATCTCACAGACTTCATCCCAGATTCTCATCATAGGCATTAATGCATTGTTTAAGATTGTCCAATATGGTTATTTTGGTTCAGCTATAAATATAGGCCTTTTGTGAGCATAAAGGATAGCATCCAGTGTTAGTCCCACTTGCAGTAGGCCCATTGGTCATGCCTAACTTCAGTTTCATTCATTTCAGTGGGTCTACTCTAAGTAAAACTAACGTTGAATACTACTCAAAGCCTCTAATTGATTCAAATTTACGTCAGTCCTATATCTGAACTAAAAGAATGAGACAAAAAGCAAACATAAGTTAGATGGTATAACTAGGTATGATTAAAAAGGCCACAGTGTGTTAAAAGAATTTGACTACAAAAACATAAACATTTTTATACTATTAAATAAAAGGAAAATGCTTCATGCTGTATGTTGTCGGCCAACAATGGTTCTCATTTTATAGATGGGGAAGTAACACTGAGACACATACAAAAGCAGAGAAGTGGGTTTTGAACCCAGGTTTCCCAGTTCTATAGCCAACTGTTTATCCATGGGGCTGCAGTGATTTTCGAGCTCTTTGTTAAGCAATTGCCCAAGAGCTCATGACTGACTGACTCTTTCTCTATTATCTGCTTATCCATAATAATTGTATACGTATTTGCTGCATGAAGCAATTAGCTTATTATAATTCCTCCAGAACTTATTTTCAGTCATTTGGTTGTAATGTAGTGCTCCAGTTACCATAATTCAGTTCCTTAGTTAAAGAAAATGCCTTTCACATTCAGGATGGATATGAAAGCTGGATATAATCACCATAGCAATGACAAGCCCAGCATTCATGGAAAACTAATTCCTTAAGGAAGAACAAATTATCAGGCATTAGGTTGAATGAGCACATAAGACAGGATCTTGGACCCAGGACCTTAAAACATTGCCTCCAAGGACAGAATATCTGACTGGGACTTTCTTTTAGGCTTTTCACTGGACTAAACCTCCTCTTGCATCAGATATAAAACAAGCTGTCATTATAGTAGTCATGAGCAGAGGCTCGGGGTCAACAAGGCTCACCAGAATGTCCTAGTTTGTTTGTTTGTTTGTTTGTTTATTTCATTTCTATACCACCCAATAGCCGAAGCTCTCTGGGCGGTTCACAAAAATTAAAACCAAACAATACACAATAAAACAATTTAAAATATATAGAACATTAAAACCACTAGTTGATGACATTATTTCACTGTTCAGCACTCCATAAGAAGCAGTGATTAAAAATCATAATCATGAATTCATGATACATGACAGCAGACCACCATATCCAGCCTTTTAATTCAAGATATAATTCATGATGGTATGACAGCTTTCATTGGGCATGGAGGTTTTGACATAGAGGGCCACTCAATCATGTGATCCTCCATCCAAATTCTGAAATAGCAATGTCTCGGGAAGGTTATACTATGTGCTTTTTTTTCTTTTTCTTTTTTAAGAGCAAGTAGTTTGGCCCTTGAACCAATGATCATGCAGGAAAATCCCAAGGCACATGGAACTGCACAACACAAAATCATTAGCTTTTCAAATAGGTCCACTATGGAATCCTTCTAGTTTACACAGCCTGTGTGTCATGTATCACAAGTCCCTGCTGTTCTAGAGCTGAGTGATTTTGTTCTGTTCTCAAGTGTCATCAGTGCAGGGATAGAGAGCAAAACTTTATTTTCCCAAGAACTATTCAAATTGCCATAGCCATGAGCCCACAGGGAATCCTCCTCATCTGCAACAATCCCTGTCCTGCTCTGCAAAGCCCCATGGAAGTGAAACTTTCCTCTCATGTTTTCTGGATAACTCTCCCAGTGTCGGCTGCACCACCAAGCTAGCAAGCCAGTGCCATTGCTCTCCCTCCACAGCTTGCCTCTGAATCCCAAACATCAGCCCATTCCATGTGGCAAGTGGAATCCCAGCAGGAAGGAGACTTTATATGCTAGTGGAAAGAGCATCTGAACTCCCTGACTGGCTCGGTTGGCAGGAAGGACATAATTTTCTTATACCTCCAATTGTTTCTCAGTTGTGGGGTGGGGATGTATGCACACCAGAGGCTCTTCTTCTAGTGCATAAAATAGCTTAAGCTGTGGATCTGCATGAATGAAATCCTGCAATAGTTCCAAGTAAAGGGTTTATCTGAGCACACCATACATTTTTCAATTTTGAAATTAAGCCAAAAGCTAAGCAGGCATACCAACTTCCCTGAAACATCAGGTTACCTAATGCATTTTGAATTAAGATTCAAAACAAACATGAAGACTTTAATTGACAGTTATAACCATGCCACAAAATAATAACTTTAGATGAAAGAAAAATCATACTGGTGGATTAGAATAGATTTTTTTTCCTTTGTTGAGGCAGTATATATTATGCATGATGTAAAGACAGGAAAGTGAAGCATTTATGCAGAGTAACTGAATAGATGCCAAAACGTTCTCTCAGCTAAGTTTGATGTGCCTTTTCATGCTGTTTTTCTCTGGCTTCCAAATTTTAAAGGTGTCTTGTAAGATTCATCTTGCTTACAACATCAACTCAAAATGAGGCTTATGCCCTTAACGTTTTAAGTTGCCTTGGCTATGTATAAAATGAACGAACACAGAGAGATTTTTAGGACCACTGAAGCTGAAGTCCACCTAAGAAACTGGGGAACACAGTGATTCTAATACCTGGAGTAAACATCCTGTCTGGGGCTAGGACACACTGGGAAGTTAGTTGCAAGTAAGCCCTTCTTTCAAGCTTTCATATCAGCATCACAGCCATTCTGCTATAGTATATTCTTTATTACTGTCCCTCTTTGATGACCCAATATATGACCAAAGTTCAGATCTGTCAAGAAGATGATGAGCACACACACAACACAAGAAAGGTGTCGGATAATTTCAGCATGGCCAGGGCCTTCCCTGTCTAGCAGATTTACTCTAACAAGTTGCCTTTCTGTAGCCTTACTAATGCTGCCATAATAATTAATAATATTTGTGTTTCCCCTCACCCCCACAAGAACAGGATAGGTAGAGGGACCAAAGGTGGATTCATGCTGCCATTATTCTCACATAGTGAATACAGAAAAGCACAGTCAACAGTTGAAATATAAACCACATATTTGGTCTTTTGGGGGTAGGATTATCACCAGGTTGGAAGAAGGCTTGCCTGCAATGAGCTTATCATCATGTGAATGGGGTATAAATAGATGATCTAAATCTGTTTTTCAGTATCCTAGTGCTTGGAAGTAACTGTGGAACTGAGTTAAAAAGGTAAACAATCAGCAACTGGTGCCCTAAATTGGGTAGACATTTCAACCCCCTTGAGATGAAGGTACCAGCTCTATTTTTGCTCCAAGGCCTCAGCTAGCTGTACCAGTCACGGGTATGTTGGTGGCTTTATGAAGGGGCAATGGCTGCTGAGTGGTGGAAGGATAAGAGTCACTTTACTGATAAAGATAATGAACCTCTGCTTGCCCAGTCTACATGCTGATTTTATTGCATCATATTCAAGCCAAATGCTATTTTGCAACTTTTAAAAATTGCATGCTGTGTCCCCTTAATTGCTATTGTACAGCACCTTAAAGAGATTCCTAAATTTTGTATGGTGTTGATGACATCTTACCTTCCTTACAAGGCATGCTATTCATAGGGCACAGTCACCATTATGTTAAATAAGATGTAGAGAATACTCCTAGGTGTGATGGAACTCTCTTGGAGTGGATCATTTTAGAGGGGTGGGGGATCTGTGGCCCTCCAGGTGTAACTGGATTCCAACTCCTATCATCCCTGACTATTGACTACACTGTCTGGGGCTGATGGTAGCTGAAATCTAAAGAGATCTGGAGGGCCGCAGGTTACTCATCCCTGGGCTAGAGCATATATCCATCCAGAATGAGCACATCTGGGACACGAAAAAGCCCTGAGCTGCAGGGCAGTCCAAAGTCAGTATATGAAAATTTAGAATGCAAGGAGAAGCACTGACAGGTTGGAGGGGAGCACAAGCAATGTGCTTTCTGGGGGGTTGGGGGTCTGCCTGGCCAGCCTCTCACTGCCATTCTACTAGCTTTGCTTTTATTTTTTACCTTGGTGTGTTAGTGACCGGGGCTCCTCTCCTCCTCCCCCTCTTGCCTTATCCAATGCTAAAGGAAAGTGCTGTGGTGGCCAGCTGATCGAGGCTGCAGCCCTGCAGTGCATCATTTTAAATAAAAGTATTTTTTCTTGGGTAAATTTGAGTAGCAGTGAGCTAAACCAACCAGATATTGCCTTTGAGGGCAAGCTACCACAAAGGTACTGCAGCAGTGAAGGGGAAGTCTTTTCACTTCTCTGGTGCCCTCATTGGCTGTGAGGAACATAGGGCAAATACCTTAAAATGTCACACTGTGGGGGTGGAGCCTAGACCAGCCACTGTGGCACTTTCCTTTGGCAGAAGGAGCAGCAGCAGCAGCTGTCGCCACAGTACCGCTTGTCACACAGGGGTCATTTGGGGGCCCTCCCAGACGGTAGGGAGACAGACCTGTGCCCTGCAGTCCAGCCCTAGCAGCACCATTGGATAACAGTAGCTTGGCTAGCAGAGCATTTCAGAGTGAAGACATAAAGAGATTAGCATGAGTAAAGGATGCTGTGCATCCTGCTATCAACCTGCTTCTATATAATTTTTGCATCAGATATGAGAGTCACAAAATATGGATTTGCACAGGGGCCCTGCATTCTTAAAATCTGGTTTGGATTCTTAGCTTCTCAAGGTTCTTTATATTCTGATGCTCTGAATGGTATACTCTCTTCCCGTAACAAGGAACTTCTATACTGTGTTGTTGAAATGACTGGTGGAGTTACCTATATTAGACAACTGTTCACATGCACAATAATGGCCTCTGTGGCAGCTCTTCTGAGGAGCAGAAATGTTGTCCTATCATAGCAGCTGTCATGCTGAGGATAAGTTTAGCTTTGAACTGCTATCTTTCATTTTATGATAAATATTCTTAGACTAAATGTCAGTTTATATTCCAAAAAGCCAGCCTGCACACCATCATCTTTCCTCTCCTATCTATCATCTGAAGGGTTTTGTTTTGCAGCATTGTAAGGTAATTACGAAATGCCCAAAATACACATAGCCTTGTCATAGCTACTCATTAAGTAGTATTTGTATCTGCTTGGCATACCATCTATCGAAAACTCTCCCATTCAAGCACCACAGAAGGTTGCAGTCCTTTGTGGCCGGAAAAGGAAGGTTCATGATATTATTCCACAGAGTAATTATATACAGTATATCAATATCTGCAATGGAAATTAGCCCAACACCTATTTAAAATTTTCGAATGCATCTAGCGTCACTTTTCAAAATATTCATCATCTGATACACCAAGAATAATTCTAGCATTCCTCTAACAAGCAGGCACAGAGAGTTTCCAAGCACAGATAGGAAGTCAGACTTCAAAGACAGGTGAATCTGTGGTGAAGATTCTAATTGCTCAGTTAGCACACAAACAGAAGTAAAAACAAATTGATTTTTAGCACCACATAATTAAGACATTTTATAAGATGAAGAAATTATTTGAAAGAGGTGAACATTTTAGAACTACAAATCTTGATTTTTTAAAAAATAGTATATATCAACCTTGCAGAGTTTATTAAGCAATAATAAAGTCCAACAACTTAACAAGATATACAGGTAGCTATGCTTCTAGAAACCCCTGCAACTTAAGACTATTAGATCTGAATTCTCATGCTTAGAGCAGGAAAACAGAGAAATGCTTAGCATTTAAAAAGGTTAACTGCAGTGCACATCTGTAATTTAAAGTGTTCTCATCATTTCATTTAACCTATATATACAGTTTGTAAGAGCATAAAACAACCAGTACCAATAGGGAACATATGATCCTAAAATCTAACACTGTGTACTCACACTATAACCATATATAGCTTTAATTACATTAGAAGTAATAGGCATTTCACTTGTGAAATGAAACTGTGTGCAGGCTTCTATGACAGCAGAATATATGAAAGCTTAACACCCTGAGAAAAAGGACATTTACTACAGAAGTGACATTTCAACTGTAGGCATTTTCCCAATAAATTAACTCACTCAACATCAGAAAGGAAATATAAGATCAATAAAATAAGAACAAAATGACTTAATTTCTCTCTCCATTGCTTGCATACATTATTTGGTCAACATAATTTTAGTTTGATCTTGCATGAAACAAATGAAATGTAAAACTTACATTATAATCCTGCATATAAAACAGCTGTTTCTATAAAATGAAAGCCATGTCATCATGACCTATAGCCAGCACTGTAGGTAAATCACTCCAGTGGAGTAGATCTAAATCACAAGTCAAGGGAAGAGTTTTACTTACCTTTGAAGAAAACATGAACACTTTCTAAGGCTGGAATCCCAATTACAGCATAATTTTTCTGAGCACAGTACAAACATATAACACAGACACTCTTCCCCCTGACACTTTCACAAAAAGTTTCGTCTGTTTTGAAAAACTGGAGGATTCATTAGTGTCCTTTAGCTTCTTTTGTTTTAGCTCCTTATATTTCTGACAACCTGATCTTTCTTTATAGCCCAACAACACGGGATATGGCAGGTATGTATAATAATTACACACAAGTGACACATGCCCTGTAGACAGAGGTGGGCAACTGCCAACCCGCAATCTGAATGGGGTCCACCTTTGAATCTGATCTGCAGCCTACCTTTGTGCACATGGGATGGCCTCATTGCTAAATAGGGAGAGGCTTTTGGTGGGAAGGCAAGAGGAGACAGAGGAGCATAATCAGTCAGAATGCTGATGGACTGGGGGGGGGCACAGGAAACTGAGTGAGTAGGGAAACAGAATAGAGTATCATTGGAGGAGGCCATGGCTAGCTGGCTGAAATAGTGAACAGGAATATTCCATATGGCAACATTTTGTTGCAGGATCCAATTGTAAACACTATGCACATCACTGACCCCTGGGAAGCCAATATGCTTGATTCTTAGTGGGCTTTTCCTTCCCTTTTGCTGCCGTTGGAATACCCTGTTGGCTCCTCCTGCTGGGTTTAGGAAATACCAGCAGGAACTAAGGAACTCTAGGGGACAGCCTGTCATGTCTGTCTCTCAAAACTATAAGTTTCCTCTTGCTTTCTGAGAGAAGAGCTTGGGCTAGCAGCTGCTCAGGATATTGCCTGCTTTGTTCCAACACTGCTTCTGATTGTCTTCAGTAAATCTCAGAAGGTCTGGATAACCACAGATACAGTAAAATGTGCACAATAAGGGAAATAAGGGCATAATCTGCAATTTAGTCTCATTCTTCCCCTCCTAGCAATGGATGTGCAGCCCAGGGTAGGTGTTATGGACGTCTTTGCTGGGTTAAGTATACCTGTTCCCCATCCCCTCTGCTCCCATGCTCAGGCCCTGTACTTATTGGTCCAGTGGACTTATTTCTAGACGAACATGCTTGGCCACAGGCAGAGATAAATGCCTGTTTATGCAGAGATCATGTGAATGAGGCCTGCTGGTACTGGCACTAATGAATATAGTCCATGGTTTTCATTCAAGATGAGGGCATGAGGAAGCATGTAAAGTTGGGGCTTGCTTCCATAGCCCTGTATATTTATAACCTATGTCCTTGGCTATTGTGTGTGCTGGCCTTTCAAGAACACTGTAATTTAATCTGAAAAAGAAGCAGGTACTGGACATATAAAACAGAAGAGAAGCCTAGGTAGCCTCTTGAGATTTATATTGCAATAGAAGTCATAATATACTGTGTTAATGCAAGGTCTCTAAAAATGAAAAACAAAAGTTCAAGAACACATACAGCTGCTAGGCAACAATGCCCAGATCTAGAAACACAAGCAAGCAATTAAAATCATGGGTGGGTACGGTTAAACCATAGCTACATCTCAGCTGAAGTTTGACAAGGACTTGGATAACACAATCTGTAAAAAATGGGGCTAGTTCCAGAAGACAAGAAGGATTCTGAAAGAAAATGAGTATAAACGTGTCCTTTTCGATTTTCCCCACCCCCACCCCATTTCACCTGTCACTAATAATCGAAGTTACATTATTATCTTATCTTATACTAGATAAGATCTTATCTAGTATATCTTATCTTATACTAATCCCATAAATCTGCCAACTTCTCAAAAACATAACCATAATTAATTCAGAAGCAGATTCTCTGCAGTCAAGATGAGTGAGCCATTTTCCCCACCATAATTTTTATCATGAAGTTCTTCCCCTCACAGCATGAACTTCATATATCTATGTGCTGGGACAATATACATCCACCGCTTTCCAATACTGAACAATACAAGGAACATCAAAAAGTGGTTCTACGGGTAATGAATCCTTTCCAAAGCCCTTCTCTCTCTCTCTCTCTCTCTCTCCCCCCGCCCCTTCTCATCCAACAAAGGTTCTGCTTCCACTCTCATTTTGCCACTGGAATCTTCTTTCATAGGTGTTCTGATAAAAAAAGCAAAATGTCACACCATTTTACAGCTCATCCTAAATCCATTAACCATTCAAACCACATGCTCGAGCATATTCCTAGCTCCTGGGATGGATTAACTTGAGAGCTTCTATTTTGAAGGGAGAGAGCTACATTATTTCTACCAACCCTTTGAATATGACAGGACATATAATTTAGGACATCGCTTCTTGAAATGTTACATTTTCCTTTTAAAAAAAATCTATTTAATGTTACATTTTAAAGCAAGTTCCTACAGAAAACTGGTGTTATACCAATGTGCAGAAAGCCATGCCTGTCTTTTGACCATTTATTAGTTATGTTTAGAGTCACAAAAGTGAACTCACAAAAGGCAGAAAAATGGCAAGTAATCTTCAGCTTTTTAGTTCTGCTAAACAAATATAATTCCTAATTGTGATTCATCTGGAGCACATTTGAATTTTTATAAAAGCTGAATAGAAATACCTACCTTTTTATTTTTTGAAAATAGTGTTTTCAGCAAGGTTTGACAGGCTTTAAAACCAAATTAATTAGAAAGAAGACAAAAGCAAAACAAACATGAAATGTAAAATAATTTTACTTTTAGCTTGAGTTCTCATTAGTATTTCTGTTTGAAATACTTAAATTAGCAGTATGATTGGAAGTCCATAATCAATGTGATACTTCACTAAATGACATTGTTTGATTAATTTCTTTGTTGATCATCACAAGTCCAAGCAATCTCAGAGTTCTATGCTGTCATCATGCCTTTTTCCTCTTTGTTGCATTTTACTGTGATTTCCACTTGATGAATATCAAGATAAAACAATGTACAAAGTATGTAAACTACTCATTTCAAGTATAACTGAAACCACTTTTTCTGACAATATTGCTTTCCTTCCAAACAGCATCAACAGCTTGCTTTCTCTACCTCCATAATATGCAACAAGAACATATATTCTCAAAGTTATTTGTACTCTACATCTACTTACTGTACCAGTTAGGACATCAGTGAGATTCTCTGACTATATTTGAATCTACAGCAATATTCAAAGGCGACAAAGTAACCTTAACCTTTTGGGTACGGTTTACTACCAAGGCAATCTAACCCTCAAAACTAAAGAGGACTATTCAAGATGTTCATAGAACATGGAACTCTCAAAACTAAGGAGACCTATTCAAGATGTTCATACCCTGGAACCTCAATCCTAAACATTTAGGAAGTTAGGTGAATCCACACATTATGCAGAAAAAATGATTGCTACCTATGTTCTGATACTGGTGTTTCCTGCAATAAATTGTGTGTGTGTGTGTGTGTGTGTGTGTGTGAGAGAGAGAGAGAGAGACTCTCTCTCTGTCTGTCAGTCAGTCTGTCAGTCCTTGATTGGACTAAAATTCCAAGATATGTTTAGATAGATGTTTAAGACACTCGTATGTCAACCACACTTCGTATGTTTACTTGAGAAAACAAGCAGCAATCATATTTGGTTCCTAAAGTGTGCTTGGATCTAGTTGGATGTACTGACTTCAGCAAAGTGTAGTGGGCACACTTAAAATCACAGCCCTAGCACCATTTCACACATTACACAGAAATGGGGAAAGCAGAAGATGATCACTTGTGCCTTCACTTTAACGTATGAAGTGGGACTCCTGCATCTCATCTCACATGCAGGTAAGGACCTGTCAACTACAGATGATTCTTAGAGCTCATGGATTTCATTGGGTATGATATTCATGAGGTCCCACTTCTACTGTTGCAGTAGCCAGGAGAAAGCAGACACGCAACGCCTGTGTAATGTTTGAATTGATCGTCTGCAGAACATACACTCTGTGACAAAGTATTTTTATTATACGTGTATACAATTTCTATGTTACCCTTCAGTAAAAACTGTTGGGACAAAAATTATTATTTTAGCATCCTCAGTCTCTTACAGCAGCACAGTGTTTTTAGAGAGGTTCAGATCCATTGGAATAGCATTACCACTTTAGTTTTCTCTGTAACCATGGAGATTTATGATTAATTAAGTTGCATGTGGTCCAAAGTTAGTCTTATAGCAAATATTTATGTAAACTTGTAAACAAGATCAAGGTGCGCTACAAATATGTTAGGAAAAATTCATAAAGCATTGTCACTACATCTCTGCCCCATGCAGGTGTTCAGCCTGCTCACATGAGGGCTAAATGGGTGTGTGGGGGGGTGCACACACAAACCCTTCCCCCAGTGTGGTGATCAGCTCAGTGCCTAACCTTTCCATTTTGAACTGGGAGCTCCAAAGGGGGCTTCTACTCACATTTGCTTGAATACAAGTAGAAGCCTCTGCACGATCAGGAGCCTTGATAAAGCCAGCGTGCATAGAGAGCTAGAGCTTTCTGCGTAAATTCTCCTTAAACCCAAAACTCAATTGTGAATAATTTCCTCTTTCAGAAATTACTTAAGTAGCAAACATAAGAAGAGCCCTGCTGGATCAGACCAAGGACCTATCTAGTCCAGCATCTGGTTTTCCACAGTGGTCAACCAGATGCCTCCAGGAAGCCCACAAGCAGGATATGAAGCCAGTAACCCTATCCCACTGTTGTCTCCCTCAAGATTCAGAGACTTCTGATTCTGGATGTAGTATATAGCCATGATGAGTAACAGCCACTATCTTCCATGAATCTATCTACTCTCATTTTAAAGTCTTCTAAGGTGGTGGCCATCACCACATATCGTGGTAGCGAATTCCATAGTTTAACTCCACACTGTATGAAGAAGTACTTTTAAGTGTCCCAACTCTCTCACTATTAAGCTTCATAAGAGAACCCCAGAGAGACAGAAACACTTCTCTCTATTCACTTTTTCCACACCATACATAAACACCTTTATCATGTCCTCCCTTACTTGCTTTTTTTAAAAAGGTATCCTCATAGGGAAGTTGCTTTAGCACCCTGATCATTTGCTGTACCTTTTCTGCACTTTTTCCAGCTCTGCAATATCCTTTTGGAAATGCATAACCAAAACTGGACATGGTATGCCAGCTGTGGTCACACCATAGATAAAGCCATTACCACATTAGTAGTTTTCTTTTCAGTTCCTTACCTAATGATCCCTAAGATAGAATTTGCCTTTTTCACAGCTGTCACATACTGGATTAACAATTTTACTGAGCTATCTTCCATGACACCAAGATCTTTTTCCTGGTCAGTTACCACTAGTTTAGACCCCATCAGGGTATATGTGTGAAGTTATTAATTTTTTTGCCCCAGTGAGCAAAACATGTGTTACACTTTCATTGAACCACAATTATTTTTTATTACTGTTTTATTGCCCATTCACCCAGTTTGGAGAAATCCTTTTGGAGCCATTCTCAAACCTTTTTTGTTTTTACCATTAGAAATAATTTTGTGTAATCTGTAAACTAGGTGTCAGGATTTTGCCTAGGCTCCCTGGTTTGGTTTCTGACTCCGATTCAGGTTCGGAAGTGGAGCTAGAAGAAGCCCAGCCAGGGCAGGGGGCACGGAGGAAATTCCCCAAGACTCTCCAGGAGTCAGTGAAGAACCTTCCCAAGGGCTTACTGAGCAGGAGGGCCAGATTCAGAGACTGTCTCCCCACCCCCCATGGAAACCCAGCCTCTGTCGGAGGGGAAGGAAGCACAGGAATTGACATGTGTGAGAACTCACAGCCAAGTTAAGCGGGTAGAGTTAAGAAGGAATGGGAGGCATTTCACCAGATTGGCTGCCCATCAGAGGCTGGGTCTGGAGGATCCTCCCTGAAGGGAAGAGCTCAGAAAGCTCCTGTCAATACCCATCCATTAGTTGAAAGGCAACTGCTTTGCTTTTAGTAGCTCTCTTAACAAAAGCCCTATTTAGCTAATTAGGTCCAGAGCACAGCTCCTAGCCTTCACAGGTGCTACAGGTATGAAGAGGTGCTATTAACTGAGTAAAAGAATTTGTGGATTGCACAGAGATTCTCTGTTGCCTCACTACTTAGTGGGAGGGCTTGGAAACCTGACACTAAGCCATCTCGCTACTTACCCTTAATTCCAGATAATTTATGGAAAAATTAAAAAGCATCAGTCCCAGTACAGATCCTTGAGAGACCCTACTCCTCTTCATTGTGAGAAATGTCCACTTATTCCTACTCTCTGCTTCCTGTTCTTTAACTAGTTACCAATTCATAAGAGATTGTCTTCTTATCCCGTGACTGCTAAATTACTTTTTCTTTTAGAATATCAGTAAGTTCTCATTTGTGTTCTTAAGTAGGGCTGTGCACGGATCCCCCAACCCGCTTCGGACCTCTTCGACCTGATCCCAACCCTCTTCAGACTCTGGATCCAAAGTGAGATCCAGACATCCAAATTGCCGCCCACCAAGCCACGCAAGCCCCTGCTCCTTATCCAGACCCATCACCAGCACCTGCAGCCATCAGCCTCTTCAAGGGAGTCTCCATTTTCTTTTAAAATGGCGACTCGTCTATTTCCATATATCAAATATTGCTCAAAAGGCGGCCATAAGGCAGTCATCTATGCAACATTACAGGTGTAAATGGGCCATTTACATTTGTTTTACATTTGTATAGATGAGGTTTTAAATTTTGGATGCCACCCTGGGAATTTTATTGAAGTGCAGGGAATAAATCTGTCAAATAAACAAGTAGAGGAATATATATGGTCTGGTGAAGCAGTGAGGGAGCTTCTAGACTACGGACACTACAGGTATCTCCATACACATGTGACATGCATTGCCTTTAGGGATACTTCACATATTTAAGCTTTTGAGGCTGTAACCCTACACCCACTTACCTGAGAGTAACACCCCCCCCCCCCCAAAGTCAAGGAGACTTACGTCTGATTAGACTTGGATAGGATTGTGCTGTTCGGTATGTATGTAAAAATTTCTCCAAAAAGGTAGGGATGTCAGAGAATTCCGCCACGGATCTCGGGGAGGCCGAATGCCAGCACATTCAGCCCCCCGTAATTGGTGGCGGAACAGTCTGCCACCCCCCACCCCCACCCCCCGGGACGGGACTTACCTTGGGCGGATCTTCCTGGCGGCTCCGGCGGCGGCTCCGGCAGCAGTTCAGCTGCGGCGGCAGCCAGTCTTCAGACCGGCTGCCGCCGCTGCCATTTCCAGTTAAAAAAAACAAAAAACAAAACAACGTGATAGGCTACGTAAAGATTTACATAGCCTATCACGGCTAGATTTTTAAAAAACACCGTGATAGGCTACGTAAATGTTTACGTAGCCTATCACGGCTGATTTAAAAGAAAAAAAAACGCGCGCACGCAAATGGCGGCGCCCAGGGCATTCCTTCTTTTGGCATGTCTTAGTCTACATAAACATTTGTGTAGACTAAGACGTTTGCGTAGACGCTACGCTATTTGCATTCCCCTTATTTTCGCCGTCTTAGTCTACGTAAATGTTTACGTAGACAAGGACATGCCAAAATAAGGAATGCGCCATTTGCGTACGCGCATGTTTTTTTTTTCTTTTAAATCAGCCGTGATAGGCTACGTAAACATTTACGTAGCCTATCATGGCTGACTGCAGGGATGCAAACGGCAGCGGCTACGATCGCCGCCATTTGCATCCCTGCTAGCCAGCAGCTGGATGTCCAGCTGCTGGCGGAGCTGGCCGGTGGCTCCGCAGAATCCCTGTGGAGCAGAGCTGGTCGGCCAGGATTCGGGGGGGGGGGGAGGGACAGAGTGCCTCCCCCCCCGGCCAGAAATTCGGGGGGATGGACGGAGCACCTTCCCCCCACCACGAATGTCACCCATTGTTCGAAAAGGTAAGTGACTTTCGTACATCCCTACAAAAAGGCTACACTGTCCAGTAAGCCATACTGTCAAAGGGAAAAGATCTATTTACCCTCTCCTGTCACCATAAAAGTAGAAAAGTCATCTAGTGAATAACTTAAAAGTAGGGATGTCAGAGAATTTCACCACGAATCTCGGGGAGGCCGAATGCCAGCACATTTGGCCCCCCGAAATTGGTGGCGAAACAGTCTGCCACCCCCCCCACTCCCTTCGGGACGGGACTTACCTTGGGCGAATCCTCCTGGTGGCGGTGGCTCCAGCGGCGGTGTGGCAGCGGCGGCCGGTCTTCCGACTAGCTGCCGCTGCCACCATTTCCAGTAAAAAAAAAAACATGATAGGCTACGTAAAGATTTACGTAGCCTATCACAGCTAGATTTTTAAAAAATACTGTGATAGGCTACGTAAACATTTACGTATCAAGGCTGAGTAAAAAAAAACAACAACCGCGGATACGCAAATGGCGGCGCCCATGGCGCCACCATTTGTGTTCCTTATTTTGGCACGTCTAGTCTACCTAAACATTTACGTAGACTACGGCGAAAATAAGGGGAACACAAATAGCGTAGCGTCTACCATTTGCGGCCCAGCCGGCCAGGATTCGGGGGTGGAGGGATGGAGCGCCTTCCCCCCCGGCCAGAATTTTTGGGGGGAGGGACGGAGCGCCTCCCCCCCAGCCAGAATTTGGGGGGGGGGATGGAGCACCTCCCCCCCGGCCAGAATTTCGGGGGGGAGGGACGGAGCACCTCCTCCCCGGCCAGAATTTCGGGGGGAGGGACAAACCGCCTCCCCCCCACCGCGAATCAAATTTCATTAAAGGTAAGTGACTTTCGTACATCCCTACTTTCCACACATGACTCAGAATGGTTTTTTCAGTGTGAGCATGTGAACATGTATTGCTGCACAAAGAATAGAAGTGATCCACCTGGAAACTGAATATACATTTTGGCCAATAAGATTTTGTTTCCTGTTTGAATTACAAATGCAGGAAATAATTTTTAAAAATACAAGTTGTCACTTATGATATCGGCCTAAGTTACTGTGCTTTAAATTAGAGGCCATAATCCTCTCTGTTTTGAAATGCAGGAGCTCTGCTAGAAATAATGCTAAAATGACATTTTAATTCCTTCTATGATTTAACTGTGCACTACTGATAAGTAATCCAGCTATTCTGCTTAAGGATCCAAAGTCAGTATTATTTGTTCTGGCCAGTCATCCTTCATCAGTAATAAGAATTCTGTATTTTTTGGTAAAGTTTCTATTCCTGCTGTACTTCCCTTATCAGACTTGGTTCAGCATAGATAAGAAGTATCAGATAGTTAAGTCTGGAACATTCTCTGAAATGAAGTGCTGTGAAAAAAATTTACTCAAGAAGCAGGGCTCCTAAATAACTGAGCTTTTGTGACAATTCTCTCATTAAGACAAACACAGTGTTTAATTTCCAAGAGCTAATTAAATCGGATAGGAACTTGAACTTTAATTCTTCACTGTGCAAAAGTGGCAATATATGCTAGTCACAAAGTTATAAATGTTCAGGCTAAGAACTAGTGCTCATTTATGCACAATTGAGATAGAATTCAAAAGCCCCAGTGCAGAAAATTCCTGTGGTTTTAATAGTAATTTGAAATTCGATATATCGTCTAAACTGCTGAATATGTAAATGTGCTGAGAATATGCACAGCGGTGCAGAATACACCTTTGCATTCACTGCACATATGAAAATATTATACAGTTCCTTCCTAACAAGCTTGCTGCTTAGTACATGGTCCTAAGAAAGTTGCAACCTTTGCTGTAGCCTAATGCTGGGAAAGGAGAGAGAATGGGTCAAGAACAAGCCTTTGCCTTGAATTGTCCTAAGGCTTCATTTGAGCTGCTCATGAAATACGTGCATTTCTGAATCTATAGGCATCTCCACCCACATTACATATTTTGTACATACTGTTTGAAAGGCCCAAGACTACACTGTCTTTAAGAATACTCTGCTAAATTAATCCGTAGCCACCAATTTGAATACAATATTGGTAAGGAGACTCAATTCTAAACTGTATGCTAAGTTACTACCTAGAGCTTGTGAATAAGTTGTGTAATTACAATGGTGTAATGAGGGTGCTAATGAGAAAGCAGTTAAAAATGAACTTGCAGGGAGGGAAAAAGAACAATGCAGTACAGATATGGAAGTTCTATAAAACTAGGCTCTTACAGAACCAAAGGCTGCCACAGAACAAAACGATGAATAATTGTTGGAAATTAACACACTGTTATCAGCAGGAAGATCTGTAATTATCTATATCAACTCATTAGTTGGGCATAGTGCCTTGCAAATTTATATTCTGTGGGGTTAAAATTTGCAATTCATCCTTCCATGTCCTTTTTACACAGGAGAGCCTAGCATCCCATAAGCAGAGATCCAGCTAGGGGTACTTCATCAAAAAATTATTACAGAAAAATCATTTTGTTGTGGGAAATACCACAAATCTCACATCTAGGTCTTATACATCATAATCCCACATATGAGCACATGCCCTGGGAAGCTGCAGAAAATCATTGCTTCCTCACTTGTGTACCTGTGTGGATCTGACTCTGCCTGAACTTCTCCCATATCTTTAAAACATCCCCACCCCCGATCATCCAAGGGTGTTTTTTTAAAAGAAGCCCATCATCTGAAGGACAGCAAATGCACATAAGATCTAGTACAGGTTTCAGGAACCTGTGACCCTCCAAATGCTGATGACTCCAACTGCCATCATCCTTGACCACGGGACATGCTGCCTGGGAGTTGGAGGGAGTTAGGGTCCAACAACATTTTCTCTGCACTTGATCTAGAGCGTTCTTGGTGGTGGCACTTCAGTCCTGGAAGTCCCTGCCCAGCAAATTTCATTTGGTGCTGTCCCTGCTGGCTCATGGGGTGGCAAGCTCTTAAAGAGCTTTTAACTGAGTCAGTTTTTGGACAGGGGTTTTTGTCTTTTAAACCTTATTCTTATTTATTCCAGTTCTACCTCTGGTTTTTTTTATTAATATTGCTTCTTTTGTTTCATTTTACTGAGTTTTGAACTTCGTTGTGGTGTAGTAAGCAGCGGTAGTAGTATCATCATGTTCTGAGATGCTTGTTGTATTCACACATCAGCTTGCATGGTAGTAGACTGTGTGTATGAATACTGTTAACCAATGAAGCAGCCTTAAAGATTGCTAAGGATTAATTGCTACACAGCCTGCATGGAAGCAGCCCAAGAACAATATATCTATATCCATTCATAATAAATTATGGACTGGATATAAAGATGCTTTGCACAAGCAGAAGGGAACTTCCGTTCATGCCTGGTGCTATTTCCAAATTCTACTGATACCCCCCTCCTACTGCAGTCCCATATGCCCCCATCCCATCCCATGTTGGAGAGTCCCTCCTGACCCTCAGGTGCAGACAGGGGGAGGGGGCTGTGCTAGGGAGAAGGGAGCAGGAAAGCCCCATTGTATGAGTAGATCTCTGCTTGTGCTTGTCTGGATCCAATCCTATGTGATTTGACAAAATAAAAAGAAAATATATCTCAAACTGGAGCCTGGTATGAGTAATTTCAGGGAATTCCTTTGTATGCAGGCTTCAATGGAGGGGCACCTATTTACATGTGCAGTGTAAATGCACAGAGAGTATTCATGCCTACATTATTACATAAAGCCCCAAGGATCACTAAGTCAGGGCATTGTCCATAGTACTGGTTGCAGTTCCACAGAAAAGTCTTGCTTGTAAAATACTGCAACAGCCGCACCTGTTTGGCAAACAAAAATGGTATAGCATCTGTTCTAAGAACCATAGCTCACTTTTTCGTAACTGCAAAGGCACAGCTATAATCCTAGGTGACTGGGGAAAGAGTAATATACACAATTTTGAGTTAGAAATTATAAATATTTCTCAAAAACTAAAAGAATTACATAACACACTGCAAGTATAAATAGTTTCCCTTTCCTTGGGAAAGGGAAATCGATGACCAGAATAAAGAAAGAGTGCAGATGACAGAATCAATGGATTTTAAAGACTACCCTAGAGGTTATGGGAGCCATCCAGGAAAATGATTGAATGATTCACTGTACACTGTGGAAGAGAAAAGAGACCTAAGCAACTATAAAGGAATATATATATATATATATATATATATATATATATATATATATATATAATCTCCCTTATTCTAAATATAGTTTTCCATACACAGACCCACCAGAAAGACAAGTAATTTGGGAATGGAGCTTAAACTGTGAAAATTCTCTCTCTTAAACCCTGTCTTTTTTCTATCTGTATACAGGAAGCTAAGAAATGAGGAACACCAAGGTTCTGCTCATTCAATAATTTGTACATTCAAGCTGTCACAACCCTTCTTCAGATAGATAGATAGACAGATAGATAGATAGACAGACAGACAGATAGACAGACAAATAGATATTTATTTTTCAAATTAGCAGTAATTCCTATGATTGTGGTGGTTGAAAGAAGTATTGCCATGCATGGGTGATTATGCTAGTCATACAGTTAGGCTCAATTCAGGCATTGTGCCAAATCATAATTCAGAACTTAAAACAGTTTGAGCTTCCAAACATAGTTTAGAGCAGCTTCTCTGATTTGTTTTACATCTGATCAGCACTCTCAT
Organism: Heloderma suspectum; assembly: GCF_057233095.1. Lineage (NCBI taxonomy): Eukaryota > Metazoa > Chordata > Lepidosauria > Squamata > Helodermatidae > Heloderma > Heloderma suspectum. The sequence goes on along the minus strand of NC_139459.1, from coordinate 243,504,775 downwards.
CAATAGATGCAGTGACCTCAGAGGCAGTATTATTGTTCGTCACTTCCAACATTATATCAAGCTGCACATAGCACAAGGCACGACTTGCAAACCAAATTTCAAACCATGGTTTTGGATTCTGGTTTGTTGACAACTGCAAACCGTGGCTTGTAATTTTGAACCTCACACCAAACCACCATTAGTCTTCACCATGATTAGGTGCAATGTCTGAACTGATCCTAAGAACATTTTCCCCAGGCTCTCCTCTGTAATCATGACTGCCCCTTTGTCAGCAATAATTCAATGCCATTTTTGGTTATTTAATTATCTCATCAAGTGTGGAGGGCAGATTATATAGAAAAGAAACGATGGATAGGAAGGTGGCTTCAATGCTCCTCCTCTTTCATAACAGTTATTGCAAATGGCGAGGCTCAAATATGCAGGTAAACATAGGTAGAATCAGTTCAGTAAATTCTTTCACATACATCTCTCCTTCACCTTCCCATTTTCCCCCTTTGGAGGGAGCAGGAGGCATCAGGTAAGCGACAGGAACACTAAAAAAGAGTAGTGTGCTGTACAGTCACTTCTCCAATAAGAGTACAGTAGAGTATATTTATCAGAACTGTCCTTCCCTTTTCTACCATGGCTTCTGGGGGAAGACTGGCATCTTAAAATGCAGAGAGAATTACTATGGGCAAAAATGCAGTGATGAACCCCAAGGCTGAGAATAGGCATTTTTCTGGGGTTTGCTTCTGGCAGTTTCCACTCCAACTCTCAGAAATGACTTGCTGATTAAATCTATGTACAGTTTAAGCTTATTATTTTACTTTAAGGCAGGAAAAAATGCAACTCTTATTCTAGTTCAAATTTTGATACTCAAATTGTTTAGTTTTTTTTTTCAAAAATGTAAAGCGTGATGTTTAAGAAAGCCAATAATTTATACTAGATCCTTGCTGGACATGAACAACACTTTGGGGGATTGTTTTACTGTGTTTGATAGTCAAATGTAGTTCCTTGTGTGTGACATCTGATAAATTGCAAATGAGACCCGCGCTTGTGAAATTGATTTGGAAAAACTGCAAATATTTAAGGATAAAATGAAGCATGCAAACCAAATCTCAAGCTATTACAAAGAAAAAAAGATATTCCATATTTTGGAATACTTTTAAAATCATATAATAAACTGGAAGGTGAATATTAATCATGTTCTGCAGAAATGGGAGCATAATTTAACACACTATTATTCAAAGCAAGCATTGTGCATCAAGATGGAAGTTAGCAAAGGGCAAAAACCAGGCAGAATGTAAGTTAATAAGGCTGGCAGACAAAAATGTCACAGACGACAGACCTCAAGGCATATTCATTTTTATCCATGGAATCCTAATTCTGCCACTTAAAAGATATGTATAATTAAAATGGCAAAATATAGAACTGTTGATATTTTTTGAGGGAGCAGTATTTTTTTCAGGTAATGACTCAGAGCTAAAGCAAAAGATGAAGCTATGACAAACTGAAGTGAACTGCATATATATCTGAGGAAGCATTAGAGGAGAAATGTGCAGCCAGGCTTTAGAAAAACTGCAAAAAAAAAAAACAACCCTGACTGATTTCCCATCACTGTTTGCAGGGCACTCCAAGAATCAGCATTATATAGCACCTGTATCTCAGGCTGTACAGTATTTCTGTCACCCAAATTACATAGTTCACTTTTTATATGAAACAATCCAGAGCCTAGAGTTCCTTTTTAAATTCACAGCTGCAAAGAATACTTTTTTTTTTTTTGCTTTCCTTCTAGTCCGTTCTGTTATTAGAAAATTTCATACTGTCACTAAGCTGTTTATGAAAAAAAATTAAAAGTGCATGACGGTTTTGCATGGTGGGGGATTGCTAAGGTTGATCTCAATGAAACTTCTTCATAATTCTCTATTCAGGCACCCCCTTTATCATTTGTATTCAACAAGGATGTATTGATTTCTCTTTACATTATAAAGTGTTTGGCAATTACCATGTACTTGTATATCAAGTACAATGTTAGGTGCTTTATGACCTATCATGCCTCCCCAAATATACAATCATTTGCCTTTGCAAAGATATAGTTCTTCTAGCTGCCATTTCAAAAACAGCCATCCAGAGGACATTCTGAAAACAAAGAATAACCAAAGAACAAGTTGTCAGTCATGGGACATTGACTGTAGGGAATGATATCATGGACAACAATATAGAAAAACTGTTATTTGTTTTTTGAAGTTCTAATCGGAGTGTTGAAGTTTGTATGATATGGAAACTATATTCTGTGCTTTGAAGAACAGAAAGAAAAACACTTCAGTGTTCCTTTCTTACCTGGGCAAAATTGTTTGCCTCCAGAAGAACAAATGTGTTCTGGTAAATCAGATACGCAAATATCTCTTGTACTTCATCCCATTGCTTTAACCATCCAGTAATACAAGTAGAATAACCTACCTGAAAAGGGTGTTTTATAATCAGAAGAAAGCTTGATTGCCTTGTGTGACAAATCTCAATCATTTTGTTCACTTTAATAAACATTTAAAAGTGTAAAATGAAACACTCATTTTGAGGGCCTAAATTCAACAACAGCTTTCTGTGAAGGAAAAGGTTTCTGAACTATATATACCAGAAACAAATCTAGCACCCTGGACAGGACCCAACCCTGAAACACCTCTTTGGCTGTGGCCTACATTCCCCTTTTTCTGACCCTTTGCACCTCCAGACTGAACTGGACATTGTTCAGGAGGCAGCAACTAAATCCATCCCAAAGAAAAAGAAATGCAAGAAAGCAAAGTGGCTGTCTGATGAGGCTTTACAAGTAGCTGAGGAAAGAAGGGAAGTGAAAAGCAAGGGAGAAAGGGGAAGATATATCCAACTGAATGCAGAGTTCCAGAGAATAGCAAGGAGAGACAAGAAGGCCTTCTTAAATGAACAATGCAAAGAAATCGAGGAAAACAATAGAATGGGAAAGACTAGAGATCTTTTCAAGAAAATCGGAGATCTCAAGGGAAAGTTTTGTGCAAAGACTGGCATGATAAAGGACAAAGAAGGCAGGGACCTAACAGAAGCAAATGAGATTAAGAAGAGGTGGAAAGGATACACAGAAGAACTATACAGGAAAGATCTTAATGTCCCTGATAGCCATGATAGTGTGGTCACTGAACTTGAGCTGGACATCCTAGAGAGTGAAGTCAAGTGGGCCTTAGGAAGCATTACTAACAACAAAGCTAGCGGAAATGACAGAATTCCAGCTGAGCTATTTAAAATCCTAAAAGATGATGCTGTTAAAGTGCTGCACTCAATATGCCAACAAATTTGGAACACTAAACAGTGGCCACAAGACTGCAAAAGGTCAGTTTACATTCCAGTTCCAAAGAACGGCAATGCCAAAGAGTGTTCAAACTACCGTACAACTGCGCTCATTTCACATGCCAGCAAGGTTATGCTCAAAATCCTACAAGCTAGGCTTCAGCAGTATGCGAACCGAGAACTACCGGAAGTACAAGCTGGGTTCCGAAGATGCTGGAAAAGACTGAAGGCAAAAGGAGAAGGGGACAGCAGAGGATGAGATGGCTAGATAGCATCACGGATGCAATGAATATGGACTTGAGCACGCTCCGGGAGAGAGCGCAGGACAGGAAGGCCTGGCGTGCCATGGTCCATGGGTCACGAAGAGTCGGACACGACTGAATGACTGATCAACAAATATGCTTTTACCTGAACCAGTACTAGTGTCCCTCCACATTTCCCTGCCCCAGTGGCAGCAGCACTTCAGAATCTCTTCCATACTTGCCACGATCCTTTGCTGGGTCCTGGAGATGGGGAAAATTATCTATTGTTCTTAGGCAACTGCAAAATATACATCTCGCTCATATGTGGGAGGTCCGGTTTTTCCGATTTAAATAAATTAGGTAACTTATGCAATTGGCACAAGGCTTTTTTCTAGTAAAACAGTGGAAATCTAGAGGAATTTGTCTATTCTGACACAAGCATCATTGCTGCAATTTCAGAAATTAATAGAAATCTGTTGAAGCCTTCTTCCTGTTAGTGAAACTGTTAGAACGTGCATCTCTGTGAAGGAGATAAATCTTTCTTTCTGTATGTCATTAAAACAGCAATGACAAACTATTGTTTGAGGGGGCGCCAGCAGGGACAGCTATTTCCTATTTAAATACATGAAACATGCCCTTAGAATAACACTACATCATAATGTAGTGTCATTCCAAGCGGTGCAGTGTGTGTGTGTGTGTGTAGGGGGGAAATGGGGCCAGTGGGCTGCCAATAGGAATGCTAATGCTTGTGGCAGAAGCAAAACTATGTTCCAGGCAAGAAGGCAAGAACATAGGAATATAGGATGCTTCTTAATAGGATGATATTAAGTCAGACCACTGGCCCATCTAGCCCAGTATTGTCAACACTGACTGGCAGTGACTCTCCAGGGTTTGAGGCAGGATTCTTTGCCAGCTTACCTGGAGATGACAGGGGTTGAACCTGGGACCTTCTGCATGCAAAGCAGGTGCTCCACCCCTTTCCCTGCTGCCATCATTTTCCCAGTAAATTAATCACCCCTGTAATTGTCTAGAATTTCTCCAGACACCCCCACCCACCCAAAAAATCACTTAAATACCATCCCAAAATCATTACCTTGGAATGGGGGACAAATTTGGAGGGACCCATTCCAGCTCAGCCAGATTACCATTAAATAAATAAAGTAAATGTTTATTTGATGAATGCACAGGGCATCAGATGTTAAGATTAAACAATATCCTGCACTGTGGAAATTGTAAATGTCTAGTATCAGTGAAAGCAAGCTAAGCTGGCAATTGTAAATACAGAGTTTTATCATCTTAGTTCATGAAACTATCAAAAACTATGGATGCTGGCTTTTAGATTAAAAGGGAAGCATGCATTTTGCCCTTCGTTTAGAGTGAGAATTTCAATGAAGTTTTCTTGAAATACTTGATTAAAAGAAAAAGAGAGAGAGATTAAGTAGCACATGGCAATCCTGCTAATACATTTAAAAAAGCAGGGTTGAACAACCCTAAGATGTTTAGTTGTATCCAGATGTTTTAAAGAAAATCCAAACAATTTTTTTTACTTGCCTTGCCTTTTAGAATTGAATCTTAACCTGATTAATCAAATGACCTTTAAATCTCCAGAAAGGAGTGCATAAAAAAGGATTTGTGTTGCGATGAACCATTATGTACAAATTATTTATCCACTGAGTTTAAGATTTGCAGAAAGACAGTACAATTCTAAATTGCTGTTTTTTCACAAAGAAATGCAAGCATGGAATGAAATTTAGATTTCAAACAGAGATTAAATAGATTTGCTTTTGAAAGAAGAACAATCCAGGGGTACCAATAGAAAAGTTTTCTGTGAGTATGCAGGATACATACATAACTAGAGCTCAGCTGTTTCTTCTAAAGTAATAATCCATAACCCGATCTGTACTAATTCTGACAGCATAGATTATATATAGATAGGGAGAGAACTACCCTAAATCTGTAAGGATGCATATGTTTTGTTTTGTACAGGCCCAGATGCATACCCATTAGTATTCCTGTTGCATCTAAGGGTCAATTCAAATGCTTACTTACTACAGTGTATACAGGGAACAAGACCGATTACATCCTTCAACACCTTTGTTCTATCCAAGTATATAGCAAATAAACTCAGGAGCTTTGCTGGATGTGGGCATCGTATTTGAGCCTGAGAACTAATGACATTGCAAAGATGCATGACTTCTACAATTTCCTGGTGGGTTTCTTACCCACATTTGACAGCACAAGTTATTAAAAATGTATTATTGGAAGCAACCATAACGTCAGGTAAAGTGCAGTATAGGAAATCAAGAAAGGTGGTGGTCTTGCCAAGGTAATTCTTTTTAAAATCGATTCCATCTTAGAGTTGATGACGGTGCACTTAAAAGAAGTACACGAAAGTGCTTATTGGAATGCTGCTACTTTGTTTTAATTAGGATTCTAAGCAGTGCTATCAGCTATTATGCCTTACCATTGCTTCCAAAAGTAAGCACAAATTCCATCTCCGTTTGGAACTCTGTATTCCAGTCCTGTAGATTCAGAAGATTAGAAGTACACACACCCCCTGGTACTTTTTTGCCTTGACTCTCCCCTTCCTCACAGTAATGTAATGTTTCTAATTCTTCAGAAATGCATCCATATTTTCCAGTCTATTTGCTTAAGCTTCCATAGCTGTAAGGGCATTTTATATTTCTTGTCATTTCTGCTATATTAACATATTGACTTGAGCCATGATAGCTATATACTACCTACCTCCGGATCAGAAGCACCAGGCCTCTCAATATCAGTCGCAACAGCAGGCAATCAGAGGGCAACATTGCCTTCATGTCCTGCTTGTAGGCTTCCCAGAGGCATTTGGTTGACCACTGTGGGAAACAGGATGCTGGATTAGATTGTCTGATCCAGCAGGGCCCTCTGTATGTTCTTTTAAGTGGCCTATGCGAAAGAGAAGATGGGCTGTGTTTGGGACCAATTAGGCTACAATCCATAGAGCCTGACAACTCTGAGTAGGAATTTTATCTTTTACCCCTCTTGATAATAACAATCCCTCTACACATCATCACATACTCCTTTTTCAGCTCATTGAGTTTTAGGATTGCTTTGCAAAGGACCTACTTTTAGGAGGAAGACATTGATAGTCCCACAGACATTTGGAACCCTTCCATGTCCTCTCGCAAAGTGTTTGTTAGATTGCATCTCAGGTTTGCTGATGGGCTAGTTAGAGGAAACAGCTCACAGTACCTTATGCATTACACCTACCAATTCATAAATATACACACGTAACATTATTTATTCAATATAATGGCTACGGGGTAACAATATGCACACACAGCTACAGTCTGCCTGAATTTAACACCAGCAAAAAAATAGCATGCCAAAGCTCTCTCCAAGTCAGCTACACTTTGAAGTTATCAAACTGTAACATGCTTCTAACCTGAAGCCTTTATGAATACTTGAGGATTTGAAGGATGAAAGTTTTTGTTTTTGTTTAAAACTTTTTAAACACAAGACTGCAAGAACAGTAAATATGTGAATTTAACAGACACATGAAAATTGGTATTTTAGAAATGAACACTTGTTTTGATCATGGATAAAAATCAACAGATGCTGTACTGGCATAGGAAATGTATGTTTAGATGCTATTGAAACTGGCACAGCGACTGATGAACTTCTGAGCAATTGTTTTGACAATTAAAAAAAAAACAGTCGCTCTTTTAAAACTGGATCATGGATCATGTAAATGCATCTCCTATGTTATTAGGCAAACCCATATATTTTATAGCACTGCCTTTGGTAAAAAAGAGATTGTTAGGTTCATACTGAAGTTTATGGAAGTTCTAAATATAGGTATCAAGCTTTTAAGTAACTTGTTTATTTATTTATTTATTTATTTATTTCATTTCATTTCATTTCTATACCGCCCAATAGCCGAAGCTCTCTTATGTTTGTAACATAAACCAAGAGCTGGCCACACCATAAGCCAGAATACAGTCACCACCTGAATGGGTAGATATTGAGTGCTATTAGAATTAAGTTATCATTATAAATTAAATAGCATGGATAGCATGGCAAATTTAATTTAGCATTATAAGCCACGCTATCCTGTTGTGTGAAGGAAATAGTTAGATCTCTCTTTCTAGCTTCTTTTATAGCCTGTCAGTGGATGGTGAATAGTAGGTGTTGCCTTTATTTATTTATTTATTTATTTATATTTCTTAATCACCCATCTGGCAGTCACCTGGCCACTCTGGGCAATGTACAATGGTACAATTTAAAACAGTAAAATTAAACATTAAAACATTATTTTAAAATACCCTAGCCCGCCCACCCCAAATGCCTGCCTGAATAACCAAGTTTTCAGGGTGTGGCAGAAGCTCATTAAAGAGGGGGCATGGCAGAGTTCCCTAGGGAGGGAGTTCCACAGAGTAGGCCCTCTCCCTCTTCCTCACCAGCCTAGCTGTCCTGGCTGATGGGACAGAGAGAAGGCCATCCGAGGCTGATCTCGTTAAGCGGCCTGTCTGGTGTTGCTGGAGGCACTCCTTGAGATAGGCTGGGCTGCAACTGCATAGGGTTTTAAAGGTCAAAACCAACACCTTGAATTTGGCCCAGAAAACAACTGGTAACCAGTGCAACTCCTTCAGCACCACAGTGATGTGATCATGCCAGCAGCTGCCTTAAATCAGGCGAGCCGCCGCGTTCTGCACCAGCTGCAGCTTCCAAACCGTCTTCAAGGGTAACCCCACATAGAACGCATTACAGTAGTCTACATGAGAGGAGACCAGGGCGTGTACTACCGATGGGAGCAGATGGTCGGGAAGGTGGGGGTGCAGCCACCGTATCAGATGGAGTTGGTACAACTCTATCCGGCTCACGGCTGACACCTGTTCACTAATGGCCTATCAAAGCAGTATTTAAGTAAAAACCCATTGTGGTACTCAAATCACAAGGTGGACTCTGAAAGAAACAGATTGTGCAGTTTTGAATTAGGCAGAGAAGAAGTAGATTTGGAGCTGGTCAAGGAAGGTTGGTAAGAAGTTCCTGGCTAGCTTTTTAAAGTGCTGGACCCTTAGAGATAGTACTACCTGAATGTATGCCTACTTGTTTTTTATATGTTCTATGTGAGTATTTCTAAATAAATAAATATTACTAATAGTCTCTAGGTCTGATGGATAGATAGAGAAGGGATGCTTGAAGAATTCGATCTTTGTGAATTCTGATATGAACTGACCTGACCTGTACCTTCTGGACTAATGTGTAGATCAGTACTTAGTTGTCTATAAGTTTTTGCACTTCCTGACTATTCTGATGCAGTTCTTCACTCAAAAAAGTATCAAAATACATTTTAAAATGTTTATTTTTAGAGAAAATATATTTATAAATATATATTTTGGTGGAAAGTATCTTTTAAATGCATGTTTTGAGAAGAAAATTTAGAAATGCGTAGTTTGAGAGAATATTCATTTATAAATATGTACATAAATATGTATTTAATGTAAATGTTTGTGCTGATTTTAAAAAAATAATTTGCAGATTAACGTGGAAAAGAGAGATCACAGACTTATTAATGAAAACATGGAAGTGACACGAATGAGTTGAATCCTGCATTGAGCAGGGCTCGGACTCGATGGTCTTACAGGCCCCTTCCAACCCTACTATTCTATGATTCTATGAGTGACATGGACCATTAGGGATTCACCTGTCCCAGATAGATAGACAGATAGGTAGATAGGATAGATAGAAACCGGGAGAGTTCAATAAAATATTTCATGCCTGCGGTTTGTAGTTTTTTTGCTAAAAATCTGATTCAAGTACTGTTTGTCATGCCTCATACAAGGTTAATTGATATGGAAGAAACAATGGTTATTAAAGAAGGCTCTTGGAAAGAAGGTGGGAAGGGGACTGGTTATGGCTCATGTCAAAGGCTATGCGACAGTTGCTATGATACAAAGTGCGTTCTTCTGCTAACACCAAACAAAACACTAGCAAGCCAGCATGTCAGCAGAGACTGCCCGAGGCTTCCTCATCCTAAGAAGACCCCTCTCTGAAATATATTAAATTCTTTTGCACTTGATATTCAAACAGGGAAAACAAAAAAGAAAAATATTATTCTGATGTGAAAACGGTTTGAAATGTGGAAAAGAATTGTGGATGAGAAAGAGAGCATCACATTTCATGATGAACAAGAGAAGATTTGGGTCATCACCATAGGGATCCTATATTGCTCAATTAAAAGCCAGAGCATCTCTCAGATGCACAGTAACCACCTTCTTATGCAGCACTAGGGGCTCACATTGCCATTTGTTGTGTGAGATGCTGATTCCATCGCTTCTTGGGCCACATAAAACAATGCTCAGCAGCATCCCAGTCTTACCCACACACTGATCACTTGGGAGTTAATTACTGCCAAGAGTTCATAACTATTCTTCTGACAAGTAGCCAAAGGATGCTACAGCAAAGTAGCATTGGAACCTTTGCCACTGTGTGTGGATATTAACAGTTCTGCTCTCAGCAGCTCATTGGGTGTGGATGAAAGCACTGCACAATGGACATTAGAGTAGAACTTGATATTACAAGGGAAACATAATGCCATGACTGAACACAGTACTTCCAGAGAACCATAAATTTTACCTTATTACTAGCCATCTTTGCACTTGGTTACCTCCAGTCAAGTCCACTGGCACACACAGGAGCTGGGGTTGTCTCTCACATGTGCTGGAGTATGGAGAAAATAAGAAACCACTGGAGTCCCTCTCACTGCTCAGATGAGATGCTCGCTGTTTCTTACCTTACCTTTACCATCACAACTGAAGCTCCTGGGAAAGGACCTGTGTGCTGCTGGCTGTACTGATCACCTGGGCACCTCATATCAAGTTCTCCCCCTCCCCCTCAATAACATGTAGCAAAACTCGCAGAGTCCCGATATCACAACATTGTGCATTTTCTGCCCACACAAGGCAAACATATGGAAAGAGTGGAGGGGAGAATATGTACAACATCATGCCATCAGATACAAGGTAGGCTGCTTTACTACAGGCTGGAGAGGGAAGAGCAGAAGTTGACATGGGGTGGAATTTTCTGTCATGCCTGATGTTGCTCATATCACATTGTTCTGACCCTCACTGCAACACCCAAAGTAAAGTGGGAGGAAATGCCCTAACCCCGGCACCAGCTTGTCTGGCAAAAGGGGGGGACTTTGTGGGCGGGTGGGGTGAGAAGAGGTGGTTTGTGCCTATTGGGTAACCCCCCCATGGCACCACCAGGCTGGGGAGGGGCCGGCAGAGCCCTCTTAAGCTCTGCACCACCACCCCAAACCAGCTCTCTTGCTGCCGCAGCTCCCTCCCGCCCTCCCTTAAGCAGCGTGGGTTTATGCCGGTTGCCCTTTTGGGAGCCATGTAGGAATTTTTGGCTCACAGTTCAATTGGCCCTTTACTGGGTGTCTTTTTGCCTACTTCACACTGTTATTGGGGCTAGGGTGCAAATATGGTCCAATCTCTCCTAGGTCACTTTTCAGTTTGTGGCTAGGACGGGCAAAAGCAGAAAGAGATTTAGGGATGGTGTGCATGCAGGGGCACCTTATGGTGACAGGTGACATCTGAGGCCCCCCAGGGGGATAAGGGTTGCCTGGGAAACCAACCCTCCTCACTCACCCAGGTGTTTGGCGGCACCAGGAGGAGGTGACAAGGGAAGATCTACCTGCCCCAGAAGGGGCAGTCCGGAATGGTGGCAAGATCGATGCCACCCCTCAGGCTGGGTGTCTTCTTGGGTTTTCGCCCAAGAAGTTCCAGCTAGTCGCTGGCAGTCAGCTGCCCATCCTACGTACCCCTTTGCAGATATTTTCAATAAAATGTGGCCCAATTTTCAACCCAAAACTTGTTGTTTGACTCTTCTTTAACCCATCTCCGCTCGCAACCTGTGAATCCCTTACCGTTGTCTTAATTATCTTGCACTTACCTGAAGTAAACGTAATGTGACATTACAAAAGTTTGGAATAGCAACAAAAAAAAAAGTGTTTTAGGTCTCTAAAAACTTGCTACAGTTTTCCAGCTTGTCCTTAAAAATAGTTTCCCAGGGGAAGAGAAAGTTATTGTTTTGCCACTTATACAAAGTTACATACCTGGTGTCAGAAAGAATAACTCTGTAGTAAGTGACAGAGCAATAACTTTTTTTTCTTCCCCAGTGAACCATTTTTAAGGACAAGCTAGAAAACTAGAAAACTTCAACAAATTACACAAAAAAAATCACATGAAAAATATCACCATGTATATTTTATTCTCTCTTAACTTCTAGGGGTTCCTAAGGCATAAAGAAATTCTAACTCAGCATCAGAATTGCCTCTTTAAGGCAGGCAAAACTAAAGACAGCACTAGCATAGCGAAAGGCTTTGGTCCTCAAGGCACAGTTGCACTAGTGAAGTCCAAGCGAAATCAAAGGAGGATTGATGGCACAAAGCTCTGAGGACTGCAGTTAAACCTTTTTTAAAAATACAGCAATGGAGGAATGTGGAATTCTCCACTGTGTGGGTCGCTAACAACCAAGGAAATCGCAGAGTAAAAAGTCACTTTAGATACCCATGAAATGATACTTCCGAAATACAATGAATCAACACCCTTCACCTTTCACTCATGTGAACACACGTATGAGTTGACAAAAAGGCTTAGAAAACAGCCACAGAATGAAAATGCTCATATGTATGTGTGCATGCATGCATGCATGTATCATACACACACACTGAAATTGGTGGGAAAGCATAAAGAAAAAAATAGAATTTGGAGAGCAGACCGAGCCTAGCATTTGAAAGTGAACCACAAAATGTTGTTTGGGCTTATTCTGCATTGGGTAGCACAACCCCTCAAATATTATCTAAGGTAACAAAGATGGATACCATCCACTCCAATCTGCGCTGTTAAAATAAGCTCACTGTGGTCTTGAACTGGGATGAGAGAGATTTCAGACAGGGATTCAACCATCCAGCTCTGTCCAAATGAGGGACCTATATGAACACCAGTAAGGAATCCTCTTAAGTACAACAATCCAAGGTGAGTCACAAGATCTTCCTCAATGCATATAAAAGCCTCCAGATCATGTTTGTTACTCATCGGAGCAACAAGCAGACAAAGCTGCTATGCTCCTTCAACAGATCACATTCAAGCTGCCTCACTTCTGTACCATCCTTGTCTTGTATCCTTCCCAACTTAACTGAAGCTTATTCTGACAGTCCCATCACTCTGAAAGCTAGTCACCAACTTCTCCCTAGGACCCTGGACTTAACCCTATGTGGCGCCCAAGACCTGTTAGAAGAGGTGTTGAAGCGACAGTGAATAATGACCACAATGCTATCAAATTCAACATATATGTAAGTACGAAATTACCAATAAAGCCCAACACGATCAAATTTGACTTCAAAATAGGAAACTTCTCAAAGATGAGGGTACTAGTTAAAAGGAAACTGAAAAAGGGAAACCCAGGAGGATCAAAGCTCTCCAAAATGCTTGGCCGTTATTTAAATCAAACAGCAGCAACAACAACTCACAGATCAAGAAAGTTCCCAAACGGTCCATGAGGATGCCAGCATGGTCAATAAGTAGAATCAATTAAGCTATAAAAGGCAAGGCTTCTTTCAGGCAGGAAAAATAAGCAAATAACAGTGTGCCATAAAAATAACTGAAAAACCAAAATACAAAAAATTAAACCATAGAAAAAAGAATAAAGGGACAGTGTGACAGACTGAAAGCTGGAATTCACATAAACCCCTTTTTATATATCTATATGATGTTGGAAAGCTCACCTAAACAAAACTGTTTTGCGCAGATGGCTGAATGTCAATAGGTCAGATGAACCACCCATGGAAGAAAATTCCTCAACTGGAGTTCAGCCACAAAAAAGGCCCCCTCCCACCTCCCAGCAGATCTTGCCTAACTCTGAGGTGGGATGCAAAGAAGGGCCTGGAAAGTCTGGCCCAAATGATGAGGATAAACTCTGGCAAAACAAATGTAAGACCCAAACTACATGTTATTTGAAGACACAGTAGCTACGTCTTTCTTTCTCTTTTACTCTAAAGTAAGTGCAGGGGGGCAGATCTGGATTGGGAGCCTAGCACGGAGCACAGGGAAGCTTTAAGCCTTTGTCCCCTCTGTGGTCCCAATCCAGGTTGGGGACCCGTAACTGTAGTTTCCATTGCCAAAAAGTGACACATCTGTTTTAATGAATCACTTTTTGACAAATGAAAATGACAGGTGTGGGCCTCCCAATCTGGATGAGAACCACTACAGGGGACAAAGGTGAAATCCCCCCCCCATCCTCCATACTATGGTCCCTATACATATTGGGCTCCCTGTGCTTATTTTAGAGTAAGTAAGAAAAGAGATAGCTGCTAGCTATGTAGCTTGGCCCTGAGTGAACAACAAGTTAAGCCAAAACAATACTTTGAGGAACTTCTTGCTAAAAACTCTGAGATCAACAATTACAATTCTGAGATCAACAATTCCAGAAGTAGGAAAGTGGCCGCTGACCAGGGAGTTGGCTAAACAAGTAGATGTCAAGGGAGTGAACAGTGTATTAAAGAAGGAGGTTACACAGAAATTGAATGAATTGTGACTATTTTCACAGCAGAAGATGTGGGACAAATACCCATGCCTGAACAGGCATTTTTAAAGGAGGAAACCTGAAGAACCATCACATATTGGTGATGAGATCCAATACAACTTTATCCACAAACTGTCTTGAAGGGTGGGTGCAGCAACGTAGGGAAGGAGGAGAGAGACAGACAGACAAGAGCCTGGCTTGAGGCAGAGGAGACAGAAAACTGAACTTTGAAGGAGCTAATCACAGAAGACCCTGAACTGAAGTTGCTTTCATTTCATTTATTTATAACATTTGTATCCACCCTATATCATTAGGATCTCAGAGCAGTGTACAGATAAAATCAATTTAAACCATGTAAAAGCAGAAATAATGTAAACAGCTAAAAACATATTAAACCATTAAACAAGCTAATACGAATTAAATCCAAAACATTAAAACAGTGTACTTTAGGGAAGGCATTTAGCCCTCAAAGGCTTTGGTAAAAAAAACATGTTTTTAATTGGCACCAAAATGAAACGAATGTCTGCGCCAATCGGGCCTCCAAGGGGAGGGCATCCCACAACCAGGGTGCCACAGCAGAGAAGGCCCTCTCCCACGTGTATGTCTTGCACTGGTGGGACACAGAGGAGGGTCCCTCCAACACATCTCAGTCCTCGGGCAGGCATATACAGGGAGAGCAATCCCTCAGATATCAAGGTCCCAAGACGCTTAGGGCTTTAAATGTTATCACCAGTACCTTGAATTCTGACCAGAGGCATATTGGCAGCCAGTGCAATTCCTTTAAAACCAGTGTTGTGTGATCTTTATGAGCTGTTCCGGTCAGCAGTCTAGCTGCTGCATTATGCACTAGCTGCAACTTCCGAGTCATCTTCAAGGGCAGCCCCACATAAAGTGCTTTGCAATAATCTAATCGGGAAGTTACACATGCACACACTACTGTGGCTAGGTTATCCCTTCCCAGGAAAAACTGTAACTGGTGGATCAGCTGAAGCTGGCCCCAAGTACTCTGGGCCACGGAGTCCACCTGGGACTCCAGTGACAGGAATGGGTCTAGGAGTACTCCCAAGTGACACAGCTGCTCCTTCAGGGGGAGTGCAGCCCCATCCATGACAGGTCGCTTACCCAGTTCCCAGACTCTGGAACCACCAATCCATAGAGCTTCCATCTTGTCAGGATTTAGATTCAGTTTATTGGCCTCATCAAGCCCATTATAGCCTCCAGGCACTGGTCCAGCACCTTCACCACCTCAGCAGACTCCAACAACAAGGAGAAGTAGAGTTGAGCATCATCAGCATTCTGGTGACACCCCACCCCAAAACTCCCAATGACCTCACCCAACGGCTTCATATAGATGTTGAACAGCATAGGGGATAGAATAGAACCCTGTGACACCCTACAGCTTAATAACCATGGGGTAGAACAGGAATCCCCAAATACTACTGTCTGGAATTGGCCCTGCAGGTAGGAGAGGAACCACTGTAACACAGTGCCCCCAACTCCCATCCTGCAGAGACTATCTAGTAAGATACCATGATCAACGGTATCAAAAGCTGCTGAGAGATCCAGGAAGATCAACAGGGTGGCACTCCCCCATCTATCACCTAGAGTAGGTTGTCAGCCAGAGCAACCAAGGCCATTTCAGTGCCGTACCCTGGCCTGAAACCAGGCTGAAATGGGTCCAGATAATCAGTTTCCTCCAAGAATGTCTGAAGCTGCCCAGCCACCACACGCTCAAGCACCTTGCCCCAAAAGGGGATAATAGCGATGGGGCGATAGTTCTCACACATCTCTGGGTCCAGGGAGGTCCTCTTCAGGAGACGGCACACCACAGCCTCTTTCAAGGTGGCAGGAACCACCCCCTGACAATATTTACCACTCCCTGGACCCACCCCAGACAATCCACTCCTGCTAGACTGTATTAGCCAAAATGGGCAAGGGTTAAGCTTAGATGGGGTGGAACAGACTGATTCAAGCGTCTTGTCCACATCATCAGGCTGCAACAACTGAAACTGATTCCAAGAACTACAACCAGATGGAGCACTGGACACCTCCCCAGACTCTGCGATAACTGTGGCGTCAAGTTCTGAGTGAATATGAGCAACTTTCTCCTCGAAGTGCCTGGCAAATTTATTACAGCAAATGACTGAGGGTTCCAATCCCAATTTCTCTGAGCCTGAGCCAGATCCCAATAGGCTCTTCACCACTCAGAATAGTTCTGCTGGGCAACATTTCAAGGATGAGATAATAGAAGCATAATAAGATGTTTTTTGCCATCCTCACTGGCGCATAATAATAGGCACAATGAAGAGCCTTTGCTAATCTTCGATCGTACTTGCTCCAAGACCTGCGCCACCTGCACTCTAGCCATCATCTAGCCTGTTTCATTGCCTATAGATCTTCTGTAAACCAAGGTGAATTATGGGCTCCACAGCACCAGAGAGGGCACTTGGGAGCAATTGTATTGATGGCCTTTCCCATTTCACCATTCCATAGTGAGACCAAAGCCTCGACCGAATCACCAGCCCTATCAGCTGGAAAATCCCCCAGAGTATTCAGGAATCCATCAGACCATCTTAATCGGGCTCCCACCCCTGCAGTGAGGATCCACTACCACCAAACCAAACTTCACAAGGAAATAATCTGACCATGATAAAGGGATTGTTGAAACCCCTCCCCCCAAAAAACACAGATCATTTTTCATCTGCCCAACAGCAAAAACTAGGTCCACATATGTCGTGCCAGTAATGTAGTGAGAGATCCCCATGCTTGTCATGGTTGCCATGAAGTCCCAAGCAGGCCCTGTCAGGATAGCCTTGTCATGAATGTTGAAGTCCCCCAGAACCACAGTCCTAGGGTTCATTTATTATTATCATTATTATTTATTAAATTTATTAATCGCCCATCTGGCTGGTCACCCAGCCACTCTGGGCGATGTACAGCATATAATAAAACAGTTTAAAACAATAAAATTCTACAATAAAAACATTTTCTAAAATACCCTAACCCACCCAAATGCCTGCCTGGACAACCACATTTTTAATGCACGGCAGAAGCTCATTAAAGAGGGGGCATGGCGGAGTTCCCTAGGGAGGGAGTTCCACAGAGTGGGGGCCACCACAAAAAAGGCCCTCTCCCTCGTCCCCACCAGTCTAGCTGTCCTGGCTGATGGGACAGAGAGAAGGCCATCTGAGGCTGATCTTGTTGAGCCGCCTGTTTGGTGTTGCTGGAGGCGCTCCTTAAGATAGGCTGGGCCAGAACCATATAGGGTTTTAAAGGTCAAAAACAACACCTTGAATTTGGCCCAGAAAACAACTGGTAACCAGTGCAACTCCTTCAGCACTCGAGTGATGTGATGTTGCCAGCGGCTCCCTTTAATCAGGCGAGCCACTGCGTTCTGTACCAGCTGAAGCTTCCGAACTGTCTTCAAGGGTAACCCCACGTAGAGCACATTACAGTAGTCTAAACGAGAGGAGACCAGGGCATCTACTACTGATGGGAGCAGATGGTCGGGAAGGAAGGGGCGCAGCCACCATATCAGATGGAGTTGGTACAGCACTGTCCGGCTCACAGCTGACACCTGAGCCTCCATGGACAGCTTGGAGTCCAAAATGACCCCCAGGCTGCAGACCTGGTCTTTCAAGGGTAGCCATACCCCATTCAACACCAGGTCAACATCCCCTAACCTCCTCTTGTCTCCCACCAAAAGTACCTCGGTTTTGTCAGGGTTCAACTTCAGCTTATTTCTCCCCATCCAGCCACTCACTGTCTCCAGACATTTGGACAGGGATTCTATGGCCAACCTTGGTGAAGATTTGAATGAGAGGTAGAGCTGCGTGTCATCTGCATATTGATGACACTGCACCCCAAACCTCCTGATGATAGCCCCCAGCGGCTTCACATAGATGTTAAATAGCATCAGGGGGAGGATGGAACCCTGTGGCACCCCACAAGTGAGTGGCCATGGGTCCGAAACCTCCTCTCCCAGTGCTACCCTCTGGTACCTGCTGGAAAGGAAGGACCGGAACCACCACAATACGGTGTCTCCAATGCCCAACCCCTCCAGGCAGTCCAGGAGGATACTGTGGTCAACGGTATCAAAAGCCGCTGAGAGGTCGAGGAGAACAAGGAAGGAACATTCACCCCTATCCAGAGCCCTCCTCATATCATCCACCAAGGCAACCAAGGCCGTTTCTGACCCATGCCCAAGCCTGAAGCCTGACTGAAACGGGTCTAGATAATCAGTTTCTTCCAAGTGTGCCTTCAACTGCATCGCCACCACCCGCTCAATCACCTTGCCCAAAAATGGCAGATTTGAGACTGGGCGAAAGTTGTTCAGAACTTCGGGATCCAAGGAGGGCTTCTTTAAAAGCGGTCTTATCACTGCCTCTTTGAGGGCTGATGGCATCACTCCCTCCTCAAGGGAGGCGTTCACTACCGCCCTGATCCCCTCACCCAGTCTCTCTCTGCAGCCCATAATGAGGCAAGATGGGCAAGGATCAAGTAAGCAGGTGGTCAGCCTTACAGATGAAAGCACCTTGTCCACTTCATCAGAAGGAAGAAGCCGGAACCGATCCCACAAAACCGGTTTGCCACAGGCCACCTCTTGCTCACTAACTGTATCCACAGCGTGCGGAATAACACTCCTAATCCGATCAATTTTATCTGCAAGGTGCCTTGCCAAGGCCTCACAGGAGGCCTTAGGATGCTCCAGTGGTTCCGGAGCCACAGGACCGACCAGGCTCCGAACCACATGGAACAGCCTCCTGGGAAAGCACTCTGCAGACGTGACAGAGGCAGCATAATATTCCTTTTTTGCTGCCTTCTCAACCACGTGATAGGCTGAAGATACAGCTCTAGCCCGTATCTGATCGTCTTTGGAGCGAGACTTCCGCCACCAGCGCTCTAGCCGTCTCACCTCCTGTTTCAGAGCTCGTAACCACGGATTGAACCATGGTGCAGTCCGAGCCCTGTTCAGGGGGAGAGGGCGTTTCAGAGCCACCCGATTTAATGCCCCAGTGATTGCGGCTTTCCAGCCACTCATCAGAGTCTCGACCGAGTGGCCGTTGGCATGCCCCAGAGAATCCCCAAGTGCGTTCAGGAATCCATTTGGATCCATAAGACGCCTGGGGCGGACCATTTTAATGGGTCCTCCACCCCTGCAGAGGGGTTGTGGAACCGAGAATTCCAACGTCACCAGATAGTGATCTGACCATGACAAGGGGGTGGTGGATATACCCCCGACTTCCAGATCACTCCTTGCTTCTCCAGAAACAAACACAAGGTCTAGTGCATGACCGGCTACATGGGTGGGCCCAGTTAGAGTGGTGCAGCTCCCAGGAAGCCATGGTCTCCATGAAGTCCTGAGGTGCTCCTGTGAGGATGGCCTCTGAATGTACGTTGAAGTCCCCCAACTCCAATAAGTTAGGGGACTGTACACGCACATCAGAGACCACCTCAAGCACCTCAGCCAGGGAGTCAGTCATGCAGCGAGGTGGATGGTACATGAGCAGAATCCCCAGACTGCCCTTCGGGCCCAACCTCCAGTACATGCACTCAGCAAACTTGGTCTCCCGGAGAGGGGGTCTGGTGAAGACCAAGGACACTCGGTAGATAACAGCCTCTCCCCCTACCCGATCCCCAGCCCTCGGCTGCTGTGCATACGAAAATCCGGCTGGACACATGGCGGCAAGGGTTGGAGCAGCAGCCTCAGCCAGCCAGGTCTCCGTAATACATGCCAGGTCTGCACCCTCATCCAGGATCATGTCATGGATAGGGATGTCGGAGAATTTCTCCACGAATCTCCGGGAGGCCGAATGCCAACCCATTTGGCCCCCCAAAATTGGTGGATAAATTCTCCGACCCCCCCCCCCCGGGATGGGACTTACCTCGTGCGAATGTCCCTCGCAGCGGCGGGTCCTGGCGGCGGTTTGGCAGCAGTTCGGCAGCAGCAGCGGTGGCCGGTCTTCCGACCAGCTGCCACCACCGCCATTTCCAAGTAAAAAAAAAAAAGTGAAGATTTACGTAGCCTATTACGGCTAGATTTTCCAAAAACACTGTGATAGGCTACGTAAATCTTTACGTAGCCTATCACGGCTGACTTTGGGAGAAAAAAAAAGCGCGTACGCAAATGGTGGCGCCCATGGGAGCCGCCATTTGCGTTCCTTATTTTGGCACGGGTAGTCTACGTAAAGATTTACATAGACTTAGGGGTGGATGAAAGTCACTTACCTGTCCTCGAAGGACGTTCGCGGTGGGGGGGAGGCGCTTCGCTGGTCCCCCCGCGAAGTTCAGGCTGGGGGGGAGGCTTCCCGCCTCACCCCGGCCGAAATTCAGGCCGGGGGGGAGGCTTCCCGCCTCGCCCGGCCGCGAACGCGAAAGTTAAAAAAAAAAAAAAACGCCCCCTGATAGGCTACGTGACGATTCACGTAGCCTATCACGGCTAGATCTGCAAAGTCAGCCGTGATAGGCTACGTCAATCGTCACGTAGCCTATCACGGGTGACTTAAAAAAAAAAGAAAAAGCGCGTAAGCTAATGGCAGCCCCCATAGGGAGCCGCCATTCGCGTTCCTTATTTAGTCGCTGTAGTCTACGTAAATGTTTACGTGGACTACGGCGAAAATAAGGGCAACGCAAATAGCGTTGCCCTTATTTTCGCCATAGTCTATGTAAATCTTTACGTAGACTACAGCGACCAAATAAGGAACGGGAATGGCGGCTCCCTATGGGGGCCGCCATTATCCGTACACACTTTTTTTTTTTTTTTAAAGTCACCCGTGATAGGCTACGTGACGATTGACGTAGCCTATCACGGCTGACTTTGCAAATCTAGCCATGATAGGCTACGTGAATCGTCACATAGCCTATCTGGGGGCGTTTTTTTTTTCTTTCATTGCAATGGCGGCGGCGGCGGCAGCCGGTCGAAAGACCGGCTGCCGCTCCCGCCTCGCTCGAACACCCGCCGAACCGCCGGCCGGACCAGCCACCGGGAGGGACATTTGGTGAAGGTAAGTCCCGTCCCGGGGGGGGGGGTGCGGGGGGGGGTTTGGAGGATTTTTCCCCGAAACTTGTTCGGGGGGCCGAATACGTTGGCGCTCAGCCCCCCGAAGTTTCGGGGAGAAATTCTCCGCCATCCCTACACAGACTACGGCGAAAATAAGGGCAATGCAAATAGCGTTGCCCTTATTTTCGCCGTAGTCTACGTAAATGTTTACATAGACTACCCATGCCAAAATAAGGAACGCGAATGGCGGTGCCCATGGGCGCCACCATTTGCGTACGCGCTTTTTTTTTTCTCCAAAGTCAGCCATGATAGGCTACGTAAAGATTTACGTAGCCTATCACGGTGTTTTTGGAAAATCTAGTCATGCTAGGCTTTGTAAATCTTTACGTAGCCTATCACTTTTTTTGTTTTTTTTTTACTTTACTTTTTTCTTTCATGGCCGGAGAGGCGGGGCGCTGCCCCCCAGCCAGAATTTCGGTGGGGAGGGATGGGGCGCCTCCCCCCCCCGGCCAGAATTTCGCAGGGAGGGACAGGGCGCCTCCCCACCCACCAAGAATTTCAGAGGGAGAAACGGAGTGCCTCCCCCCCCCGAAAAAAGGTGCGGGACCAGGTAAGGGACTTTCGTCCATCCCTAGTCATGGATGAGGGAGGTTTTCTGGGTAACAGACCTGGCATTGCAGAGCAGCAAATGAAGGCCAGAAGATGGAGTCATGCCTTCCCCAGCCATCCTTTGGCTCTGGACAGGCCCAAAGCAGGGGACAGATACTACACATCTCTCTCTTGTTCCCCTTACCTGGCATGGCCTGCCCCTAGTGCTCCACCAGCGCCTGCCGCTCAGCCTCAGTATGTTCTGGCCCCCAACACTCTCCCCACTGCCTCCATCAGGTGGACACATGCCCCCCCGCTCCCGCCTATCAGGCAGGCTACCCACCCCTAAAAATACAACAGAATCCCCCAGAAATTAAAAACAACAACTAAAAACTCCCCTTTAAAATACTGCCAGGCAGGATTCCACAGTAGTGATAGTGGTGGTGGCAGTGGTGGCGGCAGCGGTGCCAGCAGCAGCAGGCACGCCTCTTTCACGGTGGTGGCAGTTTCTCCTGCAGGCTCTGGCTCTCCCAGGCCACCTCAGCCAGCCAGCTTATGTAGCCCCTCCAGGAAGGGGCAATCCTATGTCCCCTAGACAACATCTGGGGGAAATAGGATTTTTCGGTTTCCCAACTCCAAGCTCCTAGACAGCACTATGAGCTCGCAGCCAGGAAACCGTGTTCCCTACCCCCACCCCCTCATAGCCGGGCAGAGAGAACCATGGTGGTTGCCTGTATTGGCCCCAGGAGCATAACCAAGTCACCTGTGGTGTTAGAGAGGCCTAGAGATCCATAATGCTTGCTTATTGGTGCAATTCCCTTGCTAGTAGGCCTCTGAGCATGTTGAGATGAGTCAAAAGGCCGATATCAAGATGTCCCTGGGAAGCGAAGCTATGTGTTCATGCTAAGCACCAGGTGGCTGTGCTGAGAACCACACACTTCAAGCCTATGCTGGGAATGAACGCTAGGGGGCTCTTGTTAGCAGCGAGTCAGCATAACAGCAGCATGTACGGTATAAAACCCATTTTACCCCATGGCTCTGGGTTCAGAGAAGCTGTCTGATCTAACCATTGGGTACGCCTGTGTGCTGTAAGTTACTCAATAAAGTATTCCTTTACCAGTAAACCTGGATCTGATTTACCACTATCTTGGCACCTCTAAATTACGAGTTCAGAGCCTACTGCAGGGGCAACACACTGCCCCTCTGTGCCTGTCCATGATTGTAACACAGAGCATGGAGCGGGTGAAAACGGGGTGTTCCAGGGGCAGGGGTAGGAGACCACGGAAGCTGTTTTAGACAGCTTCCTATGTGGTCTCCAGCCTCGTTCCCAACCCCTCCCTGAAGCTGTGCTTAGATGCCCAAAATCGGCCATCTAAGGCAAACTGCAGGGCAGCCGGAGCATGGAGGGAATCCTCTCCTCTGTGCTTCAGCCGCCCTGCACTACATAGGCAGTCACTCCAACTTCAGAGGAAGTTGGAGGTGACCATCTGTCTCAGTAGGATTGTGCCCTTAGAGTCTAGATCTTGAAAAGTCTATGTTTAACTTCTACTGCCATTGCAGCACCATCACTTGGCAGCCCTAAAGGAGCAACAACAGCCAAAAAGGGGTGTCGGGTGTGATGGGTGAATTTTACATATTGGCTCAGGTCAGAAGTGTTTAAGTCTTTTGCCAACACACGCCATCCTTGTAGTACACCTTCCCTTCTTGGTGCATGATTCAACACTTCCCGGATTAATTACCATAGTTTCCCATTATGTCTGAACCAAGAAACTATGTTACTAGAGTCAGAACAAGCAAGGATCTTCAACAACTTCAAACTGCGGTTTTAGAGCCTGGCTCATTTCTGACCCTGGTAGCCACAGTTCTCCAGTTCAAAAGTAACTAGAAACTATGGTTAATTCACCCAGGAAGTGTTGGATTGTGCTGGACTGAGATGGGAGGAAAGATCATGCATAACTCAGGTTAAGAAGCCAAGATAAATACATCTAAACCAGGCTACTGATTTGAAGTAACCAGTCAACTGTTTGGCTACATGCTTCTAGTCACAGTCACACACTTGTTTGATGTAGATATTAGGAAAATGGGGATTTGGTCATTAGGCAACTGCACAGCAGTTTTTAAGTTTATTGGTAAATATCAGAATTTTGTGACATTTCCCACTGACATTTTTAAATTGCTTAAAACTTTCTAACATTTAGTGTGCACATTTGAGACTCATACACAAAACATGGCATAAGAAAAAATGGTGTCATGCCTGTAACTGTTCACAATTGCACCAGAAAAAAATATTAAGTCCTAAAAACCTAGAGGTTAGCATTTAACAGAGGCCAACTACAGCTAAATTTCTATCCATTTTAAATTGCTTGAAGGAACAGCTATCTGTTAAACTATTTTAAAATTATAGCAAGGAAGAAGAATGTGTTTTATTCAGTATATTAGTTATAATGTTTTAATGCACTTACAGCAACTCGGGGAACAGCATGCTTTAAAAAAGAGAATCTCATTTAAATACTTGCCATAAGCAATTGTCTGGCTGGCATGCACATTTTTATGAGCAACAATTTTTATAATACTGGTGGTTGTAAATAATGGAAAGTCAATTAAAACAAATATCTTATCAAGGGCAAATGCCATTAAATTACTAATAAAATGTTTATGCCAAGTTGTGAAAAATATATCCTATTTAGTTAATGAATTGAGCATGGAATATATTAAATAGCCAAACTACATTTTTAGAAACTTGATGAGGTTGTAAACCTGTGGAAAACTGCTCAGGTCTATTGATTTGACTAGCACTTATGTCAGGAGCTTCTTGAATTTTATTTTGAAAAAAGAGTGAAGTTCTTTTAGCCGTTTGTTTCATGTAGTCTCCTTAAACTGACTTACTTTATTTAACATCAACTTCACATACCATTTAAGAATATTAGATTAAGTCTGCAATCTACAGGCAATGGATTGTACCTAATGTTAGTCTAACCTAAGCCCCAGTAATTTCAATGGGTCTGTTCTAACCAGGACTAACATTGGATACAAACCAAAATGTTTAATAAGGTCAGAATACAGCCAAATAATTATGTTCTTGCGCAGACAAGTTTCTTAAGGAACAAAGTCAACCCAAACTGTCCTTTTTTTCACAAGGGGTGGGGGGGAAGGTTGAACAAAGTTTTAATCTCCTGTAACTAACACATTTGTTTTACAGCATGCAAACAAATGCTCCCGTCATCTGAGGGAATCCTAATATTACCCAGTATCTTAAAAATTTGCATTTAATTCCTGCTGATTATTTCAATATCACTGCAGACATAGCAGTGAATGAAGAGTCAACAGGTGAATGAAGGAAAAGCTTCTGGGATGTCAAAGGTTTTGTTATTTGTTATTTAACATGATCTGCAATAACATACTATCCTCCCGATACAGACATTCCTGTAAAGCAGAGATGGGCAACTTGTGACCCTCCAGATGTTTTGGCCTACGACTCCCCTCAGCACTAGTCAGCATAGCCAATGGTGAAGGATCGTGGGAGTTGTAGGCCAAAACATCTGGAGGGCCGCAAGTTGCCCAACCCTGGCATAAAGGGATAGCTGTCTCTAGGCTCCATCCTGGCTCTGGAGCAGAAGCAGTTAACTCATTAGTTTCATCTCATCATGGCCATCCACTTCCTGGTGAGTTGAGGGAGGCCACACCTCAGTCACACACATGGACACACCCTGAGCCAGTTAACTCTCTGTTCCTGTCCTCACCTCCCAGGTCTGGAATTGGTCCGAGGAACCACCTTTCACCTTATGTGTGATGCCTCAGGGCACTCAATAAATGTCTTGTGTTCTCTCTTTTCCTATACTGTCCCCTGCCATAAAAGGGGACTAGTCCCTTCTTAATTCCTTGAGATTCGTCAGAGTATAATTTTTATGTAGATGTCTGACTTATATGATTCCATACTCCAGTTTCTTTTATAATACCTGTGTCTGGCTACAGGGCTGATTTGTAGGATGGCAATGTCTCCTACTTTACAGAGGACTGACTTTGAAGTGCTGTCAGACGACAGTCCTCTATTTGAAAGCATCCTCTATTTGAAGGGCTGGCCAGTCCAAATCTGGTTTAAAACATAAAGAACCATAAAAAGGGAGAACAGGATCTTTGAAGTTGCTGTCCAATCTGCTGTCAAGTTAGCATCTGGACAACAGACTGAGCAGGCACACAGGTCATTGTTTTCCCCGCTATCATGAGATGTATTGTATTTCTATTTAAATTATAGTAATTATTTCTAAATTTGCATCTATGCATATAAGTTAGCATATGCAAATCTATGGCTTCTTCTGTTGTTTTGGCAGAAAGGATGATGTATAAGTGGCCACCCTATTGATTTTATACAGGGATGATACAAAAAGCACAAGTTTTTGCTTTAGTGAAGCAATAGTATACACACTATTACCATTCTAATACTTATAGAACCCCAAATTTTAGCAACAGATGAAAAGTTTGGAAGTTCTAGTCCACACAACACTTTTACCCTTTCACCTCCATCATATTCATACATTGTCCATACCATTAAAAACAACAGAGAAACAAAACCCCACACACTCCAGTCAAGACTTTCATACTCTCTTCTCTACCACCACCCACAGAAGCAGAAGTTTATGAAAGCAGAGCCTGTAAGGGCTGTTCAGGTGACTACTCGTATCTGTCCGAGACTGGGTGGTCTTCATCTGGCCAGCTTCAGAAATATTTGCCATGTGAAAAATGAGGTTGGATCCAAAGAAACCTTAGTGGAATTCCACTCAGGAGATTTGACAATGGAGCTTTCCTGCTCTTTCCTTCCCACTGCAGCTTCCTGTACTTCCTATAAATCTTCATTTTATGGTCAAGGGACCCTTCTTAACAGTGTGGGATACAGTGTGGGTGCTGTGGTTGGAGGGGAGAATCAGCAGGATTCAGGAGGAGGGGCAACTTGCACAAGCGAAAGTTTCTTTCCACTTAAGCAAGGCACCTCTGGATCCAATCCACCTTCATTAAATATAATATTCAGATATGAAACAAGCCTAATGACCACAGATATCATAGCTTGGAAATAACATTTTAGGCTGATTCATTACAGTGCTGAGGCAAAAAATGATGCCCCACCTTTTCTGCCCCCTTCTCAAGCCATGGAAATGGGGCAACACTTTCATCTCAGCTCTCAGTGGGTGAGAGAAATTCTAAACATTCTCACCTGGGGGCGGGGCTTACCATGAGGTGCTGGTCAAATGCAACAACAAGAGTATTAATCTGGCCAAATTAAAGGATCGAATGTTGTGGTTTAGAGGGACATGTAAATCCATGCATGAAAACAGGATTTGAATAAAAATTCAAAAACTCCCAAAGCTGAATCATTTCCCACCTTATATTTCATGCAAGACATATCATCATGGGCAAATCATTGTGGTGGATCAAGCTCTGTTTTGATAGCATCAACATATTGATTGATCACTCTTGAATAAAATGTAAGAAGGAAAACTATATAAGGTAAATCAGAAGTTCAATAAAATCAAGTATTTAGTAAGCTTTTGAGTAGTTTTAACAGTCACTTTTTTTTTAGTGGAGGAAGGAAAAGAAAGGATGAGGAGTAGAACTGGAAGTTTTGGCATTTCCCTGAAAAAGATCAATTCTACTCTTTATTACAGAATAAGAAATTTACCGTCTGAAAAAAGTTGCAATATAAACTCTTAAAAAGTGAAAAGCAAGCAAGTGTCCCATTTCATTGATTAGGTTCAATGGCCAAGCATTTCAGTGAATGTCCACACTGGTTATTTTATCTACTGGGGACTATTTTTCTAACCTTTTTTTTCCTAAAGTAATTTCAAATAAATCCAGTTCTGTTTCAGTTGGATATTATGAGACATGCCGATCTCAGTTTATAGCATGACAAGAACAGCAGCCTCAACAGCTGTTCAGCACTGCTTCCACTCAACTACAGTGTTGTAAGAGTGGGGATTTGGACAGCAGAGGATTAATGGAGCCAGAAGGACTGCTGAAACTCCCTTAATAGTCACTCGCAAAAATGCCATGTACATCTTTTGTTAGGGACACTAGAGTTAAAAATGGCACAAGAAAGTTAGGAGATGGTTGAACTGGGGCAGAGCCATGAGTAGGGATGGTTGGGCACCTGCCGAGGGCCCACACCCCAGCAGGGGCCTACTGACAAGAGCTCCCTGGAGTTTTGGTGAGGAGCAGTAGATGCCACTGCCAACTTGTTCACTGACTCTCTGCCTGTCAAGCAAATAAGGGGCTGAAATGATGAAAAAGAGAATGAGAAGCAATAGCAGCTGATGGTAATGGTGGTGGGAAGGTAGTCTCATTGAGGGAGGGGGGCCACTGAGGGAGGTCTTGTCCAAGGGCTCTCAAAAACCTCGAGCCAGCACTGTGGTTGGAGAAGATGACTTATTATTTCCCCCTCCAACCAGAGGAAAGGGCAAACTGTGAGTGGGGGGGAAGGGTTTCTAGGGGAGCAAGCACTCCCCATACAAGTAGCTTTCCACTTCCATCTCTCCCCCCCCCCACCCCAGTGGTCCCCTATGGTTATTTGAAGGAAAGTCACATTTCACATACTAAGAATGTGTTCCTTTGTTATCACCTATACATATAAAGAGTGACAGGACAGAGCACAGTAAAACATCGGCTGAGTTCCTTCTGTCAGTGACAGAACTGGGGTGGAGTGGTGGTGAAACACGTTTACTCAGAAAGGGTTCAACAAGTGGAAAAAGACTACTGTTGATGATTCGGGACTGAAGCTGCATAACAGACAAGTAGTCCAGGAAGACTACCTGACGGCATGGGAGAGAGAAAGACAACAGAGAAACACAGTATTCTCTCACCCTTTATACATCAAGGAAGTGTCTGTGTAGGAATTCTAGCGGTTCAAAGCCCTTTTCCTTATGTTTCCTTGTTGTAATCTGAATTTGGCTGGTTAGTACTTGCTATATAAAAAGATCATATTACTTAAGTTAACCATCAAAATCAATAGAACTTATTTCAGATATTTTTAGGATGGCAGCATTAATGTGGAATATACCATTATTTCTCATTTGGAAATATAACTTGTGGAACACAGTTCTCCCCATCCCAAAAATGTACGTTGCCCTTCCTGTGTCTCCCTATTTTTTCTGATGCTGTCACTGGCTCAAGCGGGGGGGGGGGTGTGTGTGCTGTAGCTCAATTTGGGAAGTAATAGAGACATATCAAGGAAGGGAGAAAGCGATTGTCTTTGGGAGGGGCACTCCCCTCTGGATATCTGATGCAGGGCAGTGGATTTGGCTGTCTGTTGATATGTTTAAGCTGTGCCTCCACCTCTGCTATGTATATTTGTAAATAAACTCAAATATTACAAAAAGACTCACAAGCCTCCAGTGACCTCTTTCCAAATGAAGAGCAACAAAACCAGGTAAGAGCTGCACTCCTAGAACTTCTCACAGGTCAGAGAAGTGGGACAAGCATAACCATACTATTACTTTTGTGGGTACTGCTGAAGCTCCTTCATTCTAGATCATACTGTAGCACCCTCTCTTTATTAGATTGGATTTGCATCCCAATTTTTGACCCCCAAAATGGCTCACAGTATAAGAACATTAAAATCTATAGAAGAAATAGAATCCCAAAGAGAGACTGATCAGGAGGAGAGAAAGAGGAGAGCAGGTGGAAAAAGTTCTGAAATACAGAACTAATAAAGAGAAAGAAAAGCAAAAATATGCAAACAAAAATCCTCCCTCACACAGCCTGAACAAGGAGCAGGGGAACAGCAGAAGGAGCCACTCTGAGCTGATTCGGGACCACGTATTTGATGGTGTCTTCTCATTCCTGTCGTTGCTCTCTCAAACAGGACATTTGATCTTTTATGGCTGCTGAGTAGAGGAATCAGTTCAGGTACATCAAGAAAAGATGTGTGATGGTGTCTTTGCCTGCCTCCCTAACTTGGCTTCCTTATACAGGACAGTTGTGTCTTTGAGGGCCACTGTAGTATGGGGTGGACTCCTAGTCAGGTGGAGCAACCATGCATCAGCAGTTTCCACACACGTTATGGCAATTATAATCAGGAGAAACTTGTAAACACTTCATGCTGCAGCCTTTATCACCTGTACATAGACCACATAGCTAACTCTAAATGTATGCACACTTGATAAAAAAAAGGTTTTATAAATTTCAGCAAAGACATCTTTGCCAAGAGAAAAATAGAGCAGAAAATATGTCATAAATGTTTTGTGAAGCAGCACAGTGAACAAGGGTCTCTACGCTGCAAGATCAATCTGCTGATTCTTTTAAAAAGGTACAAGAACAGGCAATAAATCAAAGGTACAATTTATTTGCTGCTTTGCAGAGACATCCTGAGTCACAAAATCTTAAATGACTTTCCTTGCCCTTGTGTGCATTTTTTAAAAGATAAAGTGTTATGCTTTCAACCTTACTTTAAACAGTAAAATAGGAATCCCTTTTCTTCCTAATATTATAAAATTGACAATTCATAAAAACTGAAAGACATTTTATTCATTTTTTAAAATGCCAAAAAGGAAAACATCCAATTGGACTTTTAAAAAAATCACATACAAAAAGCTCTGACCAGAATCTGAAAACTGAGAAACATGAAACAAAAGAAAAGAAAAGTAAGCACAGGGCCTAATTCATGCTTATTACTCCACCCTCATCTACTCCTTCTTCATTCTCTTTCTTCATCAGAGGTACAAGGAGAGGCAGAACAATGGTGTAAAAGTACAGCTAGTGACAGGTCACGTACATCATAAATTTTGCTTGTCTACTTTCAATGAATCAATAAGGTCAGTATGTGCCCAGCCAAGCAGAGGTTTTGCTAGCAGGACAACTTTGCTTTATTTTAAAAAGAAAGAAGAAAAGAATCTTACTGTTAAAAAAATGTGCATGAAAAGCAAGATTATAACTTGCCCCTGCACAGGTTTTCTGCTTTGTATAATGTCAGGACAAGGGTCGGCATCAAGGGTAGGCATGGTTGAGCACCTGCTGAGGGCCCACACCCCAGCAGGGCCCCACTGACAAGAGCCCCTGGGAGTTGCTCCTCCTCTTCACTAATGCAATCTGCTTGTTCACCTGCCTCGCGCTCTGGCCCAGACAATGACGCTGCTGAGAAGGACGAGCAGTAGGAGCAGTAGATGCCTTTGCCTGTTTGCTCACTGGGACCCTGCCTGTCAAGCAAGCAAGTGGTAGCAATGACGGGAAAGAGGAGGAGAAGCAACAGCAGCTTGTGACAACGGTGATGAGAAGGTAGACTCAGGGCATCTCTTCACCAGCCTAAAATCCTGCATTTAAAACGGGGCTTTCTGCTTCCGTTTTAAATGCAGGATCACCACTGACTCCCTTTACATGCGCTTCCTTTCCCCACCACCTTCTCCCCGTATCTGAGTCTTCCATTATCTTTCATTGACCTCGCTCCTCTTCTTGCCACTTTTACTCTTTTCACAGAGGGAACTCAAGCAGAACACAACGGGGTAATTTGATAGCTCATTATCTGCGACCTATTTAAAAACGAAACAAAGGGCATTTAGTGCAGGAGGGTCACAGCGTCATGTAAAGAGCCCGCAAACTTCTGTGAAGGAGCAATCTCAGTCACAGGATAAAAGCTCCATGTGATGAAGCCCTCATTGAGGGAGAGAGGCCATTGATGGTGTCTTGCCCAAGGGCTCTCCAAAACCTGGAGCTGGCACTGGTCAGGGCAGAAACAGACATCGCTTTAAATGTAAGGCTATGCCTTTTTCATTTTTAGTTTGGAGTAGGCACAGGGGCCCTGATCTGGATCTTAACCCCCCCCCCAAGCTCACCCCCACACATTAGGGTTCCAATCCAGAACAGGCACCGACTCTAGAGTAAAAATGCAAACAAAACAAAACCCTGTAGCAGCTAGATACGGATTTAAAGTAATGTTTGTTTTGGCCCACAACTATGAACGTATCAGGAGTGAGAAGTCAAGACAGGTTCCCGATGGCCTATTTCAAAGCCATCAGAAATACTTCAATGTTATCAAATCAAATATTTTAGATGTTATTGCCACTTACCAATAGAGACCAAGGAAACAATGCCCAGTTGAATACAAATGACGGTATGAGGTTTCTGTCGGGTGCTTCCACACTATATAGCCTATGCATGTAGGCTCATATCCCTAGGCAGATCACTAGTCCATCTATCTATAGTTTGCTCTGATTGACAGTGGATCTCCAAGGTCCCAGCAGATGTTCTACTTGAGCTCCTTATCACAGGAGATGCAATGGGCCTCATGCATGCAAAAGCAAGTGCTCCACCACTCAGCTGCAACAAATGGTCCTAAGCCTGAAAAGAGCTCTAAATAATATTCCCTGTAGTTCTTAGATTTTGTCTTAATTGCAAAGGAGAAAATGTACTCCAAAAAATTACTGGAGAGAGGAAAAGCTTAGGAAAAGACCAAAAGGTTCCCTTTTCCATTGAGAATGTTTAAATATATCAGACTGTATTGCACTTGTGGCAGTGATGCCTTACCATTAACCATGCCTGTGTCACCTGAGTGGGAGGGGAGAGGGAGCAAAAGAGAGAAATAACTATGCAAGTGTACAAGTGAGACCAAGCTCGGAATGGCTAGCCAGAGTATACCACAGGTGGGAAGGTCTGAAGTAAGATTCTAAGTGCATTTGGCCAAACATGCTTAGAATCCTCCCTGTGCAATCATTGTTCCCAATTACAAGGTGGATTCTTCAGCTAAACACACTTAGGTGCAATCCTATGCATGTTTAGACAGAAAAGGCCTATAATTCCCAGCATGCTCCAGCCAGCCATGTACAAGAAAATGGCAGGTGGGGCCAGCATGTACCCTCTCCTCAGGATGACATTTGTAATGTCTAAATAGGGTGCAAGTCCTATGGCTTTTAAAAGACAGCTAAAACTCCCCCAATAACTGAGCCACTATTTAAAAAAAAAAAGGTGTGCTATAAAAATAAAAGAAGACTTAAATTAAAGGTGAAGCTATTAACGTTTGTTCTGTAGCCCATCAAACTGTAATGAGTTCTTTCTGGCCTTCTGAACTTACACCTTAGCATAAAATAGGGCTGTAAACTCTGCGGGGGTTTCTTATGTTATGCAAGTTTATGCTGGTCATTAAAATCTATCCTAGTATATTTCCAAAATGGTCTTGCTGTGGATTTCCTTCAGGAGTATTATAGGGAAGCGTTTGATAGCATTGCTGTCTTGTAGTTGTCATAGGGTATACTGAAATTTGCTCAAGCATTTTGATGATGCTATATGACCACAAAATTCTTAAGCACTTTTATATGGAAAACGTTATATACTCCTGCTCAAGCAGTAGCATTTTTTTCTACCTTTAAAACGCCTTTTATCTCATGGGAAAACTTTGGCACTCTGTGCTGTGTTAGCATTTTGCTGGCATAAATGTTTCAGTATTTACATCTCATAAACAGGAAAAGAAAGAAAAAGCACACTGATCAGGGATGGGTTTTTCTTAGGAGACAGTTTTCAGCAAAATTCAAACCAATGTTTTCAGTTTTTATCATTGCCCTAAAAAGGAAGTGATACTGAAATGTTATTAGGAAGGCACCTATTTGGAGAAAGAGCAGGGAGAGAAAGACATCAAAATAGTTCTAATACTGTGCAAAGGCTTCACTTTTTATGCATTATTCATTTAAATGAATTCTGTATTTATGCCTGCACGTGGGCAGATCTAATAACTTACCTGATATAACATGTCACGAATAGCATTGCAAAATAAAGGGCCAAGTGGGCAGAGTATCCGGGGAAGACCAAAACTATTTAATCATGAGTCTGAAGAAGAGGGAGGAAGTTTTCTCCCCCACCCCAACCCCAATGTCACAGATTTCTAATATTTGAGGATGCTATGAATTTGGAGAATCAGATGTGCTAAAATAGTTTTGTTTGTTCTTTACAGAAAATGTTAACACCTTATTTAAATTCAGTTTTAAAAAGGATTAAATTTGCTATGAAATGCAAATGTTGCCTAACAATAAGTTGATCAAAATCAGGAATAAAATTCATTTGTGTTTGCGGGGAAAATATCATCAATAAAAATCTACTTTATACCTTCTGGTTGACCTTAAATGTACAGAGACATGGGTAGAAACAACATAGGCAGGAAAATAATGGTGTGGTTTGGGGTGTCTTTTAAAAATAGGATTTCTGTTCCATTTCAGAATCAGGTGAAGGTGAAATTAATAACATGAGCCTATTAATGGAATACTCAAGTCCTTTGTACACATTTGATCCAATACATGGTGGGGGGTCAGGATCAGGTCCAGTTGCACCACACACCTCTAGTTGCCCACAGCATATGGAGACAGTTGTGCATTAGATGTCACCTAGGGGTTAGATGTCATGTCAGATGTCATGCAGCCCCTGCAGCCCTCCACTGCTGCATCACCAAAATTTGCAGCAGCAGCAAACCCAAATGTTGATTCGCTGCCAAAATTTCTGTTAAATTTCTGTTGGTATACTAGAATGGAATTGTACTAAAAATTGAAATAAAACAAAAGTAACTCAGAAAGTAGTCCATTCCTATGGGTTCTTTTCGATGGGTGACATTTTTGCCCCCTTGATATGTGGACAACCGCTACAGGTTTTAATGGGAAAATATTATGTTATATCAAGAGCTGAGTGGAACCACTATTCAAATTCTGCTTCCAGGTTATTGTGGATTGTCTCAGCCCAGCATTAACAAGCACTAGTGTGGAAGTACTCAAGTGTCCTTACATTTGGGATTTTATGTTTAAAAGTTGTGTCAGTAACATACATGTTGTCAGGGTGGAAACTGAGCCGATAGAACCCCAGAGCAGTTCTGATTCTGAGGAGGAATAGCAATCCGTGGGAGAGGAGCCAGCTCATCCCTCACAGGCACAGCAGCTGGCAGAGATTCCTCCTGCCAGCATTCCTGAGATAGATAGTGATCCTAGCAGTGAGAAAGTGCGGGAGGGGGGCTTGCTAGACACTCTACGCAGATGCAGGGAGCGACAAGCGATGGAGGGCGCGGAAAGGAGGCGTAGTACCCATTTAGCACGCAAGCAACAGCCACCTCCCGTGGACCCAAGGGAAAGAGGGAGGATCTCTCCCTAGCCCATAAGTTCAGGGTCTTCAAGTGATTCTCCTTCAAACAGGGATCAACTGCCTACTCGGAGCATAGGCTACTCTGCTGATCATTGCTTAGTCGCTGGTGATCAGCATCTGAAAAAGTCATTAAGTTGTAAAAGGATTAAAGCCTTGAAAAGAATCCTTTCCTGTGTCTTGAGTTGGCTATTGGAGTGTACTGAAAGAGGCTGCTAGGGCACTCTTGACACATGTAAGGCAAAAAAAAAAACCAATTTGCTTTCATTAACTGCTATCATAAGATTATGTTGGTGATACCATTTCACACCTGGTATATACGAGATGCTGCATGGTAGTAAGACACAGTTTTCCAGTTTGTTTCTATTATCTGACTTCATCCCAAAATATTCTGTACATTCAAACAAAAATAGAGGATAAGACAGCAGAGTAGATTAAGAGCATTTATTACACTGTTCACTGGTAACTATTTTCTTTTTCTTTCAGAAATCACTTGTATGCTATTCAACAAAGATGGCCTTCAGAGACCAAAAATATTTTTGGATCTCATCTTAGTCACTCGGTTCCTCAGACTCACACTTGCGTGAACAAGTTCAAGGAACATACTTGAATAATTTGCTTCAAGTTCATCCCGTTGGATGCTTTGCTTTCATTTGTACATAAGTCACTGGCTTCTGTTCAGCTATTTAAGATTAGTTTCAACAGTAAAAGTAAGAAGATGGGACAAGAAGAAGAAAAACCTCTAAAGGAAAACTTTCACTTTACAATTAAAGGATATGTTCTTCTTCCAGCAAAACTATGCATCAAGGAAGCAAGTGCCCCAAACTGTTATTATGCTTGTTATTTACACTCTATGCAAATACAAAATATCTGGGATCAGATATTTAAATGGTAAGTTTGCTATTTAAGTCATGGAATAATATTTTAGTAAGAGTAAAAGAGTAATAAAAAAAACCAAGCCCAAGAAATAACTAAAAATATACCTGGTAAAAACAAACAGAACAAAGAGTTAGCTTTTTACCCACTAACCATTCAGCTTTCAGTTTCACCCACTAACCATAGAATCTGTTTTGAGTTGCGGGCTTCGAGCCAGATGTAGTTCAAATGACCAAATGAAATGGGTCGCAGAGAAACACATTATCTGCATACACTGAATTGTGACACGATGGCTCAGCAAGGCATCCAAGTGCGCCCCGTGCTGCTGAAGCGGAACAGCCTGGATTCTGTTGATTTTAGGAGTAAGCCCCACCATCGCCGTAGCAAATCTCAACAAGTCCGATTCAAAGATGATGGAACAGACAATCCACCAGTGGCAGAATCAGAGCTTGAAGCAAGAGCTGCTCAGGACCCATGTGCTCTGGATGAAATGCAAACATCCCAACCCCACAATCTAGTAAGCGATTCCCTCTGTTTCCCTCCATCTCACAAAGGATTACAAAATATTGCCATACAGACTTCTCCTAGCCTCAGGAAGCACTTTCCGGTATTTAAAAAGAAAAGAATTACAACAAGCAAGTCTTTAACAGAAATGCCAAAGGAGTCTGAATATTCCATTCAAGTCAATGGCAATCTTTCTGAACAGGACATAATCTCTTCTAGTCTCTCTTACTTAAGCATCACTCGGCATTTAGATGATGGACCGAGAACAACCACAGCAGCCAACCTGCTGTTCCAAAGGGTGCCTAAAGCACAAAGCAATGGGCCTGTCCATCTGGGTTCAGACAAAATTGCAATACCAGAAACGGCAACTATTTCAACCCAGGTCCCTGAATACACACACCCAGGTTCGGCACAAGACCATTTTTCTGTTTATGGCCCAGATACACAAATGGATTTAAGCAGCTCAGTTCATTCTTCCTATGATCCTATGAGACAATCCAATGAGAACTGTTCACTGCATACAGGATCAGAAAAATCTCTCCCTTGCATAAATCGTAACTGTAATGAAACTAACGTGGGTCATAGTTTGTGTGAAGAAAAAAACTTTACTGAACTATTCTCTAAGGTTGACACAAATACTAAGGGAACCATTCTCTCATCACCTCGGTTACACCACAGTCCATTATACTGCTCCCTCAAAGAACAACAGCAGTCAATACAGCAGAAAACAGACTCCGGCCAAAAGACACTGACTAATGATGATCGAACATCATCATTCACCAACAATAATGCATCACCTTCTGTTCCTTCATGTCTAACTGTAACAGAGAACATTTCTACCAATACCGAAGTGCCACAGTATGATAACTGCTTAGAAGGCTTTTACATAAATGCTTATCTTCCAGGGACTGAACCACAGAACAAAGAGATTAAAGAAATTAATCAAATACACTTGTCTCATAGCGAGCTGAACATCCTACAAGACAGGCTCCAGTCCGTTGAGGAATCTTTGCAGTCAAATCAGGAGAAGATTAAAGTCCTTTTGAATGTAATTCAAGACATGGAAAAGGCCAGAGCCCTCAATGAAGGGTATGGTGTGTTTTGATATTTAATATTACTTTATTTTTAAAAAAACAGCAGACCTTTAGACAACACATTGTTTTCTTTTACATTTTGTTCTTGAGGGTATTCTTAGGAAATAGCTGATTGCAAAACCAAATTCTCTATGTTGTTCAATAGCCTTCCAGTTGCATTTACAGCATGAATTTAACAGGACTTTTTCAGTAAGATTTATCTATGTATAAAACAAGCTAGCATCAGAACATTTATTTCTCCTAGTTGTTTAATTCTCATTTCAGTGGTGGGTAATTTGCTAAAGGGGCACGATTATCCATGGCACTAGCGTTTCCTCATTTGGAAATAAACACATATGAAAAAGAACATTAATGCTCAATCTTATACTCACCTACGTGGGAGTAAGCCCCCATGAACTCAGTGAAACTTAACTCTGAATAGGCACACATAGGATTGCACTGTAAATTTGACTAAATCTGACTTTTTAAGAAATTATAAAGTCTCCTCTGCTGCTGTGAGAAGAGGGGGAAGGGACAGAGAGAATGCACTTGAGCTCATAACTTATTAATGCACCAGTAAACCGTGGTTTATTGGAGCAGCTATTATTTCTGAACCAGCCCATTGTATTTTGTGCCCTAATCCTGATAAGGAAAGCCATGTACAGATTCAAGGTTCTATGTGTATATCCCTTGCTGGATCGGGAACCGTGGGTATAACTCCAATGAGAATATGAATGAAGGCATTGACTATCCACACTGCATTAGTTTCACTGGATATGCAGTGGGATATGGGAGTCCGTGAAAGTAGTAAAATGTTGACAATGCCTTATCTTGCCTTGCCATGCCAAAATGTACCATTACGATTATCATTGCCTATTAGGAATGTCAGAGAATTCCGCCATGGATCTCGGTGAGGCCCCCCGAAATCTGTGGTGGAACAGCCTGCCACCCCCCCTGCCCCCCCGCGGATCCCCCCCGGGACAAGACTTACCTGGGGCGGATCTTCCGGACGGCGGCGGCTCCGGCTGGTCTTCCGACCGGCTGCCACCGCCACCATTTGTCTTGTAAAAAAACAAAAAATGACGTGATAGGCTACGTAAATATTTATGTAGCCTATCATGGCTGGGTTAAAAAAAAACAACAACCGTGTATGCAAATGGCGGCAGCTACAGCCGCCGCCATTTGCGTTCCTTATTTTTGGCCTTCTTAATCTACGTAAATATTTACGTAGACTATGATGGCGAAAATAAAGGGGAATGCAAATACTGTAGTGGGCACTATTTGCGTCCCTTTTTGATTCGCCGTTTTAGCCTATGTAAAGATTTACGTAGGCTAAAACGGTGAATCAAAAAGGGACGCATAAAGCACCCGCTACGCTATTTGCGTTCCCCTTTATTTTCGCCGTCATAGTCTACATAAATATTTACGTAGATTAAGACAGCAAAAATAAGGAACGCAAATGGCAGCGGCCATAGCTACCATTTGCATATGCGGTTTTTTTTTCCCCCAGAGCCCTCCATGGCCGGAAATCCGGCTGCAGACGGCTCTGGCCTGGCTGGGCCTGGCTGGCTGCTCCATGGAGCTGCTGCACAGCACAGCCGGCCGCGGAGGATTCCGGGGGGGAGGAATGGATCGCCTCCCCCCCCGTTGAGGATTCCAGGGGGAGGAACGGAACGCCTCCCCCCCACCATCAACATAATCCGCCGAAAGGTAAGTGACTTTTGTACATCCCTATTACCTATTTACAGAAAGTAATCCCAGTTGTTTGTGGCACTAAAAAGAATAGTTTCATTACTCTTTTCTCATGGAAAAGTAGTAAGGTGTGGTCTATAGTTAATCTGTGGGCTTGGTTTTCACATAGTGGTAAAGCAAGTAGGAAACAAACAGGAAAGGAGTAACTTGGAATTAGCACATCACATCCCCCCCCCACATACACACACACACACACACACACACACAGAAACCTTGGACTAAATGTGATTTGCTGCTATATGAAGAAACATCTGTGGAAAAGTTGCTTCTCAGAATCTTGATAGTGAAGCAGGAAACATGAGGGTGATTATAGAATATCCTTTCCATATGAGTTTGTTGCAAGAGGTTGA
This sequence comes from Heloderma suspectum, assembly GCF_057233095.1. NCBI lineage: Eukaryota > Metazoa > Chordata > Lepidosauria > Squamata > Helodermatidae > Heloderma > Heloderma suspectum. Next base: position 243,465,435 of record NC_139459.1, on the reverse strand, counting down.
GTGTGGCTGAACACTGCTATAGCAAATTCTCCCATTGTCAGGTAAGCATAATTTGTGATAATTAAAAATGGAATCTGAAGTTGCCAGATCATCCTGGCAACCTGCAGGAATTATACCACTCCCAGTACCAGGTTGAGTGTGGACCGTGAGTTGGGGAGAAATTGGAGTGGTGGGGGAGTTATAAACAGTGAATACTTTTTGAGTAGATGTTCCACTGCCACCAACAGCTAATTCTTTAAATACCCCAAGTCTATTAAAAGTGGCTTGTTCAAACATATTTAGAGGATTAATCAACCCCTCTTTTCCACCCACAAAAGGTCACCACTCTCACTCGCCAAAGTTCAGGATAAGGATTTGTGAGTAGGAAGTTGTAATTGCAATAGACCCTAGTATATGAATGCTTTGACATTTTTTAGATTTTTTTTAAAAGGATATGACAAGCAGGCAGACATTTCAACTCCTACATATTAAAGTTACCTGAATAACTTTAAGATTAAATTCATCATCACACTAGCAAAGTCCACTAGCATAACAAGACTTTCTTCCCTCTCTCCTCCCCTTGAAGATCTCTGAGAAATCTGCTCCAGAGCATTTCCCTACTCTCCAGAGCAGATTTTGAGGGTGTGCAGGGGGAAATCACCCCCTCTCGATTCCACTAATGCAAGCAGTTCCATCAGTGGAATGACACCATTGGATCCAACCCTTAGTAAGTAAACTTGGAGTAATCTGCAACTCTGTTGGCATATTTTCAGTTGGCATAAACCAGACCAAAGATACTCCTCAGACCTTCCAGAGGCAGAATCAAACCCAATCTATTAAGTGAAGTTCAGAACCAGACCACACCCACAATTCCCAACTTTATTTTTTTTAGAAGAAATATTAAAATGAAAGTGGGTGTCATTAAATGACACCTCAGGGAAATTGGCCAACCCTTCAGGACTTTCCCTGTATCAGATTGGTTTCTGGTCTTAAGTATGAGTATTGGTTGACCAATAACAGTAAATACTTTTGATATGCTAACTTTTTATTGGATATTATACTGTATCTCTTGGCTCAGCATGGAACTTCCAGAGAGAAAAGGCCTCCCTGTCTTATTGATCACCTAAACAATGTCTTAAACAGACTAGGGAGGTTTGGGCCCTCAACCAAATAAGTAAACTCACATTACAGACCTTTAAAGGGTTGTCCTTCAAATAACCATTTAATATGCAGGAAAACAACATGACAGGCCAGCCATCTCCGACAGTTAAATCCAGCTTTAGCAGAACTCTTGTATTCAGGGTAGGATAAACCAGATACCCCTAAACTGCAATACATTCAAGAGGTCTCTTCAGCACACTAGTAAATTATTTTTATTTTTAAAGCGGTCTGTAGCACTTTCACTTGTGGGAATATTCAAAACAAGCATGTAGGCAGTATTCTATTTTAAGAACTAAAACTGTTCCCACCTTCTAGTGTTCTTTGATCAATCATTGCAAATGCATTGTAATGACTGACAAGCTCAAGTAACTTATTTTTAAATTTTATACAATTCAAATGTTGCTGCTACTATTTAATACCATTAAGGGCACAACCCTATGGATGTTTAGATAGGAAAAAGTGCAGTCCCCCAGGATGCTGGATAGGGAATGCTGGGAGTTCTGTAGGACTTTTTCCTGTCTAGACATCCATAGGATTGTACTCTAAAACACTTTAAACGTATTAAACTACCTGTATTAAGCTTCTGGTTGTTCTGCACTGATTCTCACCTACCCCCACAAGGTGTATCCTTAGGCACCCCTCAGTTCAAAATGTCTGGCTATGGGTCTACTTTCATGAAAAAGCATCACAAAAAGGCTACTGCTAGCACAGAGCTGGTCATCTGCCACATTATCACCACAGGAGAAGAATTCCCGTCTGGAAGCATCCTTTCTCCACTCAGCTCCTACAGAAGCATTCAAACTTTATCCTAGCTCTAGCAGAACTGAACTAAATGATCACAACATATCTGATCATTTTCATGAGTTTGCATGGGGTGATTATCAATAAAACCATTTCCCCCATTGAGAAGTGCTTATGTTTCTTTGTTTTTCATTATGTTGTACGTTTCAGTAAACTCACCACCAGGAAACATGCTCAGGTAACATGTAGTTGGTTGATCAGATGCCACATAGGCATGAAACAAGAAATCTGCTTTAAATATTAAAAACAGTGCCAGAACAAATCATCATCTGAAACCCTTGAACACTATGAATTCTAATTTGTGTATTTATCAGAAGAACTAAATACTCTTAAAGTTATTCACTGGGGCAACACTCAAGGTTTATTTCAGTTCTGGTTGTATAGGTTCAGGGTTGGATCTGCCTCAGTGCACATCAACAGACAATGAAATTCCCAAATGTCTCGAAAATTCTCTTATCCACAGTGATGCAGTGACAACGCTAGCAGTTTTAAGTAAAAACAGCTCTGTACAAAGTTATGGTGGTGGCAGGCAGGGGAAAGGGCAGTGGGAATGCATAATTCAATAACAAATTTGTTCCAGTCAGCTGGAAAAACAAAACAGGAAACTAAAAAATCTCCACATTAGTCAAAGGCAAATTTGCTCCCATGGATTATAAACTATTGCTTGCTCTTTAAAAAAAAAAAAACCTAACAGTGAGTCCCTTAAGTATTCTTTGTGTTATCTGTTGCTTTATAAAGTATAAAATAATCTACTCGCCAAACCAGACTCCTCCTTGGGGGGTTTGGGGGCGGTGTATGTGCGTGTGTGTGCACGCGCATGCCAAAAACTACAGAAGAATGAAAAGGGTATGGAGACTATCGATGATACACTTCAATTGTTTATTCCCATATATATGTTGGAAATATAGATGTAGTTTTTGACATATAAGTGATCAAGCTTCAGGTTACTAGCCATTCACCTGGAGTCATATTATAACTGTCGCATTACATTTGTAATGTCTGCAGTTTTCAGAGAACTTGTATGGTAGTACAAGTATCACTCATCAGCACTGAAGCGAGCAGTAAGATTAGATCCTCTGAGAGCAGAACGGGATTCATTTTGGGCTGAACAATCTCACACCCATAATTCAGTCCAAGCTGTCAGTGACTAATGGGTGATTTTGTTTTGACCTTTGGAAATGACAATCCCACTAAAATGTTACACCCAGGCCATTTCTCTGCAAATAGGCCTAAATTATGGCAGTTGTCTCTAAATCATTCCTGACAGATGACTGCTGAACCCAACCTTGACTATTTCCTAGAATGGGTACTGGACATTTGCACAGGCAGGTAGCAACTGAAGAAACTGAAACAGTTTCTGAAACAGAAACTGAAGAAACGTATGCTGCAATAGGCTATATTACTTAAAATCAAAATCTTCTATGATCATACGCCTTTGTGGCAGACTTGAAAATTCTTCTTATTTATGTTAAGAAACATAAAGGGCAGATGTGATGAGGATGCAGAAACAGAAAGCAGCTTCAGATACGTTTCAGAAGTAACGTTTAATTAATGTGTTCTTTTAACGGTGCTTTCTGTGCTTGTCACATCTCTTCTATTGTCCAGAACATTTCCTGCTCATGTACGGTAATCATTTTGGGCCTTGCACTATTAATTCCTGCTGCATTTAAGCAGCCATAGACTGTCCCTAGCTTCATGCATATGTCCAGGATCACAAGGAGAATTGTAAGTGTGAGCTATACACAAGACCATTTCAGGCAAAGCCAGGTTTGCCACTGAGTGTACACCCGTCAGGTACCAGCAGCCAGTCTAAGCTGTCTGATGTCGATGATTGCATTCATATTTGAAATATCTCAAGTTTATTCCTAAAAACTGTAATGTGTGAAGTGGCCCATAGATGCAACAGACAGTGATATCCACAGTCATAGCAACACTTTTTTCAACTACTCAAAAGACTAACCACAGCTGAATCCACACGTATACCACTGGTTCACACCTACATTTCTCCTTATGAGATGTATCCTGAGCATAACTCAGGACTGCTCCCATGTAGAGTGAAAGACCATGTGAACTCATCCTATATATTTAAGGATTAACAGTGCAATCCTATGCAGGTTTATATGTAAGTAATACCTACTGTGTTTAAAGGGCTTACTTCCAACTAAGTGTGCTTAGGATTGCAGTCAGGTTAAAACTAAACTCCTTACAATATGCCTTAATATTTAATGAGTTACATAGGAAAGTGCCTGCAGAGAACAAATGTTGTGACCAAGGAGTTAGCTGTAGAATTGCTGGTTTTATAAATAAATCATAGTAGCTATTGTTTATTGCAGGCGGAACTTCTACCGCACTGGCCAAGATCTCAACAATTGCAGCACTTGCCAGAACACTGCATGTATCATTTACAGGTACCTCATATCAATGGGTAATTGTATGTATCTGTCTCAATAGGCTATATAATTAAGTATTCAGTTCACAGGTATTCCTACATTGTTAAAAGGAACAAAAGGTGCAATTCTGATTTCACTGAAGCCAATGACTCAGTATCCATTAATTTAGCTTGAAGATTTGCACCCATGGTGTGGATAGAACTTAAGAAAAGCAAAAACCTTTCTCATAAGAAGTTTTTGGGAAGAAGAAGTTTCCAAACACAGGAGAAATGTTAAAGACATTTAGTACCATCTGAAGTACCATTGATATAGCCAAATAATTCCCTCAAGCATAAATATAGAGGAAATTATGTTAGGCTCGTGTAAGGAACCTCTAGCACAACATCAATAGAGTTAGCTTGGCCAACAGGATTCCCTGGAAACACTGTTATGCAAGCTTACGCTTTTGGCATTACGCTAGAGGTCTCTTACACTAGTGCAACATAATTTGCATTAGCAAAATACACTGTTGGATATTGCTACAAGTGTTCTGACCACCTTTTCTTTTTGAGAGAGAGAGAGAAAGAGACAGCTGATTATGTCTCAATGATGTTCATGTATACACGAAACTCCTGTTCTGTTATTCAGTGTCAGGGAATGCATATGTGAAGATTGTATGCCTGGAAAATTTCCAAAGGCTAATGAGAATTGGTTAGCTTTCAGATGTTGTCATTTTTTTTATGAGAAAATAATTTCCATGTGAACCTGCCACCTACAATCATAGGGTAGTATCTAATGGTAGCACGATACTAGTGGTAATGACATTACATGAGCATGGGTTTATGCTTGCGCAATATCTTTAGCACTCGCAAGTGCAAAGGGAAAAATTGCTAATTTGCTGCCGAAATTATGTGGTGCCAAAATCTGGCAGCGAAACACTACTGTTTCCCCTTCGTGCTAGCAAGTACCAATGACGTTGCTCTACTGTTGGTTTGTGCTAGTGCGACATCATTAGAGCTGTGCCACCAATGAATACTGCCCACAGCACTCTGCTGCCTCAAGCATGCCTGTGGCCCCACTTATACATTATGCCCTTATGTCAGTTCTTAAAGAAATCAAATAAGAAATTGCTAAAATGTGTAATGTATCATTAAAACTAACCTCCATGACAATGGGCAGTCGGGGGCAGGGGGGATGAACAGACCAGGAAATTACTTTTATAATGTCTGGTTTGTCTCAGGTAAATTAGTGGAAAGCGTAGTTGAGACCATAATATTCAACATGAGGAAGGTTTTAAGCTTCTGTTTTACCGTCAAATTGTTCAGCACTATCGAAATAAGACATTATATGAGGAGGAATCTGTGTGGTTTCAGTAAAGTGAAATCTGGCTTCAACTTAATTAACTAAGGGTGTCAACAAGCATATAAATAACTGTGATCTAGTAGATACTATATTGTGGGGATTTTTACAAAACTTTTCATCAACTCTCCAACAAAGATTCCTAAGCAGTTATGGGATAAATGAACAAGTCATGTCACAAATGGCTAAAAAAACAGAACTTGGTCACTGTGGTGCAAATAAATTGACATTTTTCTGGCTATGCACTGTTGTAAGGAGTCTTGGATTATGTGAAATTTTAGTCTGATACAGAAAAATCTGACTGTACCACTGGTTTGAATTTATGTTAGGTTACAGAATATTACACACACATTGGGCCTATTCACACGCATACAGGGTGGTTAGGGTAACTATGGAGGAGGGGATAGCGAAACCATGACACACGGGCTCATCACACGACTGGGAACCATGCGTGCCACATGGTTCCGCTAAAAAAAACCCTCCATAGTTACCTGGCGAGCTTACTGGAGTGGTTAGTGTGCATCCTGATGTCCTCCACAGAGCAAACAGGCTCCCGGCGGCCACTCCAGCATCCTGAATGGCTGTGTGACCATAGAACGTTCATGGCAGCTACAGTGTCACTCACAGTGGCGAATGCTCTAGCCGGCAGACTCTATGGTCACAGCCTGGAAGTCCTCTGCAGCCTGTTGAAACCACCAGAGAGCCTGACAGATGACACAGTAAGCCACCCCAGGTCCCCTTAACCCTTTTGCAGGAGAGTGGTCAGCACGGGTGGCTTAGTAACCATAGGGAATGTGGTTTTCTCTCCCCACATGACATACGCAGCCACCTTACTAGAATTACTAGAAATTCCCCTTCATGGTTTAGCATGACATCTGAACAGGGCCATTGTATTTGCTCAAAACATACACTTACATATAACCTAATGTAAGGTCAGTGAGAGAAGACAGAGCAGCACAAATGGGTACCATTATTCCCCTCAAAGTTCCTTCAAAACCCCTTGCTTTTCCTTCCTCGACTCAGCAGGTTGCTCAGTTTCACTCAGACTGTTTTAGTGCTTTAGTGTAGTTTTAGTTTAGTTTCACCACAAGTGCTTTTAGTGAGGTGAAAAAAAGACAATAATCTAAGAATATTCTGGTGAGGAGAATAGAGCTGACATTAAGGCTGAGCTGGGACCTTCTTAGAGAGGTTTTTCTCTCCCCAAAAGGGGGAAGGGGATTAAAGAAAGTGGGAAGGGAAAAAAAGAAATAGAAGATAGAAAATCTTAAAATTTTCAAGGGCGGGGTGATTTTACTTGGAAAACAGCAGTGGCATTGTCTTTTAACCAGAGAAAGACTTCCTTCTTAAAACGTATATGCTCTGCTACAGCAAGTGAAAACAGAGCTGTAGCACTCAGAAGCTCATGGGCTACCATTTCCCCTCACGGTGCCTTCCTTGGAAAGACACTATAGCATGTCCACGACAGCTGTACTCTTTAGGCATGGCCAGGTCCAGTATTCTTGGATTCCTTCATGGGGCTTATATAGAAGATCAGATATGTTCATTCAGTGTACCCAGGTCCACAATCCACATACCTCTGCCCACCCAAGTCTACAGCCTATGTTGGTTGCTATTAGTTTGCCTGGAAGTTAGCGACAATAGGTCAGTAAAAGCTAGGCTGGAATGGCTGATACAGAGGACCAAGTTTATAAGCTTAACCTTTCACAATAAAAAGTGTTCTGTATTAGGAAACAGGTAAGATCAATCATCTTGGATCCGATCTTCACATGCATTCTGAAGTCCTATGTTTTCAATATATGCAATAAAGACAGCTGCCTGAAAATGGTTTCCCTGCTAGTGTGTGGGTGAAGTATAAGCTGCAAAGTGTTTTTGAGACATCTACAAAAAGTAGGTTTATTTCCAATTGAAACCAATCTCTTAATAAAGGAGAAAGAACTAGTTTAACTCAGTGCAACTCATCAAATTGCTTGGTCTAGGCAGGCAATTAATCTCAGCTTCAAATTATAGGCTAGTCATCCTTTGTCCAAAGCAACTGCATTGATTCTCTGTTTATTTCCTCTTCCAATGCACCAAAACTGTCCTGTTCTCCTGTTTTACGTATTTAGCAAGCAAACTTCACAACTCGTGCATCTATGGCAACTCTTGTTAATTAATGGAACATTTTCAAAACAATAATTATTTGGAACAAGACTAATTTCTGCTCTTAGCTTCTTAAATTTAGTAAGTCATATCTGTCTGCCTGCATTTAGACTCACCATTTCCAATACTGTTGATGATATCTATGCAGGGTAATTTTGCTACCATTATTAGAAGAAAGACCATATTCTGAACCTAATTTTTTAGTTTTCATCTGATGATAGGCAGCATAACTCAATGGCCTGTTTTGGACGTAATGCTGAATCACAGTTTAACATTAATTAGGGGAGGGGCTGTAGTTCAGTGGTAAAGCAGATGCTTTGCATGCAGTAGGTCCCGGGTTCAATCCCTGGCATCTCTAGGTAGAGCTAGGAAAGAATCCTACCTGAAAACCTGGAGAACTGCTGCCAGCTTCTTATTATGTAAACAAGCCTGTTTGAGCCTTGGGTTCTTGCATTTGCTAGACCCCTCTCCTTCTCTGGCATGGCCATGAAGAGCAGATTGGAATCATCCACTTCTTATAGTCTGTGTACTTCAGCCTTTAATTTGGTAATGTAATATGAAGAGTTTGCAGATTTTAAATACAGGAAAAGAAAACAGACAACAGACAGCAGACAACACTGTCTGAAAAGGTGCTTTCTGAAAATGCACAATGATACATTAAGTTGTTAGTAGGAGAACAGAGAAAAGAAATATGAGGAGATGCACAGGAAGAAAAAGGATGGTAGGGATGTAGGCGGACAACATAAGGCAAATAGGATAACACTGAGAAAGTGATAGTTGATTTGACAGGCATATACATTTTGGGGGAAAAAAACTGCAACCAACTCAACACAGATTTGGTGAGAAAAGTTAACGTTTGAAGAAAGGGTGGGGGGATCTGAAACCAAGGAGGAGGGAAACTGACAGTGTAATATAAAAAAAGGCAACAGACTAGGTCCTGAAGAACAAACATCATACAAAGTACAAACTGTAAACAGAAAAAAAAACACATTTTACATCTTAGAGAAAAAAGAAAGAGAAGAAAATAACACACTGATAGATAGGAAAACATAGATAAGGTATAACTGTTGATAACTGTCTGAAAAGTAATTGTAGAATCTTAAACAAGAAGGAAAGCTTTGAAGGTGAAGGTAAATGCAGATAACGTATGTGTGGGAGGTAAGGTGTGTGTGTGTGACAAAACTGTTGACAGTAATGCAAACAATCCAGACAGAAAATAGCTAGCAATTTAGAAAGCAAATGGAATATGCATAATGTAAGAAAGAACAATATATTAAACATAATTGGAGAAATACATTCAGAACCATAAAAAACTTTGAAATAAAAAACACTGACAGTAGACCCTATGTTAAAGAAAATGAACAGCTAGCAATTATAATAATGCAATAAACACAATGAGAGAGAAAAATTGTCTAAAGAAGAGATTGGTAGAAAATCAGAAGCTGTTGAAAAAAGTATTAAAAGGATGTACACATAACCACCCCCACAAAAGAGTGGGAACACACAGGAAAGGAATCGATAAGGAAAAGAACCAAATATTTAAAACAGTCAAGACTGAAGTGACATTAATGCAGCAGGGTGTAAGAAAATGAGCAATAAAATGAAGCCAATGGGTTAGATCCAAAGTTGCCCTTCCATTTAGGGAAAGACCCCTTCATGAATGGGAGGGCCCTTAATCCAGTGGAGGTTCCCACTAACAGAAGACGGAAGAGGAGTTTGGCCAAAAGCAACAACAAACCCAGCAGCTCTTCTACAGCAGAATTGCAGGGGAAGGGGAAATCAGCAAAACATTGCCTCCCTCACTTCTCCAGGCTCACAGGAACTTAAGATCTAGCCCCATATGTGTAACTATGTAGAAACAACAAATACTATTCATTCATTCATTCATTCAGTACGTTTATATTCTGCTAATGAACAATGAACACTTTGGACACAAGTACATATAAATATGTAGAATGTGAAGGAACTACTTCCTTCAACAGAACTGCGAGGAAACCATTTCCCTTTCCTTCTGCAGGCCCTCAAAATCTGCTCCAGAGGTTTGGGGGACCCATCAGGGCAGATATTCAACAAGGCCATGAGGCTGCAGTGGGAGAGTGAGAGCGAGAGAGAGAAAGTCCTGTCATGCAAACGGACTTCTACTTACCCAAAACAGCACAATCGGAATCAATGAATGGTTTGCAACCAAATGTTGTGTGATGTCTGCTTGTCCAAGGTCCCCCACCCCACCTTGCACCTGATCCCCCTTCACAGAAACAGCTCTTGCTGTTCAGGAAGGCCTCCCAATCCTTCAGAGAAGCTTTGGGGGGATGGGTGCACAGGGAATTATAGGGGAAGGAGGGAAGAGGAAAGATTGGTTGCGCACGCAACCTTCCACTCATGCAACCTTTGGATCCAGTGTCATGTGTTTTAAAGTCAAAATTATGTTACCCAAAAAAATTAAATAAGAAAGGCTTTGCATGGAGTAATCAATACAAATAGAAGTTAAAAAGCAATGTTAGAATCAAACAACTGTAGAGCATCTCTACACCAGTCTAATATCCCGCATTTAAAAGGAGGCTTTCTGCTTCCCTTTTAAATGCAGGATCACAATGGACTCCTTTTACACGAGCTTTCTTTTCCTCCCTCCCCTTTCCCCCTTATCTGAGTCTTCCATATGTTTCATTGCTCTAGCTCCTCTTCTTGCCACTTTTCCTTTTCCACAGAGGAATCTAAAGGACCTGCAAACTTCTGTGAGTAAGCAATCTCAATAGGAGGATAAAAGCTCCATGTGAAGACGCCCATAGTGTTGAATTTCTAATACAAAACGGGTGGTGTAATTTTAAAAAATATGTAACTATAACATTTTCGGCAGGCCTTATTTGTTAATATAGTGCTGTACATGGAACAAAAAACAAAAACAAAAAAGAAACAGCCTAAGTAATTAAACACATTAACTACAAAGTAAATTTACTGTTAACATTGTGTTCTGTTAGAAATTATATTCTCTGTACAAATCCATTAACCCTGAATAGTGAGAAATAACTGAGTGAACCATGCCATTCTCTAGCTAGAGTTCTTTTCAATAAGCATCGCCATTATTAATAATGCATCATTTTTGTAGATGAATTACCCTGCAAAAATTCCCAAATTAGCGGCAGCACAATTAAAGACGTATTGCAAAGGCCATCATGATTTTTATGAAGTTTGTCTAGGTATGAAAGATTTCATGCGCACAGTTAAGGCAACCAAAGACTGCTTCACATAGCCCTGAGGACCTCTGCACTATAATATGCATCCTATACGAAGACCATGCTCTTATCTGTTTTGCTATGTGCACATATGCTGTGAACCTGCTAGCAACTATGGCTTCTTGATACTTGCATGTGCAGGAAAATAGACATGACATTTCCTACCATACCCATGAAAGAATAATGAAACTTATTTGAGAAATCAAAGAAAATTTAAAAGAAAAGAAAGAATTAAGGGGGGGGGTGTTTTCCTCCAGAGAATAGAAGGCACATTTTTCTCTCAGTGTTACATTTGCACTAACAATAGTCTAGCACCAAAAGTGCAATACTATATTCATGGTGATGGTGGGGGACTGAAACACATGAGGCTACATGAGTACTCCAGTAGGCTTTTAGTTTTAGTTTCACAAAATAGCTTAGCCAAAGAGGAGCTCACTTGTGTCTCCCATGATGACTAGTTACTTCACAGGCACTCCAACATAGCTATTTAGTTATTTCTAATTATTTCTATCCTGCCATTAAAAATAGATGCCTATGACATTCATGCAACTCCAGTCCCCACTAAACCCAGTATTATAATGTAAAAGTGATCTGAGGGAAGCATTGGGCAGTAAGTACCCAGTGCTAGCAGTGTGCTAGCATGAATCACATTGCACTAGCAGCAATGAGTGCTAGCACAACAGGAAGACAGCACTTCATAGCGTAACCCTGAAAACTAGATCAAACTAGCGCATCTGGAACAGGGCAGTTCAGTGGAGCTCCCTTCCTTGTAAGGAGTGATTAATGTATTACCGCTCTTCAACACTTGTTCTGTAAGCTGGGATGAAAGGAACTAGAATCATATAGAATCATAGAATTGGAAAGGGCCATTTAGGCCATCGAGTCCAACCCACTGTTCAGTGCAGGAATCCAGTTTAAAGCATCCTTGGCAGATGGCTGTCCAGCCTCTGCCTGAATACCTTCGGCGATGGACAGCCCACCCACCCCTTTAGGCAGTTAGTTCCATTGAGTGACCACTAGGACGTTTTTCCTGATGTTCAACTGAAATCTGCCTTCCTGTAACTTCAGCCCATCACTACATGTCCTAGAATCATAGATGATAGAGAACAGGTTGTAGCCCTCTTCTGTGTGCCAACCCTTTCAGAACTTGTGTTATTGTATTCCTCCTCAGTCTAACAACATACCTAGTGTCTTCTGTCTGCAAGATTGGAGAGATCTGCTTCCCTGTGTAATAGGTGGAGTATATAACTGCTGATTGATCAAGCCCAAACATATCGACCTTTGCAGAACATCCTTTCTTGGCCTTCTCTGCAGTGGCTCCACACCTTTGGAATAACTTGCCATTGGGGATCTGCCATGCACCATGATTGCAGGATTTTAAAAGGCCTTGAAAACATATTATTTTACCTTGGACTTCTCCTGATATGATTGCTGTTGTTGCTATTGGTACTGCTGGTTTTTATCATTGGTTTTTATGGCTGTTTTTGTTGTTGGTTTTTATGGCTGTTTTATTGTGTTTATGTTTTTATCGCTTTTAATATCTTAATAGTTATGTGTTTTATCATTGTAAGCCACCTTGGGAAGGCTTCTGCCCCGAAAGGCAGCCAAGGAATATTTTAAATAAAATAAATACATACATACATAAAATTCTCACTCAGATTTGCCTTGGTAGGCCCACTTCCTCCTGGCAACTGTGCTAGAATTCTGGAGAGGGGAAGCTCTGGGTTTGTACTGTGAGCTGCCTATCATGCCATTTGATTTCAGTGCTGAAAAGCAAGAGACCTAATTATACTCATATTTAATTAAATTTTCACCTTTCGTTACTGAAAGTTAAGCCAGCATTTTTCTTGGTTCGTTTTATTTCCCAATATTGTATGAAAATATTCTAGGGCACAAACCCGCTTTCATTGAAGTGGTTCCTTTGCATCTGAGACTCCCTGTGATTTTAATTATCTACTTTCCCAGCCTTTTTCTACTCCTTCTCCTCATTAGCCTACAGATCACCAAGACAGCTTGACAACATTTAGGTCAATTTTAAATTATATGTTTAAACGACCATTGAGGCAGCTTACATGTTATGTGAAATGGTGGCAGCCATTATTTTGTAACCAGAAAATATGAAATTGCTAGCCTTAGCCTGCAAAGAAGCAAACAAATACAGATCGTAGCTTCTGATCACTGAAAGCAGATGCTTCAAAACGGAGGGGGCGGATTACAAGGTGCTTAAAATACAGTGATCTGTAACAGATGCTGACTACAACCCCAATTAGTTAACTATGGTTAGGCCAAAATGCCCTAAGGAAGGAATATATTGAATTGTACTCTGCTGACATAATGCTCTTAATATGGGCTTAAGTTAACAAGAAATAAACAGAGAAGTCCTGTTCAGAGCTACCCTGCTCATGTGGGAGTGATGCACTGGATTCCATAACCCCCATCCTACAACTTCATACTGGTTACACAAATCGTTAACATGAGCCATTCAGTGCACAAACCAGCTGGGAAAAACGACAAAACTGGCCAGGAGATATGAAACAGAAACCTTACAGTTCAAGAGAAATGACAGCATTTGTCGAAATGTAATGAAACATGACTGACAGATTAGTTTAGTGATAGTCCCAAATTCAATCCCTGGTGGCTCAAGTTAAAAAGGGTCTCCAGTACCAGGGTTAGGAAAGATCTTGGAAAGCTACTGCTTGTCAGGATTGACAAAACTAAACTAGATGGATCAATATTTAAGTGTGTGTGTGTGTGTGTGTGTGTGTGTGTTTAAGGAAAACAAAATCTTGGAAACTAGAGAACAGACAAGGGCTGTGCTTCAATGCATATTTTGTAGACTAAGGCTGCAATTATGTGCACATGCACCTGGGAGTAAACTCCAGTGAACAAAGTGGGTCTTAGTCCTGAGCAAACTTACACAGGATTGCACCTCACAAAAATCACATTACATATCCCTGCATTATTTAAATCCGACTGATGTTAACATGATTCATCCAGCTAAATTCTCTGTATACCACTTTGAAATTACAAGGGTCAATGTTTCCATAGAAACAGAAATGGTGTATAGTTTTCTTTTGAATCACATTAATGAGAGGGGAAAGAATATACCCTTAAGACTTGCAATTATGCTTACTATAAACATGAGGGAGAATTTGCCATCTAATTATCTAAGCTTCAGAGGGGCAGCAAGTATGAATTGTTAAGGATGCTAAATGTAAGATCTGCAGGAAGCAGAAAAGTTGACTTGGGTATATTTTTAATTAAGAAATTGTCATTTTTTCGGTGTATTTATAGTCAGCTGTGTTCAAACTATATTAACTGGGCAAACATACTGATGGAAGGGGTCACTGTTTAAGAGTAAAGAAAATGTAACACAAAAATAGATAAATGGTGTGAATTTTTGCTAGCAATTGCATTTTTAATTACCTTAAGGTGAAAACTAGATCAGTGCTTTCTAAATTTCTGAAAGCTCTGGCACACTTTTTTTCTGCATTAAATTGTGGGCTCGCATTACTTTTATACCAGAAAAGTGAAATAGAGTGAAACAGTGAAAGAATTGTCCCCCCTCAGCATAAAAAGAGTCCTGCTTAATCAAGCAAAAGACCTATATAGTCCAGCAACCTCTTCCCCGCAGTTGCCAACCAGGTACCTGTGGGAAATGAATGAACAGGACATGAAGGTAATAGCCATCTCCTTCTGTCTCCCAATAACTAGTCTTCAGAGGCATGCTACCTCTGACCCAGGAGTTAGTATATAGCCATCGTGACTAGTAGCCACTGATAGCCTTCTTCTCCATGAATTTGTCTAATCCCCTTTTAAACCTGTCTATGTTGGTGGCCATCACCACACATTGTGGAAGCAAATTCCATGGTTTAACTATGTGCTGTGTAAAGTATGTCCTTTTGTCCATCCTGAATCTCCCACCAGGTTGATTAAGGACTCTTGTATCATTGCAAATGTCCTTCCTCAAGTTCACAGGACCCCTTTTCCTCAGATTGAACTGAGTGTATTTGTTCATGCGAACATGGGTCCAAAGTAGGGTTGTCCGTTGCAGGGAAATCCAGCCCTTTTGGGGCCTGATGGATCCCCATGGCACCCCAACTCAGCTTACATTTGTGAGCCAAGCCACAGGCTAGTTCCTGTAATGCGGAAACTCTATCGGTTGTTTTTCATTTGCGCAAATCGTGATTTGCACAAAGTTGCAGCTATAAATTTGCACAAATTAGATAATTTATGCCTGCAGTTTTGCACAAATCGCGCTATTTACGGCTGCGATGTGCACAAATAAAAAACACCCCAAAATCCATGAAGTGGCCCAACTCGTCATGCACCGAGTTGGGCCAGCCCGCAGATAAGTCCAGGGAGCCAAGCCATCGAAAACGCACTGATCTCCACCCCCCCAGACGGATTTCTCCAATATCCCTAGTCCAAAGCCTCTTGAAAAATCTTGTAAATTCACATGTTGTGCTATGAAACACTGTTTCCAAAAGTCTACCCTTAGGTGCTAAGATGGAAAAATAGAATATAGAAGTGGAAATCTTTTGAAGGCTCTTCTTATCAAGTACCCCACAAAAAATTGTTGAGTTTTATTAACTACAATCCAAGGTTTTGTCCTGGAAGCATAATTCCCAAAATGGGTGCCACTGAGGCAACCTAGTCTGCCATGATAAATAAATCAATTAAATAATGAAAGGACTGTTCAAGACCAAAGCAGCAGTGGTGCACTTAGGCAATTTTAGACTTTGACTTAACCATCTTATGGGCTCTCCCTCTTTAGACAGTAATGTGTATGACTTCACTTACTTCAAAATGTGGTAAGCCACCCCTGTTGCATTTGGAGGCCCTCCTGTTCATTCTGCTAAGTGGTGCCCTGGACCTCTGTCCCAAAGTCCTGCTGCAAAAAAGCCATCCCCAGAAGAGGCTGCCTGCAGCATATCTCGATGACTCAGATCTTCTAATCAGCCTTTTGTTGGGCTTAGTTAAGGGATGGGGAGGGATGTTGAACTAATATATCACAGGACTGATCCAGTGTTTAGTGTGCTTTACTAGTTCTCTCTCCCAGGGACAGAAATGTTAAAAGAGGTTTGTGGGAGTCTGTAGTACCAGAGACGGTACAACATTGGAAGCTTGCCTGGGAAATTACTGGATGGTCACATCCTTCTGCCTCTGCCACGGTATGCCCCAGCCCACATCCATCATCCCCTGTGTTATTGCACTTTCCATGAATGTGGTGCAAATTGATCATCATAAGTCCCTAGCCTGTGCACCTACCCTTCTGAAATTTCACAGGTTTCTTGCCTAGGGACACTTCTATGATATGCACAAATTTCCCCTCCATTTAATTCCCAGCCATTAAATGTGTGTACATTTCCCCAGGTTTTTCAAACACTGTCAGAGAAACTGCAGCAGTAACTGTTCCAAAAAGGAGCTGCAAAAAGGGGGAAGGAGTTACTCTTTTCCAGAGTAGCTGGAGACTTGGGGAAGTGTTGAAAAGGTGAGGGACACTGAGAGGTGCCAGTTCAACACTTAAAATAGAGAGGATCACATTACTAAGGGGGAGATATTGCCCCCCCTTTTTGGTGCAATTACTCCTTTGGTTCCTCACCACCACCACCACCACCACCATTTTTGATCCTTCTGAATTGTGGTGCCAGGTCCCTCCTTCCCCACTCCCTTTGACAGCTGAAACAGACAAGGAAATTGACCAGGCAAGACTACACAGATCAGGCAGCCATAAGAGCGCACTTGCACAAAACCAACCCCCTCCCAATTTTTAATTGTGACCCCAATTGTGCATTTTTAAGGCAGCAAAAAGAAAAGCCAGGGAATGAAAAGGGGGGGAAGGCAAGACAAGATGGGTTTTGCTGAAAAGTCTCCCTGGGATACATGATGGAGCCAGTTGGAGGACCGAAGGGAAAAGAGAGGGAAAACAACCCATGGCAAGCCCAATCATCTGTCAGGCATACCATGGGTTGTTTCATGAACTACCAATCATTGTGGCTTATTTGCAGGGTGGTATAGCACGATGTATGAACCCGCCCATAGCAGATAGAATTTTAACCAGATGGAATTGACTGATGGGTGGTAGGATTATTTTTTTTTTCATTTTTCCTTGAAGCATGCATGATGGATGACATATTTGGTTGACTTACATGGACATACTCTACTGCAGCTTCCTGCAGATGCTAAAGAACCTCAAATTGTTGCACCCTAGTTTCTGCTGCTCTGACTTCTCAATCCCCCTAATTTGTGCTCTCCACTGGATAAATTTCTTGTATATTTAAATCTAGAAATGTGGATGCCCTGCAAAAGAGCTAGATAAATATTCTCATTCTTATTTGGAATTTGTGCTCTCCACTGGATAAATTTCTTGTATATTTAAACCTACAAATGTGGATGCCCTGCAAAAGAGCTAGATAAATATTCTCATTCTTATTTGGAATTTTCTGCACTAATTAATATGTCACACTATGAGATTAAGAGGTTATCTTCAGGCCATATAATTCTAACAAAGGAAAAGCTGAAGCTTTAATATTCCTAACTGCAAAGACATTTTAAAGGGAGATATGTTCTCAATATATCATGTTCAATCTAAAGTGCTCACATCTGGAAGAATTATCGGAGTTGCCAATTATATTATAGTTTTGGCAGCTCCAAGTTACAAATTTATTGTATATCAGCTTGCATCCATAACATGAAATGCTGATAGCATGCAATCATTAGATCCCTCTATTCCATGAAAACATGCTGTGTTGAGCTACAACTGCCCCAGGTTTCCATGTTTTAGAAATATTATTGTTATTTATTAAAAATATTTTATACCACCCTTGATCTTATGATACCAGAGCAGTATACAAAGTATAATCAAAAACTGTGATACAATATACAATAAAAGTAACAAGAAATAAAACAATATCATCAACTATAACAATAAAAGATATTACTGCATTAAAACAAACACATATATCTGCCTCATATACTGCATTGCATGCTATGGGTTCATAGTATTCACTGCAATATATATACTATCGGTTCCTGCTAAAATAGAACCTCAAACGGGGATCCAAGCAGATGCTATTATTTTATTTTTGGAAACAATGGTGTTTTGTTGTTGTTGTTTTAAAAGTAACCCTGGAATGTATAACCAAATTTTGCACTCATAAAGTCACTGCCATAAAAAAAAAATGGTCCCAGGCAAGTGCACAGGCCTGAATGTCCACTGCTATGAAATTTGTGTCCCCTTCATGGATCACTGCCTTGTTGTGGCGAAGGGGCTTGTGTAACTCAGTGAAGCCATAAGCTATGCCGTGCAGGGCCACCCAAGACGGACAGGTCATGGCAGAGAGTTCTGACAAAATGTGGTCCACTGGAGAAGGAAATGGCAACCCACTCCAGTATTCTTGCCAAGAAAACCCCATGGAGTGTATCACAAGGTTAAAATAGATGACGCCGGAAGATGAGCCCCTCAGGTCGGAAGGTGTCCAATATACTACTGGGGAGCAGAGGGTATTTCCAAGTAGCACCAGAAAGAGTGAAGCAGCTGGGTCAAAGCTGAGAGGACACTCAGCTGTAGATGTGTCTGGCGGTGAAAAGAAAATCTGATGCTGTAAAGAACAATATTGTTTAGGAACCTGGAATGTAAGATCAATGAATCAAGGTAAGCTGGAGGTGGTCAAACATGAGATGGCAAGATTGAACATTGTCATCTTGGGAATCAGCGAACTAAAATGGACAAGCATGGGTGAATTTAATTCAGGTGACCATCATATCTACTACTGTGGGCAAGAATCCCTCAGAAGAAATGGAGTAGCACTCATAGTCAACAAAAGGGTGGGAAAAGCAGCACTGGGGTACAATCTCAAAAACAATAGAATGATCTTAGTACAAATCCAAGGCAAACCATTCAAGTCTATGCCCCAACCACTGAGGCTGAAGAAGCTGAGGTTGATTGGTTCTATGAAGACCTACAACACCTTCTAGAACTAACACCAAAAAAAGATGTCCTTTTCATCATAGGGGATTGGAATGCCAAAGTAGGAAGTCAAGAAATCACCGGGATAACAGGCAAGCATGGCCTTGGTGCACAAAATGAAGCAGGACAAAGGCTAATAGAGTTTTGCCAAGAGAACACGCTGATCATAGCAAACACTCTTTTCCAACAGCACAAGGGGCGACTCTACACATGGACATCACCAGATGGTCAATATCGAAATCAGATTGATTATGTACTTTGCAGCTAAAGATGGAGAAGCTCTATACAGTCAGTAAAAACAAGACCTGGAGCTGACTGTGGCTCAGATCATGAGCTGCTTCTTGCAAAATTTTGGCTTACATTGAAGAACATAGGGAAAACCATTAAACCATTCAGGTATGACCTAAATCATATTCCTTATGAATATACAGTGGAGGTGAGGAATAGATTTCAGGGATTAGACCTGATAGACAGAGTGCCTGAGGAACTATGGATGGAGGTCCATAACATTGTTCAGGAGGCAGCAACTACATCCATCCCAAAGAAAAAGAAATGCAAGGAAGCAAAGTGGCTGTCTGATGAGGCTTTACAAGTAGCTGAGGAAAGAAGGGAAGTGAAAAGCAAAGGAGAAAGGGGAAGATATACCCAGCTGAATGCAGAGTTCCAGAGAATAGCAAGGAGAGACAAGAAGGCCTTCTTAAATGAACAATGCAAAGAAATCGAGGAAAACAACAGAATGGGAAAGACTAGAGATCTTTTCAAGAAAATCGGAGATCTCAAGGGAACGTTTTGTGCAAAGACGGGCATGATAAAGGACAAAGAAGGCAGGGACCTAACAGAAGCAGATGAGATTAAGAAGAGGTGGAAAGAATAAACAGAACAACTATACAGGAAAGATCTTAATGTCCCTGATAGCCATGATAGTGTGGTCACTGAACTTGAGCCGGACATCCTAGAGAGTGAAGTCAAGTGGGCCTTAGGAAGCATTACTAACAACAAAGCTAGCGGAAATGACAGTATTCCAGCTGAGCTATTTAAGATCCTAAAAGATGATGCTGTTAAAGTGCTGCACTCAATATGCCAACAAATTTGGAACACTCAACAGTGGCCACAAGACTGCAAAAGGTCAGTTTACATTCCAATTCCAAAGAAGGGCAATGCCAAAGAGTGTTCAAACTACCGTACAATTGCGCTCATTTCACATGCCAGCAAGGTTATGCTCAAAATCCTACAAGCTAGGCTTCAGCAGCATGGGAACCGAGAACTACTGGAAGTACAAGCTGGGTTCCGAAGAGGCAGAGGAACTAGCGATCAAATAGCCAACATTTGCTGGATCATGGAGAAAGCAAGAGAATTCCAGAAAAACGTCTATTTCTGCTTCATTGACTATGCTAAAGCCTTTGATTGTGTGGATCACAACAAACTGTGGCAAATTCTTAAAGAGATTGGGGTACCAGACCACCTTACCTATCTCCTGAGAAACCTGTACGAGGGTCAAGAAGCAACAGTAAGAACCAGACATGGAACAACCGATTAGTTCAAAATTGGGAAAGGAGTACGACAAGGCTGCATATTGTCACCCTGCTTATTTAACTTATATGCAGAGTACATCATGAGAAATGCCAGGTTGGATGAATCACAGGTCAGAATTAAGGTTGCCGGGAGAATTATCAACAACCTCCGATATGCAGATGATACCACCCTAATGGCAGAAAGCGAAAAGGATCTAAAGAGCCTTTTGTTGAGGGTGAAAGAGGAGAGTGCAAAAGCTGGTTTGAAACTCAACATTAAAAAAACGAAGATCTTGGCATCTGGCCCCATCACTTCGTGGCATATAGAAGGGGAAGAAATGGAAGCAGTGACAGATTTTATTTTCTTGGGCTCCAAGATCACCACAGATGGTGACTGTAGCTATGAAATTAAAAGATGCTTGCTCCTTGGGAGGAAAGCTATGGCAAACCTAGACAGCATAGTAAGAAGCAGAGACATCACCTTGCCGACAAAGGTCCGTTTAATCAAAGCTATGGTTTTCCCAGTAGTAATGTATGGCTGTGAGAGCTGGACTATAAGGAAGGCTGAGCACCAAAGAATTGATGCTTTCGAACTGTGGGGCTGGAGAAGACTCTTACAAGTCCCATGGACTGCAAGGAGGTCAAATCAGTCAATCCTCAAGGAAATCAACCCTGACTGCTCATTGGAAGGACAGATACTGAAGCTGAAGCTCAAATATTTTGGCCACCTAATGCGAAGAGAAAACTCCCTGGAAAAGACCCTGATGCTGGGAAAGATTGAAGGCAAAAGGAGAAGGGGACAGCAGAGGATGAGATGGCTAGATAGCATCACCAATGCAATGAATATGAACTTGAGCACACTCCAGGAGAGAGCGGAGGACAGGAAGGCCTGGCGTGCTTTGGTCCATGGGGTCACGAAGAGTCAGACACGACTTAACAACTGAACAACAACATGAAATTTGTATAATTTTCCCCTCAGTTTTAGTGCTTTGCCTTGAAATGTGCACAGTTTTCCCCTTAGTTTTACTGCTTTGCCATGAGAGTTAGACAATTTTCCCCTTAGCTGTACTGCTCTGCCTTGAAATTTACACAATTTTCCCCTACGTTTTACTGCTTTGCTGTGACATTTGCATATGTTTAGCGACCCCCCTCACTAGTCTGTAACCTGTATGTATATGTGACAGCTAGAGACCAGTGGGGGGAAATGACAAATTCAAAGGTGGGGAGTGGCGCCTAAAGCAACTGGTGGCTATAGGAGAAAAGGAGCTTCAGAGGCAGATGTTTTTACTTCAATAGAATGTGAAGCAACCTTTTAAAAAAAAGGTGTTAGCAGGGGAAGCCCCAAAGTGGAGGATGAAATTGACAAGAACATTGACAAGAGGGAGATACCAGTATGCTGGGCTAAATAGCAGACAGGCTGTTCAGGAGTAAGTACCACTGTATTCAATGGTGTTTACTTTCTGGTAACTGTGTATAGGATTGCAGCCTTACAGCACAATCCTATGCATATCTACTTAGAAAAAAATCCCTTTGTGGTCACTAAGACTTACTCTCAGGTAAGTGTACATGGAAATGCAGCCCACGTTTTTCATGATCTTTCCCCTTTATGTTACTATAATACACATAAAGAACTCAATGATAAATAAACTTGAGCTGAAATGCTAAATACACTTACTTACTGGGGAGCTAGTGTGTTGCCGTTCTCCTGCTGCAATGGGTGGGGAAGGGAGTGCATCCAGGGAGAGGGTAGCTGACTGGCATACTGGGCAGGGGAACACTTCTTCCATTACCAATAGCTGAGTCAGCAAAAGCCTCAAAGACTAGACCACCATTTCAAATTATCTTATTCACACAGAATTTCCGGGGACAGAATGACAAAGTTGAATGGCTAATGAGAGACCCAGACTGGTTGCAAGTAATGGGAGGAGGCAGTGAGCTAGCCAAAGAATATTCTTTAAGTGGATCAGTTAAAGTGGAGCTGCTGAGCTGAGCTCTGAAGCAATATAAAGAGCCCAGTCTCTATATGTAGAATCATACAAGTAAAGAGCTAAATGAGACTTCCCCCCTTGACCCATTAGCTCAAAGGGACTTACTTCTCTGATATGTAGAGAACTGTATTGTTACTAAACTTTATGCAATCATTCTGCTTTATGCAATCATTTAACTGCACAGTGCCCACCTGCATTCCCCACCCCCCAGAACCCCAACCCATCAGCAGAGAAGATAACAACACTGGACTACACTGCAGCGGTGTCATACACTACTCTCCCTCCCTCCAAGCAATGCAGTATATCAACAATGGAACTACTTTTAGGGCTTCAGTAACCCATACTCAGCCACAGTGCCATTCACCACCACCGCCATGCCATACACACACATATATTATTCTTATTTATTATGTATTATATTTCTGTACCGCCCCATAGCCAAAGCTCTCATATATAATGTGAGTATAATGGCAGACTGTATCTGCATTGGCGGGATGATTTTTAAAATATTTACAAACCTAGTAAAAAATGGGGGTTTGTATATGTATGAAATTAGACCTGAAATGTAAGAGCATGAACCCCTATCATTCCTGCTATCTATACTTTTAGGCTGGATATACTACTGCCTAATCAGACCTATTTTAAAATTCTGGATTTCTCAATTGTTTTATATGGGCAGTAATGACTATTCGACATGGGTAGAGCAAAAATGGGTTCAAATGAACCAGAAAGTTCCTTCTGAAGACAAGTGGTCACTGTACACTTATCTCTATGGCTTGCATGCTAGTTAGTCGTATCTGTGACTTCACTAATAGGCTAAACACACTAAAAAATAGGAGCAGGCTTATTTATTACAAAACAACAGGACAGAGTTGTGCTTAAACATTTTGTCTCATATCTTGGGTTCTACAAGCACTAGAGATTTGCTCTTTTTAAATTTGAAAACTAGGCAACTGGGCTAGATAGCTAGACTTCAGAGATGGTGGGCTTGGAACTGCAGTCTCTTTAGACCAATGGTCAATCTGGCCATGGCTTTGGAACTTGGTACCTCCTCCTATGTGTGTCTACCTGTGCCTAAGGTCACCTACAGAAGCCCTACTCTGAGTGCTCTCTCAATCTGAAATTTGCCATGGGAGTGGGGGCCTTTTTGGTGGTGGCTCCCTAATGGAATGTTTTATCTAGGGAAGCTCACCTGGAAGCTCGCCCCAATACTGTTGTCCTTTCAGCACCAAACTAAGAGTTTTTTGTTCTCCCAGGCCTTTTAAGAACTTGTTACTTTAGTCACTGTGGCACTGATAGTGGTTTTAGGTCCTGTACTTGTTGGTTGATTTTAGTATCTGTGATTTGTACTGTATTTTACTGCACTGATATTTGTGTATTTGGATTTTTATGATCAGTTGGATTTTTAAGGTTTATCTTTGGATTTTCATTGTTTAATTGTTATGTTTTTAATTGGTTTAAAACAAACTTATGGTTTTACTTGAGAACTTGTTTTATGAGGTACCTAACAAATATAAATGATGAATCAGTCAGATGCTAAAACTGATCAGAAAATATAATTAAATGATGAAGACCAGTGCACATACTTTTGACAGTGGAAGAAGCATGCCAATTTGCTTTGAATCATCAGTTAAGTAGTCTATAAGAGATGTCATGCAGTTAAATTTTCCTTCTCCTGTGCCACGATATATTCTGTTTTAAAATGTTTTCAATGACAGACAGGCAAGCTGTTTCAGCAGTCATTTTTCATGATTATTAATCATTCATGCCAGACAGGAGACAGGAAAACATTGGGATACTTTGCTTATGTCTATGCATATTTCCCAAGAGATAAGTGGATCATAATGTGTTTTGAAAATGTTGCTTCTTCAGGAGGTGCTACACTTTGTGAAAGTTCCATGTAAGATTATACTGGCAGATGGTGTTTGCAGCTTGTTCCCATCTGTAAACCAAGCACAGTGGAGACCTTTGTAATCTAAATAATCCACATAAAATTCTTTATCATGTTAAGAGTATTAATACATTTAGAATTGGACTACTGGAATCAGAATTAAAAGCATGTTTCTAAAACAAGTATATGGATGATCCTACACAATTTGTCATGAGCCATTTTCTGAAGATTACTTGTTCTCTATCAAGTGACAAATACTGGTTATTGATAGCCATCTGGTCGAACATTGATTATTTACTGCCCAATCTAGCACCAACTTCTTGAATTTCAACTGCAAAGCAAGTTTTGCAAGTTATAGCTTTAGCTTTTATCTGTGATCTCTTCTGAGCTGGTGCAATGGATAGGTGAACTGTTTGTGAATTATGAACACACTTGTGAAGTGAGAGGATATTAAAATTCATGACTCCAGTAGGACCTTTTAAACTATCAAGAACATTTTATATCAAGGTTTTACAAGGTCAGAAAAGTGAACATTAATGTTCCAGCAGGTATCGTATGTTCACTATTCCTCATCAAAATGACCCTGTCAATGAAATACGTATTAAGAATACTCTTCCCCCTGCTCTCTGACACCTCTTTAAATAGGGGACTGTCTTCCATAAAGCAGGGCAAATGACCAGCCTTCCCAGGGGAGATGGACACACCCATAACTTCTAACTGAAAAAATCACATGATGGTGAAGGGGGCGGAGGTAAAGTTAACAAGTGGTTAACTTTAGAATATCCCTCACTATCCAATCTCACGGCCATCTTCCTACATTTTGCTTCCTGAAATCCCTTCACCGTCTCTCCCCAAGGCCTAAACACCCACCAGCAGCTCAGAACCAACCACATCATAAAATCCTCTTCCTACAAATGCTTGACCTCCAAAATGGTCTCACATGCCAGAACAGCAGCCATCATTTCCTCCTGAGAGCCAAGATTGGTTTCTATTGACCAAAGACCATCACCGCTCATTTTGCACCCTTCTCTCTTGGATGCAAATGCAACCAAATTGCACATTTCCACAATTCTTGACACTTGCATTGTTAATTTAAATAGAATGAAAGACAGACAGATGTTGAGGCATGCTGCAGCAGCAGGCATTGCTGAGTCAGCCCCTTAGCCTTCAAGATAGTTCCATCATTTGTGTGGTATTTTATAGGAGTGTCTTGGCATGCACTGGGAACTCCAAAGGACCAGATACAGGTGATGGACTTCTGACCTTCTGTTGATGGCTCTGCTCTAGACAGTGTTGCTTTGCTCAAAGATTCCTACAAACTGGTAACCTTCATGATGGAAGAACAAACCAGAAAGACTCAAACTAGTCTACAACTCCAATGGCATAACTAGCCAGATAGGAGACAACTGGCTTGCAAGTCTCATCACAACCTATTTCTAGTAAGGCTGCCAAAAAATTAAGGAACCTTTAGTTATTCATATGTTGTAAGTGATGTATTGCATTTAAATACATTTACATAAACAAAACCTTAATATAGGTGAAGTTTAGAGATTCTGAAGGAAGTGTAAGATAACAGATAATTTAATTTAATGAACAAATGCTGCCACATTCTTAAAAGGAAAGTCGTATTCCTTATTTTCTGTTTTATTCCCTACTACAGCAAGATACTACAGCCAAATAGCCTCAAAAATAAACAAACGGGTCCTTAAATCACAGCTCCACTGATTAGATTTGCCCTCACCAATTAAAATTGGCCATTACCAATTAATCAGCTAAAGCTGTAACTGATTAATCTCTCAATTAAAAACTTGCACCTTGAATTCTAGGACTGTAGGTCATTTTAACTTAGTACCTCATAAGCAATCCAAAGCAGTCACTGGATGAAGGCAACTGGACAAGAGGAAGGAGGACTGCAGGTAAACTGAGGCAAACTAATATTAGGATACACAACATTTTAAAACCTGATTATATGTAACAGCAGCTCTCGAATGAGCAGGAATGCAGGATACCCTTTCATACACACGGGATGGCACATTTTAAACTCTGTTTTTATATGAATATAGGAAGAGCTCTGCTGGAACCTAGGCCAACATCCTGTTTCTCACAATGCCCAGCCAGGTGCCTCTGGAAAGAAATCCGCAAGCAGGGCATGACCACAAGAGCCCTGTCCCCGCATTGCTCCCCAGCAACTGCTACTCTCTGAAACCTGAAGGCTGGATTTGGCCACCACAACTAGTAGCCACTGATAGATTAATTCTCCATGATATTTTAAGTCATACTGACCTCTCAGCCCTTTCCAAGAGGCTTTTCAGGGGGCAAGAGGAAAACCTTCCTTCCCTGATCTTCCTTACATTAACCTATCTTAGGATCCAGGCAGATGGGTTTTCCTACCTAGAGGGCTTACATTCTAAAGGAAAAGAATACTACTTAACT
Organism: Heloderma suspectum; assembly: GCF_057233095.1. NCBI lineage: Eukaryota > Metazoa > Chordata > Lepidosauria > Squamata > Helodermatidae > Heloderma > Heloderma suspectum. The sequence continues at coordinate 243,438,602 of NC_139459.1, read as the reverse complement.
CATGAGGATACAAACAGAGAGGTTAGCACTTCCATCAGAAACTTTTATTACCCAGCAACATTGAAATCATGCAGAATTCCTAATCAATAAATCCATAGTCTTTTTTTCCTCTTTAACATTACGTAACAGAACCTCAAAAGAGCCTCATGTGGCGCAGAGGGCAACCGAAACTCTCCCCACGACCTGAGTTCAATCCCAGCGGAAGGTGGGCCCCAAGTAGCCGGCTCAGGTCTACTCAGCCCTCTATCCCTCTGAGGTCGGTAAAATGAGTACCCAGCTTGCTGGGGGAAAGGTAGTCACGTGACTCACGACTGGGGAAGGCAATGGCAAACCACCCTGCTATAGTCTGCCATGAAAACGCCAGCGAAAGCGGCGTCCCTCTAGGGGTCAGTAATGACCTGGTGCTTGCACAGGAGGAACCTTTCCTTTCCTTCCAACAGAACCTCAGCAATAATAGACTTGGATCCAAACAGTTCCTGCCGCCCATGAAAGGTGTCTCCTGACTGTCAGGAGTGGCTTTTTAGCAGGGGAAAAAGCCCTACTACACAAGTGGCATTCTGCTTATGACCCCCTGGCTACAAGTCACAATGTAATAAAATCACTAAACATTTTACTGCTTTGTTGAATGCTTAAATAAGCTATTCATTAAGCCTAGAATCGTAGAATCATCACAGAATAGTAGGGTTGGAAGGGGCCTTAAGACCATTTAGTGGTCTTAGACCACTCTAAGCCATGAGTTCAATGAGTTACAAGGTTACAAATGAAAAAGGACAGACAATCATGGCAAAACTCTGAGAATAAGCATAGTAGGCAAGCATAAAGTTCAAAAGACGTTTAGGCTACAATCCTATGCTTATTTCCCTGGGAGTAAATACATGAAGTAGACATGCACAGGAGTGCACTGGAATCACCTAAAGAGGTATCGTTGATTAATTAGACAACAGAATTTTCAAACCATTTTTTAATACAAGTAGAGAAACTGCAGATGGCAAAAGCCCATCCTGTCCCCCTTTTCTCTCATCTAAGAGGGAATGCCTTTTCTAAGCTTACTGCCTGCTATGGCACGTATGCAGCATGCAAAGAAAGAAACTGTACTTCTTCTTGCAGAAGCCTTAAGTGTGCCATTTTGATTGCTTAATTCATATGATGACTCAATATATTGAATCCAGTTAAGGGTCTATTGATTACTTCCTTGGTTTGTTTTATTATTATTTAATAGCCACATTAAACATTTGGAGGGAGGGCTAAAAAATCACCAAGTGGGAAAACCCTGGTATCCTGGGGGGAGGTCCTGGGGGTGGGGAAGGGAGGAGATGGCGAAAGCCACTTTATGCAGCTTCCTGTTGCCACATGGCTTCCTTCTCTCTCCCTCCCCAAAGCCATGGCTAGACAGCCGAAATCGGCCTGGCCAAAAATACAGAGCAGCCACCCTGCATTGGATTCTCAGCAGTCTCCAACTTCACAGACTGCCAACTATTTCAATAGGATTGCGCCTTAACTAGAATACTTTTAAGCCCAGAGGAAAAGCAAGAGGAAACCCAAAAACTATGCATGTGCTATTGGAATGATATCTTTTAAATGAGCATGATCCCAAGCTGCAATAATCTGAACTGGAACACTTGTTCAGATCCTCTCTTCAATACATATAAACTGGGTTTGCCACAAACGTACATGAGTTCAAAACCTTCCTTACACATTTTGCGGAAGAACCCACCATACTAGGCAAAGTAACTCAAGTTTCCATTTCTGTAATTATAGACCATATGAATTGCACCATTTCAAGAAGTGACAAATATAATTATTTCTTGTAACACAGACTTCAAAATTCACTAATATCTTTCCTGTCTGTTTTCATTCTGTAGTGTGGAATATGACTTCAGACAACAAGAAGGCAGGTTTCACCAAGTTTTGAAAACACTGGAACAAGTGGAAGAGATTGCTCCTGTGACAACTCTGCAAAGGCAACCATCTGATCATCCAGTCACTGAAAAACAGGAATTAAGAAGAAAGACCAAAAAAAAGAAATGTTTTTGGTGGATTTGAAGGCCTTAAAACCTGGGTATGGAACTTTAAGAACTGGCCCAGATGTCATGGCCAATTCATGGTTGGGCCATCATTAATGGACTTCACACTTGTGTGCTCCTTCTCCTTTTCTCACATGCTCAGATTCCTTCTTCACTTCCTAGTTTGTGGTAATTATAGTTTGCCATGATGTCCACATTTGGAAACTATGGGAAACTATAGTTACCAGAAACGAGGAAATGCAGTAGGAGTCTTAGTATGCAAGGATGACAGCCAAAACATGGTTTGGATGCAATGTCTGAAGCACTACATTTGAGGAAAGGAAATGGTGCTTGAGGTCAAGATATGCCTGTTTTAAAATGCATACAAAGCTCAGTCTAAAAAATAAAGACCGTAATAAGGTATTTAGAAATCCAGCTCAACTTGGTATTGCAGATTAAATTGTTCTAAAACTTAATGGAGCAAGTTAGTAAAATGAATGGAACATTGCTTTTCCTTCTCTGTATGACACCCTTACTTAGCAATTCTGTCACTTATATATAACTTGAGCATGATAGAATAATTTGGGGGCTTGTTTTTCCTAGCTTGATTCAGAACTTCTGAAGCTGCCAGATTTTGGGTTTCAGTCACATTTTATAGCTTCATTTCCCTGACAAACTGCTTTACAGCAACTCTGTATCGATAATACCAAAGTGCATCTATCCTTCACATTGCACAAAGTTATTCCTTTAAATAATCAAAGCTAACAGTCAGCATAAATGTTGAAACAGAAAGATCTGTTAATATGTTCAGAAACACTATTATAAATAACCTAAACCAGATTTTTCCAGTTATAAGTCAACATCTTATTATTAAAAAGGTAGTTCTGGAAAATACCCCATGACCATCAGAGTCTGTTTTAGTCTTAAAGTCTCACTCTTAAAGACAAAAGTTTTGCACAATTAATAACTTTGAATTGGAAAAAATTACTTGTTCTGAAAATGGGTCTGCTATTATTTAACTAAGTAATGGCTTAGTTACAAAACTAACTATAAAATTACAAAGTTACAAAAAAGTAATGGCTTGAATCCTCTGATAACGTGACATTCATGGAAGGAAGGTTTCCACATTCTCCTTGCCAAACACATATACCCCAGAAATGTCTCTCAGGAGGGTCAGGAGGCACTCCTGAATGATGTGTTATGGGGCAGGGGAGAATTGCTCAAAATTGGACAGACTTCCTCCGAATTTTGGATGATTCCCCATTCCTCCAGCAGTCCCCTCCCACCCCATGCCTCCTCCCCACTGTTCAGGAAGACCTCTCAGCCCTTTCCAAGAGGCTTTTCAGGGGGCAAGAGGAAAACCTTCCTTCCCTGAACTTCCTTACATTAACCTATCTTAGGATCCAGGCAGATGGGTTTTCCTACCTAGAGGGCTTACATTCTAAAGGAAAAGAATACTACTTAACTCATGAGGATACAAACAGAGAGGTTAGCACTTCCATCAGAAACTTTTATTACCCAGCAACATTGAAATCAATGGGCTCAGACATGCATAATGCTGCATAGTATCAGGTTGCAAATCAATACCTGAAAATGTAGCTGTGGGGGGTGGGAGGTAGACTGTAGTCTGCTAAAAGAAAAATCACTAAGGCATGTCCTCTCTTTTCTCTCCATGAGGTTGCGCCTAAGTGCACATTTCTGGAGGCTGGTGGCATGGAGACTCTCCATGTGTTTGGTCTAATCCTCATGGTAAGTGCAAACACTGTAGCCCCTGGATTGGATCCAGAATTTTATTTCAGCGGCAGGAGCATCCCTGAGCAGAGTTCCACTCAGGATGCTTTCACTGGCAGAATGGGAGGAGGCAATTAGCACCCATTCCTTCTCCCTTTGCAGCACCCAACACCACCCCTCACATGTTCTGGAGCAGATTTCTGGTAGCTAGAGTTTATCTCCCTCCCCTACTGTTCTGGAGGGGGCCCCAACCCTCCAGAGCAGATTTTTAGGAGACACTGGGACTCTTAAGGAGATGGAGGGGATTGGCAAATCTTGCCTCCTCCCACATTCAGCCCATGGAAAACCTCTACTAGATCAAAGGCCTCCCACACATGGGAGGAGCGTTTCCGTCCATGGGAGGCTTTTGCTGGATCCAAGCCACTGTGTGGAATTGTCACCACATGGAAGCATTTTTCAGGGACTTCCAAAAAGCACATGAATAGTTTGAATGCTGGGAATCAAGAGATGAACAAGCCACTGGATACCTCTATGCGAGTTGCAGAACGGCTTTATGTTTATGATAATACTGGGTTATTTGCAGTGCAGCGGGCACCATTAACTGCCATCAGCAGGAGGGTTGCCATTCTCATGGTTACAAAAGTAACTGTATACAATGCTAAAGACTATCAACAGATGCTAATGGTTCAGATATGTGACAAATAAGAGACCAGACTCACTTCTATGAAAAATATTTCTTAGATCATGCCAAGATTTTAAAAATAAAATATTACATGCACACAGTTGGACTAAATAATTCCATAAGAACATTGCACAAGCATTTTGCATGTCTGTATTGAGAACAGCATTGTGCATAATGCTTTGAGGTGAAAGCTACATTTTTAATTGATTTGAAAATTATATTAATTACAAGCACCAAAAGATTCAAATCACCTGAAGCCATGAGACTCAGTATACTAATGTGCCTCTGGTTTACGCCCCCCCGCCCCTTAAATTACAATGTTCTATAAAGATGGACTACAGGTGCCAAGTTCAGAAGATATCCTGCTTCATGTTTTTCTACATTATCATCACATCTCTGTTTATAATGGAGCATGTTTTTCTAGCCATCAGCCCCACAGCCTCTTTTACTAAAATATTCCAACTAGTTACAGGAAGTTCCAGGATTTGCAACAACCTATGTCCAAGACTCCAGAGTTCAGTTGCAGCTGAACATCCATGAGCTACCAATTCGCATGTTCTGTTATCTCCCCCACTCCTGCCATGAATGTGAAAATAGGCATCCTGATCCAGCACAGACAGCCAACATGCAGAAAGTTTCCACATCTGGATTCCCTTGCTGGATCTGGTTCGGGTCCTGTACGCTAAACAAGATGGTTTGCTGGCTGCATAACTCCATAGCCAACACCCAGAGGTATGCATGAGATAAATGCATTCAGGACTTCCTGAATAAAGTCCATGAACACAGCTTGTGACAAATGGTTGATGCAATCAGCTTTAAAACTGTCACCTCTTTCAGGAGGAACAAAGACAGAAGCCTCTCTCTCCCCTCTGATATGTGCTGTGAAAGCTGGGCATATCAGCCATCTGTTCAACAGCCATCTTCTTCATACCTTGCTTGTAAGTTTCCAAAGGCTGGTCAAGCTAGAAACAGAATGCTTAACAAGAGTGATTTGTTCTCAACCAGCAAGACAATACTTATGTATATGGCTGTGTGCCAATGTTATTTAGCTGTATGAGAAGATCAGTATAATGGAAAGGATAGTGCATATATATGAACATGCCCCATTTTTTCTTCAGATCTTTGATGCAACACAACAAATAAGGAAAGTTTAAGAGCAGTTCACGCTAGTTTCACCTTTCAATATTGAGAAGTAGATTTCTTATAAATGTATAGGTTTAAAAACAGTGCTAGGAAAGCAGAGAGTACTATGTATGATGACAGTCTACAACACCTTTGGAATACATTCCAGAAGGTCTGAAAAGTAGGACTCTTTACCTACAACATGGTGATAGCTTTCAGTAACACAATTTGTATACAAGAAATCTATGATGTGCTGCCAAAAACTAAAAAGTACAAATGTAATGAAATACTTAAGTGAGAACGTTTGTAAAATATTGTATAGAACGTATTGCATATTCTGAAACTACTGTACTTGAAATTATTCTGCTCTACAGAAGAAAGTGGATTTTTTGGAAGAAAATTGTCGGAATAAAACACTGAGTCTTCTATGAACAGTTTCTTAATAAAAGGTTTATGTACTCCCACAGTACAATAAATACCTACTCCTCTTACTCACAGTCACAACTCTTGGTAAACAAGCAGGCTCCAATACAGATTACTTTCCTGATGAAATGTACTAATCAAATATTATGTTTTGTATATTTCTAGATTCTTTTACTGGCATAATATCTTTTGCAATAAATGGACATATTTTTTTCTGTCTCAAGACTCGATAACTTGATAGCTATGTTTATGGTGATTGCAGATATGGCAATTACTCAAAGCAGGCAGAATAAATTAAACTGTTGGTTTCTTAACAGTCTTTTTTCCCAACCTATGCTGCAATTTTCCAAAATCTAGGGTCAGTTTTACAAAATCTAATCAAGATCCATCTACAGGATGGAAACCTTACATACCTTCCCTTCTTAGGTGTGCAGTAACTGAAAAACTATAGCATTACGACTCAGCCACCTGTCTACAGATCTCTGTCATGTTTCAATCTGTCTGTCTTTTGCAGCCATTTAAATGACCATCTGGATGTAGATATTTTTATGGTGGCTTGTTTTTAATCAGTTTCCTTCTTGAGTATATGAAGTAGCAGCTAAAATAGCTATTCCTATGAGAGAAAAGAACTCACCTCACAAATCATAAAATGACCAACACAAAAGGAAAACATAAATCTTGTAGATTCAGGCTGCAGTCCTATTCACACATTTATCTGGGAGTAATTACCATTGAACTTTATCCAGCTTACTTTTGAATAGACATGTATAGTATTGCACTGTCAGTTACCATACAATGTGCTCTGCAATTAATTCAACAGGAAATTTTAAAAAGAGCTATAAAACATATTTATAGTCTTACAGATAATGTTTTAAGCCAACATCTGAAATTGAATTGCACCCCTTCTCTTAAAGTCACAGTGTTTTAAAAAAGCAAAGTGCTTTAAAAGTTTGTTTATCCCCTAAACCTGCAAGGCAGAACACACTAGTCCTCTGTGCAATAATATCTAATCTGTGTCCAACAGCAACTTCTTTCAGCTAGTCCTACCCAGTCAATCACTGGCCTTGCCATATAAAATAATATTTTAAACTTTTTAATTATTTTTAAATATTCGGGTTCAGCTGTCATTGTCAAAAACATCAAAGTGCCTGATCTTGTCTGATCTTGGAAGCTAAGCAGGGTCAGCCCTGGTTAGGCTTGGATGGGAGACTGCCTGGGAATAAGGCTTCCTGCATTTAGCAGGGGGTTGGACTCGATGGTCTTGTAGGCCCCTTCCAACCCTTCCAACCCTACTATTCTATGATTCTATGAAAGCAAGTGTTCAAAATCAATTATATGACAATAAAATAATAAAAGTACAAAATTAAGATAAGGACAGCATCAATAATGTCAACATTTCAGTCTCAATCTCTTCCAGGTATAAGGTTAGAGGGAAAAGAAGGGGAGCATACTTGGGGGGGGGGGTTGAATTTAAGACACAAGCAGAAAGAAAGAAAGAAAGAAAGAAAGAAAGAAAGAAAGAAGGCATATTCACTAGAAAATATCCTGCGATTCCTTATTATCAATATATGGTTTAAAAGTTTTTCCCTGCAATTAATTTGTCTCTTACTCTCCTAACTTCAAATCTCAGAGAGTTATATTCACAAATTCCTAACTTTGATTACTTCTAAAATCTGATAAGCAGCAGGGGTATTTTTCCCCCTTAGATACTTTGCAAATTGCTGGGTATCTCATGGCATTTCGATGCATAAAATAAGAAGAATCCTACTGCTCAGCAGAGCTTATCTGTCAGCACTTAAGGCACAATTACCATTAGAATAAAGCAACTAAAATTAACCCAATAGGGTTCCTTATTAATTTCCCTGCTTATCAAATCCTGTGAGTTTCATTATAATTGTCTCCATATCAAAACAACTTATTTTTGAAAGAGTTACACACAATTTGCAGATTTCTTTTCCTGAGTTTTGCTCTTCCCAGTCAGCACCAGCCAGGACCAGTTTTAGGGGAGGTGACCCAGGCAACTGGCTTTGGCTCTGAACTCAGGGTTCACCTGTCAGTGGCTAACTATTGAACTACTTATGCAATAGCTGAAACAAAAAGCACAAACAGTTCATTTTCACTCGTAAAGCTGGCAATTCTGACCTGCATAGCCAGTGTTGCATTAATGTTGTTAATAATAATAATAATAATAATAATAATAGCAACAACAACAGTCACAGGAAAACCTATATCTGGGGTCTTCAAAATGGTGCCCATGGGCACCAATGTACTCATGGACAACTCTCATGGTGCCCACCAGGCTTCCTACCATTCTTGGTTTTTATTTTATTTTTTAAGATTTGGGAGGCTGGTATGCTGCAAAGTGAAGGGCTTTGCAGCATACTTTGAGTTCAAAAGAGTACTTTTGTGTTTTGGAGCTCAGACCCCACCTCTGCCTTGTACTTACATTCTTGGGCAAGTTACTTTTGTTTTAGTCTTACCTGTTTGCCTTCTGGAAAATGGGTGTTTTGTGACTAGCCATACCCATCGCAACAGCCATTTTGTGAATGGGCATCCCTCCCATTGCAGCCATTTTCTGAGTGCCCATGACACTCTCAAAATTCCAACTGTGCTCACTGACTCAAAAAGGTTGGAGACCCCTGACCTATATTGTCAGTATTCATTCAGCAAACAGGATACTCGTGAGTGATTAGGGAGGTTTACATACCCTTCCTCCTTACAATTCAAAAAACACATGAAATCGTCATGGGGCTACATAGACTAGCCCCAACCTCTGCTGCTGGGGCGTCTGGCAGCCACACATCCTCACTATGTGACAGATTTATTTATTTATTTATTTATTTATTTATTTCTATACCGCCCAATAGCCGAAGCTCTCTGGGCGGTTCACAAAAACTAAAACCAAACAACACACAATAAAACAATTTAAAATATATAGAACATTAAAACCACAATATAACAATACAACCACAATAAAACCTAGCAGCAGTACAGGAGTTTAAAATACAGATTTAAAACAGCAAAGATAAAAATTTAGAAAGCTAAAATGCCTGGGAAAATAAAAAGGTCTTCACCTGGCGCCGAAAAGAGTACAATGTAGGCGCCAGGCGAACTTCACTAGGGAGCTCATTCCAGAGCCGGGGTGCCACAACAGAAAAAGCCCTCCTCCTAGTAGCCACCCACCTCACTTCCTTTGGCAGGGGCTCACGGAGAAGGGCCGCTGATGATGATCTTAAGTTCTGGGCTGGCACATATGGGAGGAGGCGATCCTTCAGGTAACCTGGCCCCAAGCCATTAAGGGCTTTGAATGTTAACACCAGCACTTTGAATCGGGCCCGGAAATGGACTGGCAGCCAGTGCAGCTGGAAAAGTACTGGCGTAATATGAGCTCGCAGGCCAGTCCCTGTTAACAATCTTGCTGCCCTATTTTGGACCAGCTGAAGTTTCCGGACCGTTTTCAAAGGCAGCCCCACGTATAACGCATTGCAGTAATCCAGACGAGAAGTTATCAGAGCATGGATAACTGTAGCTAGGCTATCTCTGTCCAGATAAGGGCGTAGTTGGTATACCAGCCTAAGCTGATAAAAAGTGCTCCGTGCCACTGAGTTCACCTGTGCCTCAAGTGACAGTTCTGGATCCAAGAGCACCCCCAAACTACGAACCTGATCCTTTAGGGGGAGTGCAACCCCCTCCAGAACAGGTTGAATATCACCTAGCCGGGCAGACGAACCACCCACTAACAGTACCTCCGTCTTGTCTGGATTGAGTTTCAGTTTATTAGCCCTCATCCAGTCCATTACCGTGCCCAGGCACTGGTTCAGAACAGCCACTGCCTCACCTGGTTTTGATGAGAAAGAGAGGTAGAGCTGGGTGTCATCCGCATATTGATGGCACCTCAGCCCACACCTCCGGATAACCTCCCCCAGCGGTTTCATGTAGATGTTAAACAGCATGGGGGATAGAATAGAGCCCTGTGGAACCCCATGGCACAATTGCCATGGCACAGAGCAATAATCCCCCAGCACCACCTTCTGGAATCGGCCATCCAAGTAGGAGCGGAACCACTGTAGTGCAGTGCCTCCAACTCCCAACCCAGACAACCTATCCAGAAGGATACCATGGTCGATGGTATCGAAAGCCGCTGAGAGGTCCAGGAGAATCAACAGGGTCGCACTCCCCCTGTCCCTCTCCCGGCAGAGGTCATCCCACAGGGCGACCAAGGCAGTTTCCGTTCCAGATGTGAGAAGGGGCTTTATCTACATACCAGCGTACACACATAGAGCTCCTCCACACAATGGGGAGATCCTGATTGGCACAGGATCCCTCTTCATGTGGAGTTCTTCGCACATACATTAGTATACTATACACATAGAATCCCTTCTCAGGTGCACTGAACACCAGATGGCAGGGGGCATGGATCCATGATCCCCTCATGTGATCTTTGAACGTGTGCCAGGAGTTGTCTGAAAAAAACCTTACACACACACACACACACAGAGCGATCTGATTTATTCATGCACATTTATCATCTTATATGACAAGGATAAATCATGCATAGAAGTCATAAAATAGACTAGAAAGAGGGCATTCAAAAACTGAACAAACTGAGGGAGCCCCAAAGATGCTCCTCACCTGGGGTGCCCATCTGGACTGGCCCTACTTTCAGTTTTCAGTACCACAAGTCAAATAGAAATTAAGTATTATGCGATTTGTTAGATGGAAAGCCCTCTGTGGCAGTAAGATATGGATGTGAATCTAACAACTGTGAGAACTGTATTACTGAAACTACCACCACCCAGACCATAAAGGCAAATAACCCTAAAACAGGTACCAACCCAAAGTTTCATTTCTAGTGACAGTCTAACATTAATACTGTTCATATTTGTACAAGGATGATAAGCAGCATTCATGGAATGCTAAGAAAACTGGTAGAGGTGTTTAAAGGTTATCCAGTGCCACTTTGATTATGCATGGCATTCTTCGTGGCACTGAGGAAGTGCCATGTGGCTCTGACAACTTAAGACTGTAAATGAACAACAGCAGGCCTAAGCCAGGAATATCTGACCTAGAAAAGCAGGCTGCCCGTGCAATCTTATCTGTAACACAGCCACTGAAAAAAGCAGCTATACCACTGAACACCATATATACGCATTAGATACAGAGGCATAGTCATCTCAGTCCAAAGTAGGTGAGGCCTGCAAGAGTTCTACAAGAGAGCAGCTGCAATCATTTGTCAGGGAGATGTAATAGCAGAGGCAACTAACTGCTGCTTTGACTAGACTTCAGCAAACCAACGTCAGAGTTCTCCTGAGTCATTCCCCACCTACCCTGTCCCCAAATCACCACCTTGTCTTGAGTCCAGCTCTAGTTTTACTAGTCAGCAGAGGCAATTGCAGAACTGGAGGAAGAGGCCTTGTTTATTATTTATTAATATTAGCATTATTTTAGTATCTAGTGCCCCACTTTTCTTTCTAAATACAAACTCAAAGCAGATTACATCATAAAAGCAATAAGATATTGCATAATATACAAAAGAAATATCCAGTACACAGTTCCAAAGCCCTTGGGGCTAACAGTTATGAAATGTAAAATTCCCTCACAAGTCCTCTCAGGATCCTTTTGTAATAACAGTAATAACAAGGCATCAATTTCTGAGGCCAGAGACTCCAAGCAAATTCATTTGCAGTCAGTCCCAACAGCCATTGGATTGTTTAAAAAGGTATTGTTTAATGAATAAAGGCACAATCCTATGCACATTTAGACAGAAAAAAGTCCTAAAATTCCCAGCATCTCTCTAGGCAACTGTGCTGGCCAGGGCATGCTGGGAATTGTGGGACTTCTTTCTGTCTAAACATGCATAGGATTACACTCTAAGACAGCAATCCGATGGCCCACTAGACACTGTCTAGCAGGCCATAGGATATGCCCTATTCCGGGAACTGACCTTGGAGCCCGCACTCCAAGGTTGGTTCCCGGAAATCCGACCTCCCCCCTCGTCCACGCTACCTCAGAGGCAGCACGGAGAAGCCCCATCCTCTGCACTTGGAAGACGAGTGTGGAGTGACTGAAAAGGGGTAAGGCTGGGGGGCGTTCCAGGGCAGGGAGAGCGGAGCTGCGCGTACGACACATCCTATGTGTCGTATGGCAGCTTCCTCTCCCGGCCAGCCCCCGTGCCGCTAGACAGCCGAAAATGGCTCTCTAGCGAAAAAGAGCAAGGCAGGAGAGACACAGAAGGAACGATCCCCCCGTGCCTCTCCTGCCTTGCTTTGGATAGGCGGTTGCCTCTGAGGTCAATCCTATCTACTTAGGATTGCGCCCTAAGAGACTGAAGTAAAAATCAGCAAGTCCCCAGTGCTTCATATATATGCCATGAACTAATTTGGTGGCCTTAAACAAGCCACACACCCTCTCAGCCTTAGTTTCCCATCTGCCAAATGGGGATAATAATACTCCCCTTAAAATGTTGCATTTGGAGCACTCTGAACACTCAAAAAAGTGCTATACAAGTCTTATTATCACTAATATTTAAAACAACCTTGCACAAAAGTCCACAAAATTTATTAGCCCAACATTGTGCTGGCCTACAAGCCTGCCCAGCCCAAAGACCTAGATAAAGAGAAAGGCATGAAAGAAGGGGGGAAATAACCAAATCATATTCCACTCAGACAAAGCTGGAACTCTGCCTGGTCACCTGGTAGGCAATTCTCATTCTTCACAGGTAAACAGACAAGTGGCAGTTTAGAAGCCTGGTTTAAGACTTGGCAGCCATTTGGATCATTGCTCAGTGTCATCTGCTGTGCAATTCTACACCATGGTCACAAAGTGCTTCCTCCCACATGCCAGTCTAGATAACACATTGTTCTTTTATGGTCTGCTTTTTATAGAAGGATCCTTGCTTGTTTCACATCTCAGCTGAGACAGCTTTCAGAGGTGTTGGCTAAAATGTATGATACCAGCATTTTGCATAATTCTTTGAAGTGAGAGATGTTGGTTGCTTTTGCTTTGATTTTTTATGGGAGGAAAAGTGGCATACTAAAGTGTTGCGGTTGTCCTTCAGAGATTTGATCACCTTGCCTGGGAAAAGCTTAAAAACTGTGAAGACATTAAGTCAATTTAATAATCCGATGAAGGAAAACAAAGATGAGGTTTGACAGTTTCCATTCAATGAGCCTTTTCACAGAAATGTTCACAAATGATGTTAATAATACATGTTATGCACTGCTTGAAATCTAACACACAATGAAAAGCAGGCATTAGCTCAGTTGGAATCAAGTTGACATCATTATGATGCCACAAGACAAAAGCAATAGTCTGGTAGCCATGGACACAATAGATAGCCAAAAATAAACACATGGGGTATGTAAATAGCATTGTATTGGGAACAAATCTGAACACAAACAGCTCTTAAGCATGAAGAATAATGTACAGGGATCAACACTCTGTTTGCAGAGCAGCAGTTGTGTTTACGTTTGCAAGAGAGCTTCGGCTATTGGGCGGTATAGAAATAAATAAATAAATAAATCAATAAATCAATCAAACTGGCACCTGAGACCACATTGTCCTTTAAATTGCCAAGCCAATCATTTTCTGTACTTGGGGGGTTTGACAGCACACGACCCACCCTCAGTTATATCAAGTAATGCTGCATGGGGGAGGGGGGATCAATCATTTTTGTTTCGATGTGTACTCTAGCCCTGTGTCTTGCAAAGTATCTTAAACTCTGCTGAAAATTACTCCATCTTCAGCAATTTTGGTATTTCTTGCCTTCATAAAATGCTTCAATGTCAACATTTGATGTTTTATCCAAGTGCTTTCTGGCTTGCCAAATACATTACGCTGTCAGGATTGATGTCTGCTTTGTCACAGCTAAAGGAACCAAGACCAAGGATCTACTCAGAGGAGGACAGGGAAGTATTTTGAAGGGCCTCCTTATGAGGTATTAACAGGACAAGGATGTGTTTGGAGTCATTCTGCTAACAAGTACTCAGTAAAACCTGAGGGCAGCAGAGCCAGAGACATTAAGGTTTTGGAGTGCAAGTTTTCAATACTTGTTCTTGGCCCCACAACTTTATCTTACCTTCTGAAATAGATCAGGTCACCAAAACATCTGGGAAACTAGCTATTAGGGGCAGCAGGTGCTCTTGGGATTTATTTCTTTATTTGGATTATTTATTCACCCAAATATGATGCCTTTGTTTTTCAAACGAAAAGGCAATGAACATAAAAAAAACCCTCATAAACAACTACTGATCTCAGTACGCCAGAGAAGAGTCTCACTGTCTCCTCTCATTTTGCCAGCAGCAGGGAGGCTAGAAGCAAAAAGCTAAGTGGGAGGCGGTCTCAGCAAGCCAATGGAATGGGACTTCCTATTTCTCTCTCCCTTCTTCCACCAGCCACTAGGGTGGTTGGCTGCTGATGGGCTCTTCACTGAGAGTTGCAGTTTTTCAAATACCAGGAAGGGTTCCTGCCTGCAAGCTCTACATCTCCATCTGGCAATACTACAAGCAGACAATACCCCGAGCCCTAGCAAGAAAGCACATTTACAAAATGAATTACTCACAATTAAGGTGTCATCCCTTCCCATTCTAATGACAGTCCTGTTAATGGTGCGAAGCAAGTGGATCATTATTTCTTGTATGTGCTGATACGTTGATGCCTGTAAAACAAATACAATTATTTTCAAGATAATGATGAATAATCTACAAGAGCATGCATAGGCAGACTTCATCCTTATCATATAAGCATAGTACCTGTTGACATGGAAGAGAACTAATCACCTGGTAACTACTACCTGAATTGGCAGTGAAAATTGGCCCTTAAAGTAAATGAACAAGATCTCTTCAAAGATAGGGGATTTATTCTTGCCAGGTTCAGTGGAAGAAGGACTCAGCCTAGCCATTTCCCTGACATGTTTTTTTTTGTATGTCAATGGACATTCTTTTATATTGAGTGTTGTTTCTTATGAGGGGATCATTCAAACATGTTACCCCCTGCCCCTATCCACACTTCCACCCCTGAGCAGCCTGTAGTACTGTCCAAAACATTTATCATTTCGTTATTGCAGCAATAACACTACAAGAATTCTCAGTGTCTAAATCTAATGGCTGCTTAGTATTAATTATACCATTTGAGGCTTTATAGAACTGTTAAGTATATAATATAAAAACTACAACTCCTTTTTACATTGCAATGCATTTGAGCATTATGTGATAAATCACTGGTTTATCTCTACCATCTGATAGTGATTTCTGTAGAATTACTAAAAGCTGGCCAGCTTTTCATTCTCCTCAGACATAGTGTTAGGTTGAAAGCTTTCCCATGCATTTTGTCAAATTTATTCTAACGTCACATTGGGTTTCAGCTACTGGCTGAACGTGTGATATGGAATAAATTGATTTAAAAAGAGTTGCCTTTTTTAAGGGCCCAACATAGTTCAAAATGACTACATTTGTCATCACTGGTATTTAAAGGTAGCTGAAAAAGTAATCCTATGGCCCTGCAATGCCAGGTAATAGCTATGTCAATGCTGGGCCAATGTAATGTAATTGCATCCCTATTCCCTATGCACTCCTAGAAGGAAAGTAGAAAGCACACTAAGGGCGCAGTCCCATGGCCTCTAGACAGCAGCTGGATAACCATAGGATAATTCAGTGTTCGGGAACCGACCTCACAGCCTGCGCTCCGAGATCAGTTCCCAGAAAACTGGTTCCCAGATGTGCCTGATCTTGTCTGATCTGATTTCAGAAGCTAAGCAGGGTCAGCCCTGGTTAGTACTTGGATGGGAGACTGCCTGGGAATCAGGCTTCCTGCATTGAGCAGGGGGTTGAGCTCAGTGGTCTTGTAAGCCCCTTCCAACCCTATGATTCTATATCTATGTCTATGTCCCCTCCCCTCCCACTTCATAGGCGGCACGGATCGTCCCCAGCTCCACACTCAAAAGAGCAGTGCAGAATGAGAGAAAAGGGGGTGTTCCCGGGGGTGGGGAGGGGAAACCAGAATGGCAAGTACGACACTTCCTATGCATCTTCCGGCTGCTGCTACCACCAGCCCCACTCCAAAGCACTGCAGTTAGACCGCCAAAATAGACCGTCTCGCTGCAAATGCAGGGCAGCCAGAGTACAAAGGAAAATATCCCCTCCGTGCTCTGCCCTGCATTGGATAGGCGGTCGCCTCCGAGTTCAGAGGTGGCCACCTATCCCCATAGGATTGCGCCCTAACTGGAATAGAAACTAGATTCAACATAACATGATTGGCAGGTGGCAAAGGAGACAGACATGCCCATAGAGTCCCTAGCAACCCCATTGCCACCAACCAATCATTATGAAACTCTCCAAGACACTGCACATCATCTATGTGCACAAGTGTTATTCATCTACTCTTCTTATATTTGTTATTAGCTTTTGCTGTTGTGATTCCTTTGCACTAAATGCCCTTAAGTGAAGTTCCCACTTTCATGCCCATAGTTCTATAACCACTGGGGCAAAATAATATAGCCCCATGTTGCACAATGATGTAGCAGCTGTTCACCTTTTCCCGTGCCTATAGACTTCTGAAGCTGTGCTGGCACTGATCAGCATTTTATCCTCCAGTGTGGCTGGCTGGAGGGGGGGCAGGGGGGAGGCAGTTTGTCTGAGGCTTTCCATGGAGTCCAAAGGGAGTAGTGTTTCCTTTGCCACTTCTTTTGTCACTGCAATATTATTTATTACACTGGCATTGGAGGAGGAGCAATGTCTGAACAAGCACAGAATTCCAGTTAAGCTCTGCTCCAGTTCCACTCATTTTCCCCCTTGTTTTGGTTTTGTCCCAACAGGGTAGGCTTTATGCAAAGATCTGCCATTTTGGGATAAGGTTTTGTTCTGTTATGGGAAGGGGATGTAGTCTCTCCTAGTTCAAACAGTATAACTCAGGGAAAGGATTGCACCATTAGACTTTTATACATTCCTAACTGTGTCACATTTTAATGAAAGCTATACATCTGCATCCTCTGCTCATGTTGTTCCCATGATTAATATTTCTGACTATCATTTTTAAATTCCCTGAACAGCACAGGTAAACAAAACATTTTAATGTGTTCTACTGAAAAAGCAAAAAATTGGATCTGGTGGTGGTCTTGTAGGTATTTGCATAGGGAAAAGATGAATGTCTTTCATAGCATGCTGGAATATTACTTGTTCCTGTTAATTAAAAAACAAAAACAAAATACTATTTCTGCAAATATCTCAAAGTTCTAAAATTCTGCAGATACTAGCAGAAGCTGAAACACACACGAACTCTTCTGTTTTTGAATATCTGAAACGTGATTCAAGGTTCCCAGATTGGTCCTGGCAGAAATACAGGACTAAGTATCTCAAACTTGTAAAAAATATCTACTTCTAATATCATGTCCGAATTAGGACTCTCAGATCTCATGATGATGAGATATGTTAATTCTCATTTTGGACATTACATCAAAAGCACAAGTAATTATTTTTAATTTCAAGAGATGGCAACCCTAGCAGAAGTGCATTTCTATCTCCACGGACACTCCGTCTGCATTACACAGAGCAGCACAGTAGGAGGAATGAAGGGCTGAAGAATTGGAGGGAAAGGTTAATGACTGCATTATACAGCATCTGATCTGCTTCTCTTGCATTTGGCTATGCACTGTATTTATGTTTAGTGCTCCAACAATTGTCTCATACTAGTCTCTTTTATTGATATTGATATTGAAATTGATACTTCAGTAGCCTGTATTGTCTGAATCTGAGTACCTTTCTATCTCACCTGGCTGAGAGTGGCTTCAAATGGTCTAAATAAGTGGCTAGAGGGGTTTCTCTCTTCTTACACTTCTGGAGGTAGCAGTTGGAAAGAAATTCACATATCAGCCTTAGATGAAGATCACTCTCTTTAAACGTAATATGATTAGAGTATTTGCTTGTGCTCCTTTGCCACTGCTTAGGACATAGAACTGCTGATCCAGAACTTCTGAAGCCATGCTCAAAACCTTTTGGATATCATTTTTCCCTGGGGAATTATCAGTAGTAGGCCACAGGGTAAGAGCAATCTCAGTACAAATGACAATGAGATCACCAAGTTTAGGCATTCACTTTTCCAGGAGGTAAGGGGAGTAGGTATTCTTTCAGTATCTGACAGAACCAACATTTAAAGTAGCCTTCCTTTGGCTTATTCTCCAGTTGATTTCAATCCATGTTACACTCTCCCTGTCTTCCATATCTGATGAAGCTGCAGCCTATGAATGTTTATGACACCCAGTTAGTTGGTAACTCCTGTTGCAGGTTCTAACTTATTTTTATTTTATTGTTTATTTATTTATTTATTGGCCGCCTTTCAGAGCAGAAGCCCTCCCAAGGCAGCTTACAACAATAAAATACATAAAAACAATTAAAATATTAAAAGTGATAAAAATATAAAAACAATAGAAGCCAACAATAAAACCAACAACGACGTTAAAAGCAGCAACAGCAATGTTAACAGTAGCAACAATAGCAGTCATATCAATAGAAGGCCAAGGTAAAATGTTTTCAAGGCCTTCTTAGAAGTCTGTAATGATGGAGCATGGCAGACCTCCAATGGCAGCTTGTTCCAAACGTGTGGGGCCACTGCAGAGAAGGCCCTCTCATGTGTGGTCACCCACCTGACTGCTCTCACGCGTGGGCAAATAAGAAGGGCCAATCTTTCTGATCTTAAAGTGTGGGCAGGCTGATATGAGTGTAGGCAGTCCTTCAAGTAACTTGGTCCCAAACCATTTAAGGTTTTAAATGTCAAAACCAGCACTTTGAATTGGGCTTGGAAAAGCACCAGTAACCAGTGCAGCTGGAGCAGTATACGTGTTATGTTATCGAATCGCCTTGCCTTCAGGTGGCCGCATTCTGCACAAGCAGGAGTTTTTGAACCATCTTCAAAGGCAGCCCCATGTATAGCACATTACAGTAGTCCAGCCTGGATGGCACTAGTGCGTGGATAACTGAGGCAAGGTCCGTCCTCTCCAGATAGGGCTACAGTTGGCGTACCAGCCTAAGCTGGTAAAAAGCACTCCTGGACACCACAGCCACTTAGGCTTGCCCAGTTAGCTCAGAGACTAGGAGGACTCTTTATTTGCACTAATGTGTCTAGAGTAGGGGTGATGACTCCAATGCCCATCAGCCCCAGGCAGAAAGGGCAATGGTCATGGGTGATGGGAGCTGTAGTCCAGTAACATCTTGAGGGGCACCGGTTCCCCACTCCTCATGTACAGTCATCCAAACTTTAAAGACATTGGGGAAGAATCATGAGCATCTAAAGCCTGTGGCAAACCGGTTTTGTGGGATCGGTTCCAGCTTCTTCTTCCTGATGAAGTGGACAAGGTGCTTTCATCTGTAAGGCCGACTACCTGCTTGCTTGATCCTTGCCCATCTTGGCTCATTATGGGCTGCAGAGAGAGACTGGGTGAGGGGATCAGGGCAGTGGTGAACGCCTCCCTTGAGGAGGGAGTGATGCCATCAGCCCTCAAGGAGGCAGTGATAAGACCGCTCTTAAAGAAGCCCTCCTTGGATCCTCAAGTTCTGAACAACTTTCGCTCAGTCTCAAATCTGCCATTTTTGGGCAAGGTGATTGAGCGGGTGGTGGCAGTGCAGTTGAAGGCACACTTGGAAGAAACTGATTATCTAGACCCATTTCAGTCGGGCTTCAGGCTTGGGCATGGGACAGAAATGGCCTTGGTTGCCTTGGTAGATGATATGAGGAGGGCTCTGGATAGGGGTGAATGCTCCTTCCTTGTTCTCCTCGACCTCTCAGCGGCTTTTGATACCGTTGACCACAGTATCCTCCTGGACCGCCTGGAGGGGTTGGGCATTGGAGACACCGTATTGCGGTGGTTCCGGTCCTTCCTCTCTGGCAGGTACCAGAGGGTAGCACTGGGAGAGGAGGTTTCGGACCCGTGGCCACTCACTTGTGGGGTGCCACAGGGTTCCATCCTCTCCCCGATGCTATTTAACATCTATGTGAAGCCGCTGGGGGCTATCATCATGAGGTTTGGGGTACAGTGTCATCAATATGCGGATGACACGCAGCTCTACCTCTCATTCAAATCTTCACCAAGGTTGGCCGTAGAATCTCTGTCCAAATGTCTGGAGACGGTGAGTGGCTGGATGGGGAGGAACAGGCTGAAGCTGAACCCTGACAAGACGGAGGTACTTTTGGTGGGAGACAAGAGGAGGTTAGGGGATGTTGACCTGGTGTTGAATGGGGTACGGCTACCCTTGAAAGACCAGGTCCGCAGCCTGGGGGTCATTTTGGACTCCCAGCTGTCCATGGAGGCTCAGGTGTCAGCTGTGAGCCGGACAGCGCTGTATCAACTCCATCTGATACGGCGGCTGTGCCCCTTCCTTCCCGACCATCTGCTCCCATCAGTAGTACATGCCCTGGTCTCCTCTCGTTTAGACTACTGTAATGCGCTCTACGTGGGGTTACCCTTGAAGATGGTTCGGAAGCTGCAGCTGGTACAGAATGCGGTGGCTCGCCTGATTAAAGGCAGCCGCCAGCGAGATCACATCACTCCAGTGCTGAAGGAGTTGCACTGGTTACCAGTTGTTTTCCGGGCCAAATTCAAGGTGTTGGTTTTGACCTTTAAAACCCTATATGGTTCCAGCCCAGCCTATCTTAAGGAGCGCCTCCAGCAGCACCAGGCAGGCCGCTTAACAAGATCAGCCTCGGATGGCCTTCTCTCTGTCCCATCAGCCAGGACAGCTAGACTGGTGGGGATGAGGGAGAGGGCCTTTTCTGTAGTGGCCCCCACTCTGTGGAACTCCCTCCCTAGGGAACTCCGTCATGCCCCCTCTTTAATGAGCTTCCGTCGTGCATTAAAAACGTGGCTGTTCAGGCAGGCATTTGGGGTTGGTTAGGGTATTTTAGAAAATGTTTTTATTGTAGAATTTTATTGTTTTATTGTATGTTGTACATCGCCCAGAGTGGCTGGGTGACCAGCCAGATGGGCGATTAATAAATTAAATAATAAATAAAAAATAAAAAATAAAATCAGCCTTCCCTGACCTAGTGGCCTCCAGATGTTTTGAACTACGACTCCCATCAGCCTCACCTAGCATGGGCAATGGTTGAGGGATGGGTATAGGAGTGCAACACATCTGGAGGGCACCAGGTTGGGGGAGGCTACTTCAGACGCTTATTATTCTTCCCCGATATCTTCCCCAATCCAAAATATAGGCTAGAGCTTAAGTGCAACTCAGCATCTGAAAATACTGAACAAATTCCTTGCCTAGTCTTATTAAGAATAAACAAATAACACTACTGGCATCTTTACTTTCTTGAAGTTGCTAAACCTTACAGATAATGGCCTTGCACCTACTCTTCTTTCCCTAAGCATATTAAACTTCATCTTCTTTCTTTGATCAGCAGTTACAGTGCCAGATGCCACAGTGGGGTTCATCTCTTTCCAAAAGCAGCATCTGGTTGCTTGGCAGATTTCCCAGTTCCTTTTGGCAGATCTGGCATTTTCAGAGGGCCTGTCATATAATGTTGCTGGGTTCTGACAGAGTTTCCCTAGGAGGGTCTCCTCCACACCACTCCCTCCACTTCACTCCCTCCACCTCGATAAATCTAACAAGAAACTCTAGGCCCATCGTCTCTAATTAGACACTTTCCTCTCCCAAAAGAATTCCTCATAGTAGATGCTGACTAATTAGATTAAAGTTTACATTTGGTCAAAAGGGGCCCAGCTTGATGTATTGACAAATCAGCTTTAAAATGTTTAAATATATGACATTCAGGCTTTTGGTTTTGGAAAGAAGCCAAACAGAACTGGACTAGCATAACACTACTCTATATTTGATGGGACATTTGACAAAGAATAAGGACCAGACAGACTCTTTCTCTTCACAGAGGATGCGTATTCTCTGGGGGAATATGTAATGAAACACAATTTCAGCTGGTCCTGTATGTTGCAGCGAGGCTATTGACCAGGGCAGTTATATAGAGTGCCTGACTTAGGGATGGCGGAGAATTTCTCCCCGAATCTTCGGGGGGCCGAGCGCCACCGCATTCGGCCCCCCGAAATCGGCGGTGAAATTCTCCGCCACCCCCCCGCCACCCCCCCCCCGGGACGGGACTTACCTTTGGCGAATGTCCCTCCCGGCGGCAGGTCCCGGCAGCAGTTCGTCGCAGGCGGGGGCGGCGGCCGGTCTCCCGACCGGCTGCCGCCGCCGCCATTGCAAAAAAAAAAAAAATAAAGTAAAAAAACACACACACACTACTTGCTATTTGCGTTACCCTTATTTTCGCATAGTCTACGTAAACCTTTACGTAGACTAGACATGCCAAAATAAGGAACGCAAATGGCGGCGCCCATGGGCCGCTGCCATTTGCATATGCGCTTTTTTTTTTTTTCCCAAAGTCGCCCGTGATTTACGTAGCCTATCACGGCTGACTTTGGAAATCTAGCCGTGATAGGCTACGTAAATCGTCACGTAGCCTATCATGGGGTCTTTTTTTTTTTTTTACTTTTTGTTTCGTGGCCAGGGAGACGGGGCACTTCTCCCTGGCCTGAATTTCGGTCGGGCAAGGCGGGAAGCCTCCCCCCCTTCGCCTGAACTTCGGGGGGAGAAGCGAAGCGCCTCCCCCCCACCGCGAAGCCAAGCTGCGAAAAGGTAAGTGACTTTCGTACATCCCTAGCCTGATTCCTTTGTCTCAACAACTTCACTGGCTACCTGTCTGTTTCTGGGCACAATTCAAAGTGTTGGTTATGATCTATAACCCTACATGACTTGGGACCATGCTATTGGAAAGATCACATTCACCCATATGAGCCTGCCTGAGTTTCAAGATTACCAGGAGAGGCTGTTCTCTCTGTTCCACCACCGGCAGAGGCACATTTAGCGAGAACAGGGCCTTTTCAGTGGACTGTTCCTAGGCTAGGTGTCATGCCCTGCCTGAAGTAGTCCTCCTCAGAGGAGGAGCTAGAGGCCCCAGACGTCCAGGGTACCCCAGACCAGGGGCTGCCACCAGACCCACAGGAGCTTGAACCCTCAAGGGAAGGCCATCCCTGTCAGGAGAAAGGGGCTCTGCCTCTGAGGCAGAGCCTGAGCCTCCCCCTGATCCCCAGGAGCATCATTGCCTCAAGCGACAGGCTAGTAGGTTTGTCCTCTTGCTTGTTACCTTAAGTACATAAGAAGAGCCATGCTGGATCAGACCCAGGGTCCATCTAGTCCAGCATTCTGTTCACAAAGTGGCCAACTGGCTGCCCACAGGAAACCCACAAGCAGGGCATGAGTGTAACAGCACCCTCTCACCCATGTTCCCCAGCAACTGGTGTATATAGGCTCACTGCCTCTGATACTGGAGGTAGCACATACATAGCCATCAGGACTAGTAGCCATTGACAGCCTTCTCCTCCCGGAATTTGTCCAACCCCCTTTTAAAGCCATCCAAATTGGTGGCCATCACGACATCCTGTGGTAGCGAATTCCATAGTTTAACGATACACTGTGTGAAGAAGTACTTCCTTTTATCTGTCCTGAATCTTGACTACTGCTGCTGCTGCTGCCTGATCCTCATTGTCTGCCTGCCTGCCTGCCTGAGTTCTGACCTCTGCCTGGATTTTGACCATTCCTGCCTTAGCCTAAACCTCCTTGGACTGAAACCTGCGTGCTTGACCATTTGCTTGTCAACTTGACTATTCTATTGCATTGCTCCCTGTATTTGCTTATAAACAACCAAGACTCTATCTAGCACAGGACACTAGGCTCTGGACATGCAGCCAAAGAAGGCCAGGCTGGCTAGCTCCATCTTTGATGTCCTTTTCCTGCCAGGCAAATGCATTTTCATGCAGACAGGCTTTTAGCTGCTTTGATTAATGAAGTAGGTTTTAGATTGTGTGTGCAGTCTATTTATGTTTTCTTGATGTGTTTTTAATTGAATTGCTGTGATATTTTCATTATACATTGAATTTTATCTTGCATTTTGTTGTTGTTGGCTGCCTTGAGCACTACTTGTAGTAGAAAGGCAGGATGTAGTTTAATTAATAAAAATTGTATGTATACATAGATCAGGCATAAGCTGTACAGGTATGCATGCATTAAAAACAGTGTGAAAAGGTATTCAAATTCAGAAGATGTATCAGAGATTGAAGTAGCATTTAAACCTACTAGCAATGATACATCAGATCTTCTATACACAGAGAACTCCCAAGAGAAAGTCAGGAGAATACTCATTACAATTACGATCATGTGTGCATGGAGCTTTGCTTAAGCAGATCTCTGTATGCATATCAGAGCTCCTCCTCCACAGAAGTCAGTGTCAGGGTGACAGAATCACTTTGCACAACATGTGGCAAATATTTAATTGGCCTCTCTTAGACGAATTGCCATTTGGCTCCAGCCCTCCCAGAATTGCCACTTTCAGCACTGATTCAATTTAGTTGCCTCTGAGAGAGGGAAGGAGAGGTGAAATGGTGAGACATCTTCAATTGGCTCAACTGGGACCAATTATTATTTGGCTCCTCTCCTCCCAGAATTGCTTCCATCAGTGACCATTCCACCTAGCTGCATGAAAGGGAGAAGTGAGGCTTTCTCCATCTGCCTAGCTGGGTGGGACCAACTGACAGTTGGCTACTCCCTTCCCCAAACTGCCTCCATGCCATTCCATCTTATCAGTATGTAACATTATGTGCTGAATTTGCTTCTGTTCCTTTTCCCTTCCCAATTCTTTTCCTTTTGCACCATGTCTATTGAATTGTACGCCATAATGGCAGGTGTTGGGTTTTTTATGGGTATGTGTGACCCTCTAGATGTTGTTGGACTGCAACTCCCATCAGTCCTAGCCAGCATAGTCTATGGTGAAGGATGATGGGAGATGCAGTCCAACATGTGGAGAGCCATATACTCCCCTTCCCTGCTATAGTGCTTAGAAATATTGTAAGCAATAATGATGTGCACATAAATGTATGTTTCAACATTCCACTGCAACCTGTCTGGTCTGAAAAGGGAGCAAAAGTATTTGCCAGGTGAAGATATCTGTAACATTCCTTTTCAGATGGGACAAACATGGTGCAAACAACAGAAGCAGTAATTCAGTTGCACACCTGCTTTTCGCTGTATGCAGAAAGACACCCTACATTTGTAGCCTAGCAAGCGTTAGAGGTCATTTGCACTTGGGATCCCAACGTACAATTTTAAAGTACAGCACAAAGAAATTACTTTTCTCTGAAAAGAGTAAAACAAAATTAAATTAAATTATAGAAGTGATTTGAAATTTAATGTATGAAACAGAAAATGGCTTAGTTTGGAAAAGACAGTAGCTTTTCAAAGCAACTGAGGACAACAACTAAATTTTACTTGTAAAAAGGCAGAAGATGAGCAGAATCAGACATTTTTCATCTTTCGGTTTTAATGTGGCCTTTTCACATTGAATGCACAACTTTGTCAACTAGTGCTAGTCAACTTAGCATTATCACAAACAACTATTGCCAAGCATGGCAAGAGAAAAGCTATCACTGACTCTGAGTCCTGTGTGGTAAAAGCTATGTAAAACATGAAAGCACATTATAATATCTATACCACATTCACTCTGTAATTATCTTAAACAACTACACTTTAGATGTCAAGGGGGCATTACAGCCACACAATTCAAATAAGGTTTAGTGTTATAGGCTTGCTCCTATTGTAACAGATGAATTTATAAATCTAGATAATGAACCCAGCTGCAAAATTTGCTGGAAGGTGGTGGGAACGTAACACGCTCATGTTAAATCAAACATTCTTATTGTTTCTTCCCAAAGAGGAGAGGCGGTATAATCATTTGGCTGAAATGCCACACCCCAAAATGAAAAGCTATGATCCCAACGTCCAGAGAACTAGGCTCTTAACAGAATGACCTGGTTTGTGTGACACGACAGCCCACAGTGGATTAATTTATCTACAGGGGCTGTTATGTTGTGCTGGGTGCCCATGGGCACGATTTTTGCATGGTGTCTGGCTTGCCAGGGCTTGTTGTGTCATGTGAACCTAGGTGCCAGGGTTGTTTGAGGGTTAGACAACCCCCAAATAACGTATGGCTTGTTTTATTTGAGGGTTCCCTGCTACCTGGGTTCACACAACATGACAAGCTATGACAAGCTGGACACCATGTAAAAATGGCACCTACAGGCACCTGGCATGACATGACCACCCTTGTGGGTAATTTAATGCATGGCAGGCTGTCGTGTTGTGTCAGCCAGATCATCATCTCTCTCCCATTTTATGCATCCATAGCAGCAGCAGCATAGAGGGCATCGAAAGAGCACCTCATCTATCTCAAGTTGGATTCTAAATATTTAGTTTAACTGCACTAACCTTGCAGGTATATTAAAACACAGGAAAGGAAGACCCTGCATTATGTTAACATCTAGTTTTTAATGTACATTTTAAACTAAAATTAAACTTTGTTTGGAAATAAACATTTTCCTGCTGTACATACTAAGCATATCTTCAACTATCATTGAGTACAGGACCAGGAAGTGTAGGCATGCACTTCCTAAGTCAACTCAATAATTCTTGCACCCTTCACTACTCTTGGGCTCCAACTTGAAACACTTCCACAAGGTTCCAGGAAGCCTCTTGTGAACAGCTTTCCCTATGGGAATGAAATTAATTCAGTTCTCATTTTAATGCAAACCTACCTAATTTCACACTTTTGAACCTTATTGCAAAAAAGTGCATATTAAGCAAAATTATGTTAAAAATGTGTTTTAGGAGAAATGTACACAAATTTACATTGGTGTACATTTAGTACAAATTAGTAGAATTAGAAAATTAGTACAAATTTTCATGTGAACTTTAAATAAACAAATTCTCAACGTTCAGGATGAAATAACTTAAGATTGGAAAAGTCAGAAACGAGAACTGACAGATCTGTCTATCTGCAGCTTCCCCACTCATACTCTCCAGATGATTTAAAAAATCCTGCCAGTTGCTCAGGAGTATTAGCATGATGTCCCCACTGAGCGATGCATTAACTCTCCAACAATCCATCCAATTATGTTTCCATTGTTCCAGATAAATTATTTCTCTTGCAAGCAAAGTGTAAAGTTGCTTATATAAGTGTGTGCTATGGAAAAAATCATACCAATTTTCTAAACCAGGTCATCTTCAATGTCAGAAGCCAACCATCAGTAAACACACATCCACTAGTAGTTACCCACTAGTACAAATTTACAAAATGCAGATTAGGGAAGGTGTTTTTATAAATATATGCTGATTATGATTCCTGCACTCCTTAAAATAAATCCCAGGAATCTTTTCATGAATTTGAAGAAATCTGACATGTTCTTTAAATGCATTTGATGTATGCATGCAGCTAGACTACATATCAAAAATATGAAAAGCAAGTTTGTGCTGCAGCTGATATTAACATTACATATTATAACAGTACTATTATACTATTAAGAACCTGGGAGTTATCAGTGTGACAGTTGCCATTCAAAGTTCACCTATATCACTAACTCTTAGAAGCTAGTTATTCCTCTAACAACTCAAAGCAGTTTTGAACATTTATCAGAATCACAAAATGTATAAATATGAGTTGGTCATGTACCCTCTTATCAGATTTGCTGATACAGTGCTCTCAGTGGTTCAGCACAAATGCAATTGTGGTTTCGATATCAGGGACGAACAGTGGACTTCCCAACCTCCAGCTTTCCACCTTCCATTGTTTGCTTTAATGATGGTTTAGAAGTACAGCTGCACACTGGCACTTACTATGTTTAGGACTAAATTCCTCAAAACCATGATTTAAAGTGGGTTTGAAACCATAGATAATCTTGGTTAGCCTTAACCCACAGCACACGAGAAGGGAGCCCATGGCATTTTCCCAATCTCGAAACAATGCTTTGTGTGCATAATATTAATGACACAGTGTAAGAAAACAGCTTGCCTTGGTTTTAAGAACATGAAGCTGATTCAGGATTGATGTCATGTCAAAGCAAATGAACCTGAAAATCAGGAGGGGAAAATTGCTACTTTGTATCCAGTGTCACACTGAAAACTATGAGAACTAGTTCAATCCATCAAGGCCCTGTTATATTTAGAATTTAAGTGATAGTCATCAGCATCAATATTTTACAATTTAATCAGCACAGGCTTACAACCAACTGGGACCTGCTACATAATCACTGTCCTCATCAATACTCACTGCATCTTGACAGCTGAGAACTTCCAGGATGCTGTTGAGTAATTCAACGCAATACTTCTTCTCTTGGAGCTGTATCTGTGCATCTTTGAAACAGTAATTTGGATCCAGTAATTCCGTCAGTTCTTTGGTAATGACAGGGAGCAGGATGTCTCTACATTCTGAAAGTAATAATTTGCTACTTAGAAGAGGAGTCAAAGTCACAAATATTGTCACATTTCCTTTTTTTTTTTTTTTTTACATATACAATGCAACTCTCCCTGCCACTGCTACTCTTCATTCTAACCTCCTTCAATTTAGAGCATTCTAGCTTTCATCCCCCAGCATCTTACTAATGTAACTGTAAAGAAAGACTAGTAGAAATTAATTTTCTAAATAACTGAATTCATTTCATTTATTACATTTCCATACTGCTCAATAGCCAAAGGTGAGAACAAAGATTAAAAGCCATAAAATACAATATTGTAACATAATATAAAAACCATTCACATACAACATCTCTCTCTCTCTCTCTCTCTCTCTCTCTCTCACACACACACACACACACACACACGATTTTTAACAATCAACACTAAGATATCCCAGGACTTGTTAAACATTTTTATTATATGGTGTCAAATACCCGGGAGTAGAAGCAGATCTTAACCTGGTGCCGAAAAGATGACAAGTGTTGACACCAGGCAAGCCTCACTGGGGAGATCATTCTATTGTTGGGGGGGGCATCATTGAGAGGACCTCAGATGACAATCATAGTGCATGGGTAGGTTCACACTGGGACAACTGCTCTGTCAAGTATTGTGCTCCCAAGCCATGATGTAATGCTTTGTAATGAATCGGGATCAGAAATGTATAGGTGGCCGGTGCAGGCAGGCCAGAATCGGTGTTATATGTTTGGACCTTCTGGCTCCCGTTATCAGTCTAGGTTCTGCATTTTGCACAAGCTGCAGCTTCTGAACTGTCTTCAAAGGCAGCCCCATGTAGAGTGCATTGCAGTAATCAAACTTGGAAATTACCAGAGCATAAACTACTGAAGCCAGGTTTTCTCTGTCCAGATAGCAGCGTGGAGCTGGGCCACCAACTGAAGCTGGTAGAAGGAATCCATGCCACTGAGGCCGCCTTAGCCTCAAGTGACAAAGATGGCTCCAGGTGAACCTCCAAGCTATGAACCTGCTCTTTCAGGGGGAGTGCAATCCCATCCAGAAAGACTGAGCACCTCCTATCTGGTCAGAGGAACCACCCACTAATAGCATCTCAGTCTTCTCTGGATTGAACTTCAGTTTATTAGCCCTCATCCAGTCCATTGTCACAGCCAGGCACTGATCTAGCACATCCGCAGCCTCACCAGATGAAGATGAAAACAGAGCAGCATGTCATCAGCATACTGATGACAATGCACTCCAAACCTCCGGATGACCCCACTCAACAGTTTCATGTAGATTCTAGAACAGCATGGGGGACAAAACTGACCCCTGGGGAACCCAATACTTGAGAATCCATGGGGCCAAGCAGTATCACCCAGGCATCACCTTCTGGAGCTGACCATCCAAATAGGAACAAAACCACTGCAATGTAGTACATACTACTCCCAACTCAGACAATCACTCTGGAAGGATACCATGGTCAATGGTATCAAAAGCTGCTGAGAGATCAAGGAGAATCAACAAGGTCACATTCTCCCTGTCTCTCTGACGTAGGTCATCATACAAGGATGACCAAGGCTGTTTCCGTGCCAAAAGTCATCCTGAAACCTAACTGAAGTGGTTCCTGATAATTGGTCTCATCAAAGACAGTCTGTAGCTGGTTGGCAACCACCCACCCAAGGACCTTGCCCAGGAAAGGAACATTTCCCACCAGTCTAAAGTTATTGAGATTTTTTGGGTCCACAGCAGATTTCTTCAAGAGTGGTCTCACCGCTGCCTCATTCAGGTGGCCCGGGACCACCCTCTCTTGCAAGGAAGCATTGATCATGTCCATGGCCCAGCCGGCTATTCCGTCCCTGCTAGTTTTCATAAGCCAAGAGGGGCAAGGTCCAGTATGAAAGTGGTTGCATAAACCTGACCAAGCACCTTGTCAACGTCCTTGAGCTGTACCAACTGAAATCCATCCAAGCAAACTGGACAAGACTGTGCTCTGGATACCTCATCTGATTCACCTGCTGTAACACTGGTGTCTAAGTCTCAGCGGATGCAAGAGATTTTATCTTGGAAGTGCCTAGCAAACATATCACAGCAGTCCTTTGATGGATCCATTGTGTCCTTAGGGCTGCCATGTAATAAGCCATGGGCAACTCTATGTGCTATGCGGGTAGCATGTAAAGGATTCAACAGAGGCAGCAATATATTGTTTCTTTGCTGCTACTTATAAATACATGTTGATAATGCAGGGTCTCTCATTTATACAAGGTACAAATGAGAGAATAGCCTAGCATGGGTTTTAGAAATGGACTGATGAAAGGCAGAAGTCAGTCAAAATAGTGGGAGTTGAGCAGAATCTGAAGAATTGGTGGGGGAAGAAGGCTGAGCAGCTGGCTCCAGAGAAGAATGAGTGGAATTCCACTCATGCAGTGGGGTTGTTCTGCACCTCCTATCTCAGCGCAGTCCCTTGCACCCTCAAAAAAATCTGCTCTTGAGGGTCGGAGGACTTACCAGAATGGCATAAAATGGGGTATAGGACTAAACCAGAAAGGGCTTATGGCAGAATTTGGGGGTGGGGTATCTTGCTATTTGTGGGGATCATATTGGAACTGCAGAGAAAGTTTGGTTATGCTATTCGCAGGTCCAGAATGAGCTGTGGCTGTTCTTAAGTTTCTAGATGTTTCCTTTCTCCATAAATCCTAGCCACTGACATTAATAATTGAGGCATACTTAGCAAGCACAATTTACTACATAACCTGAAGCCTTACTTTTTGTGCAAATTTTAATTTTAAATACACTTAGCTTGACATCCCTAGTGTATATCTTCAGCATGTTTGGATGAACTGAAATGCCTATGGACACTTATTTATTTTTATTATTTATTTTTTGAATTTATTACCCAGTTACCATCTCAAGACCACAAGGTATATGAAAATAACATTTACACTGTCTAGTCTGAACATCTCTGGGGAAGAATGCATTTATGTCAGGATTTAGGTGAATTTCTTCTATGACCCAATAAATAGGAGTTCCTTGGCGGTTGTCCAAGTTCTCAATTGTTGTTTTTAATGCTTGTAAGTCTTTCTTGAAGTAAGGTAAGAGAAGATGAATTGGGTGCAATTAGGCAGCTAGAGCATTAAATGTTTGTATCGTTATGGAACTGAAAAAGTTACTGAGTGAAAAGAAGGGCTGAAACAGCAGATGTAAATTAATACACACAGGACAAAGAAAAATGCCTATACTATAAAATGATGGGGAAATGCCTAGGCAGTAGAACGACTTAGAAGACACCCTTAAGATGTACCCACAACTGCATGGGAGGAGCACATGGCGGGAGGGAACTCTGTCTGAGGGCCAGAGCAGACATTATCTAGCAGCTATGGTTTTTCTTCCATTTTTACTCTAGAGTAGCTGCAGGGGGGGGCAATGCAGATCTTAAAAGTCCCCCTACCCCTATGCTAGAGTTCTGCTCCAGATCAGGGCCCCTGAACCTAATCTAGAGTAAAAAAAAAAAAAAAGTGGGTGGGGGAGACATACTGCAAGACATGGATTTAAAGTAAGGTCTGTTTTAGCCCCGTTATTCTACCCTGAAGTAGAACACTGTGTAGACCTTCAGATACTTCCATAGATATTTGGCTCAAATTGAATTTACTAAAACAAAAGATAGCATTTTCTCTGACTCTCTTTCTGAATGGAAAACAAAAGCAGGAACAATCACATCTGAATTTTTTTTTACCACATTCTAGATACAAATAGTTTCAGCATCTGTTTCATGCAGGCTTTAAAAGTCTCCTACAGATGCAAAACAGAGCAGCACACACACATATATATTAGAAAACAGTAATTTGTTTTTGTCACTGTTTATAATATATAATCATGGTTTGAGCGTTCTGCATATGAAAAAATTAGACCATGCAGTAACTGCCACAAAGTAGGGGGAAATATGCTAACTATGCAAGATTGGTTGCCTATTTATGAAATACTTCAAATTCCTATACATTTTCCATTCATCATGTCAATGAATCAACTAATATTCAATTTACAATGTTAATCTTTCCTATTAAAATAATGTAATCATTCTCTTTCTAGCCTTTAATTTAGCTATGCAGGCATTTTATTATTAGAAATAGAAATTTATATAGCTATTTATATTCATTCCACTTCAGATTTCTTTCTTTCTTTCTTTCTTTCTTTCTTTCTTTCATTTCTATACCGCCCAATAGCCGAAGCTATTATTAAAGCTTATGTTTGCTTTAATAATAGCAAACATAATTGAATCTTAATTCCACCTCTCCCCCACCCCCAAAAAGCTTGTGGCAACTAATACTGAAATTGACTTCACCTATAGTGGCGGCAAACTGTTTTGAATGTGTAGTTGCTTGCATAATAGGTTGTGCATAAATTCATGTCCTGTGATACATATCGTATCTTCGCCTCTCATAATTTCCATTTAATTTTTAACATAAGATTTGTGTTACAAAGCATGCTACTGTAAAAGCCAAGGCACAAGAAGGACCACAGCTGCAATCCAAACAAGAGCATATAATGGAACAACACATGAAGTCAAAAGCAGCCTTTGTAGTTTTCACTCCTGCACCTCCCTCAGGCAAAAACTAAATAGAAGTGAAGGAAACTCCAGGCAGGATCCAAAGAACCATTCAGCTACTTCTGTGTGTCCATGGGAGCTTTAGACATGTTTTTCTCAAGCAGCAGCCATGGCACACTGCTTTAGAAAATGAGGAGAGCATCAAAAAACAATTTTCAATATGGCACAGGGGTCAACTTTTAAAGGAAAAAAACAAGGAAAAAACTCTGCTGGGAGCAAAAAAAGAGCACTTGGGAAGGTGTACAGAAGCTCTTTGAATCCCAGCATTCAGCTGACAGACCAACGTGTTCCCTTCTACTGGTTCTAGTAGCTTCGTCAGAGGTGGGCATTACTGTCAGAACGTACTCTAATAATAATGTTAGAGCACAGCAACTTTCTGTCACACTAGGTTCAAACCAAGGGCCAATGCACACAAAACAGCTGCCATATGAAGGCTAGTATAGTTATCTCATTTATATCCTGCCCTTCCTCAAAAGTGCTCATGGTGTGCTATTTTATCACCACAACAACCTCATGAGGAAAGTTAAGTTAGGCTTAAAAAAAGATGACTTACCCAAGGCCACCGAGTGAACTTCAAGACTGAGTGAGGATCTGAACTAAGGTCTCCCTACCCCCAGTCCCAAGGGGTACCCATTATCTTTACATTGCTGCTACTTATGAATACATGTTATTGCTTGGTGTGGTGGCTGCCTCCCTGCAGCCAGCTGTTTCTGTGCAGCACCATGCAGACTGAACTGTTTTTTCCTCACTATCACAAAAGGATCCCCCAGAAAGGTGTGTGGTGGTAGAGAAAGTCACCCTCTTCATGTGGAGAACTATATTACAAACTTGTACCATGGAGACAGCGACTACAGGTAATAATTTAAAGCAGGGGTAGGCAACGTGGTGTGGTGCAGATGGACACCAATGTGCCCCAGACACTTACTTTGGCACCCACTAATGTGCCCTAAGCCTTCTTTGGCACCCACCCAGACACCTTATTTGGCACCCACCAAGGTGCCCTAACCGTCCTAGTTTTGTTTTTGTTTTTTTTAATTAACACATTTTCTTACCATCAGCTGGGATCACTTCAACCCAAAGTGAGGGCCCCAGCTACAACCATCTTCATTTACCATGAATGCTTCTGGACGACATGGCTCAAAGACATTCTTAGGAAATGAAGATGGTTGCCAGCTGCAGGCTGAGAAAGGGTTTTGGAGGGTGGGGGTTGGAGGGATCCTGAGAAAGACTAAGTATGTTTTTTTGTGAGCTTGCAGTGAGGCGGAGAAGGGATATGCGTATGTATGCATACAGTATATGTATGCAGAGTTTGCCTTCGGTGAACTAGGTTTCTGCTGGCACTGATAATGGGGGTTTAAAGGAGTCATTTAGTGTGTTGGGTACCTCTGCCTTGTACTCAAATCTTTGGGGCAAGTTACTTGTCCTTTGTGACTGGCCAGGTCTCCCACAGCAGCTATTTTGTTGTGGTGCCCATGACAATTTCTCAAATCGCCAAATGTGCCCACATGTTCAAAAATGTTGCCTACCTGATTTTTTTACACCACATAAACTTGTGATAATCTAATGTGCACCAGTCCTAAGTCAATGCATGGAAAAAGCTAAATATGCCACAGAATGTGTCACCATACAATTAATCAGGCCTTTCTGAAAAAACAAACAAACCCGACACTATGACCCTGTCGAGACAAGTCTGCAATGAGGTTTGTTATCAGATTTCATTGAATAGGACTATTACTGTGGGTTGTCTCAAGGCAATAGCTGGCCAGAGTCTTGGAACTGACAAAGGGGTGTTCATGTTTGAATATTCTGGTGATGTGTGTCCATGAGAGCTAATTGTTAGATGGTGGTCTTTATGTCTTCTGAATGGCTAGGAAATACTTAAAAGTGGGCATGATTTTTCCCTCAACTCCTTGCTAATAATAATGCAATCTAGGTTGAAGAGAGACTGAGAAAGACAGAACGCCAAACTAATGTGTGAGTACACATGGCTGTGATTTGGACTTGGCCCACCAAGCTCTGGGAAGGGACAGTTAAACCTCCCCCCCACACACTGATTTTTTTCAGAAATCCCCCCATGGGGGGGGTAGAAAAAAAGAAAAAAGTCTCCATTGACATCAATGGAGGACTTTCCCCCATTTTTATATTGCCTACCCACCCACCCCCGGGCAGAGATAATGGGGAGAAATGATCTGGGAAAGGTTTAAATCTCCCCTCCTGGAGTGTGGTGATCCCAAGCTGAATCAGGGCCACCCACACTTACACTCTAGCTTGGCTCTCTTTCTCACTCCATAACATTGTTTGGCTCAAAGAGACCTCCACCTTTGCATTCTATACACTAACAACTTTCTGAGAGGCTACCTGCCACTCTCTGGAGACCTGATGTTTGGCAATGGATGTTGGCTGTCCGTTGGGGAGTTTAAGCCAACCACCTGTGCTCAACCTGTATATTACAAATAAACTCAAATATGACAAGATTCCATTAACTCCCAGTGACCTCCTTCTAAAGTAAACCGCACTACACGCCTGGTACTTCTCATTGCTCAGAGAAAATAACAGTATCTTCTTCCCAGGACTGAACTGGAAGCATATATTCAGATCTGTATGACCCCACTGCCATTCCCATTTCTGCAGGGCTCCTTGCCTGATCAAACTAGCAACCCCTTGAAGTTACTTCAAAATAAAATTGAGAACTTGGGAGATCCAGTCAAAGATCTCTCACTTGACATCTGTTTTGACGATAAGAAACCAGCAACAACAATTCTTCAGTTGCAGTTTGAGTAGAGACCAGTTGTCTAGGCCAAAACAAACTTCTGCAGCCCAAGAGATTTCTGGATTGAGTAAGTTTTAGAAGCAAACTATCTAAGGCTCTTGCAGTATATATACCTCCAGTTGCAATGTGTCTCTAATGAAGATTTCTAACATGTGTTCTCCTTTTATTAAAAAAACAAAGGATACATATTTGTATAATTCTATAAAATTGATTTTTTTATTATGCAGAATGCTCTGGATGCCTATTCTATTGTATACCATTTTCAAAAAAGGATCTCCTGTACATTTAGGTTTTTGCTCTAATTCAAGATTTTAAAACAGATGTTTTCAGATAAACTGTAAACTCTCCACAGTACAGAAATGTTTACTGCCTGAGGGTTGTTTACGTGTGTGAGTGTATACTGACCGTTGAATTCACTGTCAGTTCTGTAAACTTTAGTTATGGAAAATACCAGTATGTAACATGTTTTAACAGAATTATTAACTTTCACAAGACATTAAATGTATTTTTTGCAATTATGATCTTTAAAGCAACAAGAATCTTTGCCCTTAGCTGAATGATATCTTAAAAACTGTTTTAAAAACTGATGTACTTTGATTAAACACACAGGAGCCCCAAGCTAGCTGTTATACAACCACATTATTCAACTCTTATTACTACTGTTGGCTTATATCTATCATGTTCCTTCATCCACCCCCTTCGCAATCAACACACTCCAGGATACCAGGCTTCAGGCTCACTACTTTATTAGTTAACGACCAGGTCCTTTACAAATGCAAATTCTAGGAAACTCTCAGGCTACAAAGGAAACAGCTACTCCACACAATTAGGAATACCAATACAGGAGCTGAAGTGGAAGTTAGAGAAGTTGCAGGCAGTTTGAAACAAGACCTTCCCTGCCAGACTAGCTTAGGGGGGATGCCCCTCCCTTACAGTTGCTCCCTCCTATGTAGGCTGTCACGCATAGCCAACCTGGTAGAGCATCTGAGCTCTGCCTCTACCTTTTCCCGCTTCGCTCTGCGACGAACCCTAGCATCCATCAAATCACGCCCCTCACTGCTCCTCCCCTGAGACCTGGGTTCTCCTGGAGGAGGAATGGGGGCCCCTCAGGCCAAGCCATCTGTGTGCCAAGGTCTTGAGAAGAAGGCCTTGCCATATCCGAGCTCACTAGGGAGGGAGCCTCCCCTGGTTCTGGCTGTTTCCATTCTGAGTCTGAGCTACTAAACATTTCCGCACACTCAGATTCATTCCCGAAAATATCTTATTTTTATTTAACATACTGGAGAACTGGAATTTTGTCTTCGGTTTTAGTATTAAATGAAAATATGACGTAAGCATGAGGGGAACAAACAGATGTGTTAGAATTAGGAATGGATGAATCTTTCTGAAAATTTCAGTTTCTCCCCATTTCTTACTTTTCCAGTCATCTGGAAGGGTTCACCATAGGGCTGTCACATGCAGCCCCATCCCTCTTGTGTGTGTTCGTGCACTGTTGATGCTTCAACAGTTCTTGAGTAAAACCAAAATTGACAGATTCATCCATCCCTGCCTTAATTACAGCAACTAAAACAACAACTGTTTGTCTCCAGTATTAGCTTGCTATCTGCTGTTTCAGCTTTCCTCTTTCAAATATTATAATATATAAGGTTTAAGAAGCTCTCTGTACTCCATATAGCATTCCAATCACAAGAACATTTGCCATTCAGTATGAGATTTCTAACCATCGCCCTGCTTAGAGCAGCAGATTTCATCCGTATAAAATGTAATTTCTCAAGAGCTTTCCGTCATGTACGACTAATGTTGACAAATACAACTCTCTCTGTTCTGTTTTTTTCATGTGTGGATTTTTAAAATGGAAGCTATAGAAAAGTGTTGAGATTATTCCATGTCTCTTTCTGTTTTGGACAACTTATGTGAAATAACAGGCCCACTTCCAAAAGTCCAAATTTTATCTTTACTCACTGGTGTGCATGGGCAAATTTGAGCCCAAAGTAAAAATGAAGTTTTTGTAGTTATTAAAAGGAAAATGGAAATGCTTAAGAAAAACATGGCTCTTATAAGGGCCAAACTACACATGACATTAAAAAGTGCATTTTTGCATTTAACATGCAGCTTAAAACATGAACATAGTGGCATCAGGGGAGTGGGAAGATAATTATCAGTATCTCAGCAGGCAGGGATAATTTAATCCCTTCATCCTCTGCTGTGTTCCTGAGGACAATCCCTTCTTCTCCAAAGCTGCTATTTGCCTTGGGAGGAAATGCAAATGCTCCTCCCCAAAATGGAGGAAAGGATTTGTTATCTCCCCCCATTGCAGTCCTATAGTTATCTGCCCACCAACTCCTGGCCTCATTCAGTGGATGCGAGTACATTTTTAAAAATCTGCACGTTCAGTTCAAAGACATCATATCTAGATTGGCCCTTTGTGAAAGGAAAGCTAGCAAGCTATAGTTTGTCACTGGAAGACTTATCTAAGCTTCTGGAAAATTTTGGTCCAGAAAACAGGATGGGGAGAAGGATTAAGCATCCTCCCCTGCTCCCACAGCTGCTCTGGTCAAAATCAGAGCTTCCCGCAACTGCTTTAAATTTTAAAAAAATACCGTTAGGAGGACAGATCAAGCATTGGATCCAATTTGGCCCTTAAACAAGGCACTCTCTCTCAGCCTCAGCTCCCCAAGTACAATATCAGGATAATAATACTGACCTCACATCCAGGGTTGTTGTAAGGATTACAAGATAATGGATAGGAAGCATCTTGAACATTCAAAAATACTACATAATGCTATTATACACACACCTACACACACACACACACACACACACAATTTATTTCTAATTTAGACATTTTCTAGTCCTTTTCTCCATTATTATATCCAAAGTCATTCCACATACATTTCAGCTCTGGTAACGTGCAAATGACTTCATCGGCAAATGATTTAGAGCACAATCCTATGGATGCCTAGCCAAAATGACAGAGGGCTCCATTAAAATCTCTGGGAAATTATTATACAAACTAGCCAGCCTCTACCATGTCAATATGCTCAAGAAGCTTATCTAGTTCCCATAAAATTTACACTCCAATTTCGCCAAAAGTTAGTCTGACAAACATTGCTGAGGATGTGGCTGAGGATTCTTTCTGGAATAACTCCACTAGATCTAAAGCATAATTAGAATAAACCAGACAAAGAACATGGAGGTTGGTGGCAAGCCGCACTTTTAAAAAAGGAGGTCAATGCTAAAAGCTTTTCCCAACTTGTTTTGCTGATTTCGTTGAGCAAGACCAGTTCCACCTCCCTTGGGGCTGGAACTGTAAAAGAAGCTGCTGCCTCCACAGCGGCAGCCTTTGGGTTACACTCAAGCAGAAGCCTATCTTCTCCACTTTTATGGTGCTTAGAGGAAAACAAGAGTCAATTGGAGCATTGTCTACTTGCACCAGATGAGGAAGCCACTTCCCAGAGGGATTACATCAGCTGGCAACAGACTGGTTGCTCAGCAACCATTTCTGACAAATTATTTTTGAATAATGATGTGTTTGCATTGAACTGCATTAAGTGATTATTTGGGTGTTTCTTTTTGCTTTATTGATAGTGCGTTTTTCGATAGGACTATATTGTTATTTTAGAACAGCGTGATTTCTTTGTTGTTGTTTAATTCCTTGTTGTTGTTGCGATGTTGAGCTCAACTTTGTTGTTGGAATAGCAGCATACAAACTTTAACATTAATCAAAGAAATTATAAAGATTTGGTACTTCAGTACTTGGCTCAGGGCTACATTTCTGCTAGATTTTAGAATATGAGGGAGGAATATACATTGCAATTATGTTCTTCGATTGTTTTTTTCTGCAGGCATATTGGCTAATTTAGCTTCTAAAAAAACCCAAAACATATATACCCCTTAAATTAAAGCTACTGTATATTGAATTTTTAAGCAGTACTGTAGTCAGCATCCCATTAAAGTTCCAATCTACTAGATCCACTATATATGGCTGAGTCATGTACATGTCTGAATACCATGAATAACTTTAATCAAACCTTTATTTCCCCCAAGCACACTTTATGGGCACAATAATCATATGGGCAGGCAGAGCGGGAGAGAATCCATGGTGGAAGAACTCTCAAATCCCTGCTCATGCTGGCCAAGGCAGAAGGAAATAATGAGTGGCTTTTTAACCTCCCCCCCCCTCCCTTTTCTTTTCTTTCTTCGTTGATTTTTTGAAAATTTCCCTCCTGTTGCTTCCAGTGGGGCAGAAATCCATTACACCAGTTCATGGGTTGTTGTGGCTTCCTTCCAATCTGGGCCATGTCCAGAAAAAGACGTTTCCCTCAATCTGTCCCTGTGATGAACCTGAATTTCCTCCTGCCTTCTAGAAATGTTCTGAACAAAGGACATGCCCAAACATGACCTGGATTCTATAGGCACCAAAAGTCTGCATTACTCCACATCTGAAGGTTATGATTCCCTTATGATGCAGCCTTATCTGAAACAGGTACATGCAGGAATCACCTAGAGGACACATAATCAGTACATCCCTGGTACCGACTGGTCAGTTTGAAACTCCCTCTCTAGGAGTTGCCCAGCCTCCATAGAAATTCCTTTCTTTGTGAAACCTTCCTTTGTCTTTGAGCAGCTAGCAAAGAGTCAAGGCAAGACTAAGTGATGCTGTGGAGTCCCAGGTGGACCTCATTCTCCAGGCGGCTTTGTGAGTTAAGTCAGTTAAAGTTAGCTAATTCTATGTCTCTTTTATTTTAAAAGCAACTGACCATTTCCAAACTTCTCTCTGCTTGTTTCTTGAATTACTCAGTACTCCTCTGGAAACTGGAGATGATTTTAGTTCACGCCTAGACCACTTGGCAAACACACTGACCTGGTTTTAAGGAGTTTAAAGGAAGCTCTGGAAAAGGGGCCTACCCATTTCCAGAAGTGTAAACCCTGGATTCACCCATGTGGGTGATAGCAGCCTACTTCAGAAAGATACAAAAAAAGATATCTTGCAACCTGTTTTACTTTGCAGGGTTGGAAGTGCTGACTGCAATTTCATCACAGCCCCTGACATGCCCCCAGAATGCTCCTTTTTTACCCTTACTGACAGTGGAGCACCACCAACCACGAAAACAGAAAGCTCCATCATCATCTGGGACTGACTTCCTTCTTTGCCTACAGAGAAAGAGGTCTGTGGTATTGTATAGCCCCCAGAATGCCCTCCCAGAGACCATAGGACTGCACCATAAAGTCTAAGCATTCTTCAAACATATTTCAAAGCTTCAAATTTATCCACACTGGTATTGTATGCATACTCATCGTTTTACAACACTGTGGCTGAGGCCTACCATTTTAAAGAACCAAATTTCTGAAGGCAGTTGAATCTTTCCTGCAAATTCTCTAGTTATTATGATACATCTCAAAGCAACATAGATTTTTCTATCATTAGTTCATCTATCCATTCATTTGATCCCCAGATAATTTGCCAATTGTATTATTTTTTTTGTATTTCCTCTGTGACTTTAAATGTTTATTATCATGCATTTCATTACTTTATTATGTTTTCAGTTGCTTCTTTAAATGTGGCAATATAAACAATTCTCAGTATATCAGTGAGTTCCTATGGAGTCAGTACTTTCAAGGTTATCTACATTAAGAACTTCACTCTCTCTGGCTAAAATTGACAATATTTGGTATTGTTTTAACAGCTCAGCAGCTGCAATTTTAAGATGCAGAAATGAACTTCATTAAATATTAGGCATATGAGAAAGCCCTATGGTTTCCTATATTAAAGTTCACTTGACAAATCTTTCAAGGTGTTACACAGTCATTTGGAACGAACTGTCCATTAAAATATGGAAAAATTCCCTGTAGAATTCGGGGTTTGAACTTGTATCCTTTAATGGAGATACACGATTCCAAAAGATCCAGGGAAATAATTTCAGTTTTTTATACAGCAGTTCCAAAGCATACAAAATCATTATCTTAAATTTTAAAAAAATTAAAAACCCACCAACACTGTCTGAAAAGGAAAACACAGTATTCCAACCTGAGAAGAGTTTGTTCATTTATTTACTCTCATTAAATTTTGTAAAAGCTCTTGAGCCCATTGTGCAAGCCTCCAGGCACAATTAAAAATGGATTGCCTCTCTTACCAACAGTGTCGAAAGGAACCTGACTGTTTTACAAATAACTTCTCACACGTAGTTAGAAACACTCTGAATAACATTTCTTTATTGTTATTTGACAATGGACTTCATTTCTTCAAGGACATTTTCTAAATCGTACATTCTCATCTAAGCAATAACATTTCTTTATTGTTATTTGACAATGGACTTCATTTCTTCAAGGATTTTTCTAAATCTTACATTCCCTTCTAAGCAATTAAGAATGGGGGTGGGGGAGACCATAGAGATTTTTTTTCTCCTCTAAAATCCTTTTTTCAAGGGATCCAGAAGAGAGAGAGGAAATTACAGGACAGTTACCTTAATATCAGCTCTGAGTAATTTGGTTGAAAACATAGTTAAAGCTAGAATGATTGAACATGTAGAAGAACAAGCTTGGTGAGAAAAAATCAGCATGGCTTCTATAAAGATAATCCTGCATTACATACCTTTTGCAGTTATTTGAGAGTGTGAACAAGTATATGGATTGGGGTAATCTAGTTAACATAGACTTCCACAAACCTTTGCCAAATTCCTTACCAACAGCTCTCAAGGAAACTTGGGGATAAAAGGGACGTGTCCACTTATGGATTAACAATTTGTATGAAGAAGCAGAAGGTGGGAAGAAATGAAAATGGAGGAAAATAAGCAATGAAGTCCACCAAGGATCTATATTGAGACTTGAGCTATTTAACTTACACAGAAAACATCTGGAGTGAGGGTTGACCAGTGAAGCGGCCAATTTTCCAGATGGCACCGAATTATTACAAATGGAGAAAACCCAAGCAGACTAAGTTCCAAAAGGATTCCTCTCCATTAAGTGACTGGGCAATAAAAGAGCAAATGGGATTCAATATAAATGAAAAGTGATGCACACTCGGGCAAAAAATCTTAACTTCACATATACACCATTGGGGTCAGAACTTCCAGGAAAGAGATCAAGGGGTCACAATAGACAGCTCAATGAAAATGTCAACTCACTTTGCATCA
The DNA here is from genome assembly GCF_057233095.1 of Heloderma suspectum. Taxonomy (NCBI): domain Eukaryota; kingdom Metazoa; phylum Chordata; class Lepidosauria; order Squamata; family Helodermatidae; genus Heloderma; species Heloderma suspectum. The sequence continues at coordinate 243,395,846 of NC_139459.1, read as the reverse complement.
GATATTTTTTTAAAAAAAACTGATTAAAAGAAGTGATTCAAAAGAAGGGGACTGAAAATTAAAAGCCAGCATCACAATGCCTTTATGCAAATCTGTTGTGCAATCACAGTTGGAATAATGGAATAGGATTCTCATATGGATTAGAATTAGAGGATTCTATTCTCCTCACCATGCATAATTTTATACACCTCTATCATGTCTCCCCTTACCCTCCTTTTTTCCAAGCTAAACAATCCCAGCTGTTGCAACTTCCTCTCATAGAGGAGGCGCTCCAGCCCCTCGATCATTTTAGTTGCCTTTTTCTGTACTTCTTCCAGCTCTACAATATCCTTTTTTAGGTATGGTGACCAGAACTGTACCTAGTATTCCAAATGTGCTCACACCATAGTTTTGTATAAGGGCAATGTGATACTGGCAGTTTTATTCTCAATTCCTTTTCTAATTTTGCCTAACATGGAGTTTGCCTTTTTTTTACAGCGGCAGCACACTGCATTGACATCTTCATCAAGCTGTCCACCACAACCCCAAGATCTCCTTCTTGGTCATAGAATAGTATAGAATCATAGAATAGTAGGGTTGGAAGGTTCCTTTAAGACCATCAAGTCCAACCCCAAGTCACCGCTAGCTCAGATCCTATCAGCTTCTACCTGAAGTTAGGATTTTTTGCCCCGACGTGCATTACTTTACACTTGCTTACATTGAACTGCATTTGCCATTTGGATGCCCATTCTCCCAGTTTGGAGAGATCCTTTTGGAGCCTTTTGTTTTAACCACCCTAAATAATTTGGTGTCAGCTGCAAGTCTGGCCACTTCACTGCTCACTCCTAATTCCAGATCATATATGAACACATTGAAAAGCATTGGTCTCAATACAGATCCCTGTGGGACCCCACTATTTACTTTCCTCCATTCAGTCCATTGGGAGAATTTACCATTTATTCCTACTTTCTGCTTTCTGTTCCTTAACCAGTTACTGATCCATAAGACCACCTCTCCTCTTATTCTGTGACTGCTAAGTTTGCTCAGGAGTCTTTGGTGAGGGACTTTGTCAAAAGCCTTTTAGAAATCCAAGTAAACAACATCTACCACGTCACCCCATCTACATCTTTGTTGACACTCTCAAAGAACTCTAAAAGGTTAGTGAGATAGGACTTACCTTTGCAGAGGCGGTGTTCATTCCTTTTCAGCAGGGCTTGTCCTTCTATCTGCTTATTAATTTTATCTTTAATAATGCCTTCAACCAATTTACCCAGGACAGACATTAAGCTGACTGGCCTGTAATTTTCCAGATCCCCCTGGATCCCCTTTAAAAAAATGGTGTTACATTGGCCATCTTCCAGTCCTCTGGTACAGACACCGATCTTAAGGACACGTTACATAGTTTGGTTAGAAGATCAGCAATTTCCTATTTGAGTCCTCTGAGAATGCTAGGATGGATACCATCTGGTATTACTTCCAGTAAAAATGTTTCTTGTTCACCTGGGCCAAAAAGTATTCTATTTAAAATAAAATTTAATTAACTGACCCAATTTCCTTCTGAATTATGAACATCAGTTTGCTTACTTTAAAGTTCAGGTTGAACTTTCTACAAGTTAATGTAGCTAACACTGCCTTTAATATTCAAGGGGCTTCTTCACACGGAGCTTTTATCTTGTGACTGAGATTGCTCCCTCACGGACGTTTGTGGGCCGTTTAGATGACATCGTGAACCTCCAGGGTGCCTCCTGCACTAAATGACCTTTATCTCTGATCTATTTAAAAACAGAATAATACGCTATCAAATAAACCCACTTGTGTTCCACTTGAGTTCCCTCCGTGAAAAAGGAAAAGCTGCAAGAAGAGGAGCTAGATCATGAAACATATGGAAGACTGTCAGGATTCCTTTAGCCCCCACTTTATTTCAACACCAAAGACAAACACAGACAAGAGGCTTCAGTCTACAGCTTTTAATCCATTACTTCACAGGGTCATACAGATGCACATTCTCAGTTGACTCTTAGTCTACAAAGGAATGCCTTCAGGGGAATTCAAAAGGAAGAGAGTTGTCCACCATTTAAAGAGGAAGGCGGTCTTAGTAGCCTAACTTAAGGGGGGGAGGACCCTCTGTCTTGTGAGGCTTCTGAGTGCCGCTTCTCACGCAAGGCCAATCGGGTAGACTGTCTAAGTTCCGCCCCTGCCTTCTCTGTCTTTGCTCTGCGCCTGGCATCTATTAGATCAGACTCTCCAAACCCCGCCTCCTTCTGTTCGCTGTCTCTCACAGGGGTGTGTGAAGAGGAACCCTCATCCTCAGCCAGCTGGGCATTTGTAACCTGAGAAGCCAGCCCAGTCATGTCTGGACTAGCCTGGGAAAACACCTCCCCATGTCTGGCGGTTCTTCTTCAGAATCTGAACTGCTATCCCACTCCCTGCGCTCAGAAACAAGCCTGACAAAGACTCAGATAAAGGGGAAAGGGGAGGGGGGAAAGGAAGCATGTGTAAAGAGAGTCCATCATGATCCTGCATTTAAAACAGAAGCAGAAAGCCCTCAGGTCAGTGTGAATTAACTTACCTTGTTTTTTAAAGAGGTTGCTCCGTACTATTTCATTCATGGAATGCACTTTTTGCTTTTGTAGCTTTTTTGGTGGAACGCAAGTGTAAAATTCATACAAGAGCTGACTGCAAATAAATAGAATAATGAAGCACAGGCCAGATTAGTTTGATATGTTTTTTTTTTTAAAGGAGCTGTTAAAACAGGATGGTCTTACAAACACTTCGACTTGCAACAGTTTCTAAGAATAGGTGACATGAACCAGTTGATATGAATAAGGAATTATTCCCTTGTTCAAAACAGGGTAATTGAATGAGAGGCTTTGTCCCCCATGTTATTATTTTGTCCCTGTTCTATAAACAAACAGCTAAAGGTTCTGCTTCTGGTAGCAAGGAGCCCATTCTTCCTAGACAAATTTCTTATGCAAATTGCATCACTTAGTTTCTGCCTAAAATCAGATAGAATTGAAGCACCAGAACTATGGTTTGCAGCTGCAATACACCATGGATATATGAAATGTAAATATATTTAAATGTACCAGAACCAGTATAGTCCAAAGGTGCAGGCATCTAATCATCTAGATGTTATTGCATTCTGAACAGAGCTCACCTAAGTAATTTGACATCAAACACTGTTTCTACATCTTGGAGAACAGATGGAATATACTTCAAGGCAGCCACCTGAAAGAAAGAAAAAATAAAATACTTGATCTCTTTTTCTGTGTTTCAAAAGCATGTGTAAACTAAAGCTCAAAATCTAATGTATGGCCCTTGCAGCCTAATCCTATGCATTTTTATTCAGAACCAGGTCCCACAGCATTCAAAAGGGGACTTATTCCCAAGTAATGTTCATAGGTGTGTTAATAAAACACAGAAGTTCCAGAGAAGTCAATCAGAATAAAACTGACTGTGTAGACTGTGAAGGATAAGTCCCTGGCTGTGTTCCCACATTCATCTTATGTATTAGATTCCCAAATGAAACTGAAAATTGCTTACAACAAGGGTGGGGAATGTTTTTCAGTCAAAGGGCCAAATTCCAATCTGAACCAATCAGGGGGGCGCATTAAATCTGGGGGCAGGATCAAAGGCAAAGTGGGCATGGTGAAAGGCAGAATGGGTAGAGTCAAAATGTGATTCTTACCATTTTAAGCCTACTCAGAATTAAGCAGGTGAGCCTCTACATGTCTGAGCAGAAGTAAACAGAACTTAATTACACAACAGCATTTTTAAATAGCTCCCAAATACCAAGCCTTTGCATCTCTATTCAGAAGTAAGCCTGAGCAGCACATCTACTCATAAGTAAGCTGGACAAGCCTATGCATGCCTACTCAGAAGCAGGCAGGACAAGCCTCAGGATTAAGCAGGACTGAATCACTCAGCAGCTTCCTCCCTAGATTTCACCCCCTCTTCCCTGTAGGGAAAAGCTCTTCTCTCCAATCAGCAGCTGATTGGAAATAAGAGCTTTTCCCTGCTGAGTGCTAAGAAAAGGAGCCCTTTGCAGTGCTCAGCAGAGAAAAGCTCTTCTCTCCAATCAGACGCTGATTGGATAAAACAGCTTTTCCCACCTAGGAGAGTGGGCAGGGCATGGAAAAGAAGCTAGCAGACCAGATGGGGAATCCCTGCTGGCCATATCTGGCTGACAGACTGGAAATCTCCCATGCCTGGTTTAAGACAGTAACATCAACTGAAATCACAACCACTACTATAATTCATGCTGTGCTGATTTCTCAGACCCTCCCAAGCAGACCCTGAGACAAAAGCACAGACTAAAAGTTAGCTGGCAGCTATGACTATCATTTTGACCCCACAACGGCTGACAGATTTATTTATTTATTTATTTATTTATTGCATTTATACCCCGCCTTTTTTCCTCTTGCAAGGAACCCAAAGCAGCTTACATTATCCTCCTCCTCTTCATTTTATCCTCACAACAACAACCCTGTGAGGTAGGTTGGGCTGAGAGTCTGTGACTGGCCCAAAGTCACCCAGTGAGCTTCCATGGCCGAGTGGGGCCTAGAACCCGGATCTCCCAGCTCCTAGTCCAACACTTTTGTCACTACACCACACTGGCTCTGTGAAGCTGAATCAAGGGAAGGGAAAATTAAGAGCTATTTGTGTCAGGACTGATTCTGAGCGCAGGTAATTAGCAGCTCAGGTTCAGAAGAGGAGCAGCCAGAACTGGGGAAGGCATTTTCACAAGCCGGTTCAGATATGGATAGGCGTGCTTCTCAGGTTACCAGCTCCCAGATGGCCGGGCATGAAGCTTCCACCTTACCCCCCTCTGTGAGAAGCAGCGAGCAGGAGGGGCTTGAGGACTGTGACCTAAGAGATGTGAGGTGGCTGCTCTGAGCTAAGAGGGAAATGTTAGGGGTGGAGCTCAGACAGTCCAACCAGTTAGCGATGCGTGAGAGGCTATGCAGGGAAGCATCACGGGCGGGGTGAGACCTCCCTCTCTAAGTTAGCCTAGCCAGATAGCCTTTCAAACTGAGAGCAACTTTCAGTGATCCCCTGAATCCCCTGGAGGCATTCCTTTGTAGCCAGAGAGTCTTCGAGGATTTGCATCTGTAATGAACCTGTGAATAGTGAAATAAAGGCGTGAGACTGAAGCCTCTCTATGTCTGTGTATGTGTGAGTGCTTAAGGAAAGAGGAGCCCAAGGGATTATGACAATTTGGGCTTGTAGTATCTTTCAACATTCTTCATGGTGGAGAACCCAGGAAAGTGGGAGAGGCTGAGAGATTAAATGGCAAAATTATGAAGAGACACACAGGTACCCATGCCACTGACTGGAAGATGGGGGAAAGGGGAGAAAAGAGAAGTTGCACATAGGTCTGCACTTTTAACCTCAATGCACAGATCAGAAATGCAAAAAGAACTGGACCCAGGCCAGCAAGGAGGAACTTTTTAGCAACAATCCAGTTCAGAACAAAAACTATTAATGAGAAATGCCTTACCACCAACCTTGCAATAAGTCTGTTAGTGCTATAGGCCTATATAAAATTTTACTTGCCCCCACCCCTGCTGATACATGCCTGCAAGTGTTCTTGGTAGACTTAGGGTGCAATCTTATGGGGATAGGCGTCCACCTCCGAACTTGGAGGTGTCCACCTATCCAAGGCAGGATAGGAGAAGTGCAGAGGGGATTGTCTCCTCCATGCTTCAGCCGCCCTGCATTTGCGGCTAGACAGCCGATTTTGGCTATCTAGCCGTGGGAAGGCGGAGCGGGAAAAGCGGCTGCTGGATGACACGCAGGATGTGTCTACCGGCATTTCTGCCTTCCCCACCCCAGAATGCCCCCTAGAATGCCCCATTTTCACCACTCCGCACTCCTCTTCCGAGCGCAGAGCATGGGGCTGTTCTGAGCTGCCTGAAAGGTAGCGCTGGAGGGTGGAAGGTCAGTTCTCAGAGAACCGACCTCAGAGTGCGGGCTCCGAGGTCGGTTCCCGGAAAACCACATATCCTATGGCCATCTAGCAGCCAACTAGCGGCCATAGCATTGATCCCTCCAAGGAGCAATTATCCTTTAATATCTTCATAAAGCTTCATTGCCTGATCACTTGCCACAGATGAGTGCATATTTTATATGCTCCAGTTGTTTGGATTTGTCAGGAACTGTCCCTATTTTATGGCATGTGTTCCTGGTAAGACATTGCCCCTGTTTTGTCTGTTAGGGAGAAGTCCAGGCTCCCTTCTTAAACATTTGTTAGTGAGCACACATGTGCACCAGGGTTCTTTGGATTTCAGCTCCCTATCCCAAGTTCCTAGACACTGAGAGCCAAACTATGTGTGACACAGGAGATCTGTGCACAGGATCTTCCAGGTAGAGGTGGGATGGGGGGCTAAGAGCAAAGCAGCTCCTGGAGACCCCGTTTCAGTTCAGGACTGGAGCACTGGCAAGAGGTTTCACCCTTTCTTTTACATGCCCATATAATACCTGTAACTTTTTCCCGGTGGAGAAAACAGCAGCTTTGGGGGGTGAGTTTAACTTGGGAAAACTGCGTAAGAGGAATATTCCCCTTCCACAGGGCACCTTAGCCCTTAAAAAAAAACTCCAGAAAAACTTTTGGATATCATGACAATGAAAGTTCCATGGTGCATCAAGTTTGGATCTCAATTATCTGGGTGAGGGTCTAAAGCATTTTTACTATACTAAAATTAATTGCACATACAGCAAGTGACATCAGAAAGGACACCCAGTGCCATTGCCCTTCTTCTCTTTCATTTCCTCCCTGAAAAAATGATCGCCTATCCAGACAATCAATACTGCAATCCAGAAATTTCTCTATTTCCATCTGTGAATTGCTAAAGGGTATACTTTTCACAAGCCTGACTGATATCAATCAGAAAGTATCAGACAAGTGCAATGTAGCAGATCAAGTGTTGGGACTTAGTTGGGCTCAAAGTCCCACAACTACGAACCCCACTGAATGACCTTAGGCAAGTCACTATCTTTCAGCCCAATCAATTCAACCCCACAGGAATGATAAAATGAGTATAATCCTATTAATGGTACCCTGAGCTCCTCATCCCCTTCATGGATCACTGCCCCTTCATGGATCACTGCCTTGTTGTGGCGAAGGGGCTTGCGTAACTCAGTGAAGCCATAAGCTATGCCGTGCAGGGCCACCCAAGACGGACAGGTCATGGCGGAGAGTTCTGACAAAATGTGGTCCACTGGAGAAGGAAATGGCAACCCACTCCAATATTCTTGTGAAGAAAACCCCATGGAACGTATCACAAGGCTAAAAGAGATGACGCCGGAAGATGAGCCCCTCAGGTCGGAAGGTGTCCAATATACTACTGGGGAAGAGCAGAGGGAATTTCCAAGTAGCGCCAGAAAGAGTGAAGCGGCTGGGCCAAAGCCGAAAGGACACTCAGCTGTGGATGTGTCCTGGGGTGAAAAGAAAATCTGATGCTGTAAAGAACAATATTGTTTAGGAACCTGGAATGTAAGATCAATGAATCAAGGTAAGCCATCATATCTACTACTGTGGGCAAGAATCCCTTAGAAGAAATAGAGTAGCACTCATAGTCAACAAAAGGGTGGGAAAAGCAGTACTGGGGTACAATCTCAAAAACGACAGAATGATCTTAGTACAAATCCAAGGCAAACCATTCAACATCACAGTAATTCAAGTCTATGCCCCTACCACTGAGGCCGAAGAAGCTGAGGTTGATCGGTTCTATGAAGACCTACAACACCTTCTAGAACTAACACCAAAAAAAGATGTCCTTTTCATCATAGGGGATTGGAATGCCAAAGTAGGAAGTCAAGAAATCACCGGGATAACAGGCAAGCATGGCCTTGGTGTACAAAATGAAGCAGGACAAAGGCGAATAGAGTTTTGCCAAGAGAACACGCTGATCATAGCAGACACTCTTTTCCAACAGCACAACAGGTGACTCTACACAAGGACATCACCAGATGGTCAATATCGAAATCAGATTGATTATGTCCTTTGCAGACAAAGATGGAGAAACTCTATACAGTCAGTAAAAATAAGAACTGGAGCTGACTGTGGCTCAGATCATGAGATTCTTGTTGCAAAATTTCGGCTTAAATTGAAGAACGCAGGGAAAACCACTAAACCATTCAGGTATGACCTAAATCATATCCCTTATGAATATACAGTGGAGGTGAGGAATAGATTTAAGGGATTAGACCTGATAGACAGAGTGCCTGAGGAACTATAGATGGAGGTCCGTAACATTGTTCAGGAGGCAGCAACTACATCCATCCCAAAGAAAAAGAAATGCAAGAAAGCAAAGTGGCTGTCTGATGAGCTTTACAATTAGCTGAGGAAAGAAGCGAAGTGAAAAGCAAGGGAGAAAGGGGAAGATGTATCCTATTGAATGCAGATTTCCAGAGAATAGCAAGGAGAGACAAGAAGGCCTTCTTAAATGAACAATGCAAAGAAATTGAGGAAAACAACAGAATGGGAAAGACTAGAGATCTTTTCAAGAAAATCGGGGATCTCAAGGGAACGTTTTGGCAAAGATGGGCATAATAAAGGACAAAGAAGGCAGAGACCTAACAGAAGCAGATGAGATTAAGAAGAGGTGGAAAGAATACACAGAAGAACTATATAGGAAATACCTTAATGTACCTGATAGCCATGATAGTGCGGTTACTGAACTTGAGCCGGACATCCTAGAGAGTGAAGTCAAGTAGGCCTTAGGAAGCATTATTAACAACAAAGCTAGCGGAGATGACAGTATTCCAGCTGAGCTATTTAAAATCCTGAAAAATGATGCTGTTAAAGTGCTGCACTCAATATGCCAACAAATTTGGAACACTCAACAATGGCCACAAGACTGGAAAAGGTCAGTTTACATTCCAATTCCAAAGAAGGGCAATGCCAAAGAGTGTTCAAACTACCGCACAATTGCACTCATTTCACATGCCAGCAAGGTTATGCTCAAAATCCCACAAGCTAGGCTTCAGCAGTATGTGACCCGAGAACTACCGGAAGTACAAGCTGGGTTTCGAGGGGCAGAGGAACTAGAGATCAAATCGCCAACATTCGCAGGATCATGGAGAAAGCAAGAGAATTCCAGAAAAAATCTATTTCTGCTTCATTGACTATGCTACAGCCTTTGATTGTGTGGATCACAACAAACTCTGGCAAATTCTTAAAGAGATGGGAGTACCAGACCACCTCACCTGTCTCCTGAGAAACTTCTACGAGGGTCAAGAAGCAACAGTAAGAACTGGACATGGAACAACCGATTGGTTCAAAATTGGGAAAGGAGTATGACAAGGCTGTATATTGTCGCCCTGCTTATTTAATTTATATGCAGAGTACATCATGAGAAACGCTGGGTTGGATGAATCACAGGTCGGAATTAAGATTGCCGGGAGAATTATCAACAACCTCAGATTCGCAGATGATACCACCCTAATGGCAGAAAGCGAAGAGGATCTCAAGAGCCTTTTGTTGAGGGTGAAAGAGGAGAGTGCAAAAGCTGGTTTGAAACTCAACATTAAAAAAACGAAGATCTTGGCATCTGGCCCCATCACTTCGTGGCATATAGAAGGGGAAGAAATGGAAGCAGTGACAGATTTTATTTTCTTGGGCTCCAAGATCACCACAGACAGTGACTGTAGCCATGAAATTAAAAGACGCTTGCTCCTTGGGGGGAAAGCTATGGCAACCTAGACAGCATTGTAAGAAGCAGAGACATCACCTTGCCGACAAAGGTCCGTATAACCAAAGCTATGGTTTTCCCAGTAGTAATGTATGGCTGTGAGAGCTGGACTATAAGGAAGGCTGAGCGCCAAAGAATTGATGCTTTCGAACTGTGGTGCTGGAGAAGACTCTTACGAGTTCCCTAGACTGCAAGGAGGTCAAATCAGTCAGTCCTAAAGGAAATCAACCCTGACTGCTCATTGGAAGGACAGATACTGAAGCTGAAGCTCAAATATTTTGGCCACCTAATGTGAAGAGAAAACTCCCTGGAAAAGACCCTGAATTAGGGATGTACGAAAGTCACTTACCTGTTCGCAGATTATGCTGATGCTGGGGGGGAGGCGCTCCGTCCCTCCCCCCGAAATTCTGGCAGGGGGGGAGGCGCTCCGTCCCCCCCCCCCGAATCCTGGCCGGCCGGCTCCGCTCCGCAGTAATTCTGCGGAGCCGCCAGCCGGCTCTGCCAGCGGCCGGACATCCATAGCCGCCGCCGTTTGCATCCCTACTAGGGGTGCACGGAAGTCACTTACCTGGTCTCGCAGCTTTTCGCGGTGGGGGGGAGGCGCTTCGCTGCTCCCCCTGTGAAGTACAGGCCGGGGGGGGAGGCTTCCCGCCTCGCCCGGCCGAAATTCAGGCCGGGGGGGAGGCTTCCCACCTTGCCCGGCCGAAATTCAGGCCGGGGAGGAGGCGCCTCACCGCGAAATTAAAAGTTAAAAAAAAAAAACGCCCCCGTGATAGGCTACGTGATGATTAACGTAGCCTATCATGGCTAGATCTGCAAAGTCAGCCGTGATAGGCTACGTCAATCGTCACATAGCCTATCATGGGTGACTTAAAAAAAAAAAAAGCGCGTACGCAAATGGCGCCCCCCTTAGGAAGCCGCCATTCGTGTTCCTTATTTGGTCGCTGTAGTCTACGTAATCTTTACGTAGACTACAGCGACCAAATAAGGAACGTGAATGGCGGCTCCCTATGGGGGCCGCCATTATCCGTACGTGCTTTTTTTTTTTTTTAAGTCACCCATGATAGGCTATGTGACGATTGACGTAGCCTATCACGGCTGACTTTGCAAATCTAGCCGTGATCGGCTACGTTAATCATCACGTAGCCTATCACGGGGGCGTGTTTTTTTTTTCTTTTATTGGAATGGCGGCAGCGGCAGCCGGTCGAAAGACCGGCTGCCGCTCCCGCCCCGGACGAAGACCCGACGAACGACCGGCTGGACCCGCCGCTGGGAGGGACATTCGCCAAAGGTAAGTCCCGTCCCAGGGGGGGGGTGCGGGGGGCGGGGGGGTGGAGAATTTCTCCCCGAAACTTGTTCGAGGGGCCGAACACATTGGTGCTCGGCCCCCCGAAGTTTCGGGGAGAAATTCTCTGCCAACCCTAGTCCCTTCAGTCAGCCGTGATAGGCTACGTAAATGTTTACGTAGCCTATCACGGCTGAGTAAAAAAAAGAAACCAACGCGCGTACGCAAATGGCAGCGCTCATGGGCACCACCATTTGCGTTCCTTATTTTGGCACATCTAGTCTACGTAAACATTTACGTAGACTACAGCGAAAATAAGGGGAATGCAAATAGCGTAGACGCTACGCTATTTGCGTTCCCCTTATTTTCACCGTAGTCTACGTAAATGTTTACGTAGACTAGACATGCCAAAATAAGGAACACAAATGGCGGCGCCCATGGGCACCGCCATTTGCGTACGCGCATTTTTTTGTGTTGTTTTTAATCAGCCGTGATAGGCTACGTAAACATTTACGTAGCCTATCATGGTGTTTTTTAAAATTTAGCCGTGATAGGCTACGTAAATCTTTACGTAGCCTATCACATTTTTTTGTTTTGTTTTTTTTTTAAGCTTGGAAATGGCGGCAGCGGCCGCCGGTCGGAAGACTGGCCGCCGCCAGGAAGATCCGCCCCAGGTAAGTCCCATCCCGAGGGGGGGTGGCGGGCCATTCTGCCACCGATTTCAGGGGGCCGAATGCTCTGGCATTCGGCCTCCCCGAGATCCGTGGCGGAACTTTTGTACATCCCCAACCCTGATGCTGGGAAAGATTGAAGGCAAAAAGAGAAGGGGACGACAGAGGATGAGATGGCTAGATAGCATCACCGATGCAATGAATATGAACTTGAGCACACTCCGGGAGAGAGCGCAGGACAGGAAGGCCTGGCGTGCTATGGTCCATGGGGTCACGAAGAGTCGGACATGACGTAATGACTGAACAACAACAGAGCTCCTCGTAGGAAAGGTCGTATACCAGGGGTGGGGAACCTCTATCAGCCCAGTTCAATTTTGGAGAAGCTCTCGGGGGGGAGGCGGGGAAAGACTACATTCCAGTAGTGGGTGGGGCTGAAAGCAAAGGGGTGTGGCCTCAAATACAAAACAAAAAATGTCATTACATTGGAGCTTAAGGTTACAATCCTATGCATTGTAACCTTAGGCAGAGAAGAAAAAAAAGGCCTACAGCTCCTAGCATGTCCCAGCAAGCCATGCTGACTGGGGCATGCTGGGAGTTGTAGGATATTTTTCTATCTAAACATGCATAGGATTGCACCCTAAAGCTCTTACTGCCAGCAGCTAAGCCTTAGGAGAGGGATTTTGACCTTTTAGAATGGCAATGAGGTGCACATAAGCCAGGAAAATGCCAACAACCAGTGGCTAGGGGAAAGGAAAGAGGCACGGTCTTCTGGAGAAACTCAAAGGGCCAGATTGGGACCTGACAAGGGCCGGATTTGACCCTGAGGTTCCCCAGCCCTGTCGTATACTGATTAAATAAATGAACAACGTAATACATACACTCACTCTCTTCTGACCTTGTACTATGAAAGCAGAAGGTGGCATGTGTCACGCAAATTTACATTCCCACACAATGAACTTGAAGTAAACAACTGAATTTGCTTACACTTGATGCCTGCACTTCTATTTTAGCCTGGAAAAGGCATATGATAACCAAACCCTCTGGACACATTTCACATGCATGTGGATGTTGCATATTTATGAGATGAGTATTTGATAGATACACTGCTTCCACTACAGCTTTAATATTTTAGTCGATTCCATCACAACAGATTTATGGAACTGAAAGATACACAATGGCAATGATGGCAGGTTCATTCAGGTCTGTTAACAAGCAAGCCTCTGCACTATTCTACAGTCAAGGGAGCAGAAGAGACACCAAGAACCAAAAACATGGCACAGAAGAAATAAAAGCACCATTCAGTTTTTATTCAAGTCTTTATTATACAACAACACTGTCCAATAGAGAGGCGTTTGAAGTTGAGCGAGTGTTTCTTGTGGTTTATACAATCTGCCCCACACATACACACAAATCATATGTTACATGTCCCAAAGAATGACACACTACTATGTTTTGCAGTTGCCAAAGGTAATGTTGCCAAATGTTCGGTACAAAGTTTTCTGTCCAGTTTTACCCTGACCAGCACATACAAACAGACATAACTGAAGCATCACTTTAGTTTCTTCCATTGTCATTTAAACTGTCTTTTAGAACTATAGTGCCAAACCTTTCTATTCTATTTGGCTGATAGTTCTACCATAAAAAGCTATTTGCGCCCTACTGCTCTGCATGTACTGTTCTAAAGCACACCTCTGGGTTGGGAGGTGAGAAGGGGCTGATCTATTTATTACATTTTTTTTATCCCACCCTTCTTCCAAAGAACCTAGGGTGGTGTATGTGGTATACCCCACCCTCCAATTTATCCACACAGTCCTAATCCTACGCAGGCAATTATTCTGGAAAGAATCAATGCATGGAGTGGGGAGCAGGATTGCACCTGCTAGCCCCATCTCCACCCCTCACACATGCATTGGCTCTTCTGCACAGAACTTACACATACAACCTGTACCCTCATAGGCGCTCTTATGCAAGCTGAACCATGCCAAAAAGAAATGCAGAGCATTTAGCACATATACAGAGTAGATTATCCTCAGTACTATCTTCTGCATAGGTCTTAGGTTAGGCTGGGTAATAGTGATTCAGCCAAGGCTCCTTGGTGAGTTTAGATCACCAAGGCAGGACTCTGACCACTATACCACACTGACTCTGTTGGTTAGTAGCCAAAAGGTCAAAGTATATCTGTTCTATTTCCATTTTTGTTTAGAGTCTAGCACAGGTGACTAGAACTCAGACTTGGGTAGCTTGTTTACAAGCCCTTCAGTAGTGCTTGGTTTGGCCCACTGAAATATATCATGAAGGGAAGGCCATACCAGGGATGTAAAACTACCAATAACAACTTTGATAAATAAGGCTTATTGAGAACAAGCCATGCAGCATACCGCTGAAGGCAATTCTGAAGAGAAACTGAAAATACAGTACCTGAAAGCTGATTCAGGCACTTCCTGATATGGCAAGCCAGGACGGCCAATAAATATACCCGCTTTTTTTAAGGGTAAAAAGTAAACCCCAAAAATCACATTCCCCAAAATAAATTGTTTAAAACAGCAGTGTAAAACATTTCACAAGCCAGCAGAACACCCATACAAAATTCATTTAAACAATGAAACAGTTTTAAATGAACAGCACTTGTTGTTGTTGTTGTTGTTGTTCAGTCATTCAGTCGTGTCCGACTCTTCGTGACCCCATGGACCATAGCACGCCAGGCCTTCCTGTCCTGCGCTCTCTCCCGGAGCGTGCTCAAGTTCATATTCATTGCATCCGTGATGCTATCTAGCCATCTCATCCTCTGCCGTCCCCTTCTCCTTTTGCCTTCAGTCTTTCCCAGCATCAGGGTCTTTTCCAGAGAGTTTTCTCTTCGCATTAGGTGGCCAAAATATTTCAGCTTCAGCTTCAGTATCTGTCCTTCCAATGAGCACTCAGGGTTGATTTCCTTTAGGATGGACTGATTTGACCTCCTTGCAGTCCAGGGGACTCGTAAGAGTCTTCTCCAGCACCACAGTTCGAAAGCATCAATTCTTCGGCGCTCAGCCTTCCTTATAGTCCAGCTCTCACAGCCATACATTACTACTGGGAAAACCATAGCTTTGATTAGACGGACCTTGGTCGGCAAGGTGATGTCTCTGCTTCTTACTATACTGTCTAGGTTTGCCATAGCTTTCCTCCCAAGGAGCAAGCGTCTTTTAATTTCATGGCTACAGTCACCGTCTGCAGTGATCTTGGAGCCCAAGAAAGTAAAATCTGTCACTGCTTCCATTTCTTCCCCTTCTATATGCCAGGAAGTGATGGGGCCAGATGCCATGATCTTAGTTTTTGTAATGTTGAGTTTCAAACCAGCTTTTGCACTCTCCTCTTTCACCCTCAACAAGAGGCTCTTGAGATCCTCTTCGCTTTCTGCCATTAGGGTGGTATCGTCTGCATATCGGAGGTTGTTGATAATTCTCCCAGCAATCTTAATTCCGACCTCTGATTCATCCAACCCGGCATTTCTCATGATGTACTCTGCATATCAGTTAAATAAGCAGGGTGACAATATGCAGCCTTGTCGTATTCCTTTCCCAATTTTGAACCAATCGGTTGTTCCATGTCTGGTTCTTACTGTTGCTTCTTGACCCTCGTACAGGTTTCTCAGGAGACAGGTAAGGTGGTCTGGTACTCCCATCACTTTAAGAATTTGCCACAGTTTGTTGTGATCCACACAATCAAAGGCTTTAGCGTAGTCAATGAAGCAGAAATAGACGTTTTTCTGGAATTCTCTTGCTTTCTCCATGATGCAGCGAATGTTGGCGATTTGATCTCTAGTTCCTCTGCCTCTTCGAAACCCAGCTTGTACTTCCGGTAGTTCTCGGTTCGCATACTGCTGAAGCCTAGCTTGTAGGATTTTGAGCATCACCTTGCTGGCATGTGAAATGAGCGCAATTGTGCGGTAGTTTGAACACTCTTTGGCATTGCCCTTCTTTGGAATTGGAATGTAAACTGACCTTTTCCAGTCTTGTGGCCACTGTTGAGTGTTCCAGATTTGTTGGCATATTGAATGCAGCACTTTAACAGCATCATCTTTTAGGATTTTAAATAGCTCAGCTGGAATACTGTCATCTCCGCTAGCTTTGTTGTTACTAATGCTTCCTAAGGCCCACTTGACTTCACTCTCTAGGATGTCCGGCTCAAGTTCAGTGACCGCACTCTCATGGCTATCAGGGACATTCAGATCTTTCCTGTATAGTTCTTCTGTGTATTCTTGCCACCTCTTCTTAATCTCATCTGCTTCTGTTAGGTCCCTGCCTTCTTTGTCCTTTATCATGCCCGTCTTTGCACAAAACGTTCCCTTGAGATCTCCAATTTTCTTGAAGAGATCTCTAGTCTTTCCCATTCTGTTGTTTTCCTCAATTTCTTTGCATTGTTCATTTAAGAAGGCCTTCTTGTCTCTCCTTGCTATTCTCTGGAACTCTGCATTCAGTTGGGTATATCTTCCCCTTTCTCCCTTGCTTTTCGCTTCCCTTCTTTCCTCAGCTACTTGTAAAGCCTCATCAGACAGCCACATGGCTTTCTTGCATTTCTTTTTCTTTGGGATGGATTGAGTTGCTGCCTCCTGAACAATGTTACGGACCTCCGTCCATAGTTCCTCAGGCACTCTGTCTATCAGGTCTAATCCCTGAAATCTATTCCTCACCTCCACTGTATATTCATGAGGGATATGATTTAGGTCATACCTGAACGGTTTAGTGGTTTTCCCGACGTTCTTCAATTTAAGACGAAATTTTGCAAGAAGCAGCTCATGATCTGAGCCACAGTCAGCTCCAGGTCTTGTTTTTACTGACTGTATGGAGCTTCTCCATCTTTGGCTGCAAAGGACATAATCAATCTGATTTCGATATTGACCATCTGGTGACGTCCATGTGTAGAGTCGCCTCTTGTGCTGTTGGAAAAGAGTGTTTGCTATGATCAGCATGTTCTCTTGGCAAAACTCTATTAGCTTTTGTCCTGCTTCATTTTGTACACCAAGGCCATGCCTGCCTGTTATCCCGGTGATTTCTTGACTTCCTACTTTAGCATTCCAATCCCCTATGATGAAGAGGACATCTTTTTTTGGTGTTAGTTCTAGAAGGTGTTGTAGGTCTTCATAGAACCGATCAACCTCAGCTTCTTCGGCCTCAGTGGTTGGGGCATAGACTTGAATTACTGTGGTGTTGAATGGTTTGCCTTGGATTCGTACTGAGATCATTCTATCATTTTTGAGATTGTACCCCAGTACTGCTTTTCCCACCCTTTTGTTGACTATGAGTGCTACTCCATTTCTTCTAAGGGATTCTTGCCCACAATAGTAGATATGATGGTCACCTGAATTAAATTCGCCCATGCTTGTCCATTTTAGTTCGCTGATTCCCAAGATGTCGATGTTCAATCTTGCCATCTCATGTTTGGCCACCTCCAGCTTACCTTGATTCATTGATCTGACATTCCAGGTTCCTAAACAATATTGTTCTTTACAGCATCGGATTTTCTTTTCACCACCAGACACATCCACAGCTGAGTGTCCTTTCGGGTTTGGCCCAGCCGCTTCACTCTTTCTGGCGCTACTTGGAAATACCCTCTGCTCTTCCCCAGTAGCATATTGGACACCTTCCGACCTGAGGGGCTCACCTTCCGGCGTCATCTCTTTTAGCCTTGTGATACGTTCCATGGGGTTTTCTTGGCAAGAATACTGGAGTGGGTTGCCATTTCCTTCTCCAGTGGACCACATTTTGTCAGAACTCTCTGCCATGACCTGTCCGTCTTGGGTGGCCCTGCACGGCATAGCTTATGGCTTCACTGAGTTACACAAGCCCCTTCGCCACAACAAGGCAGTGATCCATCAAGGGGTCATTAAATGGTTAATGAAAATATACGCCAGCATCTGAACTAAAGACCACTGAAGAGAGATGGATTTTTAAGGCTCACTTAAAAGCTCATGCTAATGGGCAACAAACATGGGGCCATCACTGAAAGATTCTGCCTCTAGTGCAGGGGTAGGCAATCATTTTGGCCCAAGGGCCCATTTGGAAATTTGAAAAACTGCCCTGGGCACTACCACAAAATGGCTGCCATGCAGCGAGACAAAAAACAAGTAAACTGCCAAAAAAAACACTGAGTATAAAGCAGAGCTGAGCTCTGAGTCCCAACACACAAAACACGTCCTTTGAATCGACAATTCTCAGCACCAACAGAAAACTATTTCACAACAATCCCAGCTGCCGGTAAGAAAATGTGTTAATTTTTAATTTTTTTTAAGTGGGAGGGGTAGGGCACCTTGGTGAGTGCCAAGAAAAGTGTCTGGAATCCAGTGGGGTTATTTAATATAAATTTGTGCCTTGGAATGAATAACCCCATAAGTTGTACGTGAAGAGGATGAAGGACCTTAAGAAGCAGGCCATATAAATACGTCTTTGTTCTTGGAGGGAGCAATCCTATGTCCCCTAGACAGCATCGCGGGGGGTGGGGGAGACACAAAGGATGATTTGGTTTCCTGGGTCTGAGTGTGTAAACAGGGCTCTGAGCTAGGAGCCAGGAAACCGCGCTCCCCTCCCCCTCCCCCAGCCCCTCGTAGCAGGTGCAGAGAGAACTGCACTGGCTACCTCTACGCACTTACAAAATGGAGCACGGAGATGGGGAAAATGAGGCATTCCCAGGGGTGGGGAGAGGAGGAGACTGAGGACGTGAGGTTACGAGGTATCTCCAGCTGTCCTCAGCCTCCTTCCCTCCCCTTCCCTGAAGCCTCTGTTAGACGGGTGAATTTGCCCATCTAACTAAAATGCAGAGCAGGAGGCACAATGCACCTCCAGCTCTGCACTGGATACACGTCAGCTTCTGAGTTCGGAGGCTTACAGGTACCCAGGGTACATACCATAGGGTTGCGCCCTAAGTGGACTTCCTATCCACCCTTTTCAAACAAAAACAAAAATAATTCAGAGGGGTTTTATTTTAGCCTCAGTTGTTTCTTCAAGTTGATTGATTGTTGTTGTTTTTAAGTGCCTGATAGTAAGGTAAGTCTTATTTGGAGAGGAGGGAGAAGAATAAATAAGAGGTTGTTACTCTTAAGGAATTTAAGCTCCCCCACCCCAACCCTACTGATGCAACTAAGATTATGAGCATCTCTACACCAGCCTAAAATCCCACATTTAAAATGGGGCTTCCGTTTTAAATGAAGGATCACAACAGACTCCCTTTAGACGTGCTTCCCCCCCTTTCCCCCCTTATCTGAGTCTCCCATATGTTTCATTATACAGCTGCTACATGGTACTATGGTCTAGCTCCTCTTATTGCTACTTTTCTTTTTTCATGAGGGAACTAGGGATGTCAGAGAATTCCGCCACGGATCTCGGGGAGGCCGAATGCCAGCGCATTTGGCCTCCCGAAATCGGTGGCAGAACGGTCTGCCCCCCCGCCCCCCCCAGGATGGGACTTACCTTGGGCGGATCTTCCTGGCGGCGGCAGCTCCAGCGGCGGTGTGGCAGCGGCGGCGGCAGCGGCTGGTCTTCCAACCGGCTGCCACCACCGCCATTTCCAGTTAAAAAAAAACAAAAACAAAAAAACATGATAGGCTACGTAAAGATTTACGTAGCCTATCACAGCTAGATTTTTAAAAAACACCGTGATAGGCTACGTAAACATTTATGTAGCCTATCACGGCTGATTTTTTTTTAAAAAATGCGCGTACGCAAATGGCAGCGCCCATGGGTGCCGCCATTTGTGTTCCTTATTTTGGCATGTCTTAGTCTATGTAAACATTTACGTAGACTAAGACAGCGAAAATAAGGGGAACGCAAATAGTGTAGACGCTACGCTATTTGCGTTCCCCTTATTTTCGCCGTCTTAGTCTACGTAAATGTTTACGTAGACTAAGACGTGCCAAAATAAGGAACGCAAATGGCGGCGCCCATGGGCGCCGCCATTTGCATATGCACATTTTGTTTTCTTTTCTTTTAAATCAGCCGTGATAGGCTACGTAAACTTTTACGTAGCCTATCACGGCTGACTGCAGGGACGCAAACGGCAGCGGCTACGGATGTCCGGCCGCTGGCGGAGCCGGCCAGCGGCTCCGCAGAATCCCTGAGGAGCGGAGCTGGCCAGCCAGGATTCAGGGGGGAGGGATGGAGCGCCTCCCCCCCTGGCCAAAATTTCGGGGGGAGGGACGGAGCGCCTCCCCCCCACCGCAAATGTCACCCTTCGAAAAGGTAAGTGACTTTCGTACATCCCTAGAGGGAACTGAAGTGGAATTCAAGCGCTGTAATTTGATAGCTCATTATCTCCAATCTTTAAAAAAAAGTGGAATAAAGGTCATTTAGTGCAGGAGACGCCCTGGAGGTTGACAACATCATCTAAAGATGAGAGCCAGTGTGGTGCAGTGGCAAGAGTGTTGGACTGGGAGTCAGGAGATCTGGGTTCTAGTCCCCACTCAGCCATGAAGCTCACTGGGTGACTTTGGGCCAGTCAAAGACTCTCAGCCCAACCCACCTCACAGGGTTATTGATGCGAGGACAAAACGGAGGAGGAGGAGGACTATGTATGCCTCCTTGGGTTCCTTAAGGAGGAAAAAAAGGTGGGATATAAATGTAATAAATAAAATAAATAAAGGACCTGCAAAGTTCCATATAGTAACCTATCTCAAACAGCAGAATAAAAGCTCCATGTGAGGAAGCCCTATTTCTGCAGTTTCACTCAGTATCATAAGCTGAACTTAGTTTCATGATCAAAGTGGTTGTCTGATCTCATTTATACTCAGTTCATGTACACACTGCTGTGTTATTTCCATTTTAGTGTCTATCTTTTCTAACATATTTGGCACCTTATCTTTTCCTGTTGCAGAAGTCTGAAAGTGGCATTTCCCTTCTGTGTGATTTCAGCTTCTCTCACGATTTTCCTGAAATATTCATTTGCTGACCATAATTTATTATATTTGTGCATGTTTAGGACATTTCTGTCTTCTAGATAACTACACCTTTAAAATCATCTCTGTGAGCTATCAGTTATGGTCTGAAACTACAAAGCCCAAATGAAATCAGTGTTTGAGGAAAACAGATTTCCTTTGCTTAGCAATCACGCCACAATGAAAAAAACTACTTTTATTCTTATTAGCGCAACAGATGAAGAGGACAATTATAGAAAAAGACTTCTTATATGCTGACCTTCCACTATTGTCAACAATAATAATCTTGGGCTTCCTAACTTAATTTAAACAACTTCAACAACAACAACAACTATAAAATACCATGCTTAAATTTCTTTTAAAAGCCGACAGAATTTAAGCTTCTTCAACTATTTTCAACCTCACTATTTCCAGTTTATCACCACATATTCCAACCTGCAGAACTTTAAAACTGAAGCTAAATAGTGGGATTCAAGAGGTGAGATTGATTATTTTTACCGTGATACTCAGCTGTGCTACTTTGTAGGCTTACTGACTGTCCAGAGCACAATAGCAGGATTACTTTAGTTCACAGTGCTGTCACAAAAACCTAGCACACACTGCATCAAAACAGATAAATAAATCTGAATATATCTCCAAGAAGGCTGCTATAAATACCAAAAGGAGTCTGAATCTCAAATTAAGCTATTTGGCAGCTCAATATGCATTTACACATATATGTCAAAAGAACAGAAAACATGAATCATAGAATAGTAGGGTTGGAAGGGGCCTACAAGGCCATGGATCATTATTACCACAGACAAAAGCAAACAAGACTACAAGTCCAAGCTACAATATGTATTTGTCCACCGCCCTGAACATACTTTCTTGAAAGTAAATGTTATTAATATATATCCTTATTAATAAGAAGACTTCTGCCCTTCACCAAGTTGCCAAGCTATAGAATTCCACCCACTTTTTAAAAGAAACGGTATCAACTGGGGGAAATTGTAGGTAGCAAGTTTGGTCCACTAGGAAAAATCCAAAAGCTACAGTAGGATCATATCTTTATAACAACTAAAATTCCACAAAGCGGTGAGAAAGTTTTCAAGTTCTCCAGAACTACTAATCAGATTGAATGTTAAGAAAAGTGCAGGGAGGAAGAAAGCTGGGCATTAAGCTGAAGCCCAAAAATCTGCCCAACAGTTGTAAGACAGAGTGCAGGAGGTGTCAGCCAGATTCAATTTGATGTAATCTCTGCCAAGTCCAAAACGGATTGCAGTGAGGGCTGCTGAGGCAAAGAAACAACAATGGCTGTTCCCTCATTTTTAAAAGATATAAAATCTAGCAATTATTTGCATCTGCCTCCAGAGTAAACTGGGAAGCCCTTTAAATGTTACACTATCACTGGGGCGGGGATGCTTTTCCATGACCATTTCACAGCGCTAGTGTAGTACTGAAAAGCCTGTAACTGTGTGGGCTAGGTGGACAGCGTGGGCACTAATTCTTTTGGAAAGCACCACGCAATTGGTGCCACTTCATGTGGTTGCAGCAGGCCACATTTACAGGAATTCCATGGGATGGCCATTCAGAAAAGTGCCACCCCCATTCTTCATGTAACTTTTAAAGGGAACCATGGACAGTGCTGTAATAAGATATTCTACTTCTGGGCAGCTACTTAGATTAGTTGACTGCTGAAGAATTTCCAGACTGTTAAACTGTCACTAGCAATGGCTGCACAAGTTTCTGAAATCGCTTGAGAAATCCTGTGCTTCCAGGTTTTTTTAAAAAAAATCTTGAGCCTCCTTTCTGTTTATGGAAGTAACAAATGGCCATGTATCCCCATTAAAACTTCCAGGGCAAAATTGATAACATAGGCAAACCTGTAATAAAATGGCTGTTTTATGTTGACTTTTCATCACATTGTTGATCGATTCAAAAAGCCTCCTCATTGCTTCTTCAAATTCTGTCAGTTCTTTGCCTTCATACAGCCTGAAAGAAAACATTGTTGCATTAGAACATGTATCTATTATTAGATACATGAGTATGTATCTTAAAAGACACGTCTAGTGTTATTGTACCAATCCATGGACCCAGCATTAAAAATGTACTAGTTTGTTGTTTTAAAAGCCTTTAAGGAGCAACCTTGGAATCATAGTGCTGGAAGGCACATAGTGGAACACTAGATCTAACTTCTGGCCTGGAGCAAAGCTGGCATCATGGATTGGCGACACTCATTCACCAGTACAGCGCCAACTGCCAATCTCTGGAGCCCCCTGGCCCTGCTGCTGTTGCTCCTCCTTGCTGTAGATGACTGTCCATCTGCCATCTTTGACCAAGTGAGCACTGCATGGAGTAAAGAGGAGTAACTTCTGCATGCTTTGTCTTCTCCCTCTCTCTCTCTCCCCCCCGCCTCCCTCCCCCCCCTCTCTCTGAGGAGTGGGGAGGATCTGCCCCAATGACAAACAGCAACTGCAGCCCTCTGCCACTTAAGAATCCCCCACCCCTGCAGTCTATCATCACCCCTCTTGGAACACACCATAAAGTGGAGTACCCCAGTTTTTTACCCTGGAGATAGCTGCTTGCTTGCTTCAGCTTCCAGAGGAGCCCTGTGTAACATAAAGGATGCTGTTCTTTTTGTAAGTGCTAAGCAAACTTCACACACACACACACACACACACACACACACACTTCTCCTCAAGAATACTGCAGGTCTGGATTCCACATGTCCAGGTTTAGAATAATCAATGTGGTGGTGGCAGCTGTTGATTATTAAAGAAGAAAGTGCCTCTCAGTCTGTTCTACCTTGCAAGAAAGGTGAGAGCACAGGCATCTTTATTATAGGCCCAGAGAGGCAAATGATTTGGCCTAGAGTAGTGAGGAGGGAGAGATGAGTGCATTGCCCATGGGTGGTCCAAAACCTGGAACTAGCACTGGCCTGGAGGCAAGCTATTATATACTTAAACCAACCTGGATTCCAACAGATGCCAGCCCTTTACTCAAAAACCTCTAGAGATTCCACAATCTCCATAGGCAGGATGTCCCAGTAGTTAAGTACTCTATTATTGATAACATTCTTCCAACTGCCTAACTGAGGTTCACCTTGCTATAGTTTAGAAGCATTGGCTGCATTCGCATGTCACACTAAACAATGGTTTAGTGTGATGTGCATAAGCTGCATTGAGCCTTGAGCATATGTGCCCCCCCCCCCCCGCACTGCCAGGAGAAGGACTACAGAAGCTTTTATTGTTGGCTTCCCTGAAATGTGATTTGTCATTCCATTCAAACCCGGGTTCGTGGTTTCACACTAATCAAAACCAGCCACTTGTTTTAATCCCTGCCATGTGCTGGGCACCATTTCCCTAACTACCTGCCCAGGCGCAGCTTGTCATGTCATCCAAACCTGGGTGGCATGGCTTGTTTGAGGGGGAAACAACCCTCAAATAACCCATGGCACCAGCCCATAACTGAGGTTAGTTTAACCAGCCACATGAAGCTGGCTTATTTAGAAATTTACCATAGTTAGCTGCCACTGTTTCTTATCCTATCCTTAGTGGATAGGGTGAATGCTATCCTGTATCCATCTTATGTCCTTTAAAATATTACAAAAGTGTTATATGGTCTACCATTAATATCCTTTTCCCTAAACTAAATCCTTTGTAGAATTTGTCTCCTAGACCAGGGGTGGGCAGAAGTAGGGATGTTAGAGAATTCTACCACTGATCCCAGGGAGGCTGAATTCCAGTGAATTCGGCACCCCAGAATCCGTAGCAGAACAGAGCAACCCGCCCCACCACCCCACAAAAGCCCTGCAAAACGGAGCCTACCTGGCTGCGGCTCCGGCGGCGGCTTCGGTGGTGGATGAAGTGGCGGTGGCCTATCACAGCTAAAGCAGGGACGCAAATGGCGTCCCCTATGCCATTTGCATTCCTGGTTTAGTCATGATAGGCTACGTAAATATATACGTAGCCTAACACGGGCCAGCGTAGGGACACAAATGGCATCCCCTACGCAGGACGCCATTTGCGTCCACAGCAGCCCGGCAGCAGCTGGAGGCCCCGCTGCAGGTTGGCCCAGCTGGTGGCTCCGCAGACTAGCCACGGAGCAGAGCTGGCTGGGCAGGATTCTGGGGGGAGGAACGGATCACCTCCCCCCCCCCGTCGAGAATTCCGGCAGGAGGAACGGATCGCCTTCCCCCACCTGCGGACCCCAGCAGAGCCAGGTAAGCAGGGTTTCGTACACCGAGAAGTAGATCTCCACCAAATGTTTTGGACTGCAACTCCCAGCATTCCTAACTATTGGCCATGCTGGCAGAGGCTTCTAGGAGTTGAAGTCCAAAACATCTGGAGATCTACTTTCTGCCCATCCTACTAGACCATTTATCATCCTTGCAGTTCACTTTCTAATATACTTCAATAAAGAGGAATACTTTTTTGTAGTCTAATTAGCCTGTGTGTGATCTCTCCCATTTTATATCACTCACAAATTTGATTAATGTGTTACCAACACTTTCATGGAAGCCACTGATGACAACACTGAAAAGCTCAAATCCAAATGTCACCTGTACCTGAGGTTGATTAGCAACATCACTTAAGGCTGCAATCTGACACACTTAACTAGGAATAAGACCCATTGAATGGGGACATGTTTCTGATTAGACATGAGAAGGATTGTGCTGTCAGATACACGTATGGGAGAAAGGAATCGTCTTTTCATTTTCAAAGTAACTAAGAGAGGACGCATTGCTCTGCATCAGGGGTCATGAGAAGTCTCCCTGATTTGTCCTCTTATGTCCTCCTTAGCTTAAGGCTAAACCAGACTTTATTTCATGTATGTATCTTATGAAAGTATATGCCACCCTTCAATATAAATATTTCCATAGTGGCTTACAATAAAATAATTAAAAGCAACAATAAAGTCATAACACAACAATAACAAAAATAAACAAATCAACCAGCAGATTAAAACAAAACAAACAAAAAACTAGTGCCTCAAAATCCCCTTGCAAAGGGCTGGATGTGCCTGATCTTATCTGATCTCCGAAGCTAAGCAGGGTCAGCCCTGGTTAGTACTTGGATGGGTGACTGCTTGGGAATCAGGCTTCCTGCACTGAGCAGGGGGTTGGACTCGATGGTCTTGTAGGCCCCTTCTAACCCTATGGTTCTATGAAAGCTAAAGCAGGAACAGGGAACTGGTAACACACACACACACACCCCGATGTCAGACTACAGCTACCATAATCCCTGACCATTGGTCATGCTGGCAGGAATTTATAAAGTTGGAATTCAACATCTAAAAGTGCACAGCTGAGGTAAATGTTTAAACTTGCATAAATCTTGATAAAGCATGTAGTGTAGTTATCTTGTTGACCTCTTTGCATCTCTAGTAAACACCCCTAGATTAACTCAGAACTTTAGGAAATGGCAGGAAATGATAGTCTCTCTCTCGTGTGTGTGTGTGTGTGTGTGTGTGTGTATCCCTATTTATCTAAACATCTAATTGCCTCAGTATTTGGACTTCTCATTCTATTTCTATCTAGATAAATGAAGCTGTACCATAAAAGCCTATGGCATGAAACACTCAGATTCCTTCTAATAAAGTTTCTTGCAGCACAATTAAAGCACCCAATGTCATTCATAATTGTTCCTCACTAACTCTATCACTATCCAATTCTGTGTCGAGTCAAGATATTAAGAAAATCAGGCACCGAATGTGAATTGGATTACCAGCCAGCATGAAGTAATATCATATCGCAGCAGTATTTCCAAAAGGCAAAAGCAGGATTTAGTAATTCATCATCTAGTTGCATACCTTTTTTGAATCAAATATCAGTTAATGTATATTACCTTAAGAAACAAAAACAAAAAAAACACTCTAAGCTTGCTAATTAACAGTAAAATTAGGGCTATTTCAAATTCACATTAGTTAATAATAGTACTACAGCCTTCATTTTATCAAGTTTACCCGTGGTCATTTAAGCTGATTTAATCTTCTTTATTAGCAGATTAATTTAACACATTAGCTGAGGCTGAAGCAAGTTGGAAATACATACAGTTTTACTATGGCTGGGGAAAAATAAGAGCTTATACACAGAACCTAAGAGCAATCCTATCTGCAAATCAGAGTGACTACTTCTGCTAACCTTTATTCCCAACTAAAAGTCCAGTCCTACCCGTTCATGGAGATATGATGAGCTAAGCATATTGTACATGTCAAATCCTCTCATACATGATAGCAGAACAATATGGAAGCAGGACTGGTAGACCTCACTGTTTATACCACATTTTCTCTGACTTGGATTCAGCATAAGCCTCCCATGGATGGAAGATATGATCATAGATATGATCATGGATGGAAGATATGGTGAAGTCCTTCTATAGAAGGATTCTGCTCACAGAAGGGGCGGTAGCAATCTTCATGGATTTCCCACAAGCCCCTGAAGTCCTTTATGCCTGCCCAGAACTGCTCTGGATGTAGGATGTAGGATGTGCAGGATGTAGGATGGTACTGTGGGCTACAGAGGGAGGAGGGAACCAGCAAAGATCGCCTCCTCCCTTCTACCAACAGGGGCATTCGAAGCGGAATCCCACTCACAGGCTGCTCCTGCCAGTGTAATAAAAGCTGGATCCAAGCCATTATCAAGAAGAGCCAGTTTCTGGCTGATTTTACTCATATTTTTGCTGATTATTTCAACTATATGTCGTTCTAGAACTACCAACATTGATTAAGGTCAATAAGCTCCCCGTGTTAGTAACACATCACCAACATTTTCAAAACATTACTGATTTGATGCATAACGTCAGTTTATCATAAAGTACCAGTTTCATAAACAACTCAACAGTATGCTATTTGCATTTTTTTATCGTACAAATGGCTATTTACTGCTTAAGCATTTATTGATTAACAAGTACAGATGCTGAATTATTTCATATCTTTCAGCTATGCAGTATATCGATTTCCTAATTAAACAAGGAATATGTTTCATACTGATTTACAATGTAGTACTAGTGATCCAGGTATCAGTGAGTACCCAAAAAAAGTTAAACTGATAATTAAATTTAGTGATGTTCTTCTAGAATTCATAGCTCTTTTAAACCTAAGAAAACAAGTACACTTAAATAAAATATGGAAGTTGTGAAACAAACAATGAGTAGCCTGAAAGATATTTATAGAAATTTAACTAATGGATATTTTATTCTAAATGCAGGATAAGACTTTCTTCACGCATATGCTAACCATGTAGAGAAGGTGAAGCAGGACCATACTCACAGCCCGACCCACAGTCTCACATGAACCACTGCCTCCACCCCCTTGGCGCACATGTCTTCAGCACAACATCTGCAAAGCATCACCTGCGCATATGAGCATAGTCACTCCTTTGCAGACATTGCACTGATGTCAAGGGGGTAGAGCCAGCAGTATGGATGATGTCAAGTGATAGACCAGTGCTGCAGTGGACCCAAAGCACATGTTACTTTAAAGATGTATGAACAGCTAAGTCTTCTTTTTCCCCTTTTTTACTATACAGTAAGTGCAGGGGTCCCCAATTCGGATTGGGAACCTAGTGTGTGGGGTAGGAGGGATTTACCCTGACATTGCAGGCCCATTAAAGCAAATGGATCGCTATTTAGCAATATAAATTGCAGGTGCTGCCATTTAACACCCCCTACCCACTTCAGATCCCACTCTAGACCAGGATCTCTAGTTACTCCAGAGTCAAACAGGAAAAAAGACATAGTGGCATGCTACATCTGGTGTACTGCACCCTAAAGACTCACACAGACTCTGCCTTCCAAACAAACCTAAGTTTTATTTAAAACTGTGTCAATAATAGGTTTCTTCAAGATGCTCCATCTCCAGAAACACCTGGTTTGTTTTGGAAGTTGCAATTCAGTACCATACATTAGATTTAGGGTGCAATCCTATTGAGATAGGCGGTTGCCTCTGACATCCTCTGAAGTCTGAGGTGACTGCTTATCCAGTGCAGGGTGGCTGAAGCATGAAGGACAGGATTCCTTCCATGCTCCAGCTGCCCTGCAGTTTTCCTTAGATGCCTGATTTTGGGCGACTAAGTGCAGCTTTGGAGAGGGGACGAGAACAGATCTGGAGACCGCATAGGAAGCTGTCTAGAAGCTCTTCCCCTTCCCGCCCATGGGAACACCCCTTTTTCACCCTGTCCGTGCTCAGACAGGCACGGAGGGGCAGCTGCCGCAGTTCTCTCCACCCAGTTACAAGGGAGAGAGGGAGGGGGCAGGGAGCACAGTTTCCCCGGCTACAAGCTCGTAGTGCTATCTATGAGCTCAGAGCTGGGAAACTGAAAAATCCTATCTCCCCCAGATGCTGTTTAGGGGACACAGGAATGTTCTCTCCATACCTTTTACTGTTGCCAAAGTCAAAGGAGCATATAAATCAGCAAGTTTTTCAAATCTTTAGGCCTTGAAGCAACCTTCCTGAAATGCAATCACTACAAACATTTTCTTAGCATAGGATTTTCTTATTCTTTTGGTCTTTTGAAAATATATTAAGCCATACTTCGAAATACTTGAGATGAGATTTTGTGTTCCTAAGAAAGAACCTCCCCCCTCCCTTTTTTTCACCATCTTGAACCGTCTTCACACTTATTTCTATCCTTCACAAAATAACACAGCTTTTTGGCTCTGCCATCTATAAAGTAGTAATCCTCCAAGGCAACAGTATAACATTGGTTTGGGACAAAATAAACTTCACCTTCAGTTTTACCTGTCTATGCAATTTGAATTGATTATATCCCAGCCATGTGGGATCTCAAGCCACAGCAAGCCTGTCTATGATGATTTGCTGCTTTCATCGCTAAATGTTTAGTATTGAAAGTGTGGGAAGCTATGGATCCCCCAGATATTCAAACTTGGGGAGCAGAAATTAGGGATGTATGGACTGTGTAAAATCCACTCTGTGTTTCACGAATTGTTGGGTGCCTTTTGTTCCATCGTCCACCCACAGACAGATACAAAT
Organism: Heloderma suspectum; assembly: GCF_057233095.1. Classification (NCBI taxonomy): domain Eukaryota; kingdom Metazoa; phylum Chordata; class Lepidosauria; order Squamata; family Helodermatidae; genus Heloderma; species Heloderma suspectum. The sequence continues at coordinate 243,366,347 of NC_139459.1, read as the reverse complement.
ATTGTTTTTCCTCATGTGGAAAAATACGTAAATAATTACGTAAGTATTTACAAAAGTATTTACATAGTTTACCTTAGTATGTAACATTTAGTGCATTGTCCCCCATTCCATTCAACATTTCCTTGGCAGAAACTTACGTATTTTCCTAAGCATTGAAGATCATTATCTCTTGTCCAACTACTAATTTTATTTTTTGTGCTATTGTTTCCCCTATTGCATGGAAGTTAATAACTACATTGGAGGGTTATTTCTATTTTGTAATTCTGTATTGCAAACAAAAGGGCAGTTTCTTTGCACAATGAAGCTGGAGGAGACTTTATTTTACTTCTTATTGGGAGCACAGGGGTGAGGTGTGTGGATTCTCTTCTGTTTTCTCAGACCTCTCTTTTTTAATACTTCTGCCAGTGTTTTCTGTATATGCTGAAATTAAATTAAATTATTTATAGAAGAAAACAATGCATTAAACAGGAAATTCATGCTGAAATGGCAATCCTCAAGTTCTCCACTTGTTCCTAAAGAAGTAACGTTCTTAAATGTTGTCGATCTTAAGGAAAATGCTATCCCAAATCCAAGTCTAACTCTTGAAATGAAATGTACAAGTTGATTACACATTTATTGGATTTTTAGGCTCCTTTCTTCTCCCTGGGCCCATTTGGCAACAGTAATGTGTTGATTCTGAAGAACACAATTAAAGCGAGCAAGATTGCTATTAAAATGCTGTGCTGAATTTGTCTCTTGCAAAACAGGAAGCTATTTTACAAGTGCTGTTAGCGCCTCTATGGACTGCATGTACAAAGTCTGAGAACTTCTGCCAATGCAGCAAATCGTACCACTGCATCAGATACCATGTTTAGTGCCATGCTACCCTACCATCTCAACTTCTATTGGCTTTGCTACCAAAGTTTTGTCTGCAATGCCCCAGGAATGGGCTGTTTATTCTTCCAAGCATTACCAGTACTACTTCTAATACCAAAAAAAATCCCCACATAAACTCACTCTCACAGTAAAGGCAACATCTATCCAATTAGTCTGTTTGAACAATCAGGTATCGCATATACATGCCTTCCTGATGTTGCATTTTCTATAGATTTCAAAACCAGTACAACAGGATGACTGACATGTAAACTGCTAATACTCATAATGACATGACTCTGAAATCCAGAGAGTTGGTGGTTAACTCTTCATGCACAGTTAGTTGTTCCTTTCCCTACCTCAAAAAAATTGTCCACTCTGGATGAGAAACTCTGCATGCATTTGAAACTTGGAGGACTTTCAGAAGCAGCTTGCAGACTGTGTGTGTGTGTGTGTGTGTATGTGTAGGAGGGGGGTGGGATTACTGCTTTAAAGAAAGAACTCAATACCCCTGCTGCAATTCTGCAAGATCATACACATGGTGAAATCCAACAGTAGATTCCCAGTCGCACAACAGGAATTTTCTCCTCCCCACTGTATTCTCCAGAAAAGGTTTTGAGGGTGCACAGGGGGCTGCAGCGGGAAGGCGAATTGCCCCCTCCCCATTCCACTGACAGAAACCATTCTGTTAGTGGGACAGGTTAATTGGATACAACCCACAAGGTGCAAAAAGGGGTTTTCTGGATCACTATCCAAATGCTCTTGATGCCACCTGCAGATCGTATTGCCTGGTTACAGAGGTAGATAACTATGTTTTGTCTCATGTGAAGGAGGAGAGATCCTTGCTCACAAAAGCTCATACCTCAATAAATGTGTTTATCTTTAAAGTGCCACAGGACTCAGTTGAATTCTTAATTCCAAATCAAGGGTTTCTGAGCTGTTTTCTGATAGGCCAGAACATGGTTTGTCTTATCATTTAATGTTGATTACTATTTACAATGTGCGGTGGTTAGACAGCCTAAACTGTGAGGTCTTAAAATCGATCACTATAATGTTAAAAGAAAAATAGAGCAGCCTTCCCCAACAGGATGCCCTCCAAGCTGGCTGGGAGTGATGGCATGTAGGCTAACACATCGAGAGGGCCCCCACGGGAGGAAGGCTGCCATTGGGCATTTCAAGAAGTCGGTGCTACCACCGAGTATATTTCCAGTACACATCAAGTTCAGTATGCAAATCATACTTTCCTCTTTCTGACCTTACATACTCCAATTCAATTACAAGAAATTTTAAAGTCATGTTCTAAAATCTATATATCTTAAATAAAACTCTTGGCAATGTTTTCACCCATCAATTTTATCACCATAAAGGTCAGGCAACACAGCTGTGAAGTCCTGCTATGGATAAACAAGACTGCACTGCCAAGACAAGAGGCTTGATGTTGTTGTTACTATTTTTAAAGAATCTGCAGTAACTACATACTGTACATAAATCAAAGCCTATAAGACCCAGAATGGGAAGATGAGTGGAAGGAAATAGCAAGGCAGAAAAGTCCCAACCATCCAGTGGAGGTTGCAATTTGGGGGTTATGTTGTGACCATATAAAGAGGTTCTACTCTAATTTACTTTCAAGTCAAAGAGGTAATGCTTTTACAGTGCAATCTTATGCGCATCTTCTTAGAAGTAAGTCCCACTGAGTTCAATGGGGCTTCCATCCAGCACACTTGCTTGGGAGTAAGCCCCATTGGGACTTAATTCTGAGTCAACATGCATAGGAGCCCCTTGTTAATGACCTACACAGTAGAACCTACAGAGGTATCCACTGAACGGTCAAACTGACAGCCACCAAGGGAGCTGCTACTGAGTGCACAGAGAGGTCCACAAAGGTTTTTGTTCTATATGTGGTACTCCTATCACACCTACAGCAGACACATGTCGAAAGGAGTGTTTCTGGTAAAAAAAAATACTTATGGATACCATGCCACATGCAGTTAGCCCATTAGATATGTTCGGTGGTAACAAAAAACCACTACAGTCTGCAACCTCTATATCCTCAGATTGCAGAATATCAGAAGCCAGGGGGCCACGGCTGAAGCCCAAAATCATGAGGATTCACATTATGAAGAATCTAATAATTGCCTTGCTGAGTGTGACAAGGTCCATCTAGTGCAGTTTTTTATTTCCAGAAGTAATCAACCAGATCTGTCAGGATGTTCAAAGTCAGAGCATAAAGGAGATGGCCTTCCACATTTGTTTGTGCACAGTATGTAGGATTCAGAGATACACTGCTTTGATACATGGAGGTTCCATTTAGCTATCATACTAATTACATTTGTAATCTATTTGGCTAAAATGTCACCAGAAAATGGCTCCGGATGTATCCCCCCCACACACACACACACACATCTTCGGATTAGCAGTGTTGTTATGCTACACTTTACTGCTTTTTCAAAAGTCATCCAAATCTAATACTTACTGTGAAAACAAAGTCCTTGACCGAACTATGAACTTGAACACATATTCCAGAGCTTTCAGGGTTCTTAGGATAGGTTCACAATGTTCTCCTCTGTTGGAGGTATCTAAGTAAGTCTTCAAAACTGTCATTAGTTTCCTGAAATCAGGAAAATATGTTACAAAGAGAAAAAAATTATCTTTGTCACACTGGATTTTTAAGTTGTGTAACACAGCAAACGTATGAAATACATGCTTTTTATGTTATAATTCAAATACAAATATCACACCATTCAACAGGGGAAAAGCCACAGTAGTATGACCCTTTATTTCTTGTTATTATTTCTATCTATCACACAGGATGGTCTTGAATAGTGGCCACAGTCATTACACGGGATAATATTACAGTACAAGTTCAATAAGGGGCTGGGAATTCTTTGAGCCAAACAATTTGCGCCAGTAATACTTAGGATTGCAGTCTTTAAGTGTCTGCAGCATGCAGAGTATTTTGGCAAGGACTGCGATGAGGAAGAGGAGGAGGAAGTACTATATCTAAATATCATTAGCTCATAGCTATGGGTAGAATGAGAAATTGTAAAGGAAACAGTATTTGCCATAGGCTCCACTTGTTTTCTAAGCTGTCTCAGAACAAACAAAAACCTACCTTTTTGAACATTAGGTTGGATCTAGACTGAGTCTGCAAGCCTATACCCACTTACCAGGGAATAAGCCCCATTAAACTCAATGGGACTTTTTTCTGAGTAGAAATGTATAGGATTGCACTGATCGTATGTTGCACTTAGTTCCCATTGGAATCAGTAGGACTTAATTCACAACTACATTTTCCTGTTGATTTCAGTAGGACCTTAGTTCAACTAAATCTGGATCCACCCATCTTCTATAATGGCTAGAAATGTCACTTATTTCAAACAACTTAAGGAAACATTCAGAACCATGCACACATGTGGAAGGTAAACATCTGTATGTATAAGTCATCTCAACAAGACAATTACACCAGCGAGCATTTGAATAGGTGATCTTATTCCAATTCACTATTTATGACACTTTAGCCTAAACCAGATTCTGACTCTTCCACAGCTTCCTCAGAAGAGGAAAAGGACCCATCAGCAGCTTTATTTGTCACCTGGAGCTTCACTACTTCAGCCCCAGCCAATATGGCCAATGGTCAGGCACGATGGGAATTGTAATCCAAAATATCTGGAGGGCATCAGCTTGGGGTAGGCTGTCATACAGAATCTTAGAAATAGACTGATACTCTACATGACAGCATATATTTAAAGGGCTTCTTCCAAATGTTCGTGGGCTGTCAATGGGACACAAATGGAGATTTTTAATTGTTGAAATTGTTGGAGATTTTCAAATATATAACTGATGAAACATGAAGAACAACCACTAATCTAGAACAGGGGTGGGGAACTTGTGGCCCTCCAGATATTTTGGCCTAAAATTCCCATCGTCTCTCACCACTAGCTATGCTGGCTAGGGCTGATGGCCAAAACATCTGGAAGGCCACATGTTGCCCACCCTTGAAGACAGTTTCTGTTAGCAAATACGGAAGGCTCTGCGATGCACAAGGAACAAATATTGGGTAATTATAGTACCCTTGTGCCTGCTTTGTGTAATTCATTCTCCAAGATCAACTGGAAATCTATAACAATCTTGTTATTTGAATAAGCCAGCTTCACATGGCATTTCTGTGCTAACTCAATAAGGGTGCAACCCTATGGATGCTTAAACAGGAAAAAAAAAAAACTCCTACAACTCCCAGCATTCCCCAGCCAGCCATGCTGGGAGTTGTAGGAGGGTTTTTTTTTTCTATCTAAACATGCATAGGATTGTGCCCTAACAATATCTCCATATTGGATCTTGGAGAATGAGAATTCTGTCTCCTATGACTGACAGCCGCTCTCCAAAGTCCCAGAAAGATGCCACTCCCCACCAAGAACCTTTGATATGGAGATATCAGGGACTGAGCCTGGGACCATTTGCATGCAAAGAATGTGATCCACACATGGCTTTTCTCCATACTGATACAAACTATGTTATAAACTTACTTATAGGCTAACGTCGCACTGAAGTGTTGCTGTATATAAGCCTCCAGTACGGTATTGAAATGCTGAAATTTCCGGTCTGCAATGAGTCCTATTATATAAATCTGTAACAGTTGAATAGGATTAGTGTTTTCACCCACCCACCCCAAAAATGAAGTATAAATTAGAAACTTTGGGTTGTTGATTTTTTCTATTTTTTCTATTTATTTTATTTATTTCATTTCTATACCGCCCAATAGCCGAAGCTCTCTGGGCGGTTCACAAAACTTAAAACCAAACAGCACACAATAAAACAATTTAAAATATATAGAACATTAAAACCACAATATAACAATACAACCACAATAAAAACCTAGCAGCAGTGCAGGAGTTTAAAATACAGATTTAAAACAGCAAAGCTAAAAGTTTAGAAAGCTGAAATGCTAAAATGCCTGGGAAAATAAAAAGGTCTTCACCTGGCGCCGAAAGGAATACAATGTAGGTGCCAGGCGAACCTCACTAGGGAGCTCATTCCAGAGCCGGCAACTCTTTTAAAAGCTAACGTTTACAATCAGCTTTTAAAAATTAAAGAAAATATTTTTTTAAAAGCTCTAAGTGATGTATTTTTAGCTAACTCTTTCCCAACTTGTGACCCTCCAGATGTGCCAGTCTCATGTGCTGCAATCCAACACATCTGAAGGGCACCCAGTTGGAGAAGTCTGTATTAGGGAAAGCCAAATGTTTCTTCTTTATGGATGCAACACATTTATGTTTGTAATCCTGAAGCCATTTCAGTTGTGGGCAGTGCCTTATTTCGATAGTAAGTGGTTTCCTCAAACAGAGCCCCTAGATTATAGTTACTGAACAGTGGAGGGAAAGTGCACCAAATATATCTGTAGTATTTGGTATCATAGTCCTTACCAGTGCATCGAAGACAAGGATGTCATATGCATCACTATGAGAATGTTCCATCATGATATTAAACAGGGCATCTAAAGTATCTTGGAGGAACTAAAGAAGGGAAAGAAGGAATGAAAAGAGCGAACTAACAGTTTAATCACTTTGGCACTGGGACAGGATAAAGATTCCTCAAGAAATATTGTGATTCCTCTAAGCAGAAAACCTTCCACCTGGCCCCAGGGAGAGTGCTTCATGCCTCAAAGGTCCCATCCCTCCAGGCCTGTCACCTGGAGCTTCAGCACATCTTTGAAGATTTCTTTTGGTCATTGCACATATTTAACTCAAACAAAGCACAGGGGTGGTTATCACTGTGAATGTAATGCTAAATATTGCCTGTTGTTTACATTGGAATGAACAGATCACTTCCTTTTTCCTGAGTCTTATCTGAGAATTTTCAAAGTTGTACTGTAACACAAGTACTTATGTCATAGAGCCTCTCAAACTTTGGTCTGCAATTATTATTAATGTTGAGTCACTGTGAATGAAGAATAAATTAGACAGTTGGGAGCAACACCTTTCCAACCCACAGTGTCCTGATGATATAGTCATGTGTTGTGCCCCTATCAGGATACTAAAAATACAAAAGTAGGGTAAGGGTGGCAGTGAGGAAGATAGTAACTCTCTTCCCACTTGCATGCCACGTCTCAGTCTCCATTATTACCTAGATTCCTAGCCAAGTGGGGAAGGACAAAGTGGAGCATGCCAACATGAAGAGGATTCCCCCTTCCACTCACACCAACTCAGATCTCCCTCTTTCCATGTTGAGTCAAGAAGCTCAGATGAGAGGAAGGGTCAAAGTGGGTTGGCAGGCCAAAGTCAGCTATTGGGCTGACAGTTGCCAACTGCTATTCTAGACTTTCCCAACCTTAGTTCCTCACATGTTGTAGGCCTGCCACTCCCATTATCCCTAACCATTGGCTATACTGGCTAGGGATAGACATAAAGATAGAATCATAGGGTTGGAAGGGGCCTACAAGGCCATCGAGTCCAACCCACTGCTCAAAGCCTGATTCCCAGGTGGTCTCCCATCTCCCATCCATGTGGATGTGTCATTCATGCAACTTTCTTTTCATGGAACCATTATTCCCTAGCTTCCATAGTCAAAGCCTGAAGTACATAAGTTATTCACAGCAAAATAACTTGCACACATTTTCATATGGCAAAATAAACCATTACATGTTCAAATTTTACCATTAACACAAATATTTTTCAAGATAAGCTACACTCAACTTGTGTTCAAAGATGAATATAATGTTCATGTACATTAAGGGAAAGGGAAGATAATAGGTGGCTTTTATTATCCATACACCTATATAATCTTTTTTTTTCCCCATTTGTACAGGTAAAGGCAAGTTGCCTTTCAAATTGGCCTTGGTGTTGTGCTTACTATGAGGTAATCAGGCATTAAAGTGTGAAGTCTTGAATCAAGGGATCTATGATTGTTACAAATGGCCATGCCTAGAATTTTGATAAGTTTGGGGAGTGCTAAAGCAGCAGCTCGCAGATTCTACTTTAATCAAGGTGAGTGTCCCAGGAGAATATTTGTGTGAAGCTTCAGATCAAGAGAAAATGAATTATACTTGCTGCACAGTAATGCTACTGCCTCTCCTTGCAGTATTTTACGCACACACAGCTTTCCTTGGTTTCAGTATCGAAGCAAATCTGAGAGAAAAGTGCTTCACCGGGGCAGGAGGCAGGCTTAGGGAGAGAACGCTCAGCACAGAGGAGCAACATGCAGGATAGAAATGCCAAGAGCTTGTAAAACCTTTTTTCTTTTATTTGAAAATATGTGTGTCCTGGTAAATAGGTTGAACTGATGACATGTTGGGAAAGTCTCATGGTTGTTGATACACCGGCAGAATCTCTGATCTGTCCCAATTGTGCAAGACAAGATACAAACACTTCAGACTGGAACCCAACAAGACAGGAAGCCTAGAGTGGGAGATGGAATTCTTGTAGAACATCACAATGCTGCCTCCCCAGCCCTCAAGCCTATGCTGGTGTTGAACTGAGCACCCAGGTGGACAGAGTTAAGAGAGATAAACCCCAGTTCATCCAACCAAGTTTCAATGATACAAGCCAGATCAGCCCACTCACCCATGATCTAGTAATGGATTTGTTGTTGTTGTTGTTCAGTCGTTCAGTCGTGTCCGACTCTTCGTGACCCCATGGACCATAGCACGCCAGGCCTTCCTGTCCTGCGCTCTCTCCCGGAGCGTGCTCAAGTTCATATTCATTGCATCGGTGATGCTATCTAGCCATCTCATCCTTTGCCGTCCCCTTCTCCTTTTGCCTTCAGTCTTTCCCAGCATCAGGGTCTTTTCCAGGGAGTTTTCTCTTCGCATTAGGTGGCCAAAATATTGGAGCTTCAGCTTCATTATCTGTCCTTCCAATGAGCACTCAGGGTTGATTTCCTTTAGGATGGACTGATTTGACCTCCTTGCAGTCCAGGGGACTCGTAAGAGTCTTCTCCAGCACCACAGTTCGAAAGCATCAATTCTTCGGCGCTCAGCCTTCCTTATAGTCCAGCTCTCACAGCCATACATTACTACTGGGAAAACCATAGCTTTGATTAGACGGACCTTTGTCGGCAAGGTGATGTCTCTGCTTCTTACTATGCTGTCTAGGTTTGCCATAGCTTTCCTCCCAAGGAGCAAGCGTCTTTTAATTTCATGGCCACAGTCACCATCTGCGGTGATCTTGGAGCCCAAGAAAGTAAAATCTGTCACTGCTTCCATTTCTTCCCCTTCTATATGCCAGGAAGTGATGGGGCCAGATGCCATGATCTTCGTTTTTTTAATGTTGAGTTTCAAACCAGCTTTTGCACTCTCCTCTTTCACCCTCAACAAGAGGCTCTTGAGATCCTCTTTGCTTTCTGCCATTAGGGTGGTATTGTCTGCATATCGGAGGTTGTTGATAATTCTCCCGGCAATCTTAATTCCGACCTCTGATTCATCCAACCCGGCATTTCTCATGATGTACTCTGCATATAAGTTAAATAAGCAGGGTGACAATATGCAGCCTTGTCGTACTCCTTTCCCAATTTTGAACCAATCGGTTGTTCCATCTCTGGTTCTTACTGTTGCTTCTTGACCCTCGTACAGGTTTCTCAGGAGACAGGTAAGGTGGTCTGGTACTCCCATCACTTTAAGAATTTGCCACAGTTTGTTGTGATCCACACAATCAAAGGCTTTAGCGTAGTCAATGAAGCAGAAATAGACGTTTTTCTGGAATTCTCTTGCTTTCTCCATGATGCAGCGAATGTTGGCGATTTGATCTCTAGTTCCTCTGCCTCTTCTAAACCCAGCTTGTACTTCCGGTAGTTCTCAGTTCGCATACTGCTGAAGCCTAGCTTGTAGGATTTTGAGCATAACCTTGCTGGCATGTGAAATGAGCGCAATTGTGCGGTAGTTTGAACACTCTTTGGCGTTGCCCTTCTTTGGAATTGGAATGTAAACTGACCTTTTCCAGTCTTGTGGCCACTGTTGAGTGTTCCAGATTTGTTGGCATATTGAATGCAGCACTTTAACAGCATCATCTTTTAGGATTTTAAATAGCTCGGCTGGAATACTGTCATCTCCGCTAGCTTTGTTGTTACTAATGCTTCCTAAGACCCACTTGACTTCACTCTCTAGGATGTCCGGCTCACGTTCAGTGACCGCACTATCATGGCTATCAGGGACATTCAGATCTTTCCTGTATAGTTCTTCTGTGTATTCTTGCCACCTCTTCTTAATCTCATCTGCTTCTGTTAGGTCCCTGCCTTCTTTGTCCTTTATCATGCCCGTCTTTGCACAAAACGTTCCCTTGAGATCTCCAATTTTCTTGAAGAGATCTCTAGTCTTTCCCATTCTGTTGTTTTCCTCGATTTCTTTGCATTGTTCATTTAAGAAGGCCTTCTTGTCTCTCCTTGCTATTCTCTGGAACTCTGCATTCAGTTGGGTATATCTTCCCCTTTCTCCCTTGCTTTTCGCTTCCCTTCTTTCGTGAGCTACTTGTAAAGCCTCATCAGACAGCCACTTTGCTTTCTTGCATTTCTTTTTAATGGATTACTGTGATCCTATTATGGACTAATCTGGCATTCAGCACCAATACCAACAGGGCTGACAGAAGGCTAACATGCCAACCAGGAACAGTGGGGTTGTGGAAAAGGCCAGAGAGTGGGACAGAGAGAGCCTATCTGACCCCCCATCCCTCACCTGGCTTGTCTGACCTCCCATCAACAGATCTTACCTGTACCAGTAGGTATACGGGTGCTCCTGCTTTCACACAGATTATAATCACAGTTTCCCAAACATATTTATTCAGCCAAAAGAAACAGGATTACACACCTAATGTGCTCTTAGGTACAAAAATTCAACGTGCATTCAAGATGTTAACATGAACGGTAAAAGTCCTAGATATTAAAATCCAAGCATACAATATTACAAGATACAATCATTACTAAAAAAAAATTAAATTGATGATTCCCTAAAAACTATTGTAAGAGGTAACAGGAGCCAAATAGTCAGAAACAAGCTTAAAATAAATAAACCAGGCAGTTCAATTTTATCTAAAACCTAGATGCTAAAATCAAAGTAGCAGGAACAAGACAGTTAAATGCATGAATCTTAAGTTTCTCCTCTCAGTAAAAAACAACAACCAAGTCTACCCTCCAGTCTAAACCGTTCCTTCCTCTCACCAGGGAACTCTAAAGATATTCCCATCAACACCTCTGTCACAATTTAAATAGCCTGGTCATGTCCCTCACTGACTAGAGCCACGTATTTCAGATCTCCCTCGAGAGGGCAAGGCTGTCCTTGGCCAGACCTGGATGGAGGAATGCAGATAGCTTCCTCTTCCTCTGTTGTGGCCATGTTGGGAGAGCTGGGGCAGGTGGAATTCATGAAGGGTCAGGTCCCAGCTGACCTGATGAGCCTGGCAAACCTTGTTTGCTCTGCTGCTGCTGCTTCTGTGGGGCCTATTGTCAGACCTGGCCAAAACACCCACTATTAGGGCTGTGCACAGACACACACACCCAACCTGCTTTGGAGGCCGATTTGGAGCTTCGGATTCAGCCCCGATCCACTTCGGATTGATTCAGACCCATCTGACCCACTTCAGACTGCAGATCCAAAGCAAGATTCGGAAATCCGAATTATTCAGATTTTACATTTTCTCATTGACTTGGAGAACAGAAATGGCCATAACTTTTTTAGTTTTTATGATAAATATATTACATTTGGAGACCTGGCAGCCCCTATGGAGGTGATTGAACCTGCCAAATCTCACACACATAGGTCCAGTGGCTCTTGTGCTAGCCACAGGTAAAATTTGATTTTTTCAAGAAAACCTGTCAAAGCAAAGAGCTATAATTTTTTGTGCTTCCACATAAGTGCATGACAATTGGGGATCTGGCAGCCCCTATGGAGGTGACTGAACCTGCCAAATTTCAGACAGTTAGGTCCAACAGCTTTTGTGCTAGCCGTGCATAAAGTTTCCTTTTCTCAAAAACTAAAACACAAGGTAAACCCCCCCCCCAAAAAAAAAAACTGTCAAGCCACACAGGGGATTAGAGATCCTAATCAGAAGGTGTTTAAGGTGACAATTAGGAGATTGGTATCACTAGTCTCTGGTGCAGGTATTTTTGAAGTGCAAAATAACCCTAATACTTTCCTTTTGTGTGTCCTGAATCTGCCACTGTTCAGCTTCACTGGATGACCTGAGGCTCTTCTCAGGAAGGGAGGAAAAAAGTTAAACCTCTCTTTGGATGCAATACACATTACCTGGGAGTACGTCACATTGAACTCCATGGAGTTGATTTATTGCACTGTTCTACTTTCTCTGCTCCATATAATTGTATAAACCTTCCCCTTATTTGCCTTTCTTCTAAATTAAATAGCCCAAACACTGAAGCCTTTCCTTATAGAGGAGTTATTCCAGCCCCCTGATCTTTTTGGCAGCCCTTTTCTCCATTTGTAAAAGGAAGGGTAAGATGAAGCAAACATATTTAAAAAAATGAATATAGCCTAGCCTGATCATATTCTTCCTATGGCCATTCCATATAAACAAGGGAAAACAAGCAACAGGCAAACAAGCAACAGGCTTTTGCCACAGGTTTTTTCTTAAAAAAATAAAATAACATAAGGGTCATCTTACAGGGAGCTAAGTCATAGCCACCAGCAGTACCACCCAGCCACCACTCAGGTGGGCACATTCAAGGCTGGCACAGTCCCCCTGGCGGTGGAGGAACTGTGCAGCATGGCATGGGTCGCAGAAGCTGGTGGAGGAGGAGGAGGGCAGCAGCAAGGAGGGCACTGCATGGGCACAGGCCATGGGGCAGGCAAGCAGGCAGACTGGCTGTCAGACAGACAGAGAGTGTATGTATTGGTGTACTGCTTTGGTCACACACAGTTTGCTTGTGCACAATAATGTGTATTCTGCATTCACACAGCACACGCACACACACGACCAAAAGGAAAGCAGATACAGAAAGAAAAAAAACTACCTATACAAGCTAAGGGGTGAAGGGAAGGGAAATAACACTAACACTAACTATATATCTAAATCCTAACAGAAGAGAAAAGGGATGGGTGGGGAGTTGTATTTTTTTGTTTTTTATAAGAATATAGATGAAGAGTTGAAACATGGGAAGGGAAGGAACAGTAACTGAGAAGGGCAGGGTGGGCGGTAGCGGTAGGGAGCCCAAGAACAAGCAGTAAACAAAGAGAAAGGATATACATGCATACATACAACTTGAGAAGGGCTGGGCAGGTACTGGGAACTGCTGCACTAGCACAATCCAGCAATGAAGAACTCTCCTCCTTCTACCAGCTCTCTCTCTCACACACACACTGGGCAATGAAAGCAGAATCTCCTGTTATATACAACCCCTCCTCTACCACTGTGATGGAGGACTGCTGGGTTAAAAGATCAGCCCTATTGGCACCTAGAGATGTCACTTGCCAAGCCTCAGTTCCCTCCTCCCAACTCCTCCTCTCCCCACCCCCCACCCCGATCTTAAGCAAATTGTTACATTTCCCAGACAGGCTGTCTGGCCTTCAGAATCATCCAGATTGGTCCAAATCAGTTTGGATCGATCCGCTCCACTTCGGACTGCTCCAAATCGGATCCAGACTGATTCAGTCCAAAACACCCCACTTAGGTTCAGAATTCAGATCCAGAACCAGAGTGATGCACAGCCCTACCCACCACCCTTAAATGTCTCCAGAAAATGCCTAAGGCCAACACCGCCATACCATGTTGTATGCGCACGTAACATGTTGGCTTCAACGTAATTCATGTGGGTACGGATATATTCATGCAGAATACCCGGCTAGACAATAATAATTATTTCCAGGGACAGCTAGGTCTGTGGAGAAACACAGTAATTTCTTGGTGATTAGGTAGATCTTGACAGGGAAACTTAGCCTTCCTAAAGCCCAGGGAAACTTAGCCTTCCTAAAGCCATCAAATGCTTTTGTTCAGGCATTTGGATATTGATCCAGAGTGTGTTAGGTCCAGCCCTAGTAAGATTTATCACAGCTGTTTTATGGTGTTTTAATGTAAGTGTTGTAATCCTTATTTTTATGGCTCCTTTGTTATCTTGGGTCGTTAGCTGCCCTGTGTTCCAACAGGGCTGGCCCTACCATTAGGCAGAGTGAGGCTGAATCTACACATAGCAGTTATACCATTATCCTACCATTATCATAACTATTGGTGCCCACTGGTATCATGTGTACCAATAGTTATGGTAACGGTGGGATAATGGTATAACCACTATGTGTAGATTCAGCCTGAGACAGTCACCTCAGGCAGCAGATGCTGGATGATATGGAGCAGATGCTGGCAGCCCCTTGACTGTTCCCCAATACTGGAGGACAGGCTGTGTGTTCCAGGCAACCTGCCCTGCATCTCCTAAGCTAGCCTGCTGCCCTCAGGTGAGATGGAAGATGCCGTCCCATCGCCAGTGTTGAAGTAATATCCAACCACCAGTCCAGTCGGCTTCTGTAGGTGGAATGGGGGAGGGGAATCTTGTCCTCTGACTCAGTCAGTGAAATGCATTGGGTTGACCCAGGTTCCAGAATTGGAAGATGGGTGAGATTAAAAAATTCTGAATAAATTAAATCTGCATGCCTTGGACAGATAAAACAAGACTGCATTACTGGAAGTAGAGGAGTGGGCCCTTTGTCTTCCCCCATTAGCCATCTTAGACTCCTTCTGAGCCATTCTCAAGGGACTAGTCTTTCCCAGTTAGCATATAACAGAAGTGCAAACAACTGAGAGAAAACCATGTCAATGTAAGCAACTGCAAGAAAACGATGTCTATGAAATTGCTAATATTTCTTATACAAATTTTGAAAAGAATTTGAGGACTAGCACTGGTCTTCCTAATTTGTCTGTTTAGGAAACAATTATCCAGTGGGGAACCAAGGGATGACACAATGTTTCATTCCAAGGCATTTTATAAAGACAGTTCCTTCTAAATTGAATGATGTGCGGTGCATACACTTAAAGATGGACAAGTAATGATGTACTGATATCTCAGAAGGATCACAATACTGAGGGTACTGTAAATTCTTATGGTGGCCAAGATATTAGATGCTCTACAAGAAAATCAGCAGGGTGATAACCTTCTGGGCGGGGGAACTATTCACAGTACCTCACTATTTAGAAAGTCCCAAACCTTAAATTACACCATCGTTGTGCCTTTAAAAGCATCACTGAACGAGATATACCTTCACAATTTCTTCGCCATCCACAATCTTCAGTTTTTCTAAGTTTTCCTGCAAGAGCTCTGGCTTCATACGCCACTTCAAAAGGCCCAGTAAACCCACTGAAGAGAAGAGCAGGGATATATTCAGGCATGGAAAGAGAGAGATTACCTTTCAAGTGCTGCAGAAATACTTTTGACAGAAGCTTACACTCTTACCATTTTGAGTTAACTTGGTTGAACAAACAAGCGTTGAAATGGCAAAGGAATCTCTTGAGCTTACTGAGAGCCCTCCTACACTGCTCGAACTCCGGCTTAAGGTTGAGCTTCTAGGTTCTAAGTGATGGCGTGAGGAAGGGAGGCTCAAGTAAGCGCTGGCATCTTCCATTTTCTTACTGTCTCCCTTGAGAACAAGACGTTAGTGAGATTCATTGGATTTAGTTAAATTTATACAGAACCATGCTCTTCCACATTGCCAGCACTGGACTGAAACATGTTACAACCCAAAGAAGACTACAGACTCATGTGCAATGTTTGAAAGGATTTTAAAGGAAAAGTTTTGATTTTCTTTTTCCAGTCCAAAAAACAGTACTTTAAATTGACCAGGAAACAAATAGATAGCCAGTGTAACTGGCACAGAATTGATGTAATATGTTTTGAACACTCTGCCCCTTCCAGGATTCTTGCTGCCCCATTCTGTACCAATGGAAAATTCTGAGCTAAAGGCACCCCCAAAGTAGAGAGCATTACAGTAATCCAACCTGTACGTGACCAGACCATGTGTCACCAACGTGGAGAGGTTTGCTTTCCCCAGATCTTCTTGATTTCTCTTCAAAGAAACTTAAAAGATGTTCAGTAATAAATTGTTTTCAGAAAAGGAATCACAATGCCTAATTTTAGGTATATGGGCAGCCGCTGCCAGCTGAGCATTTTAAATTGACTAAGGGTGCAATCCTATGCATGTTTAGACAGAAAATAAATCCTACAACTCCCAGCATGCCCCAACCAGCCATTCTGGGAAACAAATAGACAGCCAGTGTAACTGGCACATGAATTGAAGCATGCAGGCTGGGGCATGCTGGGAGTTGTAGGACTTTTTTCTGTCATAGCATGCCTAAGATTGTGCCCTAAAGGTATAATAGTCAAAGCTATTTTGTGGGTGTGTGGCCTGATAGGTCTCCAGCATCCTACAGGACATACTTGGAAAGGCTGACCTATAGAGTAGCCAAACAACTGGAAACATAGACAGACCAGTTGTTGTTTTTACTACCGCTCCATTTGCAAAAAAATTCTTCTGTAAAAGCTGGATATTTGGGCTAGTGGCCAGATGTGTTTGAGTACAGTGGAATATTTATTTATTTAAAAGTCAGCAGAAATTTTATACACATACACACAGCAGAAATATATATTATATATTTATATAAATATTTATTTATTTATTTATTTATTTCAAAAGTCAGCATTCTCAGTCTGCGTGCCTGGACTATGTATAGCCAATGAACTCACACTATGCTACCAACTCATTGAGCTCAGTCCTAGAAAGTTATTTCACCCCCGGATGGATATTCCCATTTGAGCCTGCTTGGAATGAAAGATTCATGCCAGCTGTCACCTGCCTCCAGGATTTAGACAAATAGTGTCTGGCAAAAAGGGGGGTTCAGTGGATGCACCCTGGTTTAAGGAATGTTCTCCCCCGGCAGGTTTGCTTCTATCATTTATGAGTTAGGTCAATCATTTTTACTTTCAAAGGCTTTTAATGGTGTTTGAGTGCTGTTTTTATCGTTAGCTTCCTCTAGTTTCTGTTATTTTTACTGTTGTAGTTTAAAAAAAAATCTTTTTATGTTTTTACTATTTTTTATGTTGAATTTTGTAATCCTCTTTGGATATTATGTTTTTAGTAGTAAAGTAATATAGAAATTAAAAAAGAAAAGAAATAAACATGTCTGTTTAGTACCCATGTACACATTTATACCCTAGCTGGCTCTACAGGCTGTGTTGAGTCAAAGAAGGTGGGTTTTCTGAGGGCCCTTGGGCAAGATCTCGATGGGTCCCCTCCCTCAGTGAGTCTTGCTTGCTTGACAGGCAGGGAGCCAGGGAGCAAGGAGGCCGTGGCATCTACTGCTCCTCCTTCTCACCACCATCATCGTCTGGGCCAGAGCAAGAGGCAGGTGAACAAGCAGGCTGCAACAGTGAAGTAGAGAAGACACTCCAAGGAGCCCTGCTGGTGTGTGGGCCCTCAGTAGGTGCCTGACCATGCCTACCCTTAACGCTGGCCACAACAACTACAAAACTAACTCTCAAGCTCATTTCTGTATGGCCCCTCTTTCCCTACATAGAATCCAAGTGCAGGTTCAACCCACTGTGATTGCCAGTGTCAGCCACAAAAGAGAACAGAATTATTTTTTCTATTTGTTCTGCTCCCACAACTCACTGAGTTTATAAAGCACCATCCCCTGTCCGCCTCCAGGCCCCACCCTTTAAGATTCCCAAGCACCAGCATTTTTTAAAACGATAAGTCGGCCACTCTACTGACTTATGATATTCATAAAGTTTTAATCATAGAACAGGTAATGTTACTTTTAATATGGCAAGCCACCCTGAGCTTTGGAGGAGGTGGGTTATGCATGCATAACAGAACATTACATTGCTATGGGAAAAGATTAAGCCTTAGGCTGCTTTGAGAATTGGAGTGTAACTTTGGATAACCAATAAGAGGTTGCCACTGGATTATGCAAAGAAGAATGGAAATCAAGATGGTGAACTACAAGATTATACCTTTAGAACTGCCAAATCATGAAAGCCATCAAGTAGAGTTGTCCCATCCTCCTTCATTAACTTTACAAAGGCCATTGCAAAATTCTTTTCTCCTTTGTCTTTAGCTGCACAATACAGAATTTGGTATTATTATTATTATTCATTTTTAAAACAGGTCAACTTATCTAATTTTGCATACCGAAAACAAAAATGAAGCAGGTTACTTACACTCCTGAGATGACCGATGTCTAAACGTAAAGCGCAAGTGAATTCTTTGCATATCCTCAATGGGCAGTGCTACCTATTTAAAGATATTAAAGCATCTGAAACAAAGAGCTACTAAAGTAAAAGAATAAGATGAACACAGGGAGGAAAGGTCTGCTAGTAGTTCTGAGCTAGGACTGCAAAAACCCAACATCTAACCATGGCTAGAGCCCTGCTATTCTCCTCACTGTTGGCCATTTACAAATAATGGTCTAATGTGATACTCTCCTGCAGTTTTTCAGAGCTTATATTTTATTATTTGTCAAATGAGATTTCAGACTTTCAGGGCCTAGTTTATATTATTTGCCAAATTAAACTCTTTAGTAACTATCACATCATCAAATGCCAGGGTATATGCCTTTGAAGGCATTTTTACATGTTAATCCTGATTCACATCATGGATAAAACCATTGTTGCATCCACCATCTTATATGTATCTGTCAAATCTGCCATTGAGGAATATAACATCACTTAAATCATGGGTGCATTTAAGGGTTTGCCCTGAAGCTCCTGAAAGTGCATAAAGCATCTTCTAACCCATGTAGGGTACCTGCATTCTTTGCTTTTAAAATTGTGTGTGGATCAGATTAACAAAGAAAGGAAAGTTGTGTAATAAAATGATCCACAGATGCAGAAATGGAGGGCCAACTCAGATGAACATTCCTTCCTGCATTGCAGCCTGGCCATTCCCAGAGATGCAGCCATGAAGATGAACTAACATCCATCCCCAGACACAGCTACCACTCTGTGAGGATGATTCACATCATGGTGACCTAAGAAAAACACACCACCATGTTCATGCAAATCCTTGTAAGGAGCAGTGCCAGCATGGGGACTATACCAAGTAGGGATGGGGGAGAATTTCTCCCCGAAACTTCGGGGGGCCGAGTGCCAACGCATTCGGTCCTCTGAAGGTTCGGGGAGAAATTCTCCCCCCCCCCCAGGATGGGACCTACCTTTTACGACTGTCGCTCCCGGCGGCGGGTCCCGGTGGCAGTTCGGCAGGTCTTCGTCAGGGGCGGGGGCGGCAGCCGGTCTTTCGACCGGCTGCCGCCGCCGCCGCCATTACAAGAAAAGTAAAAAAAAAAGCGCATACGCAAATGGCGGCCCCCATAGGGAGCCGCCATTCGCGTTCCTTATTTGGTCCCTGTAGTCTACGTAAAGATTTACGTAGACTATGGAGAAAATAAGGGCAACGCAAATAGCGTTGCCCTTATTTTCACCGTAGTCTACGTAAATCTTTACGTAGACTACAGGGACCAAATAAGGAACGCGAATGGCGGCTCCCTATGGGGGCCGCCATTTGCGTGTGCGCTTTTTTCTTTTTTTTTTAAAGTCACCCGTGATAGGCTACGTGACGATTAACGTAGCCTATCACGGCTGACTTTGCAGATCTAGCCATGATAGGCTACGTAAATCGTTACGTAGCCTATCACGGGGCTTTTTTTTTTTTACTTTTCTTTTGAAGTTCGCGGCCGGGGAGACAGGGCGCTTCTCCCCGGCCTGAATTTCGGCCGGGCGAGGCGGGAAGCCTCCCCCCCGGCCTGAATTTCGGCCGGGCGAGGCGGGAAGACACCCCCCCCTCACATGAACTTCGGGGGGAGAAGCGAAGTGCCTCCCCCCCACCGCGAAAAAAGCTGCGGGACAAGGTAAGTCCCTTTCGTACATCCCTAATACCAAGTCAAGTTTCGTCCTCAGCACGGGTTCATCCTGGAAGTCAAGTGGCTCCATGTAAAGAAAATTTCTAATGCCTAATCCAGCTTTAGATAGGATATCATAAGCTTGGATACAAAGGTGCCTTGCATGAGCAGAAAGGAACTTCTGCTCATGCAAGGTGCCCCCCTCAGTTTTCTGCCCATCTCCCCCACTACCCCGCCACATCCCATGCTGTTCCAGACACTTTCTTGATCCTCAGTAACAGCTTCTCAGGCTTTCATAGGCAGCCACAGTGGGGAGGAGGGGCCTGGAAAGTTCACACATCTCTGACTCCAATCCATAATTTTCATTAATCACAGCATGCATGTTCAGACACTGCTGAGTATTGCTTATTTATTATTTGTTTAATACTGCCTGTCATGTACAACATATCCAGGTGGTGTACAACAATAAAACTACAATATAAATATACATTATGGCAAAAAACAAAGAACAATTAAAATTAAATTCTATTTGAATTAGAATTGGAATTGGAGAATTCCAAAGGCTGGTTAATGAAGGCCCAAATTTCATTATAAACTTAATCTGGATTTCCATTGAAGTACACCATTTACAAATTGTCACTGCTTGAAACACAAAAGATTCTGAATGCACAGAAAAATAAATGTGTTTTACTACCGAGGAATACATTTTATTATGCCTTCTTTCTCCCTGCTGCCCTCTGTCTACTCTTGCCAAAACACCTTAATGGAATTAAATTTATTATCTGCCTAACAGCCACATTATGACAGCAATTTTCTATACTGCTCTCTCTTTAAAAGGAGCATATTTACAATATGCTTTTCTAGTAGCCTACAGCCATCTTGTAATTATTTCCATCACAACCTTCCAAGAATTTGCTTATTTAAAGTTACAGCAAACTACAGAGATGATTATTCATTCTTCTCTAACAAGGACAAACCTGATGGAAATAAATTGTAAGCGGGTTTGGGATGGGAAGAAGTTATTTTCTTAATTTCCTCAATTTATAAATTGTACACTTAAACTAAAAAAAAAAGTACAATATTGTAATGATACATATTGGGAGAAAATAAAATTAAACAACTCAGTCTTACAATAATTATTGTTTCTACCCAGTCTGTTTGTAGGCTCATGGTGAGTTAACTGTGTACTTTTTCAAATGAAAAAAAATCACTCCTGTTGTTTCTAGACAACAAAACAATACAAACAATTCCTTGATGGCTTGCATTTCTTCTGCTATATTTTCAGGAGTCCCTGATTTAGCCTATGCAGTAGTGCCCTAGGTTACTTATAAGGAAAAATTTTAAACTGGGGGCCCAATCTACATGGAAATGGAACGAGAAGCGCTTTCTGGTTATATCTGGATTTTCATGAGTTTTTCATGAAATCGCTTTGGTATGTCAGGGACACAGGAAGCAAGAAAAGCAGAGTATACAGCACCTAAAAACTCACTTTCACAGGTCACACAGCACTTGAAACCCTCATACTTTGGGGTTGAGTGGGCAGAGTAAACTGGACATCATCAACCCCATAGGTACTGCTCAGCGAATGAAGGAGGCTTGTTCCCCGCCCCTGTCCACATTCCCCTGCTCAGGGAAGTTTACTGGAAGTGCTGAATTAAGCCCCTGTAGTTTACCCCACTCCTCTCCCCTCTCACCCACCATTGGGATATTGTGAAAGATTAAAAGGTAATACGCTATTGTCAATGGGGAAAACAGGCTACATAATCTGAATGGGTAAACCAGCTACTGCACTTCTGAATGATTGAAGCAACGCTTCTGCACTATTCTGTATGGGAAAAACAGGCTACATACTGTTAATGGGTAAAGCAACTACAGTGCTAGGCTACACATTGTGAATGGGAAAACATCACTACTGTGATATAGTGAAAGGATGAAACAGCCCAAAGTAGTGCTAATTAAGAAAGAAAGCCTGTGTCCAAAAGTGCCCTAATGCGAATGGGGAAAAAGAGGGAATGCGGGGGAGGGGTGGCCCCACTCCTTGATCACGTCATTGCCAGGTCACAGAGGCATGCCCAGGATTTAATGCAGGGAGACAGAGCACACTGCAGCAGAACCGCACAGAAGCAGTGTTTAAGGAAAAAAGACACACTAAAAGGACTTCCTGAAAATGTGCCTTTTCCAGAGGGAAGCTGCGGGGTTGCTGCAGATTGGTGACAGTGTCATCTGTCACAAACTACCCTGATGTGCTCTCGCTCCACATTAAATCGACCATGTAGGTTGGGCCAGGGAGAAGAAGGCATTTCCTTGACATACCTTTAACGTCTCCATCCAGCGGGGTTGCTTGACTTGGTAGTAGACAACAGATTTGTATTCACTCACGGGCTTGTCCCCAGCTCCTAAACAAATTGCATTCTTACAAAAACAGGGGGGTAGAGAAGAGATGCAGCTTCTTAGTTCTTATGTACCTACCATTTTCATCACAGAACTATATCCCTTAGTTTTTAATATTGCCATCCATGCAACCTGTTCTGGGACTCTTTTCTCTTGCCACTCTAGAGAGAGTGAATGTACAGCCTCAAAGTAGGGAAAACACCAAAGAAAATACGTTTCTAAAGGTGTGTCCATTATATGGGCAGGCAGGGGGAGGTGATGTAACTCATGACAACAATAAAAGTATTAATTAGGCCAGCATCAACACTTGGCACTGTTCACCAGTCACTGAGGGCCCATTGGTGCTGGTGCATTTTGGCCAGTCCACCCATCTGCCCATGTCTCCTTGGCCTGGTTTTTACTATACAGGAGGTGGCTGTGAGTTGGCTACCATTTTAAATTTCCCCCTATACCTCAGATGCTTATATCAGGACACTGCGGGAAACTGCCATCACCACTTCTGCTGCTGCCCATTACCAGTAAAACCATAGGGCACCTGACAGGAGAAACTTTGCTGGAGGCACCACAGAACCTGGATCTGGCCTGCTGTTAACAGTCATACCTGCTGAGGTAATGATTATGGTTAACCAGCAATTTTGTTTAGTGGCTTAAACATTGGTACACAGAAATTCCCACATAAGAGAAGCACTGTCAAGGACAACATTTATCTGTGGAACGCCATGCATGTCTCTGTCTTTTTTTTCCAAATAGGAAACGCTTTGCCTCTCCCATTTGCATAGGTGCACAGAAAAAGGGTGATATCTTCTGTCTTACCAATGAAAATTCACTAACAAAAACCCAAACTGCACTTCAGCTGGCTAGTGTAATTCATCAGTTTTTCAAGTGTTAGTAGGAGTGATCTGAACATCGATGTGAGAACAACTAAGGAGGCTATTCAGGGATGGCGGGAAGATTAGATGGGCAACCTAGATCCTCGGCTGCTAAAGAACTGCCTTCCTGTTCCTTTTCCCCCTCTTAACAGTTCCTCAGAATGTATATACAAGTCATTCCACTGTTAAATCTATTTTATTCTTCTTCTTTGTATAGTTAGTCTTTCATTCCAATGTCCTACCAATGTCCCTCCCTTTTCAACCAATGCATCCATCACCATCATCACCATCATCATCACTGCTACTACTACCTTTATATCCTGTTTTTTATCTCTTGCAAGGAGCCCAAGGTGGCTTACACAGTCCTCCTCTTCTTCATTTTATCCTCACCGCAGCCCTGTGAGGTGGGTTGGGCTGAGAGTCAATGACTGGCCCAAAGTCACCCAGTGAGTTTCATGGCTGAGTGGGGACTAGAACCTGGATCTTCCAAGTCCCGGTCCAACACTCTAGCCATTATACCACACTGGTTCTCAAGTAATTCCCTAGTAATTTAACAATGCGGTAGACAATCACTTTCAACCTTTTAGCTAAACCAGGTAGCTGGCTGTTTGTATCTATAGTTTTTCTTTTCACTCTTTGCCATTTTCTTTAAAAACTGAGGATCTGAACAGGTTAGCAGAATTTGGTGATGTTCTCTAACTATACACTATCATCATTTTGACATGACTTCTTAGGAGCAAGGCTGTCGCTTTAATTTAGTTTCACTTCCCTTCTGTTTCTTAGTAGTTGTTGATTATGCCTAGGCAGGAACCAGAAGAAGTCTTGCCTTGGGTCTAATGAAGTCCTCAGTCTACTAGGCGTTTATGGAATTATTGCACAAATATTATGAATCATGAAAAAAAAATAGTGACACTATATAAAAGCAAACTGCCGGAGCCTAATTATCAAACATAACAAAAACACATTTGCTCTTTTCTTTTAACTTTAAGTTCTTACCAAATATATAACCTTCAGGGAACAATGCTTTGCAATTTCACTGTTTTGATATTTTCAATTAAGACAGTGATGGTACACATAATACCAGTCAGTGACCTTAAGAAGTCCCGACTGTTCCTCATTAAACTTGTACAAACTGCATGCATGAACAGGGCAATTAAACAGTATTCATACCCACGGATTGTGGTAAGGTTTTTTTACTTAGCCATCACAATCACAGCAATTAATGCTGACTATTAGCAGTGATTTCCTGGTTTTTCCATTCATCCATGTGAGTGCATGCCTGAGGAGGGCCAGGCTCTTCATATGGTCAAAGTTAGGGAACATCATAGTGTATAGTTAGGGAAAATCACCAAATGCTGACAACAGATGTGTTCCATGAACCAGCACTTAGTAAACTTAACCATGGATCCTTCTGTTTTTCAAATATGTTGCTTCACATGTGATGAAACAAACTCCAAAGTAAAAATGGTTGCAAAGGTACATCTGACCAGGATCAGGTTGTACTTTCTTCCAGGTCTTTTCCCTGTGTGTTTTAGAAGATGGAGATCACACCTATCTTCCCTGCTGCCCTGCCCTCTGGCTATCCATGCATAGGCATACATTTGAATAGGACGTACATGTGCAAAATCCAGTGCAGGTTGGCCTGAAAAATGCAGTCAAGTTTATTTATTTAATCTAAGAACTAATCATACAATGTAAGCCTAAATGGATTGGATGCTTCATGTGTACATCCTATTCAAGTGTCACCCATGCCAGCCCAAGGCATTTTGCTGCCTGAGGTCAAGATCAAGTCCCCTGCCCCCAACTTCCACATACAGATGCCAAGTGGACCAGCAGTTTATTTATTTATTTACAACATTTATTCCCCCCACCTTTCCTCCGGCGAGCTCAAGACATCAGCTGAAGCTAACAACAGTTGAAACTGGTGAAAGGCAGTGTCTTCCGCTGCAACTGAGGGTAGGAGACTCGCTTATGGGGCACAAGGCAGGCCATGCATGGTTCACACAGCTGTGTCCTCCAATAACTCACCACCACTCCCCGTCCCCTCACTCTGCCTAATATTAGGGCTGAACATAGGCCATGATCTTACTTCCCACCACAGATAGGGAGAAGATCAAAGAAAAGTATCTGCTTATCTGGGCCCCTTGTAAATTAATTTGGATCAACTTACAATGGAAAAGTTTCTTGATGAGGCTTGATGAGCTGATATTCAACAATATCAGTCTCGCATCACTGAAGTGGAACACTACCCCCACTTTAATACTACCCACGCTCAAAGGATGTATCCCTTCGTTCTGCAGCTGAACAAATTCTGTTTTACTCAAGTTGTTAAGTCCGTCTATTTTTAAGTATCCATGTTACAGAAGTCCTATCTAGCCAGACGTTTGTTTGTAGAAATCTGGAAATCTGTCAAATAACCTCAAAGCAAATAAAGTATACCATCATATGTCCACAGTCTATATTTAATACCTACAGAAGTTGTTGCATACCCACCTCCACTCCTGTAACAAAGCAATAATTACTTTTACAAGCAACCTTACATGATTTTTGCATGTAGGAGTGTGGAGAACAAGCTAGGAAATATACCAGCAAGTGGGTGAGCTGAACACCAACCATTTTGAAGCTGTGTTTGTGAAGTCTAGCTAGCATGTTGTTTTGCTCTTATTTTATTTATTAATTTAAAAAAATTATTAAAAAATGCCTTTACCCCAAAAGGATTTCAAAAATGACCTGAAAACAATACAATAAAACCATCTAAAATAAAAAAATAAGACTGAGAGGCATAAAGCTAATTTCAACCAGCTAAAAAGATACAAACCTGAATTCAAAACTGTAAAAAACTTAAAGTTTGTTTTAAAATGCCTATGCAAATAAAAAGTTTTTTACCTGGCACCAAAAAGACTACATCATTGGTGCCAGGCAGATCTCCTGTGGGAGGGCATTCCAAAGTCAGGGTGACACCACAGAAAAATCCCTCTCCTTTGTCAAATGTTACTCTGTTGTTGGAGGTGTACAGAGAAGGACCCCCTCTGATGAATTTAATCAAGTTCAAACAGATCTCTCAAAATGTAGTTCATGATTGTGACAAGATGCTTTGCAAATATAAGCCTATGGATGCAGATTTCCATGGGCAAAGATTCTGGTTCAAGTGTTATTCATCATTATACAAATGCTAGCCAATTACCGATGGTGTGGGTGCCTGATTCCGTCTGAGAATCTGGCACAGCCCCCCTGCCCACACCCCCCTGCCCGCACCTGAGCCCTGCTCACCAAACCCCTTCCCCTGCTCATCAAGTGGCCTGTACTCACCTCAATGGCCTCATCGAGCTCCACGGTCACCACTTTTGAAAAATAAAATGGCATTTACAAAAATGCACATTTTTGCAAATGCGCATATTTGCGTATGCATGGAAATGCGCATTTTGCAGAAATCCACATTTTCTCACATATACAAATATGCGCATTTTTGCGATCACCATTTTATTTTTCAAAAAATGGTGACTGCAGAGCTTAACAAGGCTGCCAGGGTGAGAGCGGGCTGCTCGTCGAGCACGGGAGGGGCTCAAGCATGGTCTGGGGACTGGTGAGCAGGGGCAGGGAGTGGGCAGGTGCCTGGAGAAACCAGACGGGTGGGTTCGCACATCCCTGTAGCCAATAGACTTGAACTGAATTGCAAGCATATCAGAGACATCATTTGTTGTTAGGGAATGGGGTATGGCAAAGTTGCACTTGTTCACCTTTAATATGCATGTAAGAGAACACTTACTGGTATCACTTTTCCTTCTTCATCAAAGACACACATGCTGACTTCTACATTTCTCTGAGTGGTTTTATTATATTTATCCAAGTCTCCATATAGCAAGGTAATGTAGATGTCATTTCTGATATCACCTATGAAAGAAATGCAAAAGGTTAGATACCAGGATAAAAAGGACTGCAAGCAGCTAATGTGACAGAACACATAAAAGCTATGCCTTGCATACTCAGTGATGCAAGGGGAAAATGAAATTCAGGTTTGATGTTTATTATCAGACTTTATCCTCCTGTCAGGAAAGGACTTAACGTTGTTTCTCTGTTGATATGTAATTCCCATCCTGCAACGACACCTTCTGGTTAAGCACAGCTAAGGCACACCAGCAAGTGGGCACAAGCCATGTAAGATTCAAAGAACTGTGCAGTTAGTACCATGCAGTACCAAATGAAACACCACAGTTGAAACTCCACAGCAAATTTTGGGAGGCAGGAAGCAAAAGTTGAAAGGGGCAACACTCACTGCCTGCGCAGGGGGCCATTTCATCTTAGCTCCAGTTGCATGTTCTCAAGATGCTTCGGACCTGCATTTTTTAAGAGTAGCTCATACACACACTGCTGTTTGGCAAATAATTTTTGAGACTAAGGGGAGAATTAAAAGCATTTTTTGATATGGTATGCTGCTTTAAGAAAAAGAAGTCCAAAATAGGGCCGAATCTTTTGGCTCAAAATTAGGGAGATCCACAGGGCAAAGGCCCCTTCATGGATCACTGCCTTGTTGTGGAGAAGGGGCTTGCATAACTCAGTGAAGCCATAAGCTATGCCGTGCAGGGCCACCCAAGATGGACAGGTCATGGTGGAGAGTTCTGACAAAATGTGGTCCACTGGAGAAGGAAATGGCACCCACTCCAGTATTCTTGCCAAGAAAACCCCATGGAATGTATCACAAGGCTAAAAGAGATGACACCGGAAGATGAGCCCCTCAGGTCGGAAGGTGTCCAATATACTACTGGGGAAGAGCAGAGGGAATTTCCAAGTAGCGCCAGAAAGACTGAAGCGGTTGGGCCAAAGCCGAAAGGACACTCAGCTATGGATGTGTCTGGTGGTGAAAAGAAAGTCCGATGCTGTAAAGAACAATATTGTTTAGGAACCTGGAATGTCAGATCAATGAATCAAGGTAAGCTGGAGGTGGTCAAACATGAGATGGCAAGATTGAACATCGACACTGAACAGTGAACTAAAATGGACAAGCATGGGCGAATTTAATTCAGGTGACTATTATATCTACCACTGTGGGCAAGAATCCCTTAGAAGAAATGGAGTAGCACTCATAGTCAGCAAAAGGGTGGGAAAAGCAGTACTGGGGTACAATCTCAAAAATGATAGAATGATCTCAGTACGAATCCAAGGCAAACCATTCAACACCACAGTAATTCAAGTCTATGCCCCAACCACTGATGCTGAAGAAGCTGATGTTGATCGGTTCTATGAAGACCTACAACACCTTCTAGAACTAACACCAAAAAAAGATGTCCTCTTCATCATAGGGGATTGGAATGCTAAAGTAGGAAGTCAAGAAATCACTGGGATAACAGGCAAGCATGGCCTTGGTGTACAAAATGAAGCAGGACAAAGGCTAATCGAGTTTTGCCAAGAGAACACGCTGATCATAGCAAACACTCTTTTCCAACAGCACAAGAGGCGACTCTACACATGGACATCACCAGGTGGTCAATATCGAAATCAGATTGATTCTGTACCTTGCAGCCAAAGATGGAGAAGCTCTATACAGTCAGTAAAAACAAGACCTGGATCTGACTGTGGCTGAGATCATGAGCTTCTTATTGCAAAATTTCGAGATTACAGTATTCCAGCTGAGCTATTTAAGATCCTAAAAGATGATGCTGTTAAAGTGCTGCACTCAATATGCCAACAAATTTGGAACACTCAACAGTGGCCACAAGACTGCAAAAGGTCAGTTTACATTCCAATTCCAAGGAAGGGCAATGCCAAAGAGTGTTCAAACTACCGTACAATTGTGCTCATTTCACATGCCAGCAAGGTTATGCTCAAAATCCTACAAGCTAGGCTTCAGCAGTATGTGAACCGAGAATTACCGGATGTACAAGCTGGGTTTCGAAGAGGCAGAGGAACTAGAGATCAAATCACCAACATTCGCTGGATCATGGAGAAAGCAAGAGAATGCCAGAAAAACGTCTATTTCTGCTTCATTGACTATGCTAAAGCCTTTGATTGTGTGGATCACAACAAACTCTGGCAAATTCTTAAAGAGATCGGAGTACCAGACCACCTTACCTGTCTCCTGAGAAACCTGTAGAAGGGTCAAGAAGCAACAGTAAGAACCGGACATGGAACAACCGATTGGTTCAAAATTGGGAAAGGAGTACGACAAGGCTGCATATTGTCACCCTGCTTATTTAACTGATATGCAGAGTACATCATGAGAAACGCCAGGTTGGATGAATCACAGGTTGGAATTAAGATTGCCGGGAGAATTATCAACAACCTCAGGTACACAGACGATACCACCCTAATGGCAGAAAGCGAAGAGGATCTAAAGAGCCTCTTGTTCAGGGTGAAAGTGGAGAGTGCAAAAGCTGGTTTGAAACTCAACATTACAAAAACTAAAATCATGGCATCTGGCCCCATCACTTCCTGGCATATAGAAGGGGAAGAAATGGAAGCAGTGACAGATTTTACTTTCTTGGGCTCCAAGATCACCGCAGACCGTGACTGTAGCCATGAAATTAAAAGACGCTTGCTCCTTGGGAGGAAAGCTATGGCAAACCTAGACAGCATAGTAAGAAGCAGAGACATCACCTTGCCAACAAAGGTCCGTGTAATCAAAGCTATGGTTTTCCCAGTAGTAACGTATGGCTGTGAGAGCTGGACTATAAGGAAGGCTGAGCGCCGAAGAATCGATGCTTTCAAACTGTGGTGCTGGAGAAGACTCTTACGGGTCCCCTGGACTGCAAGGAGGTCAAATCAGTCCATCCTAAAGGAAATCAACCCTGAGTGCTCATTGGAAGGACAGATACTGAAGCTGAAGCTCAAATATTTTGGCCACCTAATGCGAAGAGAAAACTCCCTGGAAAAGACCCTGATGCTGGGAAAGACTGAAGGCAACAGGAGAAGGGGACGGCAGAGGATGAGATGGCTAGATAACGTCACCGATGTGATGAATATGGACTTGAGCACACTCTAGGAGAGAGCGCAGGACAGGAAGGCCTGGCATGCTGTGGTCCATGAGGTCATGAAGAGTCGGACATGACTGAATGACTGAACAACAACAACAACAGGGCAAAGGGGCTCACAAAACTACACCACCCCCAACTCTTTGCCTGTTTTGTGGCTCTCAGTGCAGCAGCATTCATGCTCCTGCAAGTCCTTGTGGTTGGTGGGCACCATTTCCCCCCAGCAGGATCCAAAGCAAAGGCAGGAGGTATTGCCTGCACTCTGATGGCACAGTCAAGAAGCCAATTAGAGTGGGCAATGCCTCTTGCTTTCACTCTGGAGGCTGCTGGGAAAGAAATGGAACCACCAAGGCTCTGCTGGGACTCTGAACAGCACGATAATGCCAGTGGTAAGTTAATAACAAATTTCACCTCTTTGCAATGACCCTTCCCCCCAACTTCACAGCATGCAAAAAGCATGACAACATTGGGAGAGACATTTCAACTTAGTCATAAAAACTACACTCACTGCTCACAAGCCCTTTGGCACACCTACAGCAGCCATTTGGATCTCAGCCTTCATTACTGGAGGCACAGTTGTGCCTCCAATAGATAAGGCAATCAGTCAAAAAATGATTCCACCATGTTGAATGAAAATCGGGTGGGGGGGTATTCTAACCTTAATAAAAATGAAAGTTTCACCAATCTTCCTGAAAATATATTTCAAGGTCCACAAATGAAGGCAATGGATTATGCCAGAGCAAAAATTCATGGGTCACTCTAATGTTCTCCAAAGTTCCATAAGGCATTCCCACTGTGTGAACAAATGCCATACATATAACTGTTGTTCTATAATGTTTACTTTGTGCAGCCTCTATCTGAATAGGCCTGAGGCCTTGCTTTGCTACTCTCAAAGGCCTGTGCAGTACTTTCATGGTGACGTTCTGAAAGACAAATCGCTTTGAATATTTATAGATGGAGCCTCGATCAGGCAAATTCAATTTGATTGACTGGGGATTCTAGCTAGGTAGAAAAGAGCAGTTGGGAAATGACGATTAACAGTTAGGGTTAAAGTGTCAGTCTGTGGAGAGTCAGGGAGAAGGTTTGCTGGTTAGTGGATGGTGTTATAGAATGACTAGGAGAAAGTTGAGAACAAAGTGAACAGCTAGGCCTAAATATTCAGCTATTCCTTCTCAGTGTGATAACTGTACATAGCTGATGAAGATCAGGAGTAAGGAGCAGATGGCTGTATTATGCCAGGAGGCTACCCTAAGAACTTGCAAGAAGACGGTTACACAAGCAGGCAGTAGAAACCAAGATAAACTGTCCAAGCATCCAGAAATACAACAGGAGGGGCTTTGGGGAATCAGAGGAAGATTTACCTAAGAATTGGACCTCATTGTGAGTGTATTTGTTGGGGGGGGAGGTTTAGGGAATTTGTCTGAGGTAAAAGAACTAATTAAAGGAGCAATCCTATCAGGATCGAAGGTCGCTTCCGACACCATGGGCGACCACCTATCCAGTGCAGGGTGGGAGGAGCAAATCTCCTCCTTGCTTCCCCCGCCATTGCTTTTGCAGCTAGACAGACGATTTTGGCTGTCTCACCACAGGACCTCGGAGCGTGGGAAGCGGTGGCTGGATGACACATAGGATGTATCGTACTGGCATTTCCAACCTCCCTGCCCCCGTCCACCCCCAGGAACACCCCATTTTCCAAAGTCTGCTCTGCTCTTATGAGGCAGCACAGGGGGGAGGGTGGTCGGTTCTCTGGGAACCGACCTATCCTATGGCCGTCTAGCCGCTGACTAGCGGCCATAGGATTGTGCCCTAAGAGACTTATATTAGCAATCATGTCCCTTGAGTCCTTAAGAAATGTCAGCAACCAGTCTTTTTAAAACCCTAAAATTAAATATTAGTATTCGCTTATGTACAAACTATCCCTTTAATAAATAAACTTGTTTAATAGTTCACCTTGTCTCTAGTGGTGGTGCCCATCTCATGCCTAAGCCTCTTATACCAGCTACCAGGAGACTTTAAGGGTTTCTAACAGAATTGGTGGCAGTGGAAAAGGGTCAGCTTGTGGAACTCTGGGTTATGATGGAAGAATTCTTTAGGCACTGAAATATAAGCATTTGCCTAAAATAAGAAAAGCCATAGTTTGGATTGCCCAGTAAAGGGGCAGTTTCCCCCACAGGTGGTGGCTGTGCTGATGGGAAAGCCCCATATGTAAGGTATGTAAAGTGTGATTGATTCACAAACAGAAGAAAAATTATTTGATAAAAGTTAACATTTGCATTGGAAAAGTGGTGAATCATAACCAGTTCCTTTAATACCAAACCAAGGGAGCAATCTTATGGCCGCTACTCAGTGGCTAGACGGCCATAGGATATGTCAGTTTCCAGGAACCGACCTTGGAGCCCGTGCTCCAAGGTCAGTTCCTTGAGAACTGACCTCCACCCCCTCCCATGCTGCCTCGCAGGCAGCTCAGAACGGCCCTGTGCTCCGCAAAGGAGTGTGGAACAATGAAAATGGGGCGTTCTGGGGGGCGTTCCAGGGTGGGGAAGGCAGAAATGCCGGTACGACACATCCTATGTGTCATCCAGCAGCTGCTTCCCCCACTCCACCTTTCTATGGCTAGACAGCCCAAATTGGCTGTCTAGCCGCAAATGCATGGTGGCTGAAGCGTAGAGGGCACAATCCCCTCAGTGCTACTCCTGCCCTGCATTGGTTAGGAAATCGCCTCCAAGTTCAGAGGCAGCCGCCTATCCCAATAGGATTGTGCCCTTAGAGATTATAAAGCCATCAACATGTAATAATTAAGAGACTGCAGGTAGTGGTTAATAAAGTAGAGCATCTCCCAGTGGATTTAATTAAAAGCTATATTGTAATTTATACTGCACACATATGGTGGATTTTGTTTCAGCATCATTGATCCTGGACCACATTAATTTATGAAATAAAAACTGCATATCAATTGATGTACATGTTCTTGGATAAATTTAATTTTGGTTTTGTTAAAGAGCTATGGAAATACTGAAATATATAAAAAAAATTTCATCTTCTCCATATCTCAGAACACACACATAGAAATTTAGGTGACTTATTTGGAAAATGGAGCCTTTCATTTTAGTATCTGTGACAGAGTCCTTTTGTTATAAATAATGAAACACATGAAATGCAGCAAGTTGGATCCAGATACCTGCCCACAAAAGGGGAAATTGACTCTTTCCCCACCTATTTTCCCTGTTAGAATCCAGAGTCCCCTGTGAATATTACAGATAATAGTGGACTATGGTGCAGGGATTTGAGGGGCAAGGAGAAGATTGTGGAAAATTGGGTGGTAGAATTGGCTTTCTGCTCCACTCACAAAGAATTGGCTTTCTGCTCCACTCACAAAAGGGCCTCCCTCCCCAGCTCCCTGTTGAGCCCACTCCAGTCAACAGGGTCCCCAACACACAAGGCAGCATGGGGGGGGGGCCCTCAGGAGGCTGGCAGGGAAAGGAGGGGGTGGTAAAGCCAGTTTCCACTTAGCCCTTATTCAGATGGATATCAGGATCCTACCCAGTGTGCACACCCTTCCTCTGTAGTCTTTGAACAGAGCTGGGGTGGGGGGAAGAACAGGACAAAATGACAATTCAGCTTGTAAGCCAAAACCAACAACTTCATACCTGGCATGATTATTTCAGGAAAGCCAAGCTTCCTAGCAACAACTGTTGTTCTGTCAACAAGATGAGGGTAGTCCTTCCTAATCTGAGTAATGTCTCCCACAAGCATTTTCATAGTTACCCACAGCCCTGTAAAAAGAACACAAAAGACAATTCATCTTTACAGTCAGATCTTGAACTATCAATTGCTTCTTTTAAAAATCTGCTGAGAAAGCTTAATTCACAAGCCTCACAACTAAGGGCAAGTTCACACTTACAGTCGCCCACAAGCAAGCATCTCATGGGGTGCCAGGAAACTCATGCTGCACAACCAGCACCTCCAAATGAGGGCTATGCCTACAAAGGTGCTGATGTCATTGAGCAAATCATGGTGGATCTGCATATCCCTCCCCACAAGAGTGCCCATTCTTAGAAGTGCTGCCTCCACATGCTCCTGAGGCACTCAGCATGGCATTGGCGGTACTGTAAACTGGCCCTAAGGGCCACCAATAAGGCCACCATATTTAGGTTAGTGGGGGGGGGGTATTGTTAAGGACTGAAAAAAATATACTTCACCTTGTCCACCACTATCACCTTTGAACGCTGTGACCTTGCTTAAGAGATTATGCAAAAACTCATTCTCTGATACTCTAGAGGAAGAAGAAAAATATGTGTGCAGACTAAAGACATAAATAAAAATGTTCAGTAAACTAAGCAAGAAACACAACTGGGATGAGCATTCAGTTAGACACCCTATTTTCCCCCCATTAATGCTTCAGTTTGTATCAGTGAGCCTATGTACACCAGTTGCTGGGGAACATGGGCGGGAGGGTGCTGTGGCACTCATGTCCTGCTTGTGGGTTTCCCGTGGGCAGCTGATTGGCCACTGTGTGAACAGAATGCTGGACTAGATGGACCCTGGGTCTGATCTAGCATGCTCTTCTTATGTTCTTCCGTTAACAATATACTTGTAGGACCGGGCAGATAAAAATGTTGAAGTAATGACTGTAAGAATTTGTACAAGTCAAATAACAGAGTTCCCAGTTTAATGAACAGAAAATAATGTCAGAGCCACAAACCAATGGAAAGGTTAAGGGCAATCAACAGATTCAGAATCAAGTGCAGTGGTGCTGCTGGGTGAGGAGTTCAGGAAAAGAGCTACTAGGGCTGTTCCACACATTTTTTACAGGAGTTCAATCAGTGCTATGATAGTTAGGACTTACAGTCATGCTCATGCTTTCCCTTGCACAAATGAGAAAATTGTGCAAGTGGAAGAACATCTTTGGACTTAGTTTGTCTTTTCTTATGTATCACTCTAGTATGAGGTGTAAAACTGCTCCTCCATGAGTGGACATTGTCTTCATTATGTGGAAGGACACTTTTACATACAGCCCATGTTTGTTTATTTTTGGTGCAAGACAAAAGTGTGGCAACTTTGATACAAGATTTTTTTTTATTTTTTACATACTAAAAGCACAAAACAGTAGGATTGTCTTACGGGTGAAAAGGAATGAAATGTTGCTTCTCTTCATCACTTTCTGCTTTTCCTTTTACAATGTCTGTAATATCCATTACTGGGGAGTGGGGAGGGATCCATCACGACATGCAAGAAAGAAATAGATAACTAATTTGTCCCCTTATTAGGATCATGCACCTCATGAAGAATATAGGCTTGGACCACAGTCAGGTATTATATTGCAGATGCTATTCTCAAGGTTTGTGGTGTAAATTAGCCTAAACAGTTTCAAATGTAATTACTTTTTCATGCATCCTTTAAAATGCATATTTCATTCTCTAGTATTTAAGTCTAATCTTTATCACAATACAGAATGCCACATTGTTTTTCAAATCTAATGAAACCTATTCTTCAGCCTGGTCAGTATGTTGCTGAAGATGTTGCTGCTACTGGAAAGCCAATATACATCAGAGCAAACATTGTATGTGTTCTCAATTATGCAGATTTTACAATAAATTACTCAATTATTTGCCTCCGATTCCTGCAACATCAATTAATTTAATTATGTGGCAAGGGAGAACAGCCAATAAATACCAGTGCCCTAGGTAGATGGCAATTAACTTGACTTCAAGGAAGCTGAGATGGCAAATTTGTTGTGCTTGCTTAAATAATACATTAGCATTCACATTTTGCTCATGTATGTGATATTGTTTATTCTTTACCTATAAAATACTAATGTGACATTCTATGCTGATGTATTCCCAGGTGGACAGATAGTTTAAAGCTTTCCCTCCTGTATCTTCTACATCACCCATGTAGTGTATGAACTCTTGCCTTGTTCTCTTGTGCCATGTACACATTTCCATTTGCCACAACCCACCCAGTCTCATGGACTTACCTGAGCATGAAAAATCTTCAAAAAACACTTTCACTTAGCAGCATCACCCTGAACAAATTTAGGAGGAGACCTTAGCTTGGGTACTTTTATCTCTTGATTCTCTTAGTATCTCTCAATAAATAGAGTAGTTAAAATTCTATATTCAACATTTACTTTAATATTGCTTCAATTTTTAGAACATTTGACCTACATCATTATTTGGAAAAAGTACATATCTTTATAAAGTATTCGATGTGCTTGTTGGCAGTAAGTATTTTATATGGACTATGATCCAGAGAGGCCTATGCACAAAATGCTTCTCCACC
This sequence comes from Heloderma suspectum, assembly GCF_057233095.1. Classification (NCBI taxonomy): domain Eukaryota; kingdom Metazoa; phylum Chordata; class Lepidosauria; order Squamata; family Helodermatidae; genus Heloderma; species Heloderma suspectum. Next base: position 243,330,179 of record NC_139459.1, on the reverse strand, counting down.
CACACAAGGAAGGGGGCAAAATGTTGCAGACTTGTCTACTTGATAGCCACCCTTTGCACCTAACAAAATGCCACTCTAGAGGGCACCTCAACTTTCTGGGGCAGCTTTTGGGGGGACTGCAGTAAGCAATGTGTGGCTAAAAAGCCACCATATACATGGAAAAGACCATGCAAAGCCCTTTGGAGCCTGTCCATATTTTCTTTTTTCTTACCTGCCACTCCAAAAGGCCGTCTTATGCCCTGAGTATATTTTCTAGTATTAGTGTCTCTGAGATCCATTCTTCCAACCCGTACAATCTGACAAATCAAATAAATTTTGTCTCTTCCGAGATCTTTGTTTCCAAGATCCTGAGATGTATGAGAGCAAAGACCAGTTAACAGATTCACAGTAAAATTCCATGCCAAGGAGAAATTCAAAATTTACAAGAACTGCTACTGGTGCAAGAAAGAATTCATAATGGGAAAATGACATTTTTTCATTAAAAAGCAAAATATCAGTTCAGTAACAACCAAATTTGAGTAGTATGAAATCCAGATTCAGAATATGCAACTTCAAAGTAAATAGCTAAGTGAAGCCTGTCAAGTACCTTGAGGAACAAGTTACTGGTTCAGTTCACACAACCCATTCAGCATGGGTTATTTAACCCAGAGCCATGGCATGCACCCTAGCCCTACAACAAACTGAGGGTTATGTGAGGGTACTTTAACCTCACTAGCCGGGTTCACACAACATGACAACCCCCAAGCAGGGGCTGTATATTCAAAATGTTAGCTGCACGTGCCTGGCATGCGCTGCGGCACATCATGAGTTAAACAATCCCCAAGCCCACCATGTTGTGTGAACCAGGTCACTGTATCATCAAGCAAGCAAACTAACGAACTCTCATCCACTTGAGCCAACCACTTTAGTCTGAAATCCTATATACACTTACCTGGGAGTAACTCCCATTGAATTCAATGAGGTTTAATTCTGGGTAGACATGTACAGGATTGCACTGTTAAAGTATGTTCATGTCAACTACATGAAATGACTAACCACAGCAGAATCAGTCTGATCATTTTAAGAGGAAATGTGGGGATAAAATGGGACAGGAGCCAAATATGTTGATCTCTCAAAGTTCTGAAAACTAAGCTGAATTTTCAGAAGCCTTTCTATATACCATTTCATGCCCTATTTCATGCCAATACTGTCCATTACCTCCTTGATTCCTGCACAGCTCTACTCTCAGTAGGAGTCTCCTCACCAATTGATTTTTAAACTAATCCAAGCTGAAAAGTTTGAGGATTTGGCTCAAGACTTTTAAATGTGGGAACTAAAGATTTATTTATTTTTAATTGTAAGATACAAGTGGAAATTTCCTTCTCAAAAGCTCACAAACCCAACCTCCTAGCTGCTTTTTAAGCTGGGGCAGGAGGGAGTTTAATAGCAAGTCTTGAAGTTTTGTGAGGTAGCTGCTGCTAAGAGAGAAACATTCTGGAATAATTCAAGTGCGTTCACTTAAACTGTATGGCCTTGAGCTACCTATGCAGTCTGCTTAAAAAAAAAAAAAAACGTGATAAAACTGAACAACCGTGAGTTCATTAAGGTTTACTGCAAAGCAAAAAAACCAGCAACTTATGGGTCCCTTGATGATGAGTAGGTTCCCTCCCCCTCCCTTAGTGAGCAATAATTTACTAATGTCCTTGACTAATTAAGATAGGAATTGTATCATGTCTCAGTGATTTCAATCACATCTTCTATTTAGTGTAACATCTGTCTACAAGATTAATAATGATATTTTTCCTGTAACACAATATTAACTTCTGCCAAATATAGCTATGAAAAATCTACAATCATATGGGGTCAATTACCACTGGGTCTTGACCAACTTCTAGTCTACTAGATCATGTATCTCGACTACCTACATCTAACCATAAGAAGAATATACCTGCGTATTCTTAATCTTGAAAGAGAAGAAGAATGCAAGTGGAGCTAAAAGCAACAATTGAATTTACAGCATGTTAATACAGCATAAACTCACAAGAGTTTAGCCTTGGACCCAATGTTCCATTTGCATGCAAATGTTTCCTAGATATATCATTGCTAAGAAATTGTACTTTAAAATCAGTTTTATGACGCACTGAGTAATTTTTCAAAAGTACAGTGATGTCCCTTCCACAATTCTACTGGATAAACTAACAGTGCAATCCAATACATGTTTACTCAGACGTAAGCTCCATTGACTTCAGTGGGGATTACTTCCAGGTAAGTGTGTGTCAGATTGCAGTTTAAGAGATCTCTCTGCCCAAGTCACATTGAGTTCCGCTATTCAAGTGGTTGAATTAGGGTCAGACCACCCAGCAAAAGCAAGCTAAGGATGTGTCTCTTGAAAATCCAGCAAATCCAGAACATCCTGGAAATATGATAGGAGATGGCAAATACTTGGTTCAATAAGTTTTCCAGAAAAGATACTGGTGATTGGCAAGTACTGTATGTAACCAGTGTGCCAGTATGCCACCAGCCTACGTGATGCAGTGGTTAGCGTGTTGGACTGGAATCAGGAGACTCAGGTTCTAGTCCCCATTCAGCCACGAAGCTCACTGGGTGGCTTTGGGCCAGTCACTGACTCTCAGCCTAACCTGCCTCACAGGGTTGCTGTGAGAATAAACTGGAGAGGAGGAGGAGGGCCATGTAAACCACCTTGGGCTCCTTGGAGGAAAAGGCAGGATAAAAATGTAACAAACAAACAAACAGGCTACTCACAGTGAAAACCACTTTCAGATTGTTGAAATTGTCAATTTCTTTGACAAAACCTTTGCTCCCCCATCTCACCAAGTAATTTTCACTGTTTAAAAAGAACACATTATATTCTATAAAGTATGATCATGTCATTCAACAGCTTGATAATGCAGTATTGGAAAATAACATTACGTAATATGCATTGCTCTGCACAAATCTGAACATTTCACAGTACCACCTCTATAAACTGACACTGAAACTGAAATATTATATAATTCTTCGTGGTGTTTCAATCAGTTGCTTTTGACAAGTCATTTGAAAGACAAAATAACGTAATGCCATTCAGGCTGGTATCTAAATCCAAGAAAGAGGGTTGCAAAGCAGATTGCATCTACAATTAAAGATATTGGATTAAATCCAGATATCCACCCATGGAAAGAGGCAGGTGGAAGCTGACATTTCCATCTGTTTCTCTACCCACTGCTCCCCAGACTCCCCAAAAATGCTCCATCAAGGGTTAGAGCCGCTGAGTGAGGTGGACTGTGGCACAGGGAGGAAAGGGGGAAAAGGGGGAAGGGGAGGTTGTGGAAAACAGGGGGAGACAACTTCTGCCCTACTCACAGCTGTCTGTGCCTGATTTTCTGTGAACTCCCTCTTCCCCCGCCCCAGCCCCTATCAACTCCCCTCTTCAGTACCACTCTGCTCAGCAGGGTCCCCCAATACTTGGGGAGCATTTTCAGGGGGCCTGGGGGCTGATGAGGACAGGAGAGCGGCAGCAAAGTCATCTCTCTCCCCACGCCCCCAAACTTTTTCTTCTGGATCCAACCCATTTTAATGGACTGTGTATAAAGCAGCCAATTCCCATTTGTGGTTTTTCTCAGTGAGACTAAAAATATGTTCCTTCTAACAGCCCATCCTGAGTGAAAGGTGAGATAAGAGTATATATCCTCTTATCATGTTTTTTATATGCATGCATATTTCTCAATGAGGTGGCAAACCTGAGCTTCTGTGGAGACAGTATCAAGTTTGAGGTGGCCCTAGGCAAGATGCCATCCTGGTGGGCCCCCACTAAGTGTCCAAGGTGCTGGCAGAAGATCTTTCTTTCTTTCTTTCTCTTTCACATTTTAATAGGATGGCAGATGTGTTATGATGTGAAGAACAAGCAAGGCTGCAATTACCCTCCATCTTCATTTCCCCAGAATCCCCTTGGGCTCTGACATAACAGGGCTCAGAAGCATTCTGGGAAAATGAAGATAGCACATGGTTGTGGCCTTGACCAGCACTTCACTCCACAGTGTACCCACTGCCCTACTAAAAATATAAAGGGTGGGGGAAGGAAAACGGATGCAACTGGTGTCAGTCCTGATAGCAGTACTGGGGCTTGCCCAGGTGCTAACCATGGACTTGCAGATAATTCAAAGCTACACTGCTGTAGTTGACAGCCCATCTAGTCCCATGATATGACTGCAGTCGAGGATGGAATGTTCCAGAAGATACATAAAAGCTGACACAGAACAAGACCAGCTGCTACCACATTTTTCTTCCAGTGCTACAAGAGTGACAGTCACAATTATATATCCCTCATGCTCTAACCAGTAGCTCAGTTTGTGTCTATCACAAGATAGTTCAAACAGAAAGTCTAGTCCTTTCACAAATACTTTGCTTCTGTATTCAACAACAATCATGGCTCAATTAGCTTCTTTCCCCTAAGAAGAGTAAAAATGTATTAAGCTAGAAAAGCCATTGCATAAGGGATGAGGGTTTCCAAGAGATCATGTTGTCACACTGCTTCTATATGTTACTATTTTAAGTAAGCATCTGAGACTACTTATAATAAACCCTTCAAATCTTCTGTCACAGAATTCACTAGTTCATAGACTGCAGGCTATCAGAGCTACTTGAAGCTTCACAGTGCGCCCTAAATTCAGCCAAGATCCAGTATTCAGTTTATTTTTAGCATATTTACTGATATGCAATACCTATCTTTTTCACTTGATATTTCAGAACACATGTTAACATGTGATTGAATCCACTAACAATATCATTTATTCATTGTTTAGTGTGCGTGTAGACTGAGTTACTTAGAACTGCTAACTGCAGAACATTTTGATTTCTCCCTTGTATATTCTCTGCCTTTTCCTGTTCTGTTTTATAGTTATATAAGCATATTCATTATCTTTTTGATTCTTATGCTGTTCTCTCCCTTAGGGCACCAAACACCTACTCGAATACTGAAATTACAGTTGTAAAGCTTCTCACTGTTAATGTGACAGTCTCTTTAAAGTTGCCATGCAAGGTTTTAATGCGAAGGATCTGCCAATTCACAGTCTCCTTCTGCTGTGAAATACGTGCTTTTCATTTTCAGTGGATCATTGTACGGAGCTACACATGGATCATCAGAGTGCATTTGAAGACTACCATTTGGCGCTGGTGAAAGAAGATCAGCCTACCTTATGACTGTATGTTTCTGGGCATCATAGAGGGACATGAAAAGCTCAGCATCTTCTCCTATTCGGCAGACAAAATTTCTTACGAAGACATAAAGGCTGTGGGTAGGAGATGAAGGGTTCCGGGAGTAGGCTCCATAATCAGATTCATCCTTGGACTGTGCACAAACAAAAGCCAAGAGTGGTATAATATTATCCAGAATAAACCTAGGAGCAGTTGGTAAGGCAGACAGGCCTCCTCCCCTTTCTTATATATCAAAATCTTAGTTTTGTATGTAGGGCACAGTTTGAACTGCATGTATTACAGCTTTCCCCAGCCAGGAACCCTCCAGATATCTTGGCCTACAACTCCCATCACCCCAGCCAGCATGGCCAATGGGCATGTTGATGGGAGCTGTAATCCAACACATCTGGAGGAACATAAGAAGCTGCCTTATATGGAGTCAGATCACTGTTCCATCTAGCCCAGCATTGAGATGGACCGGCAGCCAGTGTTTTGATGCTGGGGATACATAACCTTCTGTATGCAAAGCAGGTGTCCTACCACTGAACTATGGAAGGCTGATTATTAGGTGCAGATTTAATCCTCCGTTTCACATTCCTGAGATGCAAGAATTAATACAAGATACAAGAATTAATGAACTGCTGAAACAATGATCTAAGGGTACTGAGAATATCTCCAAATATGTTGAGCATTAGTTTCAAGGGTGGGCTCAAGCCTCATAGTGGACAGCCACTGCCTTCCACCCAGCCATAGAAGACCTCATGTTATTATGTTTGGCACCTCAAGGGGAACAAGATGTGCTGGCATCTTACTCCTGTACCATAAAAGAACAGAAAGTAGGACACCTGAAGAGCACCATGTTCCAAGGGACCTAGACTACAGGAGAAGGCCAATCAGTAGTATTAGAATGTGCAATTGCTGGTGGTCTCACATTAGATTTGGGAAGCTATTGCTTCAATAGACAGAAGCCCTTTAACACACCAACAGGTGACCAGGTGACTTCAAAATTCGAAATAAGGCTACTTGGCTGGCAGAGAATGACTTTGGAGGGAAAATGAGACACTAAATGTTGGAAATCTTGACTCAGTGTTTTCAGCACCATATCACACTCTTTTCTTCACAGGCATGGCTGGGCTAACGAACAGACATATCTACTGAAATACTGATACCTTGCCAAGTTTAAATAAAAAGGAAGTATAGAGTAAATGATTTATGTAAAAAGTAATCTCAGTACACACAATCTGGCAGGAGGGTTTTCACTGGCTAAAGACAGGAAAGGGAAATAAGTTTCTCCCGCCCTGTATGAACAACCCCCGCTCCTAGAAAGGAAATTACTGTTTGAAAATGCAGGCGTGATAGGCAAACTCCATACCATCTCCTCTTTAATTCGTTCTGTGATTTTGTTAGTTGCTTCGGCATGAGCATGAAAGAGGCTGATGACACTGGTCTTGTCTGGGTCCAGGATATTCCCATCTTCATCCCTAACTATCAGATCTAGCTCAAGAATCCTGCAGACATAAAAAAGGAAGTGCAATCAGCTATGATACCGGTTATCCCTCATATTTAGAGGCATACATCACATCAGCTGCCTTATAAAAGTATCCCATTTCAAGTTGCTTGGCATTTAAACTCTGAGCTTGCTTCTGTCTATATTAGGGATGAGATTCCTTAATATGTATTTAAAAATTACTTTAAAAATTATTACATTCACATGAAGCCATATAGTACTTCAGGTGTCTAACAAACGACTCGGGTTAATAGACCGCATAATAAACTTGATAATACAAGCTCTTTAAAAACAAAGCAAAACAATATACTAGCAGAAAATCATTTGTTGCATGAATAGCAGCCTCTGGGAAGCCTGAGCATCCAGGGTAGGGATGCTGGAGAAATTCAAGACAGACTAAAATGAGCTCGGATTTCCAAAAATCCGACCTGTAGAATCCACTGCAGAGCAACCCGTCAGGCCATGCGGAGTCCGTGGACTTTCAGGTGTTTTTTTAACTTTCCCAAAATTTCTGCATATTTATTCATAGGAAAATATGCATGTTTCTGTTGGGGGAAAGTGGAATGGAACAGGAGACAAGACGCTAAATGTTACGTACTAAGGTAAATTATGAAAATTGTTACGAAACCTCTTATGGAATTATTTGCATATTTTTCTGCATGACGAAAGAAAGAAAAATCCACATCGACCCGTGAGCCAACCACAGAACAAAAGGCGCCTGACAATCTGCGAAACACAGACAGAGTGGATTTTACACAGTCCATACATCCCTAATCCAGGGACTGCAGGGGTGAGAAGGGGAAATTTAACTCTTTCCCTCCCTGTCTCTCCGAAACACTTTTTGTTGGAACTGTGGAGGGAGAGATAGAGTTAAACTTCTCCTCTCACCATTCCTGTTCAGGCTTCCTGGAGGCAAACAGTTTGAAACCATGACTGAAGCTTCCATTCAAGCATTCTCTACTATAGTTGCCATAGCTTTAGGGCACAATCCTATGCATGCTTAGGCAGAAATAAGTCCTACAACTCCCAGTATTCCCCAGCCAGCATGGAAGTGTCAGGACTTATTTCTTCATTTAATACTATTAGATATTCTTTCTCTCTTTCTCTTTCACACACAATTAAATAAAGGAATTAAAAATCTATTATTTTTTCTGCTCTGATGAAGAATATACAGATGTGAAAGACACTTACCACCTTTTAAACCACAGAAGGACTCAAATAACTGCATGCTGCAGGATGTGGAGGTAGTAGAATTCTGAGGTGGTTGAAGGACCTGTACCACTTCAGAACACAGGGTACAGATGCTCCCTTAAAACTCCCCCTTAAAAACTAGTTGCAAGTGTACAAAAGAAAAGAAAAAAAGAACCCCTAGCCTAGTGATCTTCTCTTTTTTTCAAGCAGAAGCCACTTTGGCTTCAGGCAGTGCTAAAGGGGCTACTCCCTGAGCAGTTCAACATTGCGCTCTCTCTCACCTGCACATTCAGTTTCCCCTCTACCTCCAGCTGCTGCACAGTGCAGTTGGCCAATCGCCTTGCTCTTTATCACTTGTGTTCCTCCCCCCACCACAGCTAATTGGCTGATTGCTTCTGCGTTCACCTCTTCCCAGCCCCCAGCCACCTTACAGCTGAGGAAGAGCAGGCCTCCTCACCTCCCCATCCCTGAAGCCTCCTTGGGTAGCCCAGAGCACAGCAGCTGGCCCACTGCTAACGCAAACAACAAGGCAAAGCTGGAGAGCCCTGCTGAGAGTGAGCAGCCACCGCAAAGAAAGAGAGAGAAGGACAGAAAGCAACCAGCAGAGAGCAGCACTCAAGGAGACTGGGAGATGCCAGTGGCACTCGGGCCTTGCAGTGAAGAACTCTGCCCTAGCCTATCAGGGAGAAAGGTTCTAGCCAAGTCTGCACCTAACTGTTCTAATCTTCTACTTGCAGGGCGGGTATTTCTTTCTTTAGTTCTTTGTTTTTTCCCCCTTACATAAGGGAGCAGTTAAAATGTGACAGGCATACCTCACCTGCACTCTGAAATTGTACAGTTCATTCCAGCATCTCAGAATCTTACCACCTCATTCTACTGCTCGTGTCAACAAGATTTAAAGATGAAATATTTCTCTTCAACTATGCCTTTTTTCCAGGCTGTTTCTTCTGGTTTCAAACAAGGCATTACTGTGACATTTTATTAAGTACACATTATAGAACCATGTTACTTCTCCTTTAAAACTACAATATTTGAAATGTCCACACATTTTAGCTGAGGTGACACTTTAACAGGAGATTTTTAAGTACACATTCTTAGCACTACATTACAGCCAACCTCCATGTAATGCTTCCCCCAGGGAGAGAGGGACAGATGGAGAGCCCCACCCTGGTGGTCACTTAAAGGCACTGCATTTAGTGGTATCGTGACAGTTCATAATTTAGAGATACTTCCTTATTTGAGACACAAGTCAACCTTTTCTTAGAAGCTAATTTGTGAACATGCCCTAAATTGTGTTATATGCTAATCCTCATTCTGTGGTTTATATTCATGAACCCAAAATCATTACAAGTGGGACTTTAGACACTTCCAACATACCCATGACAGATAGGAGTCCTTCTACATGTAGTGTCTAAGTCCACCTTGTGAATTCATAGCTGGGGTGAGCTTTAAACCAGGGATGTCCGTGCTCATAAATCAAGCTCTTAGCCACTATGCTGACCAACTCTAGATGACCACAGCAATATACACCAATTCTAGTTAATCCCTAGAACTGGTCAATGAGGTGGCTAGTAGCATAACCTATGGTCAACTAGAACTGGTCAGTGAAGTGGCTAAGTTGTGCATACTGTAGTGGTCATCTAGAGTTGGTCAGGTAGTAGTGGTCATCTAGAGTTGGTGTATATTGTAGTGGCTAGAAGCATAACCTGGGAAGTCCCGAATTCAAATTTCGCCTCAGCATTGAATTCACTAGGCAAGCCACTACCTCAAGCATCAGCACCCCATCTGGAATATGGTGGTAATAACTGTAACCAGAACTGGTCCTACCATTAGGCAGGGTGAGGCAGCTGCCCTGAGTCCTTAAGCTAGTCTGCTGCCCTGAGGTGTGGTGGAAGACACTGTCCTTTTGCCAGTGTTGAAATTAAGATTCAACTGTCAATGTGGTTGGATTGCATAGATGGAATGGGGGAAGCACCATTGTGTCCTTCACCTAGGGCAGCAAAATTACTTAGACCAGCCTCAGTAGTAACCTATTATGAAAGCTTTTGTTATAGGTCTCTGAGGTAATCTGTGTGAGGGGCTTATAACACTTTAAAGTGTTATATAAATAGTGATAATCATCATCATCTGAGTATACACTTTACTATGATATGTCGTTCTGATATATCAAGAGTTTGCAGAGAAGGGATTTTGCTGGCTGCATTATAGTTAGATAATCTGCCAACTTCCCAGTCCCATTAATCCTACACACACACACACCCCTAGAGGTAGCCTGGAAGTGGCACATACAACAACACCCAAAAATGGGTTGCCAAGTTACCATCCTCTTATAATACCCCATACATCTAGCTGGAGCAGTGTAGACATATTATGATTTTATTAGCTTATTCTTAAAAACAGTACCAGAATAAACACAATTCATGTTAACAAACCTGAGATATGTTGCATTACAGCACACCCAAGGTATTTTCAGAGTTGAAATGTATTGATAGTGGTAAGGCAGAACAAGAGGACTTACTTGTTGCCATAGTCAATTTTGGAAGTGACTTTTTGCTTCAGTTCTTTGAGCTCATCTTTGGGCAATGTTCCTGAGAGGAGCTGCGACCTCCATTCCATTAACTCGCACATCAGAGATTGTACCTGCCGGAAGCGTTCCTTTTTGTTTGCCTGAAACGTATAACACATTTCAAACTTCAACTTATCTGAAATTTCAAATGCCATTTGCTTCTTTCCAGAGGTTAAACAACTACCACATGGCAGAGAAATAGGGATATTTTCTTTGGCGTTAAATCGAAAGCTACCCTGCTTTCCCATAGAGAACGTAGTGCATTTCAGTCATACTTAAGAGCAGCCTTCCCCAGCCTGGTACCCTCCAAATGTGTTGGATTACAACTCCCATCATCCCTGACCAGTGGCCATGCTAGCTGGGAAGGATGGGAGTTGTTTAAAGTTTAGAGTGATGGAGAGACAGGGTGGATCAATGTAAAACACAGGTAAAAAGACAGACTGGATTGAACAGAAAAATTTGGGTTAGGACAGGCCTCCCCATATCAAGGGAAGGAGAATGACTGCTTGTCTTAGTGTGACTCGACAGGGGCCTGGAGAAGTGGAGCACAATCTCCTTGAGATCCCTACAGTACCGTGATGATGGCAGTTTTCTAGTTCAGTTCTTGTGTATGGAATTCATCTTGAAGAGAAAAAAGCTTTTAAGTTTCTGATTTGTGCCTTGAGCTAAATGTGCTCACTGGGTTACACCACTTTCTCCAGATGTACTGATAGGGGCATCTAAAGCACAAACAAAGCTAACAGAGGCTATTTTCTAATAATGACACTTCCACTTAAGATTTCAATATACTGTACGCTAGTGCTATCCTTTGGCACACAAGATTTGCTTGTTTTTTTTTTCAAATAGACAGGCTGTCGCAACACATTGAAAAGAGACAAGTGGTATAGTAATATATACTAGCAGCTTTTCCCCATAAGCAAAAGTAGTAGTTTCTGAATAACAGGTGCTGTCAACCTTTGACTGGCAGTGCATTATGCATTAAAGGTCAGTCAGAGACTGAAGCAGCATAAAACTCAAAGTGGAAATATACAGGCAGGCTTTTAACAATAGAACCCAAACCCTTCAATGAAGGGATTGCTTCCTTATCAACTCTCTCAAAACAGTGCTCTGTTCATGAAATTAAAGACAAAATATAGTAATAAAGAAACACTGGCCTTATTCATTTAATTTTCTCTTAGAGAAAATTAAAAACCTTAGATTATTGAAATAAAAAGAAGCCAATGAAAGAGAACAATGGGCCAGTCTTCAAAACAGGAAAAAGCCCAACCACCCCTGTCCAGCTGCTTTTCTTTATGCTGAAGGGGGGCCACCATCAATTTCTATCAGAGTTAGCAAGGCAATTTTCTTTTATTTGAAAAGATTGATCAACATGCTTGACCACCATTTAGCTAAACCTTTTATTTAGAAATTGATGGTAGCCCCACTTCAGCATGAAGAAGACAGCTGGAGTACTAGGAGGAAAGGCTAGAATGCTTCTTAAAATATTCTGCATAACTTCCAAATCATCTATTTTGCCCAACCCACAAACCTCTACACCACAGAAAATTTGTGCCAAGAATGTCCCCCAAATATTTTCAGCGCTGGCTGCACCAACTGATGTCCCCTGGTTTTAAGGAAGGTTTAACATGCTTTCACCAGTTGAGAAGGAGCCAAAGTAATAGCCTGTTTATTTGCCTTCAAGGATAGATCCTCTGACAAATGTACATCCAAATACTTATAAGATGAACATTGTGGAATAAAATGATGATCCAGAAACCATTTATGACATTAGGATCTTTTAGCAAACACCATAATTTTGCTTTTATCACAACTTATTTGAAGAAATTCTGTTCTATAATAAACTCCCAGCTTTTTCAATAATCTATGCATCCCTATTTGTATAAGCAATAACAAGACCATACTGTCTGCATATAAGAGGACAGAGATCTTTCATTGTCCTAGGGACGGCTCTAGCCTTGCTCATTTTTCCTCCCCTGCAGCCATAAAAGTCCCCTGGGAGGGGAAAAAAGTACTTACCACATAGAGCTGTTTCCAGATATTGCCCCATTCCCAAAGTGTACAGGTAACCTCTTGCACCAAAGGAATCTCAGCAGGTATTACATTTTCTGCATTTCTGAATGGAAGAATTAACACTAGCTTAATGTAATGACCTCCACCCTGATCAGCCAGATGAAGAGTCACCAGCTAGATCAGAAGGACCAATGGTACAAGCCACAGATGTGCTTGACTAATACCTAGGCCCTTGAACCTGCCGCACCTGAACTGGGACCCCCCAGAGACAGCACACACACATTGGTCATATTCCTCCAAGGAACCAGTCCTGTCTATTCCAGGGGCTTCACACATGCCAGCACCTGCTCACCAGCCCAATACACCCAAGGGAACAGACAGAAAGGAAGTAGAGCAGTAGAAGACTATTCTTTTAAGGCTCTCCATGCTTCAGGAAAGGGACAGGGCCTGGTAGGGTTAGTCTGGCTAGTTGAGCTCCAAAGCTTATAGAAGCAAGTTGCTAATTTGGAGTTGTCCAAGGTACTGCAACTCTGGATCACTACTTGCCTGGCCACACACCACCCATAGGTGCCCCCTCATGCCCTGTGGACTTCCAAACAGGATAGGATACCTTACAAATGTTTGCCTATCAGCTACTGGGTGTGCACCTCTGGGCTCATCCATTTTATGATAGGAATCAATGTCTGTGTGAATCCCTTTCAAGTGTTTTTTTATAGAAATGGTTTAACCAACCTGATGTATGTTCTTTTTCCATCAGCAGCAAATTAAATGTTTCTGTGGTCTCACAAAGGCAACAGTTTTCTCCAGTTGTCTGACCTTCGCATTTGGCATTGTAAGATAGACTTCCTCTAAACAGCTGTTGATGGACATCATGAATTTGTGTAATCCCTTTCTTTTAAAGCTATGAGCGCATCACCACATCTTGAGGCAGTTCCCTCAGTTAATTATGTGTTACTGCCAACCAGTTTCACCATCTGGCCCCAAGTTGTGGATTATAAAACAATAGCCAAACCGGAATGAAGCAAAGAAGGGGTGACCATTAAGTTATCCTTTCTTGTGTTGTGATTCCAGTATATCTTACTCTACATGTGAATCTTTTCAAAAACAAGTTAAGGTGTCCAAGGAACATGTGACACCTCAAAAGAGTAATCTAAATGTAATACCTTTTCTTCTCAATGGCAATTTCTTTGATGTGGATGAAAGATTTTGGAAATATTCCCTGTTGGAAGAAAACAATGCATACTTATTATACTTTACCAGACATAACTTCAATGATAAACTAAATATATATAGAGGTCCAGGAAGCAGCTCTGGTGAGTTTTATTCTGGTGTAAAATCTGCCACTGCAACTACAATGTATAGGGTTGGATCCAGATTTAGTCATTCTTAGACTAGACCCATTAAAATAAATGGGACTTAAGTTAATCATGACTAACTGGCAGTGGTGAGAACTTTGTTTTTAAAAAGATCTGGCTCAGTCCCACCATATTGGATAAATTCCAGCCAATGTCCAATATTCCATTTGTGGGCAAGGTGGTGACATCTCAGGTGCAGGTATTTCTGAATAAAGCAGATCATAATTTCAATCTGGCTTTAGGCCAAGTTATGGGACAGAGACTACTTTGGGAGTGTGTCCCTTTTGGTTCTCTGGGACCTCTCAGCAGCTTTCAGTACCATAGACCATAGTATCATTCTGGACCATCTGGCTGGGTTGGGATGAAGGCACTATTTTACAGTTGCTCCACTCATTCCTGAAGGGGCAATTTCAGAAGGTGGGGCCCGCCCGCCTTTTCTTTCTTTCTTTCTTTCTTTCTTTCTTTCTTTCTTTCGTTAATGGGTGTGTTTTATGTTTTAATTATATTTCTGTATTATCTGTAATGTATTCTTAGCCACCTTGAGCACTATTTTAGTAGAAAGGCAGGATATAAATTTAATAAATAACTAACTTTGAATTCATTGACTTCAGTGGATCTTCTCTATAACTAAATCTGGATGCAAGCCATGGAGTTAAAGTATTACCATAATGTTACCCACATTACAGGGTTTGCTTGCAGACATTGCACATTAATTTCCATTTTCCATTCTTCAGCCTCAAGTATTTGACAATGCCCAGCCAAATACCGCTTGCAAATGCTGCAGCATTTTGTTTTTCTTGAGCTCAGTTGCAGAACACATTATATGCTGAGTTCAGTTCCTGGTGCCTCCTGTTAAAAAGGTCAAGTAGCCTGGGATTTGAAAGAGTTCTGCCTGGAGCCTAAACAACTACTGCCAGTCGCAGTACATAACACTGGACAAGATGGACAAATAGTTGGACCTGGTAGAAAGGGATCTTCCTCTTTCTCAAGCAGATTGGCTCTTTTCAGCTTTACATGATGTTTGACATACAACATATTCTCTTATGAAGTTTGATAATGTTGTGAAGAGTAGCATAGCTTGCTGTTGGTCCTCCAGGAACCCTTGACATCCTTCAAGTACAAACATGCAAGACAGCGTCTCCATTCAGATGTTATTTCACAGTACTCAAGAGGCTCAAGTGAAATTTATATATTAAGGTATTTCTGCGGTGTGCTTCTTATTTTCCAGTGCTCTGTCTTTAATAATTGAGCCTGGGATCTATTTAGGAGCTTTGTCTTTAGTGCAGCATAAACTGATACACTCAGTTTATGTACCTCTTGTAGTCAGGTATCAAGCTGAAAAACTAAAATGTCACTCAGATTCTGGCTAGTTAACTGACATTAAACCAGAGTTCCCAGTTTCATCTGAAATGTGGCACTCTGGTTTAAGTGAACCAGGATCTTCGTACACCAAAGCTGGTGTGGAACGGGAGGAATGTATAGGCCTGACCCTTCTTCCTAGCTTCATAAATTGGACCATTAGGGAGGAATCGAAGGGAAAGTCCTTGGCCTTCTCTTGATATGACTGTTATTGTTGCTGTTACTGCTGTTAACATGGTTGCTGGTTTTATTGTTGGCTTTCATTGTCATTTTTATGTTTGTATCACTTTTAATATTTTAACTGTTTTTATGTGTTTTATTGCTGTAAGCTGCCTTGGGAGGGCTTCTGCCCTGAAAGGCGGCCAAGAAAAATTTTAAACAAAATAAATAAATAAAAGTCAAAGGGAAGAAGGAAAAAGCCAAAGTGAGCAGATGTGACTAAAGGATCTTACAGTTGGATGTAAAAACAGAGGAAAAGATTCACAGGGCAGGGGGACCTTATGATATTCCAGTGATAGGGAAAAGGGACACAGTTGGAAACAGAGGGAATAAATGCAGGGTCAAACATCATGTTACTTTAAATTACTTTTTAATTCATTTTTTATTTTAGTAGGACCACCTACCCCCAAGCAGGTAGGCGAGGTTTAATCCTTCCATTCCCCAGCCATTATTTTACCAGTAATTGCCCCCTTTCACATGATTGCAGGGCTTAGAAAAAAAGCCCCCATTGGCACTAGTGGTCCCCCAGACACACAACCCTGGTAGCCACACAGGGGAATATTATTGGTAAATTAACAGGTGAGATGGGAAGGACCCCCACTCACTCTATGTGTGGGAGGTTCTAATAAAAATTGGACCTCCCCAACTGTAAAAACAGGACAGGAAGGCCTGGCGTGCTATGATCCATGGGATCACGAAGAGTCGGACATGACTGAACGACTGAACAACAACAACTGTAAAAACAAACAAAGACATAGCTGCTAGCTATGTTTTTAAAGTAATGCTAGCTATGTCTTTAAAGGAACATACAGTGTGCCCCTTAGACTTAACTTGTTATAGAGCAAGAGGACCAAGGAGAAGCACGTAAAGAAAGAAGAGAAGATATAGAGGAGCAAGACCATGGAGACATTAGAAAGCAGCATATAGTGAAGATGAGGCAAAGCCAGTAAAGACAACAGTACAAAGGAGTAATATGAATGATGAGAGAAAATATAAAATTATCATGGAAAACTACAGAAAGTTTACCACAGGGCTCAAGCAATGCTAGACAGATATTGATCCATTAGCAAGACACATTCAGAACCCAAAAAAAAAAAATCTCAAAGGTCCTGAGATCTATATATATAGAACAAGTTTTCTGCCTGGCACGTGGACCTATACCGCATCATCTCGTATAGAGTAATCTGTCTAAGAGCTTCTGCACAACCACTTCCATGGTGAAAACAAACTAGGCAAGGTAACAATGGAACAATGGAAAATAAGAGAAGCTTTTAAAAGTAAGAGTTCCACAGATATTTACATGAGTAACTCCATTATCACATGATCACGTGGGCATAACATCAATAAGAAAAAGGCCAAGGTTTGTTTGTAAAAGCAATTTCTAAAGTACAGAGCCATTAAGCTACCCTTTAAGTTTTTTATTGCATAGAATAGTTGTGCTAGGTAACAAACAGAAAGCGATTTCTGTTTAACGGAGAACAAGGAAATGAGTTTTCTTGCTATCTAACAAGTAAGAAACTCTGATTGAATCACATTTTTAAGGACAAAGAAACAAAAGGTTACTTTCTTCAAGGCATTTCTGTAGACTTCTTGTTAGATTTGAATGCATAGTGTCAAAGAAATGTGACAATTATTTAGCTATGCATTTCTAATAGGAAATCTTCAATATGTAGAAGGATAAATCAGTAAATTAAACGCGATAGATAGCCACATTGAAAGAAATGGGTGGAACCTAAGGAACAAGAACAGAATTCTGTTCCTGATATGAGCAATTTATGGGCTGTCAGAGTCAACATAATAGTGGGAATTATGGAACAGGAATTTGAACCACATTTTACAGTGTGTTGATCTTAATGTATTAAAGGCACAATCCTATGAATGTTTAGACAGAAAAAAGTCCTACAACTGTCAATATACCCCAGCCAGCACTGCTGGGGATTGTAGGACTTTTTCTATCTAAACATGAACAGGATTGTGCCCTTAATGTGTTAGTTTTAATGGTTGCAATTCTACTCAGACAGGCATTTTCCACTTAGAGGCTTTTATCTAGCTCTGTGTGGAGCTGTTTTATAATACTGCTGTTGCTAATCTCTGTTAGTGGAAACCTGCTCATAAAATGCTCCCACTAGAGGAAGGAAGGGGAAAGACATTTTTGGCAGTTCCTTCTTCCTCCTGCCGCCCCCTGTGAGCCCTGGAAAGCTGTTTTGGAGGGTTGGGGGACCTCCTGGAATAGTGTAGAAGATGGTACAGGGGTTGCAGGGGAAATCAATGAAAATCATCTCTCCATCCTTCCTCCAGTGGGAGCCTCAGTCTCTTCTGTGAACGGAAGGTATACCCTCAGTCCAACCCATTATGTTTGTCTTTATGGTTATGATCGTATATTTTACTTGCTTTATTATATATAATTGTGTGCTGTAAGCTGTATTGAGTGTACTTAGAAGGGTGGGATTAAAATGCTAATTAATAAATGGCATTAAAGATCTCACTGACCAACACTTTGTACTTGGAAATGAAGACTAGGCTCCAAAGACTTTAGGTATGTCCAAGATTTCATCCAACCTCGTGGGATTTTTATTTCCTCCCCTTTCAACAGCAAATTCACTTGCCATATTAAAATCTGCTTATGAACTTCACCTCAGTTTCAGGGGTGGTTTCCTTGAGGTAAGGGCTATTCTTGAGAAATACAACCCCAAAGATCCCTTGAGCACATATAACTAGTTGAATCCTGGTCAGTCAATTATTTCTTACTAGATGTACTTAACAGAAAGATTCTTGTATCTTCCCATCATATTAAAACATACATCATATCCAAAACCATTCATTTCCCACCGAAACAGATATCGGCTGCAATCTTATACACATATCCTGAATTCAATGGGACTTTTAAGCATAGATGTGTATAAGAATGTGCTGTGACTCATATTCTTAGGATTAACCTCCAAACATAAAAAAGGGGGAGAGGGAGAATGGACAGTTATTAAAAAATCAAATAAACAAGTTACATAAAAAATAAAAACAACAGACAACAAGAATAAACTTACCTCTATTCCTTTATGTCTTACAAGGTATCCCTTGTACCAATCTAAAATTCAAAGCAGAAACATATTTTCTATTGCATGCCTTTTTTAATGTCGAAATGGTGCCCACACATTCAATTTCTACAAAACTAGGGTTGGAATCGTATGTATACTTACGTGGGAGTTAGTCTCACTGAATACAGCGGGACATAATTCCAAGTAAACATGCATAGTGTTGTGCTGAAAATGAATTAGTATTTTATGAACCTGATGTTCCTCTTTTTGAGGTAGCTTTTAAATAAAATTATACTGTATTATTGGAAGGCAGAAGAACGTTTGAGACTCCCCAGTCTTAAAACTAGAATTCTCTTCAGGACTCCAAAGGCCGACTCACTATACCGTCTCAA
This sequence comes from Heloderma suspectum, assembly GCF_057233095.1. Lineage (NCBI taxonomy): Eukaryota > Metazoa > Chordata > Lepidosauria > Squamata > Helodermatidae > Heloderma > Heloderma suspectum. The sequence continues at coordinate 243,311,379 of NC_139459.1, read as the reverse complement.
ACATGCTATCTCAACCTCAATAGAAGCCCATTGTCTTCTGTCACTGTAATACAGGAAGATCTACCAATGAGCTATACAGATGAGTGAGAAAATCCTGAAAAATTCCTTTGATACCTATATCAAGACAGGCTGAAAGCCTAGAAATTACTTGCTGAATAAACAGATCATTTAGCTTGCAGACACTAATTAGCTACAATTTGATATAAGGGAAACTTTTAACATTACCAGCTTCACATTTACCTTAACATTGCTTCCCTAATGGGGGGAAAAGACAAATGCTCCAGCAAAAATGAATTACTATATGCTTTTAATAGTGAGGGGTGTTGTTGTTTTTTCAGATACAAGAACAGAAGTCTCCATTTTCAGAACTTCATGGATCCTTAGTGGATCTCATTAAATAGGAAGGATTGCTCTTCAGTATGATGGTGTTGGTTCTTACTCTTGATTCTACATTCATAGCCATTACTGCTGCTGGGTTTTACTTTGGTTTTATATTGTAGTTTTAAACTTTTAAAAGTTTTATATTACATTTTATCATGTTGTAATTTATGGTTTTAACTTTTGTGAACTGCCCAGAGAGCTTCAGCTACTGGATGGCATAGAAATTTAATTAATAAACAAAAATACATAAATATTGGCCCCAGTTCAGATGTACTGGAAACCATGGTTTCCTGCTACATAAACAAGCCACAGCAAGCCTCAGACTTGCATGCTTCCCTCACCGCTCTCTTCCTCACAAAGGCACATAAGGGTCTAATGTCCTTCCAAAGCCATTTAAGTTTATGGCCATCACCACATCTTTTGAAAGAAAATTCCATAATTTAACTATGAAGTGTGAAGAAGTACTTTCTTGTGTGTTCTTCCACCATTCACTTTTGCTAGAATAGTATTATGGGATAGGGAGAAAAACTCTCCCTATCCACTTTCTCCACACCATGCATAATTTTATAAACCTCTGTCATGCCCTCTCTTTCACACCTTTTTAAAAAACTAACATTTCACTTCATTATCTCCCCTGTATTGTTAAAAAACACATTGTGACAATCCAAAATATTCTGGAGTTTGGGGGCGGGGGTGGGTCAGTGGGTGGATGGGGTAGTAATGTTACTTCTCCTCTAGTTGGTTTTTCCCCCTACTCTGAATAAAGTTTTCATGTCTTGTTCAATCCTCCACTGAGGAGGTAGAGCAGCATCCTTTTCTGAGGCTTGTTTTGCCTTGTAGGCCTGTCGGACTGGACTGCAATCTACCAATAGGAGCCAGAATTGCTTTGACAGCCATTTCCTAGAGGGAAAAGCCACCTGAGCCTAAGCATAGCTTCACTGACAGCAGCCAGGACACAGCAGGCATGCAGAAACTCTACTGTACCATGTTACAGCACAGGCAAATTTTCTCTGCTATCAGAAAAAAGCATTTCCCTCCATTATCAAGATTAACTATTGCATCTAAACACAGGTTAACTCAGGAATGGCCATCTTCTTAAACCTCAAGGCCACCATGCTGTAGCACCAACTACTCAGCAGCCAGGGCATTAAAAGGAATGCTAATAATGTTATGTGCAGTTGCTAAGAGATAAACAAATAAACGTTAAGAAGTTGTTGTACAGCTAGAAGTCATTGCTTCTGTCAGCCAATTCAACATGGCTGGAAGCGTCTCCACTTCTCCCTTTTGAGCATGTCATCTTGTCCCTAGTCTGAACCTGGGGACTCCTATGCAAGCTCAACACAAAGGAAATAAAACAGTCGAAAATAGGAAACAATGCACACTTCCCCATTGGTGAGGTCTGTCAGAAGTGGAAGCTGAAGCCATTTTGGATAACTGAGGAGGATAATATATGTATTTACTTATTTAAACCCATTTAAGGCTGATTTTTTAAGGGTAACACCCTCTCAAGGGTAGAACACTTGAAATACACTCTGTACAGGATGAAGCAGTCAGGGTATGGTTGTGTGAATCATAGGCCCAAACAAAACAAAAAAATGCAGGCATACTGGCCATGGGCTGTCAGTTTACTCTCACTGAAATAACCAAAAGAAGTTTGTGGAAGAAGTTTCCGAAAGACCCAAATGCTTGTAGTTCAAGAGAGACCTCTTCTGGTAAGAAATGTGCTAGGCATGTTGAGGGGCTTTTTCTGAGGGTTTTTTTTTTGTTTTGGTATCTGTGCTGATCTCATCTGTGACATCAACTCACAGACCCTCTTTCCAGGGATATGCATCTTTGTATTTTTTTAACTCTGCTAAATGTTCCAAATTTCCAAAAGCTCTATTGCTTTGTGTTTCCTTTCTGAGCATAACAACTGTCACATTTTAACATTACATTGATATAATCTAAAAACTGTAACTTCTCCGGCTGTGCAAGCCCTGAAAGTTTGCAGTGCCTTACAAACAGATGAGCTAAATGCCTTTGCATTAAAAATGAACTGAACAATGAAGATCGCAATGTTTTGCTGCAAGACAAGGGACAGCACATTTTTGCTTCACCCTTTTAGCTGGAACCACTGCCACAGTGCTGCTTGGCTGAGTGAGGGACAGGGGGTAAGGTCATTTCCCCCACCCCTCCGCTATTCAGACAAGAAGCACTGGCTGGAGGGTGTAGCCTCTTCCATGGAGACTAATAATTACATTTGTTTGTTTGCCAAATGTTATTGTACCCAGAGTGGCTTATGGTGTAACACTAAAGCAGTACAAAATACTAATCAAACAACTTATTAAAACACATTATAAAACAGAACTAAGACAAACAGACAGCACTGAGGCTAAATATATATGACACATTAAAAACTCAAGAAAGCAACTGGAGGAGGCATTGTGGATCCTCAGTATCTGAGCCACACTGAATATTTCAGTGTGCACAGGCACATATGCACCAGAAGCTCATTGTTTTCATAATTGTATTTAGTTTTTTTTTATTTCATTTCCTTACTGCCCAATAGCCAAAGCTCTTTGGGTGGTTCACAAAAATTAAAACCACAGAATGCAGCATAAAACAATATAAAATATGAAAGCTGAAAACCACAGTATAACCGTACAACCAGAATAAAATCTAGCAACAATGCAGAGATTTAAAATACGGATTTAAAACACAAAAGCTAAAAGACTAGGCAGCTAAAATGCTAAAATACTGGGAGAATAAAAAGGTATTCACCTGGCACCAGAAGGAGTTTGATCTATGTATCTGATAAAACATAGATACATCCAAAACACAACTCAAATCAAAATTATATGTTGTGCTTACATAGATACCTTTCTTCACAAGTATGATTCCTAGGAAGTACTTCTTCACACAGCGCATAATCTATGGAATTCACTTCCATAAGATGCAATGATGGCCATCAACTGGGACACGTTTAGACAAATTAATGGAGGGTAGCTACCAATGGCTACTAGTCATGATGGATATATAACCTCCAGTATGAGAGGCAACATGAGCAGGAGAGTGCAATTGTGTTCATGCCCTACTTGTGGGCTTTCCACTGGGGCATCTGGGTGGCCACTGTGCCAGACTAGACAGGACTTTGGTCTGATACAGCATGGCTCTTCTTATGTTTTTATACAGTCACCTTACAAAAACTATAAAGCCTGCTTTATGGCTAAAGCTATGGATGAATAATTTCCATTTACAGTTTAATCAAGACCACAATGAGAGTGTTCTGCTTATCTTAATTTTGATTATTTTATCTCAGATTGTTGTTCAGTCGTTAAGTCGTGTCTGACTCTTCATGACCCCATGGACCATAGCACGCCAAGCCTTCCTGTCCTGTGCTCTCTTCCGGAGCGTGCTCAAGTTCATATTCATTGCATCGGTGATGCTATCTAGCCATCTCATCCTCTGCCGTCCCCTTCTCCTTTTGCCTTCAATCTTTCCCAACATCAGGGTCTTTTCCAGTGACTTTTCTCTTCACATTAGGTGGCCAAAATATTGGAGCTTCAGTTTCAGTATCTGTCCTTCCAATGAGCAGTCAGGGTTGATTTCCTTTAGGATGGACTGATTGGACCTCCTTGCAGTCCAGACTTAAACTGAAGAACGTAGGGAAAACCACTAAACCATTCAGGTATGACCTAAATCATATCCCTTATGAATATACAGTGGAGGTGAGGAATAGATTTAAGGGATTAGACCTGATAAGACAGAGTGCCTGAGGAACTATGGACGGAGGTCTGTAACACTGTTCAGGAGGCAGCAACTCAATCCATCCCAAAGAAAAAGAAATGCAAGAAAGCAAAGTGGCTGTCTGATGAGGCTTTACAAGTAGCTGAGGAAAGAAGGGAAGCGAAAAGCAAGCGAGAAAGGGGAAGAAATATCCACCTGAATGCAGAGTTCCAGAGAATAGCAAGGAGAGACAAGAAGGCCTTCTTAAATGAACAATGCAAAGAAATCAAGGAAAACAATAGAATGGGAAAGACTAGAGATCTTTTCAAGAAAATCGGAGATATCAAGGGAACATTTTGTGCAAAGACAGGCATGATAAAGGACAAAGAAGGTGGGGACCTAACAGAAGCAGATGAGATTAAGAAGAGGTGGAAAGAATACACAGAAGAACTATACAGGAAAGATCTTAATGTCCCTGATAGCCATGAGAGTGCGGTCACTGAACTTGAGCCAGACATCCTAGAGAGTAAAGTCAAGTGAGCCTTAGGAAGAATTACTAACAACAAAGCTGGTGGAGATGACAGTATTCCAGCTGAGCTATTTAAAATCCTAAAAGATGATGCTGTTAAAGTGTTGCACTGAATATGCCAACAAATTTGGAACACTCAACAGTGGCCACAAGACTGCAAAAGGTCAGTTTACATTCCAATTCCAAAGAAGGGCAATGCCAAAGAGTGTTCAAACTACTGTACAATTGCGCTCATTTCACATGCCAGCAAGGTGATGCTCAAAATCCTACAAGCTAGGCTTTAGCAGTATGTGAACCGAGAACTACCGGGAGTACTAGCTGGGTTTCGAAGACACAGAGGAACTAGAGATCAAATCGCCAACATTCGCTGGATCATGGAGAAAGCAAGAGAATGCCAGAAAAACGTCTATTTCTGCTTCATTGACTACGCTAAAGCCCTTGATTGTGTGGATCACAACAAACTCTGGCAAATTCTTAAAAGATGGGAGTACCAGACCACCTTACCTGTCTCCTGAGAAACCTGTACAAGGGTCAAGAAGCAACAGTAAGAACCAGACATGGAACAACCGATTGGTTCCAAATTGGGAAAGGAGTGCGACAAGGCTGTACATTGTCACCCTGCTTATTTAACTGATATGCAGAGTACATCATGAGAAACACCGGGTTGGATGAATCACAGGTCAGAATTAAGATTGCTGGGAGAATTATCAACAACCTCCGATACGCAGACGATACCACCCTAATGGCAGAAAGTGAAGAGGATCTAAAGAGCCTCTTGTTGAGGGTGAAAGAGGAGAGTGCAAAAGCTGGTTTGAAACTCAACATTAAAAAAACGAAGATCATGGCATCTGGCCCCATCACTTCCTGGCATATAGAAGGGGAAGAAATGGAAGCAGTGATAGATTTTATTTTCTTGGGCTCCAAGATCACCGCAGATGGTGACTGTGGCCATGAAATTAAAAGATGCTTGCTCCTTGGGAGGAAAGCTATGGCAAACCTAGACAGCATAGTAAGAAGCAGAGACATCACCTTGCCGACAAAGGTCCATATAATCAAAGCTATGGTTTTCCCAGTAGTAATGTATGGCTGTGAGAGCTGGACTATAAGGAAGGCTGAGCGCCGAAGAATTGATGCTTTCGAACTGTGGTGCTGGAGAAGACTCTTACGAGTCCCCTGGACTGCAAGGAGGTCAAATCAGTCCATCCTAAAGGAAATCAACCCTGACTGTTCATTGGAAGGACCCACATAGTAAAACCAACAAACTGACAAAAAGAGACAGGTCAAACGAGGTTCCCCTCCTAATATGAATGAGTTTAATTACACTACATAGTCAAATACACACTTCACAGTTTGAGCTTAAGGAGATAAATAACCATTTGGTTAGAGTGAAATCTCATTAATTCACCCAAGTGTTCAGGTAACAAGCATGTTTGCTTCTAAGAAGCAAGCCTGATGAATGTACATTTGAAGAAAACAGTAATAAAGGCATTGTCCCAGGAAATCTTTCCTCCCAATGTGCTCATAATTCAAGCTGATGCTGCAAATTAGCCAGCACTGAACTATGGCGATAACAATATATTCAAGCCAACAAGGAAGCACAGCTTTTAACATTACTTTCTCACCTTCACAGTCTTCCAGTATATGGACTACATCGCCAATATGCAGAGATAACTGTGGCACTCTTGCAGCACTGAAATTGTATATCGCTGTGAAAATACAGAATAAATTGTCATGTATTCAAGCAAATTATTATTTTTTTTAAATGACGACTGTGTTTGGACATAATGCTGAACCACACTTCAGAGCTATGGGAACAAGCTCGGGTGAGCTTTGGGCTCATTTGCTCCCCCTTGATTGCCCCTTGCCCCCCCTCTCTGTGTGGCTGCAAGGAGGAGAGTAGAAGCTTTCATTTCTATTTTCAACTAATCAGTGGTACTAATTCCACCCAAAGTGAGAACTATGGTTAGGGTTAATTATGGTTTAAGGAAACAAGCCAGGATTGTAAACCACAGTTTGAAGCTGGCAGGCTTCCCTAAACCATAGTTCAGTTTGCATAGGTTCTGCTCCTCTGCTCCCCTCCTTGTAGCCGTGTCGGAGTGGGGAAAGAGGGGCCCTTGAGTCCTGAGGCTCATGCAGACAACTCTAAACCATAGTTTAGTGGAGCCTTCCCCAACCTAGTACCTCCAGATGTTTTGGCCTTCTATTCCCATCTGCCTAGCCAGCATGGCCAATGGTCAGAAATTATTTATTTATTACATTTATGTCCCGCCTATTTTCCTCCTTAAGGAACCCAATGCGGCATACATAATCCTCCTCCTCTTCATTTTATCCTCACATCAACAACCTGTGGGGTAGATTGGGCTGAGAGTCTGTGACTGGCCAAAAGTCACCCAGTGAGCTTCATGGCTGAGTGGAGACTAGAACCTGGATCTCCCGACTCCCAGTCCGACACTCTAGCCACTACACCACGCTTGAGTTATAAAGCAGGCCAATGTGGGATAGAGGGGACTTGAGAATCACAATTATATTTTTTAAGTAGGAAAAAGGGTATACATATTAACTAAACTAAACTATGCTAGACCTTATATCTGAGATCAAGAAGTCAGCTATACACGTGAGAAGAAACTAAAGGCTCCATGAAGAGATTTGATTCACAGCACCAGATTATTTGATTCTGTTTTAACTGAAACAAACCTGAAATGTTAAACATAAGAAATGTGTGTGCCTAGCAAGTGGGCAGTCTCTGAAATAAGGCGACTACAAGGAGTGGCAATCTTTCTGCACCAGGCGGCACAGCCAGATTACAAGGACTATGGCCTTTAACAAGGTCTGCTGAATGGCTTGTATCCACTCTTATACTGAAGAAGCTTCACTCATACAAGCCCCCCGCCCATTTTTGCCCATCTCCCCTATCCATAGCAGCCACCTGTATTACATTCCATACTGTTCCAAAGGGTGTGCCGACCCTCAGGATCAGCAGAGGAGCTGCACTGCAGTGGACAGAGGCAGGAACAAGACTTAGGCAGCCAACTTGTGCCACAGCACTTTTGGATATAAGCCATTATATTGCTTTGAGGCATAAATACTGTTTGTGAAGCAAACCTTCCATGCTTTTGTTAAATCAGTTTGGAGAACAGGAATGAGAATGAGACTTGTTCCAAAGTGAGAACTGGGCTTTCAGTCTGAAATAAATTGGCTGATGCTGAACTGTTTTAAAAGAATCAATACACTGTAGTCCTCAACACACATTTAATGGGTTCATTTTGTTCCAGGTTCTCCCCTTGTCCTCCTAACTTCAGTGACATTCAGAAATCAATCTTGGCATTATTTCCAATACTTTTGCTAATATAGAGAGAGAGAGCCACAGAAGGCAATGTCAAGACTTAGCAAAAGGAAACAAAACAAAAATAACTGCAACGGTATTCCAAAGCAGCAATTAAAAGCAAAATGCATTTTATCCTCACATTTGGCTATCCCCTTTAAGTATGTTAAACCTATGCTGCCTGTTGTAAGTCAGCTTTGTTAATAGTCAGAGTTTTTGAGAAAACTTCATTCCAAGTACTGTGTACCAAACCAGTTTATATAGCCACCCTGTGTCATCAAACTGTTCTCTGAATACATTCTATTCCATTGTTATTAGATTAAAATTGTAAACTTTTAAAAGCAAGGACCATTTCAACTCCTTACATTTTGGGAGACTACACTCTTCATTTCTGTTCCACCCTCCTTGCACCTGGCTCCTGTCTTGGTTAGTAGCAAAGGGAGGTTTACCTTACGTTCCCTTTGTTTTCTCCTCTAATTTTTTTTTCAAGTATTTTAAACTAATACTTACTTCAGGCAGAGGCTGTTAGACCACCTATTCTTGTAAAGGGCTGCTCAGTTAAGGGTTAAAGTAGACTTGATGTCGGAATTCCATGATCGCTGTCAACGATATAATTTTACAAAGAGCAGCTACAGCAGGCCACAGTATAAACTGGAACTGCTCCCTGCATTGTTTCTTCCCCCCCAAAAAACCCCCTTCCCCCCCGAAAGCTGCTAGTTGCCCCAGCTGGGGGGAAAATGGTGGGCAAATAGGCTGTGTACCCATACTCTTCTTCAAACTTGGGCAAATGGTAGCCTAGTGGGATTTTCAGTGGGAAAATTTGGGGATCCCTTCGCTCTGGTCCCAGTCTGGGTTGGCAGGCCCCAGCAGCTGCTTTATTTAAAAGATGCAGACATTGGGAGATCCAGTTGTGAAATTCACGTCTATTTTGATCCATAGTCAAAGGGAGGAGAGAGGTGAAATAACTCAGAACCCTTTTATCATACATAGAATATGAAGTGGCACCTGTTAGAGCAGGGGTCTCCAACCTTTATGGACCATGAGCACATCTGGCATTTTGAAAAAGTGCCCTGGGCACCACCACAAATTAGCTGCTGTAAGGGACTTGAGGGCCAATCACAAAAATGCTGGGAGTGCCCTCCCCCTTATTTGTGTTTTTGTGTGTGCATGAATATGCACCCTGTGTATGTATTACTCATTCTGGCCTTTCTCCCTCTCTCTTTCCTTCTTTCCATCCATCTCTGGCTCTTCTCTCTCACTCTGGCTCTTCTTTCTTTCTTTCTTTCTTTCTTTCTTTCTTTCCTTCCTTCCTTCCTTCCTTCTCTCTCTCTCTCTCTCCCTATAAAAGTCAATTGAGCAATTCATCCATTGGCTTTAATAGGAAGGGAAAGGCCTCCCTGCTGAAAAACAGCAAGTGGGGGGGAGTCACCACCACCACCACAACCACCACCAAGGACCCTGTTGCCCCAAGGGTCCTAGGAGATGGGTGGACTTTCAGCTCCTCCAGCTATTTTTCCACAGGGAGGCTTTTTTCCATCAATCCATGTGGAGGACTCACTCCATACCTTGCAAGGGGGGGATAGCTTGGCAGGTGTTTCAGCCTGGCCTTGTAGGTGCAGGGGCACCAATGGGTGCCACGTTGGAGACCCCTAGGTGAGAGTTTAAGGGAACGTTTTCTATAAACGATTTAATGCACCACTGGAGTTAACTGTTAACTTACCTACTGACCTGGTTGAATACAAAGGACATCTTGAATGACTTGATCTGTTTTTACATTACAACTTCTGAGTTATCAATGGCAAAAAGTTACCTGCACATTGTTAATCCATTACAGATAATGTATTTCACTGACTCCAGAATAAAACTAATATTTGGATCTGAGTCTCCCAATTAACCAGTTGTTCATCTGTCTTAATGTCTTCCCTATTGATTTTGGCATTTAAAGAAACTAATGTCAAGAATCAGATGTGTGAAAATAACTCCACAGCCACTATTATTGGTTGTACTTATTCTAAAAAACATAGAAGTCTAAGCTTAAATTATTATTGATGTTAACAAAATGACAGTACTCAGAATCATAGAATCATAGAATAGTAGGTATTCTATTAAGGTATTCAGAGCAAGTACTTCAGTGCTTGCTCTGAATACCTTAAAAACAAAGTTAGTATGGTGACATCAACTAACTGACAAAGGAAGTGGTTTTGCAAGCTTGATGTTTTCTGAGTAAGTGGAAATTTACAGCTTTAGTGCTCCCAAGTAATTTGAAATGACAAAGGTCCTGTTTAAAATCTAATAACAGAGCGGAAGAGAACTTTTTTTAAGGCAAAACACGCAGGAAACTACATGAATACCAGGGGCCCAAGGGAGAAATCCCTTAAAAAAAAAAAAAACCCTTATTAGTTAATGTGTGTGTGTCTGTGTACGTACATTAGGGATGTATAGATTTTGTTTAATTCGTTCCATGTGTCTCTCATGCATTATCAGGCTTCTACTGTTCTGTTGGCTGCACATTAACAGGATCGGATTTTTGTTTTCACATTCGGAGAAGTATGCAAAAATGTCCTTCACAATTTATATAACTTTTGCTGGCACATCACATTTTGTGTATTTTTATTAGCTCAGTGTACAGTTGATGAGCAGAGCACAAAAAAGAGTGCTACACAACGGAGGCTAAAGAGAAATCAGAGATGGGAAAATTCTGGGAAAATTCTGGAGCAGATGATAAAGCAATCCATCTGTAAGCACCTTGACAACAATGCAGTGATTACTCAAAGCCAACATGGATTTGTTAAGAACAAATGCTGCCAGACTAATCTGATCTCATTTTTTGATCAGGTTACCTCCCTTGTGGACCATGGGAATGCTGTGGACATAATATACCATGACTTCAGCAAAGCTTTCAACAAAGTGCCCCATGATATCCTGATGAGCAAACTAGCTCAAAGTGGGCTAGATGAAACAACGATCTGGTGGATCCACAGTTGGCTAGAGAATCAGACTCAAAGAGTGCTTATCAATGGGATCTTCTCAAACTGGGGAGAGGTAATGAGTGGGGTACCACAAGGCTCAGTCCTGGGCTCAGTGCTCTTCAACATTTTTATGAATGACTTGGAGGAGGAGGTGCAGGGAATGCTGATCAAATTTGCAGATGGCACAAAATTGGGCGGGATAGCTAATACCTTGGAAGACAGAAACAAAATTCAAAGTGATCTTGATAGGCTGGAGTGCTGGGCAGAAAACAACAGAATGAAATTTAATAGGGATAAATGCCAAGTTCTGCACCTAGGAAAAAGAAACCAAATGCACAGTTACAAGATGGGGGATACTTGGCTCAACAATACTACAAGCGAGAAGGATCTTGGAATTCTTGTAGATCACAAGCTGATATGAGCCAACAATGTGATGTGGCTGCAAAAAAGGCAAATGCTATTTTAGGTTGCATTAATAGAAGTATAGCTTCCAAATCCCATGAAGTACTAGTTCCCCTCTACTCAGCGCTTGTTAGGCCTCATCTTGAGTTTGTGTCCAGTTCTGGGCACCGCACTTTAAGAAGGATGCAGACAAGCTGGAGAAGGTTCAGAGGAGGGCAACAAAGATTATCAGGGGACTGGAAACAAAGCCCTATGAAGAGAGACTGAAAGAACTGGGCATGTTTAGCTTTGAGAAGAGAAGACTGAGGGGAGATATGATAGCACTCTTCAAGTACTTGAAAGGCTGTCACAGAGAGGAAGGTCAGGATCTCTTCTCCATCATCCCAGAGTGCAGGACACGGAATAATGGGCTCAAGTTACAGGAAGCCAGATTCCGGCTGAACATCAGGAAAAACTTCCTGTTAGAGCAATACGACAATGGAACCAATGACCTAGGGAGGTGGTGGGCTCTCCCACACTGGAGGCGTTTAAGACGAGGCTGGACAGCCATCTGTCAGGGATGCTCTGACTTGGATTCCTGCATTGAGCAGGGGGTTGGACTCGACGGTCTTATAGGCCTCTTCCAACCCTACTATTCTGTGATTCTATGATGCTATGTATAAAATGTCAATTTTAAAAAAACAACACCTGAGTATATTAGCATATTTTCCAGTAACTTTCCGATTTTTGTACAGCCAAATTTGTGTACAATTCCAGAAAGTTTTTAAAAATGGTTCACAAGTATGCGGAATCCACAGAACTCAGAAGATGCCAGTCCACTGCAGAATCTGTGGGTTGAATTAATAGAAATCCAAAGTAATTTGAATCCATTTCAAGATTTCTCCAACATCACTAATGCATATACACATGTGGACCCCTCACCAACCACAGATAACTCTTCAGACTAAGTGGGCCGTAGTCCCTGAAAGCTTATGCCACACTACGTTTGTTAGTTTAAGGCAGCTTTCCCTGACTCAGTGCCCTCCAGCTGTGTTGGATTACAATTCACATCATCCCCAGCCAGTGATCATGCTGACAGGGATGTTGAGAATTGCCATCTAACACAGCTGGAGGACTCCAGGTTGGGGAAGGCGTGTCTAAGATGCCACAATACTCACCACTGTTATTTTACTATTGGTTAAGTGTCTGAGCATAACATATTGCTATGGGCATCCTACTTCCCTGAGCAGTGAGAAGTTCCAGGGTTGCAGCTGCTACCTGGGTTTGATTTTCTTTGAAAGGATGGATTCACTAGAGACTTAAGGCATAGTTGAATTTATTTACAAATATATAGGTTAAACATAGATGCAGACATCATAAACATTCCAACATCCCATTAAACATCTCACTGCCTTACACCCAGAGATGCATCCCTGCATTTCCCCAAAAAACTCAGCTCAGCTCTCTCTGTGGGTCTGTCTTAGCTTGTCTTACTCCTGGACTCAAACTACAGCTTGACCTAGATGGTATTGTATTTAGCTATGGGGAAAGATATAACCCCCTACCCACTTATCTGGTTGGTTTCACCTATTCTAAACATTCCAGAGTGGCCTCTGTGTTATAAATAAATCTGCTAACAATGAGCTCCTATTGAGCAACATCACCTGAATATCCCAGGTTATAAATATTCCTTTGTCAAGTCCAAGACTCTGGCCAGGTATTGCCTTCAGGCAACTCTATAGTCCTTTTCACAGAAATCTGAGAGTAAATCCCATAACGTTATGAAATATTGCTGCTTCATAGGTAAAGGACCCTTCCTAGACTTTGGGATTTTACTGAGCTAGGTACTGTAATATCAGCACACTTGTTCATTTAGATTCCTTAGAAGAGAGAGATCAAAAGTAAAGATTTCATTTAAAAAGGTGCATCATTTGTTAAAGATCCTAATCCGCTATGTCATGTCTATCAGTATTAACCCCCAGTTCATGCCTTCAGCCAGGTATGGTGCTGAAAAAGCTTGGTGGAGAAGCAGCACTTGACATCCCCTTGCCAAGCAGATAGCCTCTAGTGTGAACCCAGCCCTCTGCATGAGAAACCATCCATTTGATTTTGACCCTTGAAAAAAGGGGCAAAAATCATTCACATTAGGCCTCTGCACAATAAAGCATTAAGGCAGGAGACCTGGTTCTCACTGGAGCCATCTGCATGGTGGTAGGCTGGAGTTCTCAGTTCCACCCTAGACTGACTATATCAACCACAGCTGAAGTCTCACAACTTCCCTTTGCAGTACTTGCTTGTAATCCATGTTTGCCTCATCATGGTTTTTTCTTAACTCCCTGAAGTCAAAGATGCTAACAGGGATAATAAAATAATTGAAGCTGTAGAGTCCTAGTCCAATTTCAAGTCGATCTTTGTAAAATGATCTCTATATAACCATGTCAACTTCCATAATTTTTTGTGCATTTATTTTTAATTACAAGCGTTCACCTGCAGGATAGCTGCTTTCTAAGTCAAACTCTGGAATCGCAGGATTCGAAAAGGCAAAAGTGAAACCAGAGCAGACCGTCCATGCTACAAAATGCACAACAGTACATTATTTACCTATCACACAGTAAGAATAAAATACCAAAAGAAATATTGGCCTGCAATACTTTGACAGGCCACTTCAACCATCGCAAGCAAGAGATTGGGTTCTTAGGCTACCTTGGTAGAATGGGATCTTTAGAGACAGTGCTGCTTCCTGCATTGTGGGAATAAAGTATGAAGCTCTAGACCACATGGGAGGAGCCCACACTGAGGCTCCTTGCCACACCAGCATCAACCTTTGGGAAAATGTATTGACACAGATCTGGGGAGAAGCCACAACAAGGACTTGTCTTGGGTCGTCCTGGGTTTCTCATGTTCCTTCAGCAATGTGGAACAGAGTGGCTGAGAATCCCATGTCACCAGAGAAACTCAAGTAATGGGCCTGAAAAGCCATTCAGGACTCAACAGCAGGATTCTGCTTGTTTGCAAAAGATAAGTCAGTATCCCAGTTCATACATTTTGCAATAGAAACCATCAAACCTACTGGTTTCTGAATTATTTCTGCAATATGCCTGTATCATTGCAATGAAACTGAAAAGCAATTTGTGTCAAACATCCCTTCTACAAATCAAATGGTTATCTCTAGCATTTCATATAACATCAAGCATATTGGAATGTGTATATTGTCCTGTCATCAACACAGGAACATAGGAAGTTGCTTTATCCTGGGTCAAGTACAGCAGTATCTACAGTGTGGACTCTACACTGACTAGTAGCAACTTCTCCAGGAGTTTAGACAGGGATCTTTTCTGGCTCTCCGCTGAGATGCTGGAGATTGAACCTGGGGACCTTTTGCAGGCACTAAGCTATGGCCTTTCCTAAGTTTCATTGCAGAGTGAATGTTTAAGCCCATCTCCCCTCCAGATGTGTTGGACTGCAACTCTCGTCATTCCCAGCCAGCATGGGAGTTAGGGAAGTCTGGTTTAAGCAATGGCTATGTTCACTCATTTACTGCTTTCTCACTTGGAAATCCCCTTAAAACTGGACAGCTTATGCTTCCCTAATAGTAATTTGGTGAGAGTTATAATTATGTTACCACTGCAAAATGCATGGACAATTTCAGCAAACAAGGAGAATTTGTAGGAGGTAGAAGAAACAATTTAAGTGGTTACCACAGAAGTACTTACTCTACCAGATTCAGCATGGACAATTTCAGCAAACAAGGAGAATTTGTAGGAGGTGGAAGAAACAATTTAAGTGGTTACCACAGAAGTACTTACTCTACCAGATTCAGCAGCAAGGGGTTTCTGAACGGGTTTCTGAAAATATGTTTGCTCCCTTTCTATTTCCTGTCTATGACAGCACCAGCAAGAGGACAAGTTGCACAACTGAGCTGATGCCTCAGAAGAATGCAAGTTCCTAAGTCTCCCATCTGGTTATCAGCTTATAAATGGTATTTTTCATAGTTTAAATTTGAAAGTTGGTGTTAATCTAATGATTATTTCCACAGGGGTGCCTGAGTGAGACTCAGGCAACAGTACTAAGCAAAGGGGACTTGGAAGCAATCTTCATCAATCACACATACTTCGAAATATGTGTGTTCAAGATGGGCCCATTATCAAGCAAGTCATAAAACATCTTCCCTCTTTTCCTTTTTTTGAAGTGATCTTTTTGGGCTGGCCTGATGGGTTTATTTTCAGGCATTTCAGCACTTCTCCCAACGGCCTGCAGAGGAGGAGACTGCCTAGAGAGGAGACTGCATGATACATACCTACTCCGACCTTCTTATCACTTTTGTGCCACGGAGTCATTGCCAACAAATCCAGCAGGCTATGGAAGCTGTGATTCAGTGGAACGGCTCACAGCTATTAGAAGCAGATTGGATCCAGTCCCAGCAAGATCTGCAGATGGAGTCCCATGAATCACAAGGCAGGTTTGGCTGCTGCAGCTTTGTCCTTCTCACAGTCCCTCAGCTTCCTTCCTCTTTCTCTGTGCACTCTCCTCAACGAGGCTCTTACGTTAAATGAAAGCGATGGTTATATGTGGAGGAGGGGGCAGCACAAATTGGGTGCTTTACTGACAGGAAAATTGACAGTATCATAAGCAAATAGGAACACAAGAGGAGTTTCTCCAAAATACTACTCTAAACTAAGCAAATCATGGAGCTTAGACACCACATGCAATGGCCAATCAGAGACACATTCAAAAATCTGTCAATTAAGTGTATTAAGATAAAAATCACACCTTTGGGCAAATGGCGAATCTGTCAGATTATACACCAGCAGTCAACGTGTGCTAAAAAAACCCTTGCTCACACAAGTATCTACCAGCATGGACAGTGTAGCATCAGGGCCACAAACTCAGGTGAGAAAATGCCTCCTTTTCCTTGAAAACAATGGCAACTTGTAATGTTTGCATACTGGATTTTTCAGCTAAATCATCCAAATTTCACTCATTTTGAAACATTTTCCTCAGAAAATATCTTCTCAATGCCACAGGAGGAAGAATTCTGCATGGACCCCTGCAGATGGTCATAGCACTAGATTAGACTTTTATGTAGAGTGCACAAGCTGAAGTAATCAGTGAACGGAATCATTTATCACACCCTCTCAGATTGTGCAAAACATGACACCATCCACAGCATGACAATCACATTATGATTAAAGAGGCCCGCAGAGGAGGAGCTGTCATGATCAGAAACAAGTTGGGCCCAGTGAGGGCTGGTGACTCCACTTCCAGAGGGGAGGTAATTCCATTCTGGGTTGTAGTTACCACCAGCCCAAACTCTAAAGATGTTATCCAAGGTGCTGAACCTTATCCCCAAAATGGATAAGCATCTTGGGTAGCACCTTTAGAGTTTTGGCTGGTTGCAACTAAAACTCTGAATGGAATTATTACCCCTCCAGAACTGGAGTCACCAGCTGCCACCGGTTGGACCTCAAACAGGAGGCTGACAGGCAACTATCTAATACGATATTTTTCAGGCCCCTGTCCTCAGAGCCCACTGGGGAATGCCAGACAGAATGGGAGAATTTCCTATAGGGATGTCAGAGAATTCCACAATGGATCTCGGTAAGGCTGAATGCCAGTGCATTCGGCCCCCCGAAATCCGTCGCAGAACGAAGCCCCCGCCCCCCCAACCCACGAAAGGCGCGCGGGAAGAAGTCCCCACCGCCCCCACCCCACGAAAGGCGCGCGAAATGGAGCACTTACCTGCTCCCGTCCGCACTGCTTTGCGAATGGCGGCCGTCCTGCAGCCGCCATTCGCTTCCTCCTCTTCATAGCCGTGACAGGCTACGTAAATACTTACGTAGCCTATCACAGCTAACGCAAGGATGCCATTTGCGTCCCTGCAGAGGCCGTGATAGGCTACGTATTTACGTAGGCTATCACGGTGGGGGGGGGAACCCCAGCGTACGCAAATGGGGGCGGCTACCGCCATTTGCATATGCTGGTTTTTTTTCCACCTGCCATGATAGGCTACGTAAGTATTTACATAGCCTATCACGGCAGGGGGGAAAAAACCCAGCGTACGCAAATGGCGGCAGCTACCGCCTTTTGCATACGCTGGGGTTTTTCCCCCTGCCGTGATAGGCTACGTAAATATTTATGTAGCCTATCATGGCTCAATACAGGAACGAATATGGTGGCAGCTACGACAGCCGCCATTTGCATCCCTGCAGGGCTGCCCAGTAGCCAGATGTCTGGCTGCAGGTGGCCGGAGCCAGCTGGCGGCTCCACGGCTTGGCCACGGAGCGGAGCCAGCCAGGCAGGATTCCGGGGAGAGGGACGGAGCGCCTACCCCCCGTCGAGGATTCCGGGGGGAAGGACAGAGCGCCTCCCCCCCACTGCGGATTTCCCAGTGCAGAGCCAGGTAGGTGTTTCGTACATCCCTAATTTCCTACAAATGGGTAGGCCCATCCATACAGGCACAACCCAAGAGCCTTGACCAGGGTCTTCCGATTACTACCCAAAACAAAGAAACCAAACAATCATGGATGTTCCATAATTTCAGGCATTTGGCACTATTGCAGTTGGGGTGTCTGGTTATATGGACTCCATTCTCAGATCATTTGCCACCAATACTCCAGGTTACTTATGGGACACCACTGAACTGCAATCCATCGACAATCTCCCACAGAATACAATCTGAGCTTTCATGGATGTGGAGGCTCTTTACAACATGCTCCACAAAGATGGACTGCAAGCTGTCAGGAATATCAGTCTATTTAGCTACCAAACTCTGCCACTTGTACTTACTCACAATTACTTCTGCTTTGGGTAGAACATACAGTCAGGGCCAGAAATATTGGAACAAGGATAACTGTTTTGGCAGTTGGCCTCTGTACACCACCACATTGAAGTTGAAAGGAAACACACCCAAATGGGAGCGAAGTCAGGACTTTCAGCTGTAATTCAAGGCGTTTGACAAAAGTGGGGCACTAACCATTCAGGAAGGACAGCCAGTGGCATACACACGCCCACATCACTGATGGCTCATAAGTAATGGAACAAACCAACATCATTTCAAACTTAAGGATCGCCTTTAATACCTGGATGAAAACCCTTGGCAGTCAATGACTGCCTGAAGTCTGGAACCCATGGACATGACCAAATGGTGAGTTTCCTCCCTCAAGATGCTTTGCCAGGCCTTCACTGCAGCTGCCTTCAGCTGCTGCTTGTTTGTGGGTCTTTCTGCCTTCAGTCTTGTCTTCAGTAAGTGAAAGGCATGCTCTATTGGGTTGAGATCAGGTGACTGACTTGGCCGTTGAAGAACATCCCACTTCTTTGCCTGGAGAAACTCTTGGGTAGCTTTTGCCGTATATTTTGGGTCATTATCCATCTGCAATATGAAGCAGCGTCCTATCAGTTTGGCAGCATTCAGCTGAATCTGAGCAGAAAGGATAGCCCTATACACTTCAGAATTCGTCCTGCTGCTTTTATCAGCAGTCAGGTCATCAATAAATACCAGTGACCTGGTTCCATTGGCAGCCAAACATGCCCATGCCATAACACTGCCTCCACCATGTTTGACAGATGATGTGGTATGCTTCGGATCATGAGCTGTTCCTTTCCTTCTCCATATTTTTCCTATAATTCTGGTACAAGTGAATCTTGGTTTCATCAGTCCAAAGAATTTTATTCCAGAACTGGGCAGGCTTTTTTAGGTGTTTGCTGGCAAAGGCTAATCTGGCCTGTCTGTTCTTGAGTGTTACCAGTGGTTTGCACCTTGTTGTGAAGCCTCTGTATTTACATTCATGAAGCCATCTCTTGACTGTAGATGTTGACAATGACATGCCTACCTCTGCAAGTATGTTGTTGACCTGGCTAGATGTTGTGAAAGGGTTCCTCTTCACCATGAGCAGAATTCTGTGGTCATCCACTTTAGTTGTCTTCTGTGGTCTTCCAGGCCTTTTGCTGTTGCTGAGCTTGCCAGTTAATTCCTTATTTTTCAGGATGTTCCAAACTGTTGTATTGGCCACTCCCACTGTTTTTGCTATCTTTCTGATGGGTTTAGTTTGTTTGGAGCCTAATGATGGCCTCCTTCACTCTCATGGACACCTCTCTCTGGACCTCATGTTGGGAGTTCCAGTGAACAGCTACCAAATGCAAAAGCAACACTCAGAACCACCTCCAGGCCTTTTATCTGCTTGATTGGTCATAGGGTGCCCAGGAAACAGGCCACACCTGGCCGTGCAGCTGCTTGTCAGCCATTTGTTCCATTACTTATGAGCCACTTTTGTCAAACCCCTTGAATTACAGGTGAAAGTCCTGACTTTGCTCCCATCTGGGTGTGTTTCCTTTCAACTTCAATGTGGTGGTGTACAGAGGCCAACCCCCAAAACAGTTATCCTTGTTCCAATATTTCTGGCCCTGACTGTATATCTTCAGATCAATGACACTACTTTGGGTAATTGCATGGCTCCACATTTTCATGGCTTAGAACAACACTTTCTCAGCTCCTATTCTCAAAAGTCTCTTGTGTACCCGAGACACAGTGATGATATGTTTATCATCTGAACCCATGGACAAGAAGCTTTGGGGAGATTCCACCAGGACTTCAACAACTTTTACGTCACCATTAACTTGAGCCTAGAACAGCTGTTGCAGCAGGTGCGTTTTCTGGACACTACCATGCAACTACATACTTGACAAAATTATAAAGTAGTGCTTATATCGGAAGCCTACTTACTGCCTGCTACACAAGTCTACGTGCTTCCAGCCTCTACCTAGAACACAAAACAATCCATTGTCTACAGCCATGCAGTGTGATGCCACATCTGTATGATTCACAATGTAAGGTTTTACATCGGGCCAGACTGGCACCCAGGAGGAATAATCTACTACAAGACATACCTAGAAAAGCCCAAGGTAGGCATTACAAAATTGAAAGTCTAGTCTGGATGTAGCCATGGCTTGTATGATTCCTGGATTCCTGCACTGAGCAGGGGGGTTGGACTCGATGGCCTTGTAGGCTCCTTCCAACCCTACTATTCTATGATTCTATGACCGTGGCAAGGTCCATTTTCTCTAGATAGGAGTCAAAGGTTAACAAATCAATGCCAGGATCAACGCTACTTTGTGAATAGCCACTGTAATTATTTTACATACATGTAAGCTTTAATTATCACTGCCTGTATTTCTTTAATTTCATTCCCCTCTAACCTGTTAAACTTTTCTTTTCTTGCTTCTACAGTCATATATACCAACTCAGATATGCATCTGATGCATCTGGTGAAGTGGGCTCTGGTCCACAAAAGCTTATGCCGTAATAAATGTGTTATTCTTTAAAGTGCCACAAGACTCTTTGTTGTTATGGAAATGTTCACACTGTGCACTTTGCACCAATGAAGAGGAAACATTAAATTTCATAAATCTCAGAAAAGGTATGAGGTTTTCATTTCAGATTAACATTCAGTTTACCATTCTCAGTTCTTATTGAGAAACTCAGCCATGATGGCTTTACATGTGTCTTTGTTGGCATCATTCTAGCATCTTGTATAATACATCCAGTATTTCTTTTGTTCTGCTATGGGCAAAGGCCTCATGGCAGCCTGGAGCAAAAGAATTCTGATGGTAATCTGCAAGCTATGTATTTAAGTTTCATGAATGTAAGAGGGTTCGCACAATATGACAGCCCTCCATGGACTATTTACCCACAGTGAAGCTACAATGTATGTGTGGCGGGGTGGGGGTGTGCAGCCACCATTTTGCATATACAGCAAGTGTGGGTTATGTAAGGGTTGTTTAACCTTCATATAACCCACACTTGCTGGGTTCACATGACATGACAACCCCAAGTGGGGGTTGGATATGCAAAGTGGCACCCACAGATCGTCCTTTATGTATTATTTTATTTATTTACAACATTTATATACCACTCCACACTTAAGTAGTTTCCAGAGTGGTGAACAATAAAAGAAAAAAATGAAAAAAACATATAAATAATAAAACATATTAAAAACCAACAAAAACTGTGGCTGGTTAAACAAGGCTTCTTGAAATAAAGATGTCTTCAGTAGGTGCTGTGTTAAACAACCTACGACAAGTGCATCATGTCGTGCAAACCAGGTCATTGAGTCCTCTACTGTTAACAAAATTAATAGGAGTTGCCCTCATGTGAGTAGGCAGACAATGGGAACGCCAAATGCCTTGGTGAACATCATGTCACCACCTTAGTCAAGCAACCCATGAGGGTAAATTAAATTGGTTAATCTAGTGCATTGGTGGGAAATAAGGTCCGATCATGAAGTATCCTCACCGCAATAGAGTTCATCAGGTTAAAGCATCACCAGGTACTCCTTGTGGTACTCTTTATTCTAGGAAGCCTCACCTTTTTGTGTCTTGGAAGCATGGCTTTTATAGTGCTCAACTAGCCAGCCCAAATTTTGTCAACACACCGGGAAACTCTGGAAGGCTCCTATTCATTCCCCAGAGCCAGCTATTTAATTTTTTGTTTAACCCCGTACAGAGTATGCCCAAACTTATTGCCTCCTTTGTACTCTTTGCCTGAATCCTGTAACTGCCATGGAGTCCAAACTTCCTTTGAGAGTGTCCTTCATGGGTCTCAACACACCCTATGTTGCACTGCTCTAAGATCATCCTGAAGTTTGCCTGGAAAGCTGCCAGTTCCCCATGATCCACTCCTAAGCACCATCCCTCCCATCTGGGGTTGGACTCATATTTCTAGGCTCAGAGCTGCCTTCTTCATTTGCACAACCTTGCTAGCATGTATGCTCAGATGGGGCTTCACTCTTTGTAAAGCACCCACTGTAGCATTTAGGCAGCACCCATTTTGGTAGAATACCCAGTCTCATTTTGTGATGGTGCTCAGGACAGTTTCTCGAATTGCCAAATGTGTCCATGTGCCCCCAAAGGTTGCCTTTTTGTATAGTCTACTGTTGGCCTCTGCAAAAGATCTTAAATATTTTGTGTTTTTCAGGTACGCGCATATGTATCTATGTTAGTTCATGTGAAGACGTGTGAACGCAGACAAGGGGACCAGTCCTGGTTAACAGCCATAGCATCAGACAAAAGCATTTTTCTTGCTTGTGTACATTTTTACATATAGCACATAAAATTAGTCATTTAGCAAATCTATATGAATCTTTATACCTCAGTGCCAGCTCTCCCCACCCCCATATTGCTAATGAGACTGTGCTTCATACGCTATCCATTTTAATGGTAATGTCTGTTGTGATATGTAGGAAAGCTTCTTTAGTAATGGTATTCACTCTAAAAAATTACCTGCTGAGGAAAATGCTTTTATCCTACACATTGTTTTTTTTGCCACCAGCTGTAAATCTTTCTGTTTCCTTAGACGTTCATAGGACACTACTGATCAATTAATTATTGGTCTTCTTCTAAAAGAAATGCTATTCTTAGTTTTGCTCCTGCTGTTTTTATGGCTTGTGTGTTTTGTACGGGTCTTATTTTGGATATCACACAGTATACTTTACTGCAGTTAACAAGACTTGGAAGATTTTAGAAATAAGTAATTTTGTGTTGTTGTTGTTGTTCAGTCGTTCAGTCGTGTCCGACTCTTCGTGACCCCATGGACCATAGCATGCCAGGCCTTCCTGTCCTGCGCTCTCTCCCGGAGCGTGCTCAAGTTCATATTCATTGCATCGGTGATGCTATCTAGCCATCTCATCCTCTGCCGTCCCCTTCTCCTTTGGCCTTCAGTCTTTCCCAGCATCAGGGTCTTTTCCAGGGAGTTTTCTCTTCCCATTAGGTGGCCAAAATATTGGAGCTTCAGCTTCATTATCTGTCCTTCCAATGAGCACTCAGGGTTGATTTCCTTTAGGACGGACTGATTTGACCTCCTTGCAGTCCAGGGGACTCATAAGAGTCTTCTCCAGCACCACAGTTCGAAAGCATCAATTCTTCGGCGCTCAGCCTTCCTTATAGTCCAGCTCTCACAGCCATACATTACTACTGGGAAAACCATAGCTTTGATTAGACGGACCTTTGTCGGCAAGGTGATGTCTCTGCTTCTTACTATGCTGTCTAGGTTGGCCATAGCTTTCCTCCCAAGGAGCAAGCGTCTTTTAATTTCATGGCTACAGTCACCGTCTGCGGTGATCTTGGAGCCCAAGAAAATAAAATCTGTCACTGCTTCCATTTCTTCCCCTTCTATATGCCAGGAAGTGATGGGGCCAGATGCCATGATCTTCGTTTTTTTAATGTTGAGTTTCAAACCAGCTTCTGCACTCTCCTCTTTCACCCTCAACAAGAGGCTCTTGAGATCCTCTTCGCTTTCTGCCATTAGGGTGGTATCGTCTGCATATCGGAGGTTGTTGATAATTCTCCCGGCAATCTTAATTCCGACCTCTGATTCATCCAACCCGGCATTTCTCATGATGTACTCTGCATATAAGTTAAATAAGCAGGGTGACAATATGCAGCCTTGTCGTACTCCTTTCCCAATTTTGAACAAATCGGTTGTTCCATGTCTGGTTCTTACTGTTGCTTCTTGACCCTCGTACAGGTTTCTCAGGAGACAGGTAAGGTGGTCTGGTACTCCCATCTCTTTCAGAATTTGCCAGAGTTTGTTGTGATCCACACAATCAAAGGCTTTAGCGTAGTCAATGAAGCAGAAATAGACGTTTTTCTGGAATTCTCTTGCTTTCTCCATGATGCAGCGAATGTTGGCGATTTGATCTCTAGTTCCTCTGCCTCTTCGAAACCCCGCTTGTACTTCCGGTAGTTCTCGGTTCGCATACTGCTGAAGCCTAGCTTGTAGGATTTTGAGCATCACCTTGCTGGCATGTGAAATGAGCGCAATTGTGCGGTAGTTTGAACACTCTTTGGCGTTGCCCTTCTTTGGAATTGGAATGTAAACTGACCTTTTCCAGTCTTGTGGCCACTGTTGAGTGTTCCAGATTTGTTGGCATATTGAATGCAGCACTTTAACAGCATCATCTTTTAGGATTTTAAATAGCTCGGCTGGAATACTGTCATCTCCGCTAGCTTTGTTGTTACTAATGCTTCCTAAGACCCACTTGACTTCACTCTCTAGGATGTCCGGCTCACGTTCAGTGACCGCACTATCATGGCTATCAGGGACATTCAGATCTTTCCTGTATAGTTCTTCTGTGTATTCTTGCCACCTCTTCTTAATCTCATCTGCTTCTGTTAGGTCCCTGCCTTCTTTGTCCTTTATCATGCCCGTCTTTGCACAAAACGTTCCCTTGAGATCTCCAATTTTCTTGAAGAGATCTCTAGTCTTTCCCATTCTGTTGTTTTCCTCGATTTCTTTGCATTGTTCATTTAACAATGCAAAGAAATAGCAAGGAGGGCCTTCTTGTCCCTCCTTGCTATTCTCTGGAACTCTGCATTCAGTTGGGTATATCTTCCCCTTTCTCCCTTGCTTTTCGCTTCCCTTCTTTTGTGAGCTACTTGTAAAGCCTCATCAGACAGCCACTTGGCTTTCTTGCATTTCTTTTTCTTTGGGATGGATTGAGTTGCTGCCTCCTGAACAATGTTACAGACCTCCGTCCATAGTTCCTCAGGCACTCTGTCTATCAGGTCTAATCCCTGAAATCTATTCCTCACCTCCACTGTATATTCATCAGAGATATGATTTAGGTCATAACTGAACGGTTTAGTGGTTTTCCCGACGTTCTTCAATTTAAGACGAAATTTTGCAAGAAGCAGCTCATGATCTGAGCCACAGTCAGCTCCAGGTCTTGTTTTGACTGACTGTATGGAGCTTCTCCATCTTTGGCTGCAAAGGACATAATCAATCTGATTTCGATATTGACCATCTGGTGACGTCCATGTGTAGAGTCGCCTCTTGTGCTGTTGGAAAAGAGTGTTTGCTATGATCAGCATGTTCTCTTGGCAAAACTCTATTAGCTTTTGTCCTGCTTCATTTTGTACACCAAGGCCATGCCTGCCTGTTATCCCGGAGATTTCTTGACTTCCTACTTTAGCATTCCAATCCCCTATGATGAAGAGGACATCTTTTTTTGGTGTTAGTTCTAGAAGATGTTGTAGGTCTTCATAGAACCGATCAACCTCAGCTTCTTCGGCCTCAGTGGTTGGGGCATAGACTTGAATTACTGTGATGTTGAATGGTTTGCCTTGGATTCGTACTGAGATCATTCTATCATTTTTAAGATTGTACCCCAGTACTGCTTTTCCCACCCTTTTGTTGACTATGAGTGCTACTCCATTTCTTCTAAGGGATTCTTGCCCACAATAGTAGATATGATGGTCACCTGAATTAAATTCGCCCATGCCTGTCCATTTTAGTTCGCTGATTCCCAAGATGTCGATGTTCAATCTTGCCATCTCATGTTTGACCACCTCCAGCTTACCTTGATTCATTGATCTGACATTCCAGGTTCCTAAACAATATTGTTCTTTACAGCATCGGATTTTCTTTTCACCACCAGACACATCCACAGCTGAGTGTCCTTTCGGGTTTGGCCCAGCCGCTTCACTCTTTCTGGTGCTACTTGGAAATACCCTCTGCTCTTCCCCAGTAGCATATTGGACACCTTCCGACCTGAGGGGCTCATCTTCCGGCGTCATCTCTTTTAGCCTTGTGATACGTTCCATGGGGTTTTCTTGGCAAGAATACTGGAGTGGGTTGCCATTTCCTTCTCCAGTGGACCACATTTTGTCAGAACTCTCTGCCATGACCTGTCCATCTTGGGTGGCCCTGCACGGCATAGCTTATGGCTTCACTGAGTTACGCAAGCCCCTTCGCCACAACAAGGCAGTGATCCATGAAGGGGAATTTTGTGTACTTATGTACATAATTATATATAAAAGAGACATGCCTTATTTCAAATGCATGGTCACACTCCTGTTGTGCTTTGTGCACTCATTCTGCAGCTATACAGGTAAAGGAAAAAGTATTCTTTCTTTCCTTTTCTCAGCTTGGCAACAACTGCCTTTTTCTGTTTTATTATGGATCATAGCTGAGAATCTGAAACATGTGTTATTCTGCTACATGTGTGTTCTTTTATCCAGTAAAGCCTTTTAAAAAGCTTTTATTCTCATATCCTTTGTAATTCAAGTATCACTGAGCAGTTTAATATTAGCTACAGTTAAACAAGTTTGAACTCTGAACCATTATTTTTTCTAAATTAAATTAATCAAGTTTCCAAACTAGCTAGCTTCACATAATAAAAGGAAATAAGACTTCTACAGTACTGAAGAGACCTGCTTAAACTGCCATGTAAAATATGGAAATATGATATCCAACTTCACCAAGAATCATTGAAATTGAATGTATACTTTAAAACCACGGTTATAGCATTTGTAAAATTCTAATATATGTATAGGGCTGGCTAACTCTTTCCTTTTACTACCTCATGGCATAGCATGGAAACAGAATATCATGTCCACCATACCTGCTTCCCAAGTTTTGCCATTCCTAAGTTTCTCACATATGGCTAGACTATATTTTAAAGTATGAGGACTTGTTTCTTTAACATTAACATGAAGAGCAGGCCTGAGATTATGCAATTCTAAAGTAGCTGCTATTTTCAGTTACTAGTTTCAACATAACTTGAATAAGGACTTACACTACGGGACTAAAGCACCTAGCCCTGTATGAGCAGCACTGATTATTTGACTCAGGAACACATGTCAGTTATAATTTACCTTAATGACATTAGCCCATGGTCAAGGGTATAGCAAGATACTCACAATAATGGTTTAAAGTATCCAAGTTCTTTGTTCAAATATTTTAATTAGTTCCTTGGACATGCTGAACAACTGCATAGATAAGGAAAAAAATGGAACTGCTTGCTAATACTTACAAATTTCGAAAGAAATGCAGGTGCAACTTGACCTTGAACTTCTAGAATTACAGGCAGAGGTCAGGAAGAAGCACATTATACTAGACAATTAGATTCTACAAAGGATCTATTTAGAGCAGAGAGATTTCAACAGTCTATTTAAGAGACTTTTTATGAAAACAGTAAGTGTCCTCATCACATAGATCAGATGGAATTAAACTAGCCATTAAAAGAGCTTTGGATTTTGTTGTTTTTCTAAACCAGTAACAGAACAATCTTATGGCCCGCAGACAATAGGATGCTGCAGATTCCCTCCACCTTTGCAGGAGACAGAGCTCCAACCATGGAGGGGATCCAAGTGCAGATTTCCTCCACCCAAGCCCCCCAGCTGTATGGAAAGTTCTGTGGTGGCTACTGTACCCAAGGTCAGTTTTGAAACCTCAAGGATGGGATGAGAGGAGGAGGATGGGGGCATGTGCCGGTGGGTGGGGAGAAGAGCCATTGATCCCCTGCATCCAATGGCCTCCCAGCCCATTGCCCTATCCCCAGTAGCACAGCTGCACTAGACCGGCTCAGAGGCCCATCTAGTGGAAATGCTGTAAAGGAGGATGGAAGGGCAGAAATGCTTCTGTCACTCCTCCCACCCTGTCATCAGTAGCCTTACTTCCTTCAGCCCTCGGACAGGTAAGACTGCTCTCTAAGCCACAGGCGCTATAACGGTTGCAAACTTCATTAAGAAAATATTATGTAAAAGATAATTTCATATGCAACATGAACTATATATATCTCATGCATTCCCAGGGATGACAGTATTGTGTTACTAAGCATATTGGCATTATCCAATAATATTTAATGCCATAGCTAGTCCTTATACTATTGTTTTATTTGATTTTATTTTTGTTGTCTGGAAATACCCTTACACATATAGTAGCGATCCAAGACACAGGCATAAGGTGCCATGATTATGGATTTAAATGTTTTTTAAAAAATCTACCATCACATCTTCCCTCCATTAGCTATCCAAGAGGACACTAATGCAATCTTCTGGAATGATTCTTTACCATTCACTTCCCTTGTTCTTCTTCTGTCCCAGCTGGTTAACAAGTTACTTTGAGTATTTCAGGTGGTTTCACTTTCTCTACATAGTAAGAGCTTCTGAATGAAATCATTCCATCTTTCTGGTTACTGATGTGGCTACTTTTCCTTGTGCCATGTGAACAGCATCCATCCCGCTGGCTACCAGGAAGAAGGCCTTTTAGGCTGTGGCACCCCAGCTGTGGAATGAGCTCCCTAGAGAGGTTCGCCTGGCACCTACATTGTATTCCTTCCAGTGTCAGGTGAAGAAGACCTTTTTATTCTCCTGGGCATTTTAGCTGCCTAGTCTTTTAGCTTTGGTGTTTTAAATCTGTATTTTAAATCTCTGCATTGCTGCAAGGTTTTATTCTGGTTGTATTGTTATATTGTGGTTTTAATGCTTTTATATTTTATATTGTTTTATCCCGTGCTTTTTGGGTTTAATTTTTGTGAACTGCACAGAGAGCTTTGGCTCTTGGGCAGTACAGAAATGAAATCAAATAAAAAAAATAAATATCTCAGGACAGTCCTATTCTGCCCCTTTTGTTAAAGTCTTAGCTCAGGAAGAAGCATAGATCCTGTCAATTACATTGAAGTATCCCCCACCATGTCTGTGTGTTGTAATATTACTGAAGCACCAAAACAAGGGC
This sequence comes from Heloderma suspectum, assembly GCF_057233095.1. NCBI lineage: Eukaryota > Metazoa > Chordata > Lepidosauria > Squamata > Helodermatidae > Heloderma > Heloderma suspectum. The sequence continues at coordinate 243,282,583 of NC_139459.1, read as the reverse complement.
ACTGAGAAACAAGAGGGATATATTGGCCTTGAGTTCCTTGAGGAAAAAAGGTGAGATATAAATGTAATAAATACATAACTAATAGGCATACTCAGGGGACCCTGCAGTTTGCAGAAAACAGCCCTGTGAGGATTGAGCATGCTCAGTAGTCACAGAATGCGCATCAGTTGGAAAAAAGAAAACCGGAGGGGTGGGGGAGATGTCCCACTTGAACTACTTACATACAGTCTATAGTATCCTGAAAGAGGTCACGGCTGGCAGAAACCCTGAACAGAAACAGTCCTCCTGTTAAGTAGTGATGATACACTGCAAAGTTCTTTTGCAAGTCCTGCTCGTAAATACATTTCAAATTCTTTCTAACCAATCCCTTAGGCTCAGTACCTCCAGTTTTCCATCTCTTTGCTATTTCAATTCTTGCAGAAAATAGATTACAAACCAATACTTATTGGTTTATGGAAACCAGATTTCCAAATACCTCAAGAAAAGCTGCAAAGGAAATAAAGGCAACAAAAAGATAGTGATTCCTCTAATCACAGCAAAGAAGTTTGATCTGAGATCAAAAAGTATGAATTATCAGCAGTGCCATCTCATACACAAATTACTCCTTGAGTTATACACCTACACCATTTATCTGGGATAGTACCATTTCTTATTTATCTTGACCAGATTAAAGTTGGGGAAGACCCACCCTGCACTGCTTGATGAGGACTGAGCACACTCACACTCAGTGGTCGCAAAATGTTGACTGTTGGTGTGGGTGTGAGTGGTGTGGAGTATCCTGGATGAGGACATGGTCAATTGTTACCCTGAACTGTTCTACACAGCAACGTTTTGTTTAAGGTCCCACTTGTTACCAGTAATCCATGTAGTGTGGAAATTTCTGGATACATGGAAAAACAATCTAACTATTGCATAACCTCTGAATTCCAAGTACATCAGTGTCTGCTTTTGCTGATGGTGGTGGTGGCAGAAGGGTTTAATGGCTCTCTTTCCTATCTTGGTTGGAAATGCAAACAGGTTAGTTTCCTACTGTATTAGCAACTCCCTGATTGATCTGTGGCTGTCACAGCTCATGCTATTTTTTTTTACACTTTACAGTTACATGTTTACGGCCTTAGAAAATTATACCAGCAATAACAGTTCATGTCTGCTCTTCCAATAGTCTCTTATACATACATCACAGTTGCCTTTGTCTTTTGGCCATCCTGAGATTACAATTATCAATAAGTCATCTTTGTTTCCACTTTAATTTGCTCCATTTTTCTCTCTAGCAGAGCACATAATCAGAGAGGTCTGCACTTGGACTTGGAGTTCTTTTCAGCTTTCAAAGCAAGGCTTATAGTGCTGTAGAGTGCATCCACAGTAAAAAAAAAACACCAAATTTATCATTTGGTTAAACTCAATCCTCAAGCAAACGGAAATCCACTTGTACAACAGGACACTCCTGTCTTCTCCTTCCCCCATAGCCCCTGTGTGTGCCCCAAAAAGACCTTGGAAGGTCCCCCAACCCTCTGGAGCAGATATGGGGATGCACTTGGGGAAGGGAATATCTGTTCTGCCAGTGCTTCCCTCCCATTGGTGGTACACCACCAGTGGATACATCCCCTAGCATATAGATGACAAATTCAGCATGTTCTTCAATTTGAGATAAATGGGACTAAAAATGTTCAGCTTCATCTAGACCCTGTTTTTAGTATCACAGAACCAGTTGGCTAACAGAGGAAACAACCAGGATATGCTGCATTCTATGTTTAATTTCAGGACAATTTTGGTTTAAGTTTAAAATTTCTTTATTAATAAAGAATGAAGAACACAAATGAGTACAATAGCTTCAGAACTTTATTTAACCAACGTTTGAAACAACTTTGACCACATAAATACATCTAAAAAGAGCAGACACACTTATTGCAACACGTTGGGGGGTGAGAAAACCACTAATCTACATTTTGCCATACCTCAAGTATGACTTACCACATATGTATCACACTCCAATGTGGAGTTCATGATATTAGTATGAATATCTCTTTTAAAGTTATCTTATAGTTTGTTAGCCAACTGGGTTGTATGCTTGTTTTCCTTGTAGATTAATAGCTTTGGAGGTGTGCTACACAGCTTCTCCCAACTGTAGATTTGAAAAAAATCGTTTCAGTATTCCATATCTACTCCACTAAAGCCACTATTAAAGGCTGACTATATAAAGCCCAAGTATTTAATGAAAGGCACTGAAGACATCAGTCAAGTTTTAATGTTCCAATATGTTGCTCTACAATTAAATCTAAGGCCCTCAGTAACATAGAAGGTATTCACTTTATTGCTGAGTACACTGAGTTTCGGGACCTTGTTTGGAAGTCATATATATTATAGGGTAAGTTTTCTTTTTGCCTTTCTTCTCGTGTTTACTTGCATCTTCAGCTGCAGCACCATAGTTTTCTTCTGTCTTTACTTCAGGTTCAGATGTTAACCTATAGGTAAAGCAACCACTCTAGTTTCATTTTAAACTTAAACATATGATGTTTATTAAATTGCTACCCTCAAATGGTAAATACCATGGAATTATGCCATCATTTCCTAATTCACTATTAGCTTTAACACATTTACATCAAGCCATGCCATACAGCAAGAAGCAGACATACAAAAAGCCATAAAGACAAAGCTTAAATGAACAAATTACATCACATATAGGTACAGTGTTTATTTGTCCACTAGATTTATCAGTGGCTAGTAGTTCAAGCATATCAAACTAACATTTTGTGGATACACCTGGAACACAAGCAAGAAATCTTTTCTAACTTAGCTAGTACAGAGAGGGTACTGAAATTGAGGATTGTGCCACAGGATTCTCTTCTGCATGGAGGTTAAATCAGACTTTTAAATAACCACTCACCTTTGACATGCAAGAACTGCTTCTAGGCAAACAAGCATGAAAGCTTCCTTAAAGTGGAAGAGAAATGGCAATACTTTACTTTTTAGACTATTAATGTATTACTGACCTTGGTAAGTGTGAGAGGCAAGCCAAAATTATTATTTAGTAGTATTAATAATATAGGTGAATAAAGTCTAGATTAAACAGAAAACATGGGCAACTGTAAGGAAGCTCTGCCATAGCCTCAGCCCAGACACTTGCATGCACCAAGTAATGCCTGTGAATATACAGCACTCTGAAAACACTGGCACCGTTCTCTTTTCTATCACAGGCAAGACAGAAAAGGAGAGAGGAAAAAAGTTCCGCTCCTGTTCGGCTGAAATGGAAGCAGAATGGGCCTTTCTCTACCCAAGGACAAGAAGAATTGGGAAGCCTAAATTCATCCTATCAATATCATGCAGCGTGATACTTTTCTCCTTCTTATGGGAAAAGAGAAACATTTGGCAACTCAGTACAAATGTACCTGCCCTCAGGCCCCATTGATACATGCAGAACTGTGAGATCATCTTCCATGTGGTGTGACCCACACTGCAAGGGAGCTCATGAGTAACACAATGGCGTGGGTGAGGCTGACTGTGTAGGACTTTTCTACTTGACTGGTACCCTGCCTTACAGAGGGTGCCATGTGTGCCTGAAAGTCACACAGCTAACTCTACTGACACGATCTGATTAATCACATGCACTCTTCTTTTGGCATGTACCATGCAAAACTGGCTTAGACAAAGTCTCAGAAATGAGTATAAGAGGACAATCAACTAGGCTATCATAAACCAAGTGGTTTGAACGCATCACTAGCACCATCTAATTCAACTAAAGCTTATCTTTGCCATTTTGTACTCTGGACTCCCAATTAGGCATGCAGCTGCAATCCTGAGGCTGGTACAATTAACAGTAACACTTAGCATTATTCCCTATTTTGCAGCTTGCATACAATCCTTTATTGTAGAAAAGGGTAGCAAGACATTTCCATAATGTAGGAGAGGGTCAGAAGTCTGTAAGTCAAGTGCCTTATTTGAATTTTATATTTGAGCGATACCATTACAAGCTCAATTCCTATCTTTAGAGGGTACATGTATGGAAGTGCAGCCAAAAAGATGGGCTGCAGCTGTGTGTAGCAAATGAGAACTCACTAGACTTTTCAACTGGCTTTGAACCACCTTTCTTCCCCTTGGCCCATTCCTCTTCTGCTCTTTGTCCCTTAGGACTCTTACTTCTGTCCGGACTTTCTAAAGTACTGCATCAGATAGTAGCTGTGTTGGTTGCTATTTATGTCTATATACCAATGGTCTTTTTGACCTTTTTCTTCCAGGCCTGTGAACTCCAGCCCCCACCCTCATCTTAGACTGATTTACCAAGCCTAGCACCAGCATATCTCACATTAATGAAACAATGAATGTTGGTTGGTATCATGAAACCACACTGTTTAATATGAGAAAAAGTATTCTACTCCCTACTGCAATTCCTAAAGGGAAAGCAAAGGGGAGGTGCTGCTGTCTCCCAGGTGAATGTTTGCAGGTTGCCTAAACCCAGCTGATCTTCCCTTCCAACTTTCAGGCAAATGCTCTCCCACCATTGAGGCTGGCAAAGCCATGGAGGAGGAGGAGAAAGTGGACAGAGACAGACTCACTGAGGTGTGGGGTATCATAGAAGTTTAATTGCAGTAGTTAGCACATATAAACATTAAATTTGCATTAAGTCAATCCACACTAACTTTCATTTGGCAAAAATTAGCTATCAATGCTATTGCAGTAACTTGTTCTATCAGTCTTTAGTGGGAGTATTTTAAAATTCAGACTGGTTTTTTTCTGGATCCAGTTTTTCCAACATAGCCAACTTTAGAATTCTTAACCACACTTGTGTCTTTTCTCATCTCAAAATCCCACCTCCACAATGAACAAACAGCTTAAGAAAAGGCTACCTCAGGAGTACACACAAGGCACATTTAAATATGAGAAATCCTCAACGGTCAACTTGAAAAATAGGTAAACACAAAAAATCAAGTTATGTTACCCTTAAAAAAAAAAAACACCTATCTGCACTGACTACATGTAGGTTTGGCCCCACATTTTCAGAGGGTCTACCCAACTTTACACCTAGATAAAAAAATTTCAATAAGTTTTCAGTCCCTCAGATGCCACTCAACACCCCCCCCCCCTTGAAGTTATATCTCTCCTTTACAATTCCACTATCTATTCCTTCCCCTCTGACCACTGATGGTTCCTTCTATTTCATGGGCCAAATTTTCCCTACCCAAATACCCTCTTCACATACAACATCCATCCATTTGATTCACATCTTAAAACCTTCCACACCCCAACTCCTGCCTACCTGTTTCATCGTTAGCAGAACTTAATCCTTTATCACCTTCAATATAGAATTGCCTTAAACATACAATTACATGGCAAGGTGGATTAAAACTAATGATTTTTTTAAAGGACAAAATATTTAAATTTACAATTATAATTTGTAAATATTGTTGACACCAGATTTCTCAAAGAATACTCGTGTTACTATCAAATAATATGAACAGCATATTATCCCTACAGTTTATCTCTTAATTAAATCAGTGCCTCTACATGGAGTTAAAAGGAGCTTTTTCTATGTAAAAGAACCAATTTGATCATTTCTAAAATATGATTATGCACATCTTACTTAAAACATAGGTATTTTATTTTCACCTATGAACATGAACTAATCTACTCTTTCTGGTCAGACCTTGCTTCTACCTGGCAGTCCTAGGCATTTAATTTGTGTTTGCTAAGTAGCTTTTGTAAGGGTGAGCCAAGGCAGAGTAAAGGGGAAAGAAGCAACACTGGAAAAAAAGAGAAGTTGGCATTGGCCATTGAACAGTTTCTTACATTCTCATGCTTAACCTTAAACTGCCATGGCAACTAGGAATAAGCAAGATCCTATATGGAAATATTTCAAAGATATTCCCTCCGAAGATAACAAGGAAACCCTGCAAAATGTATTCAAAGCAACAAAGAGATACAAGGCCTTCTTGTAAGAATGAAACAGTATAAATGATACTCTGGTTGTAAACTAACATGGTTTAGTGGTCAAATTTTCACCACCGTTTAGGAGACGCATGAAATAGTATCAATGGGAAACTTGATTTAAATCAATCTTGTCTTGCCAGTTAAAATCACTGTTTTAAATTGCCTTGATTTAAATCAATGCACACTGTTATACAGCCATGATACTACTGAAATGGTTCCACATAGGTACCTACCATTAGTGGGTTTACAACCTTTTTGGACTCGTATTGTGGGCACAACCACAAAATAGCAGCTACAGGATTTGGGCAATCACACAATTTACTACTGTAACAAAACATCAATTCCATAGAAGGACTAGCTGTTGAGGGTAGAAGACAAACACACCCCTTTGAACCCACAGTTTTCTGCTCCAACAACTCACCTATTCCACAAAAAAAACCTGATTTCCCCAAATTACCTCTAAATAAATTCTTCTAAAATTCTCCCAAATTTATCTTTCCCAAATAGGAACATCACCCCCAAATCATTCTCTCCCCACCCTCACAAAAAAACAGAGAACACACCCCACATTGCCAACCACTCTTAGGATCATCGCCTCAACCTGAACACATACTATCCCTCTAGATCACTGTTAAACTCTTAATGTATACGCATGCGCACACCCAGAGAGCGCGCACCACACCCAGTTCTTCTATTTCCCGCAACCCTGTCCCACCCCCGGTCTACCTGCTGGCTTTCCTTGCTCCTCTTCTGCCCACCATTCCTCTGCTGCCCACACCAAGCTTACCTCGCAGCATTCCCCACCCCCACTGCTTCTTTTTTAGTTTTGGCTGGCAGGCAGGATGGAAATGAGCAGAACTCCAGCCTCCAGCTGCCCAGCCTTCTTCCTTTCCTCTGAAGAATTCACTGGGATGTGGGCCCAGAGACATTCTGGGCAAGGGAAAGGGCAGGAAAGGGCAGCTAGAGCTCTGCTGCTTTTCAGCCACCTATGGCAAATGTCTGGCTTTTTAAATTAAAAGTTAATCAGGAACATGGGGCCTTGATGTGTACCAAGGGGGTGTCCGGGGGCACTGTGTTGCCAACCCCAGAATTACGGAATGCCCACATTCTCCCTGCAGTCTTGGGGGTCACGTAGAACCTCCATCTAAAAAGCTAACAGACTCAGGTGTTTTGATATTAGCTGTCCAAACCAATTATATATCTGCACATCCAATTTAATTGTACATGGTGGTGTAGTAACTCTCTCAACATCCTATTAGAGCAGCCTCCATTTCTAGCTCCCAACCACTTTTTTTTCTGAAAAGCCATTTTTGTGAAGCTATATTTTCTGCATCATTCAAAGCCACCAATATCCAGATGCGTTTCTCTTTTTTACTAAGTTACTATGATGGATAATACAAGTATGAAATGTTATGTTTTCTGCCCTAGTCAGTTTAAAAGAGGCACTCATTACCATTTTATACACTGGACCTATATTGCATTATGATCAAGGAATAGATAAGAGGTGGTCTTTACCAATAAGTATGCATGCACAGCAATGAAAAAAGGTAATGTTAAAATAAGTCTAGCTGTGCTGTACCTGCACTATCAAAAAGGTACTTAGTGCCTCTGGACAGGTCACACATTTAATGCTAATCCTCCCAAAAGTTGTAATACAAAAAATTATACTAAGAACAGACCGGAGAGCAGATGGAAAAGGAGAGAACACAAGAGAAAAATAAGCTGTAAATAAACTCTTTACTTTTGAGAGTTTAACAATCTTCCATGTTGGGAAAAGCTCAAATAGTAAATATGTTTCTCCATGATTTCATTGTCTCTATTTACTATGTTCTAGATCCACTTGTTATCTTACAGTGCATTTAGTTTATTTTAAAAGCTTAAAATGGCTTTTAGAAGTTTGCATTATCAAGTCAATACTGCATTTTTTTAGCTCAGATTTTCATCCTACACTATAATTGAGCAGAAAAGCACCATATGATGAATAATACAATTGCTAATGCAGATGGAAAATATAGTGGAAAGCACTAGATTATTACAATGATTTTAAAAAGTGAAAAAGCCCTTTAGCTGTAAGGATGGTTGAAGTCCATGATTTACAGGTCCTTTTCATTCTCTGTTACTTTGATCTTTTTAAAGAATTTTGACAATTTCAAATTAGGTAGTTGCAATTGGGGAATTACACTGCATGCAACACTGAGAAAGTAAATGAAGAAGTGAATAGCATAGCTCATGCAGCGAAAAAAAAGAGATGCAGGTCTGTGCTGATTGCCTTGCACATACATATTAGAAGACACTGACCTGGTGGCATGAGAAGGTCCAATATTATTCCCATCTTTCTTATTTATAGCTGTTGTGTCCAATTCTTCCTCCTTAATTCTAACTTTCTTCCTTCCAGGTTGATCACTTCTCTGTTGCATTGCTGGAGGGAGAGCTATGTTCATTGACACAGCTTGAAGTGCCGTTTTCAGAGCATCCTCACTTGGTTTTGCCTCTTCCTTGTATTGAGACAGCAAGCCAGAGGTTTCACATGCCAAGGACCTTCTGCTGTTTAAATTGTCTGAAATCATGTCACCTCGAGCCTTCTTGAGATTGACTGGGTCTCTCATTAACTCTAGAGGACAGAACACAAAACCAAACCAGAATAATTCTCCAGGCAGAATAAATTTGATTGCCATATATAGATACACACACACACACAGTATTAATTCACTTGTCCTTAAAAGAAAGGCATGTTGGACAACTGTTCGGGAGAATCTTGAGTGGAGCTGAATCACATAGACACATTCTTATTAGAAGACAGTCCTCACAATCCAGTTACATCTTCGTTCCATTCACTGAGAAATTGCAAGAGGAAGGGATGTTTCAACATTTGTGTCACTGATGCATTCACTATGACGTTTGCGTATGCAGTGCTTGAGTCTTATTAGAGCATCACCTATTCTGTACACAACGTCCAGAATAGGAAGAGGTTGTGTAAAACATTACCCCCAAACAGATGGCAACCCAAGAAGTAGATTCTAGAGCAGTGATATAGACCTTGTTTTAATTGGTTAATTATGCAAGCTTAAATAAGCAGTAGAATGTGGATCAACCTTAGTAACTGGCTATGTCCTTTTATTCTTTTCCAGTTATATTAGAATAGCAAGTCAGTCAGTCATGAAACTGCTGTAAGTCCTAAGGATTCTAAAAGAGAGACTATTTTATGGCCAGTACCCTTTGTGCACAGCAAAATCCAACTGATGATCCAGAAGACTGGGGAAAATCTTGGAATGGTAAGGTAAACTGACCATGCACTGAGGTAGAGATTCCAGACAGCCAAGCCCCTCAATTTTCCTATTAGGGTTGATTAGCTTTATTGGGGACAAGGTACAACACTCCTACTAATCAGCTCATCACATTATAACATCTCACACTGAAAGCAGCAACAAGCCACACCACGCACAGCTGACTTCATTCAGGATACCTCTCCCAGATTAAGTTACATAGCATTCCCCATTTTTCCCAGTATAATTGTTAACATTATAAGCAGCTACTCCCACATTAATGGATGCATACAGATGAAACTTCTGATTTACAAGAATAGAAATAGTTACCTTCAGGTTCATATTTGATTTTCAGTTCATCCAGCAGCACACGCAAGTTTATGCTCTCACTCTGAGAGGACTCAAGTTGTCTTTCATTTGCAAAAAGTTTTCGCTCCATCTCCAAGACTCGCTGACTTTCAAATAAAGCCTTCATCCGCTGTAAAGACAATTCACTCTTCAAATTTTCTATCTCCTTACTGCCAAAAAAAAGATATCTGTATGAGTATTAAGAGACATACAACTGTATAATGTGGAGTGGTATATAAATATTGTAAATAATAATAAGCATTAAGTTCTCAGTGTCCTTTTCACCTAAGGCTGAACTTGCTACATTTCAGTTTCCTTTTAGTACTAAGGAATACATCCTCCTCTCCCATTTCTCACCATTGTACATGTACAATGTTAAGAGATTAACCTGCAGTAAAAGTCTGTAAAACCATGGGTTAGAGACTATAATGCAAAGCAGAACTAGCAGGTCAATCTACAAGTTACCCATGACCAAGTATGGAGAGTCCTAGGTCTGAACAGTAATAGGTTTTTGAGCCAGTGGTAGCCTACCACCTATAGGATACAGATAAGGCATTAGGAAAACTTGAAGGAAGGTCACAGCTCAAACCAGACCACTTGCTCACTAGATATGCCATGGAAGTTCATTCAAGCGTGATTTGGAAACAAACTAAGGTTCTTAAATTAGCATCTCAAAAAGGGAAGGGAAGCTTCCAACCACTACACCCTTCTACATCTCAGACAAGTATTATAGCCAGAGAATGGTTCCTGACTTCCCCCTTCCCCATCAATCCCCAATGTCCCCTCCCTTTAGTTATGTGCAAGCAGAAGATAGCAGCAGTAGCACATGTGGAGAGCAGGGAAAAGATTATTTTCTAATGCTGTGCCAAAAATTTCTCCCACACATTTCACTATTCTCATTCAATTTAAAAGAAAAGAAATTGCTTTTGAAAAGAAAGTCAAGGGAGAAATTCTCATGGGGGGTTCAGGTTTCTTGTGCTTAACTTACTTATGAGGTGGCTGAAGTGTGCGTGCAGGTGTTCTGTCTTTGTACAATCATCTCTCTGGCAGCCTACAGCCTCCTTGCCTTCCCACACTTCCCACCCAGGAGAAAATATCATAAGGAGATTCCTCCCTGGGGATTTTTCAGATCAGGAAGTGCAGGCAGCCTGAGAGACTGCAGAGCAATGGAGAGATGTGTAGTAGAAAGGAAAACACATAAACAGTACCCTTGGCCACCTCATAGTGAATAGGTAAGGTAAAAAACAAGAAATTCAAGGTAAAAAACATCACCAAAAGAAATTCAAAATAAATGATAAGATACCCTGAGAATGAGAGACAAAAATGGAAGCCTCTTTCATGGGGGAAGAAAACTTTCAGGAAATTGGAGGCTAGATTTTGGCACAGCACTTACTACACCTCTTTCCTGGAGCTGGATGCAACACTGCCCCACATCACACCCACTACAGAGCTTGCAGGGAAGAAGTGGTATTATCAGCACAATCACCCCTCAGAAATTTAACATTTGGAAAATCTTAGGGAAGGTGCTGAATCCTGAAGAATGACTAGAGCTGAGCCAAAATTCCTCAGAAGACATTTTTCTCAGAAAAGTCCAGAGATGTTTCTTTTCTTACACCCTTAGAAATGAAAGACCATGTTGCAGAATTTTCTCCATTTTTTCCTCACCATTATTTTTTGCTGTGGCTGCATTCCCTCCCCCTGCTCCATGTTGGAATGGTGCTAGGCATGGGTTATGGTGAAGGATGCAAAATGGGGGCCAAGCTGCCAACACAGTCGATGTTGTTGCCACTTGCAGGGGCAGTGCAAACCAAAAACCCTTAGAATAAATACCCCTGCTAATGGTGAGCCTTACCTATGAGCAGTTGTTGGATAATTTCTCCTCCCACTGCAGAAACTGGATGAAATTGTCCCCTCATTTCTCTGCCCACAAATAGGGTGGAGAATTTCAAGAGGCCATTTGCACACAGATCTAGTTTTTTCTTCCTCTCCATGGAAGTGGCTGTCAGCATTGCCAAGTTGCCTCATTTCTACAGCCACTTTTACGTTTTTACCTTTTGGACCAGCATGGGGTCATGACTAGATTGTCACTGGTGCAAGCATGACACATGACACTGGTGCAAGCCCTGGCATAGAAGAACCATAGGATAAGCCTGCTTATTACTTCGTAGAGCAGCTACGTACTGTTTCCCTGTATCTGGAAGATGTGCGGATCAAGAATTTCCTGTTTACATAAGAAGTACAAAGCACTTATTTCAGCATGGGCTACTTTAAGCTAGCCAATGATAAAACCTAAGGAACTAGACTATCAATCCTGACATCCCAGTGTCAGCCTAGAACCAGTGAAGAGATACTCAAGCCTAAGTAAATATGCTTAGGATAAGGCTGAAGTTTCACACTTCAAACTCACAAGACTTACTCTGAATTCTCAAGTTTCATCTGAAGCAAATCAGTGTAATAACCATCTTCGAAATCTGTACAATCTGAAGGGTTAGAAAGCTTCAGTTCTCTTGAGTTTTCCGATACCGTCTGGGGAGACAATTACAATTAAAATTTGAAGCTGACTATTTACCTTTGGTTATTTCAGTAAACTGGGTTTGAATATTAGTGGTAAAAAGAAAAGAAATTACCAGTAAGTAACATTATGATAGAATAAGTGTATCTGATTCAAATCTAATACAAAGTATGCTGCATTCTTGATGGGAAAAATTAATTCAGCATGCAGCTATTGGGCGGGGGGAGTAGGGGTAATTGATATTTTCTACAGCCTTATAGAGGGGGGGAGTTGTTGTTGTTGTTTAGTCGTTAAGTCGTGTCCGACTCTTCATGACCCCATGGACCATAGCACGCCAGGCCTTCCTGTCCTCCGCTCTCTCCCAGAGTGTGCTCAAGTTCATATTCATTGCATCGGTGATGCTATCTAGGCATCCTCTGCCGTCCCCTTCTCCTTTTGCCTTCAATCTTTCCCAGCATCAGGGTCTTTTCCAGAGAGTATTCTCTTCGCATTAGGTGGCCAAAATATTTGAGCTTCAGTATCTGTCCTTCCAATGAGCAGTCAGGGTTGATTTCCTTTAGCAGTCAGGGTTGATTTCCTTTAGGATTGACTGATTTGACCTCCTTGCAGTCCATGGGACTCGTAAGAGTCTTCTCCAGCACCACAGTTCGAAAGCATCAATTCTTCGGTGCTCAGCGTCGACAGAGTGGACAGAGTCCAGCTCTCACAGTCATACGTTGCTACTGGGAAAACCATAGCTTTGATTATACGAACATTTGTCAGCAAGGTGATTTCTCTTCTTCTTACTATGCTGCCTAGGTTTGCCATAGCTTTCCTCCCAAGGAGCAAGCGTCTTTTAATTTCATGGCTACAGTCACCGTCTGCGGTGATCTTGGAGCCCAAGAAAATAAAATCTGTCACTGCTTCCATTTCTTCCCCTTCTATATGCCAGGAAGTGATGGGGCCAGATGCCATGATCTTCGTTTTTTTAATGTTGAGTTTCAAACCAGCTTCTGCACTCTCCTCTTTCACCCTCAACAAGAGGCTCTTTAGGTCCTCTTCGCTTTCTGCCATTAGGGTGGTATCGTCTGCGTATCTGAGGCTGTTGATAATTCTCCCGGCAATCTTAATTCCGACCTGTGATTCATCCAACCTGGCGTTTCTCATGATGTACTCTGCATATAAGTTAAATAAGCAGGGCGACAATATGCAGCCTTGTCGTACTCCTTTCCCAATTTTGAACCAATCGGTTGTTCCATGTCTGGTTCTTACTGTTGCTTCTTGACCCTCATACAGGTTTCTCAGGAGACAGGTAAGGTGGTCTGGTACCCCAGTCTCTTTAAGAATTTGCCAGAGTTTGTTGTGATCCACACAATCAAAGGCTTTAGCATAGTCTATTTTTGCTTCATTGACGTTTTCCTGGAATTCTCTTGCTTTCTCCATGATGCAGCGAATGTTGGCGATTTGAACTCTAGTTCCTCTGCCTCTTCGAAACCCAGCTTGTATTTCTGGTAGTTCTTGGTTCACATACTGCTGAAGCCTAGCTTGTGGGATTTTGAGCATAACCTTGCTGCCATGTGAAATGAGCGCAATTGTACGGTAGTTTGAACACTCTTTGGCATTGCCCTTCTTTGGAATTGGAATGTAAACTGACCTTTTCCAGTCTTGTGGCCACTGTTGAGTGTTCCAAATTTGTTGGCATATTGAGTGCAGCACTTTAACAGCATCATTTTTCAGGATCTCAAATAGCTCAACTGGAATACTGTCATCTCCGCTAGCTTTGTTGTTAGTAATGCTTCCTAAGGCCCACTTGACTTCACTGTCTAGAATGTCCGGCTCAAGTTCAGTGACCGCACTATCATGGCTATCAGGGACATTCAGATCTTTCCTATATAGTTCTTCTGTGTATTCTTTCCACCTCTTCTTAATCTCATCTGCTTCTGTTAGGTCCCTGCCTTCTTTGTCCTTTATCATGCCTGTCTTTGCACAAAACGTTCCCTTGAGATCTCCGATTTTCTTGAAAAGATCTCTAGTCTTTCCCATTCTGTTGTTTTCCTCGATTTCTTTGCATTGTTCATTTAAGAAGACCTTCTTGTCTCTCCTTGCTATTCTCTGGAACTCTGCATTCAGTTGGATATATCTTGCCCTTTCTCGCTTGCTTTTCGCTTCCCTTCTTCCCTCAGCTACTTGTAAAGCCTCATCAGACAGCCACTTGGCTTTCTTGCATTTCTTTTTCTTTGGGATGGATTTCGTTGCTGCCTCCTGAACAATGTTACGGACCTCCGTCCATAGTTCCTCAGGCACTCTGTCTATCAGGTCTAATCCCTGAAATCTATTCCTCACCTCCACTGTATATTCATAAGGGATATGATTGAGGTCATACCTAAATGGTTTAGTGGTTTTCCCTACGTTCTTCAATTTAAGCCAAAATTTTGCAAGAAGCAGCTCATGATCTGAGCCACAGTCAGCTCCAGGTCTTGTTTTGACTGACTGTATAGAGCTTCTCCATCTTTGGCTGCAAAGTACATAATCAATCAGATTTCAATATTGACCATCTGGCGATGTCCATGTGTAGAGTCACCTCTTGTGCTGTTGGAAAAGAGTGTTTGCTATGATCAGCGTGTTCTCTTGGCAAAACTCGATTAGCCTTTGTCCTGCTTCATTTTGTACACCAAGGCCATGCTTGCCTGTTATCCTGGTGATTTCTTGACTTCCTACTTTGGCATTCCAATCCCCTATGATGAAGAGGACATCTTTTTTTGGTGTTAGTTCTAGAAGGTGTTGTAGGACTTCATAGAACCGATCAACCTCAGCTTCCTTGGCTGCAGTGGTTGGGGCATAGACTTGAATTACTGTGATGTTGAATGGTTTGCCTTGGATTTGTACTGAGATCATTCTATCGTTTTTGAGATTGTACCCCAGTACTGCTTTTCCCACCCTTTTTTTGAGATTGTACCCTAGTACTGCTTTTCCCACCCTTTTGTTGACTATTAGTGCTACTCCATTTCTTCTAAGGGATTCTTGCCCACAGTAGTAGATATAATAGTCACCTGAATTAAATTCGCCCATGCTTGTCCATTTTAGTTTGCTGATTCCCAAGATGTCGATGTTCAATCTTGCCATCTCATGTTTGACCACCTCCAGCTTACCTTGATTCATTGACCTTACATTCCAGGTTCCTAAACAATATTGTTCTTTACAGCATTGGATTTTCTTTTCACCACCAGACACATCCACAGCTGAGTGTCCTTTCGGCTTTGGCCCAGCCGCTTCAGTCTTTCTGGCGCTACTTGGAAATTCCCTCTGTTCTTCCCCAGTAGTATATTGGACACCTTCCGACCAGAGGGGCTCATCTTCTGGCGTCATCTCTTTTAGCCTTGTGATACGTTCCATGGGGTTTTCTTGGCAAGAATACTGGAGTGGGTTGCCATTTCCTTCTCCAGCGGACCACATTTTGTCAGAACTCTCCACCATGACCTGTCCGTCTTGGGTGGCCCTGCACGGCATAGCTTATGGCTTCAATGAGTTACACAAGCCCCTTCGCCACAACAAGGCAGTGATCCATGAAGGGGAGAGGGGATGTTATCAGCACACAAAGGAAGCCAATGGGTTACATGCCTAAGAGTACAATATCCATTCACTTGGCTGCTATTGCCATTTTTGGAATCACACTGCAAAAGACAGAAGTGTGCATACCTTTCAGCAGGGCAAAGTGCTACACCAAATTGTCATTCAAACTTGGGCTCTTCCTTGGCCAAGCCTCTGGGATTGGGCATGAAGACAGCTTGGCCCTGCAGGAAGAATGCCAAGCTGGAATACACCTGTCCCTTCAAAAGTGCTTTCCTTTGCCAGGTACTGGCTAGAATTGGTGTCAGCAAAGAAGAGCTAAAATGACTGCTGCAGGTGCAAAAGCTGAGGTAATAGATGGGGGACTCGCTGGGGTGTTCTCAAGTATGGGATGTAGATGTTAGGTTTTGCAGGAGACACTGATGATTCTCTCCTTGAAAAATAGAATTGAGGAAGTCAGAATCCTGTCCCTCTAGTCAGGAATATGAGACTTCCAAGACAAGCAAGCATGCAAGGGTATGGATGGTCTCTAGGTTGTGGGGCTTCCTATAAATCAGGACTCAGTCACTGAGCTTCTCCAATGAGTGTTCAGCCCTAGAACACAAAAAGAACAGCATATCCAAGGATGTTTTGAATGATCTCTCAACCCCAAACACAGCTTACTGAAATACACTGACAGAAGGGCTTGAATCCTGGATCCAGATGATATACCTTGCTAGGTAGGCAAACATACACATGCAACTGGGATTTCTTTTCACCAACTACAATTATGGGCTGTGTGTGTTCATAATGGATAGTCTGGAGATCCAAATAATGGACCAGTAAGCTGGATAAGCCCAACGCTGAGGCTATTTTAGTCAGCTGTAAATGTAGTGTTGTATTTACTTATCAGCATAATTGTTTGTCATCCAATTGGTGCTATTCTCTTCTGGTTCAATTGTACATCTTGAAATGTGGAATAATTTATGCCTTTGGTCAAATCAGTTATTCAGGTTATCTGGTTCTGTGCTTACAATCGAATTCTATGCCCTTCTTTACCCAATTGCCAACAACGATCTGGAAGAAGCGATTTTAATACTCCATGTACATACCATGACCTTTTCCAATTGCTTCACTTTCATGAGAAGTTCTTCTATTTCACCATTCTTTTGTTGAAGCATGCTTTGCAAACGTTCCAGCTGATCATGCTCTCCTTGTGAACCTTTCATCCGTAGGAGTGTAGCCATCTGTAGCTATAAGCCAAATCAGATTTGGGGTCAGCATTTTTACAAATATTCTGTTACAGCACACATTCAGCTAACCAAGTCTTTGAAGTTAAATAGGATGACCAGATTCAAAGAACCATGATACTAGTTCTGTGAACCAAGAATGTTTGGCATTCCCCACCCCCCCACCAATCCATGCCACTTGTCAAACTGCTTTTTACATTAATTGGTGTTTGAAACACTCTGAATGCTGAGCTCTATGCTATTTTACAAAGTGACATAGCACATTGTCTCAGTGTACACAATCACCACAGCCCACCGTGGCTTAAGCCAGGGTAGGTTGTGACACACGCTGGCAAATTCTGAATATTCAAGCTGCAGTTTGCCCTGACGTCCGAACCCAGTGAAGATGGGTTGCTGGCATGTTTAACAGACCACCCAGAAACCACGGGCTGTTTTAGGGTTGTAGGTGGTTTGTTAACCACACCAACAACCCACCCTCACTGGGTTCAGATGTCCTGACAAGCTGCAAACGCAACTTGAATATTCAAAAAAGCTGCTGGCATATGCCGCGGCCCTCTGTGGTTTAAGTAATAAGCCATGGTGGGCTGCTTGATCACATGAACCATCCCACTGTCTGAGAGCCAACTTGTTTGTGGAAGAGTTGCATACAAATATCATGTCAAAAGGGACAACTGTAAATTCTACAGAAATGGAAAAAGTTTATTGCTCAGTTTCTTAAACACTGCTCATTTCTCCAAGTTGTGCACATAATAAAGGGGTATTTACAACTGTCCTCACATTTTAAATCACTTCAAGAATGATTAAGCAATTGTTATTTATGTACACTAGGGATGACAAACATATGTTCCTCCAGATGCAGTCCAAAAACATCTGGAGGACCACACTTTCTCCATTCTGATGTACATGAAATAGAAATGCCTTCATTATTAGGACATACAGCACTCTAGCACAAACATACGCTTGAATTTGTTTGTAGTTTAACCAAGGAAACTTTGAATTAATTATACCTTCATTCTTTGCAGCTGTTCTCTAGTGAAAGTATGCTGTTTTTGTAGCAACTGGTATTTTACTTTTATACTAATCAACTGACGTTCCATTTCTGCTCTACGGTCCTCCACCTATAACACATTTACAAAAAAATTGCTTAAAGTTAGTGCACATATCATTTAAGATTTAATATATTCAGAAATTAACACCAAGTCAAACAGTTCCCTAGAAAAACTGCAGATAATTTGCCTTTCAAACCATCTGGTATGATAGCGACAATAGGCATCTTTGCCCTATTAGCCACCATATCAACAGAAGCTTCTGTGCCACATGGCAAGAAGTACTTGCCAGTTTACTACCAAAAGAATCAGTTACCAGGCAACCAAACTGAACTGCTTCCACAACAAGCATCTGAAAGAACACTCTGTGCTTTAGTAGATGCCAGACCATTTAGTGATAACATGTTTCCACCACCAGAGATTTATTAGTGGGGTGTTTTACATTAAAAACACATGCACCCATCAATTAAGGTCCCATATTTGTTGGGGTAGTTCGCACTGACTCATCCTTAATAAGACATTAATCCATGCCTCTAATATTCTTCACATGTATTTAATAGTGCTCTCACCTCAGACAGAAATTCTTACAGAACACTGGAAGTCGGACAGGAGGTACTTCAGCAAAGATATATTTCCTTACATTGGCATTCTGATGCTAGGAAGATTGGTACTTTCACTGTGCTACCTGTATGGATACTACTGGATTGTTTGACCTAACAGGCCAGGCACAGCTCCTGTCCTATTGATGGGTACCTAACACATTTCAGTATTCATCACTTCAGTACAACACTTCATCTAGAATCACCTTAACAGCTCTAGAGGCTTCTGCAACATTATGGTCGTTTCCTTTCAACTAGGAAAGGACACCAAGCAAATACATTCAGGTTGTTGAGTTTAAAGCATTACTAGAGTCAATTAAAAGATGTGCTTAAACTTTAAGCCTTAAAGTAGCTTTCTGTTTTTAAATTGTACAAATGATTTGGTGAACTATTTCGGAAGACACCAAATGTAAGAGGCCTTTAAAACTAAAAACACTTTGCTAAAATTCAGTTTTACACACAATAAGATCAGTACCTCAGCAAACAAAGAATTGCCTTTAGTAGAAGGATCCAGGGCCTGTTGCAGTGCATGGTCAAGTTGAGCCTGAAGGTCTCTGTTCACCTCACGGGCTTTCTAAATTTGAGTCAGAAAAGATTAGGCTCCGTTACATTGTCACAACTAAGTACATGTCGTGACGTAACACTGCAGTCTCACTAAATGCTCTTACTGGTCTACATATTTTGCTTTCATGTTCTTAGGCCCTACCAATTTTATCATCAATGCAATACATCTATCACTGCATGTGGCAACTCACAAGTCCCACTTCTCATTGGAGAGGAAGAATAATTTGAGATGGGCCAGTAGTTGTTCAGGAAGGTGGGTCTAAAAGGTGTATTTAACAATGACCTCATCAGTTTCTCTTAACACTGTTGCTTGCCCTTTCTGACTGACTGAAGTAGCATCAACAGGACAATCAATCAGCTTCATTATTTCAAGTATCCTGTCCACAGCCCCAAGCTGAAACATACCCCTAACTGAACAAGCAGAAGCCAAGGGCACATCCAGAGTCTGCACTTAAGCAGAGTCCTAGGAGGAACCAATGCAATTGGCTTTATCAGTGAAGTATTTTGCAAACTTGATGCAGCAAGCCAACAAGGCCTCTTCCCCACCTTCTGGAACTCCAAGCTGTTACAGGCCTTTCACCATTCGAAACAGCTCTACTGTATGACACTGCAGTGACAGAATGGCAAATGTTCCAGCTTGTGCCAGAGAATTTCAGCAAGTCAGCTAGAACCATCGAAAAACCCTTTGTTAGACTGGAAGCTAATATTTTAGTATTAAGTATGGATAATAGTATGCCCACCTATCAGTGCTGTCAGCAGCAAGAATGATACATCACCTCTAATGCATTACAATAAGAAACAAGATCTTTTTCTCTTTCCTCTTTCTCCTCTTCGAGATGTGCCACTCGATTAGTCAGATTGCTGTTTCCAAGTTCTAGCTGCTCTTTGTTGTACTGCAGATCATGTACCCTGTCCTCAAGGTCTGCCTGTCACAAAATTAAGTACTATGTGAGTAATTTACTGAGCAGTTGTATTCTCTGACATACTACTTGGTCTTTTCATTCACCTGTACAAAAAGAGAGCCATTTCAGCCTGATACAGAGTGGAAAATCAGTATGATTGCTTTCAATGATGCTAAAGCATCATCACCTACAGGTCCTGGCTACAGCCCAGGATTCTGCAGTGGGAAGACTTATCTCCCCAGCCATCATGTGTGTAGTTTACCCACAAGCACACAAGATACCAAACAGAATTTTACTAGATTTACTGCATACCTTTGCCTGTTCAAGTGCCAAGAGCTCAAGCTGAAGATTGAGCACTTCTGAAGACATGGTTTCATGTACACGTTCTGACACTATGCGCAGTTCTTCAGATTTAGCAGCAATGACCTCCTTCAGATGGTCCACTTTGTGCTTCAACTGTTTTTCGCTAAGCAGTGTTTCATCTAGCTCCGATTTCAGCTTTTCCACCTTAAAGGTAAAAAAAAAAGGTATAGGTGTCCCCAACCAGTCATGTCCGACTCTAGGGTGCAGTGCTCATCCCCGTTTCTAAGCCGAAGAGCCAGCACTGTCCGAAGACGCTTCCGTGGTCATGTGGCCGGCGTGACTGAACACCGAGGTGCCCAGAACGCTGTTACCTTTCCTGCCGAGGCGGTACCTATTTATCTACTTGCAATTTCTTGCTTTCAAACTGCTAGGTTGGCAGAAGCTGGGACTGAAGACGGGAGCTCACTCCGTCACGCAGCACTCAGGTCTCAAACTGCTGACCTTCCAGTCTGCAGTTCAGCGTCTTAACCACTAAGCCACCGCAGTCCCTTTTTCCACCTTAGAAACAGCATATTTTCCAGAGAAAACACATACTGTGCTTAGAGCCCCTTAAACATGTCCCTTTTCACATTTTCCAACTACTTTTTGCCATCTAGGTTGAAAAATGCATTATTTATTAAATTTATATGGAACCTGTCTTCCATTATAGGACTCAAGGCAGCTTACCTAAGTAGGGGTCAACGATTTTTGGCTGGCCTTGCTGGGTAAGCCAAAAACTGTACTTACAAGAACTTTCCCCAATATTTCCCAAGAGAAAAGCAAGGGGAAGTATGTACTGTTTGGCACTACTTCCAGAAGACATTCTGTGCATCTTCAGGAAGCAGTGCCCTATGCTTACCCCTGTCTGCCTTTCCTGCTCCAAAAGCAGGAAAAACCAGCAGCAGGGAGATCCACTTGCCATGGTGAGTGTATTTGTTAAGGCCAGCACATAAGGTTTCCAGGCGGTTTCCCATCCAGACCTATATCCAACCAATATATGCCAATTGAAGTCAGGCCATCCTCCCACAGTTGTCTCTTAACTCTGAACTGAGTGAAGTTTTAAAAATGTAGGACAGAGGCTGAATGTGCCGGTCGAGAAAAATGTACTGTTCAGGATCTCAAACAATGAAATAAAACTTTAATTACGCTAAGTAGCATATGATACAATAGCAAATCAAACTCAATAGGTAGCTAGTAATCACTCATCTACTGCTGCAACAGCAATGAAGTCTATTCAAATTCAAAACAGCATTGTCAACAAGAGAATTATGTCTAAAACATTTTTAGGGTAGGCATTAAGTAATTACTTGAAGACATCAGTTATCACCAGTAACATGTACATCCTTTGCATGTATTTTGCAAACCTTATTCTTAAGTTCATTTATTTCTTGTCCATGTAGTCTTTCCAGTTGTCCACGCAGTGTATCTAATTGTATATTTTGCTGCTGCTTAAGAGTCTCACATTCAAGGTTTAGACTTCCCAACATTCTATTCTTCAATTCTACATCTCTCTGAAGAGTATACTTTTCTTGTTCAAAATTCTGGAAAAGAAGTTTCACAGAATGGCAATGCAGGACAAAAGACATCTCACTAGGCAAGTGTGGTGGTAGGTCAAAGGTGTAGGCCTTGGAGGAAAAAGGCCCCATGTGTACTTGGGTTTTCTAGGTCCTCTTTCCTATCCCCCACAAGAGAGGGCCCACCAGAATGGCATAATGGAAAAGCAGCGTCCCATATATGTTGTGCACACGGAAGTGCTTAGCAGATCCAAAATTAAAGACAACTGATTAATTTGGAAGCATTTAGGAATGCTATCCATATAGGATAGCAAAGTTAATCCCATAGAATTATATCACCTATTTATTTATTAATCCTTACTAATATTTACTAATGATAAATACAACTCTCACTACACAGCCTATGGGCAAAAGAAAAATTTGATTTATCCCAAGGTACACAGGAGAGTGAGATATACTTTCCATAAGATGGCAGCACTTGCTAGGAAACCTCAGCATTAATTTATGCAAGGCATTTATGGTATTCAGTTATTTTAAATGTTCTAAAATTGTTAGTAATTTGGTCTAAAAGCCCCAGCCCTAGAAATTTAATGGCTATGGAATCCATGCTTCCATATCAGTAACAGTGGAATCTAGGTAAAAAATTTAAACTGCTCTGAGGGTTGGCCAGTATATAAATCCATCATCACACCTCTTTTAAGTATTTAAAAGTTCACCTCTGTTATGGTAACTATTTCATTTTGCAGTTCATCCAACCGATTCTGCAACAAGTTCTCACTCTCCACCAACTTTAAACCATATTCTGCAGCCTTTCTTCTTTCCTCCTCAGCTTCTTTGAGCTGACATCGAAGACGAGAAATGGTGTCTCTATCTGTCTCCATTTTCTTTAACACTTACACTGTATGTAAATGACAGACACAATTAAAAAAAAGTGCGCCTGTTGCTTCTTAAGTACTTACAATAAAAGCTATAATAAACGTCTGGTTTTATCAGATGGCCAAACCATGGAGGCTACAAGTGCCTACCTCTTTAAAGTATGGAAAACAGGCTTCAGTAGTCATAGCATGCCTCTGTGCTAAACAGAGAGACAATCCATGGATGCTTTGCGTATGGTCACCATGCTCTTTCCCTGCCAAGGGTTAAAGGGAAATGGCTGCTAACATTTGAGAACACATGTATATTCACATGGTAGTATCTCATCAAGAACCAGAAGCCCTTTAATGATGGGAGGAAGGCAGCTATGCCATCAGCACTCATAGAATAAGACCAGATCACGGATACTCCATCTGCAGCACTGACATTGAAGAGCTACTGGCCCTTTAACAAGGGAGGGGAGTGGAAGAAGAGGAATGCTTATCTTCTATTGGTAAAGCATCAGTAAGACTTTAATGTTAAAGAGGGGGAGCAAGACAGTGGAAGGACAGATGGAGAAGCAAAAACACAACTGTATAGAGAATGCAGATTAGACTACCATATCAAGGAACAAATCTTTGCCCAAGCTACAAGCACAATACTGCCGCTTGTAACTAATTTTAGAACTCTACCCTCTTTTGCATATGCTAATACTTAATGACAGCATCATTCAGTAGAGGAGTTAAGTAATATTATCTACTACTTACACAGTGGCAGTGAACATAAGTACCTCTATGCTCTTCCACCAGATTAGGGTAGGTAGCTTCAGTCTGTAAAGTAATCTACATCACAATCCCCATTATTGACCATCAGCGACACCTAAGGATTTTAAAGTGCAAACTGAGTAGTATTTTCTCCCTTTTGAGAATCATGAATTAGCACTAAAGAATCTAGCATCAGTACAAAAACAAAAACCTTACAGCAATTTCTAGAAACTTAGTATAATGTAACCATCACCTGAAAATCTAAATTGTAAACACTGTGAAACTGGAAATGCAAAACTCTTGCTACAGACATCAACTAATTATTAACAGCACATTTGACAAAATACAGTCCTGAAAGCTAAAGAACCCAAACATTTTCAGTCGCCTCATTCCTTGTAAAGAAAAAAAAAAACTAATGACTTACCTTCAAGTGCATTTCATCTTATGATACTGCAAACTTAAACCCAATAAAGACTTTTAACTGGTAAATCTGCTTATTTCTGCTTCAAATATCTTCAAGCTTGTTCCATCATTGTTGCCTCCCAGAATAGGTAAAATCACATGGTGAGATAATTGAAATGCAAATCCCTTTCAATCTACTTGAAGCAGCTGTTCATTATTTCCATGGCTGCCAAAGCCTACAAGGCTGTTAAAGAACAGTGGCTCTCTGTAACCAAGGCCAAGATAGTTCTCTTTCCCTTCCAACACATATCAAGCCACAATAATAAAGCAAGTTTTCCCCAATCACTGTTTACTCAGCTTTAAAGAACTTCAGGGCTTGCCCAGAACATTAAATTAGTTCTGTTCACCTAACAATTATGTTGGGTGAAATTAACACTAAAAAAAAAATCTATGGATAGTATCCCATCAAAACGTTTTGACTTGCGTTTGCTATACATGCTACTTGGTCAATAGCTGATCAGTTGGGGCCCTTTCAAGGACAACATAAACACTGGAATCATGACTCTAAAACAGGGGCAGGCAACATGCACCCTGGATGTGACCCCCATGCCCCCCCCAAACTGTGAAAAAAAGCATCTGGAATGGCCCTTTTGACCTTTTTTTCTTAACCCTTTTAGTGCTCTGTAGCTGTTACAGAGCACCAAACAAGCTAATTTTGATCCTGGCAGCTGCTCCAGACACCTTTAAAAAAAAGAATTAATACTTTTTCTGTATTGCAAGGAACAGGTGCATCCTGCGGGGAGGGCTCACAGGGCAAAAATGGCACCCAGGCTTCTCAAAGTTGCCCACCCCTGCTTTAAAATCACAAATATATAATACAATAAAACCATCAACACAATAAGAAAACAAATAAAGCTCTTGCCTATACCTTCAAAGCCTGCAGAAATAAGTAGGTATTTAACTGGCATGGGGCCAACCAAATCTCTACTAGAAGAGAGTTTGAGCTTGGGGTGGCTGCTGAAAGCATCCTGCCACATGTGGTAGCCCCACAGGCCACATTCCTCAAGAAACTGGTACTGGGGAAGTACCAGTACCAATTTCGGCTGATTGGTACTAGGGAAGACAGTCCTTCAAGTATTTTGGTTCTGAGCTGTTTAGGGCTTTGTTCACTAGTATCCCAGCTGAACTGTTTGAAATCTTGCAAGATGATGCTGTCAAGGTGATGAATGCCATATGCCAGCAAATTTGGAAAACACAAGAACGGCCAACAGATTGGAAAAAATCAACTTATATCCCCATACCAAAAAAGGGAAGCACCAAAGAATGTTCAAACTATCGAACAGTGGCACTTATTTCACATGCCAGTAAGGTAATGCTCAAGATCTTGCAAGGTACTCCAGCAATTCATGGAACGAGAATTGCCAGATGTACAAGCTGGGTTTAGAAAAGGCAGAGGAACTAGAGACCAAATTGCCAATATCCGCCGGATAATGGAGAAAGCCAGGGAGTTTCAGAAAAACATCTATTTCTGTTTTATTGACTATTCTAAAGCCTTTGACTGTGTGGATCATCACAAATTGTGGCAAGTTCTTGGTGGGATGGGGATACCAAGTCATCTTGTCTGCCTCCTGAGGAATCTGTATAACGACCAAGTAGCAACAATAAGAACAGACCACGGAACAACGGACTGGTTTAAGGTTGGGAAAGGAGTACAGCAGGGTTGTATACTCTCACCCTACCTATCCAACCTGTATGCAGAACACATCATGCGACATGCTGGGCTTGATGAAGCCAAGGCTGGAGTTAAAATTGCTGGAAGAAACATTAACAATCTCAGATATGCAGATGATACCACTTTGATGGCTGAAAGCAAGGAGGAGCTGAGGAACCTCATGACGAAGGTGAAAGAAGAAAGTGCAAAAGCTGGGTTGCAGTTAAACCTCAAAAAACCCAAGATTATGGCAACCAGCTTGATTGATAACTGGCAAATAGAGGGAGAAAACATGGAGGCAGTGACAGACTTTGTCTTTCGAGGCGCAAAGATTACTGCAGACACTGACTGCAGCCAGGAAATCAGAAGATATTTACTTCTTGGGAGGACAGTAATGACAAATCTTGATGAAACAGTTAAGAGCAGAGACATCACACTGACAACAAAGGTCCGCATAGTTCAAGCAATGGTATTCCCTGTAGTAACCTATGGCTGCGAGAGCTGGACCATAAGGAAGGCTGAGCGAAGGAAGATAGATGCTTTTGAACTGTGGCGCTGGAGGAAAATTCTGAGACTACCTTGGACTGCAAGAAGATCCAACCAGTCCATACTCCAGGAAATAAAGCCAGACTGCTCACTTGAGGGAATGATATTAAAGGCAAAACTGAAGTACTTTGGCCACATCATGAGAAGACACTATACCCTGGAGAAGATGCTGATGCTAGGGAAAGTGGAAGGCAAAAGGAAGAGGGGCCGACCAAGGGCAAGATGGATGGATGATATTCTGGAGGTGACAGACTTGACCTTGGGGGAGCTGGGGGTGGCGACGGCCGACAGGAAGCTCTGGCGTGGGCTGGTCCATGAAGTCACAAAGAGTCGGAAGCGACTGACCGAATAAACAAAACTATCACCTTGAATTGGACCCAACCAGTACAGAGATTTCAAACCTGATGTGATACGCTCACATCTCACTGACTTTGTCAATACAAGGACAGCAGTATTCTAAACCAGTTGCAGCTTCTGGACCATCTTCAAAGGAAGTTCCATGCAGAGAGCATTGCAACAGAAAGTTATCAGAGCAAGGACTACCGCTGGCAGGATATCCCGGTCCAGGAATGGCTGTAGCTGGAGAACCAACCATACCTGGCCACAGATACTCCTTACCACCAAGGCCACGTGGGCCTCCAGGGACAGCTTTAAATCAAGGAGTACTCCCAGACTACATAACTATTCTATTAGAAATACTACCCCACCCAACAGTCTAAATAATCCTCTTCATCCAGGAACATCTGTAGAGTCGAACACCACCCTCTGGATCACCTTGCCCAGGAACGGGATATTTGCAACTGGGCAGTAATTACCTACATCCTACAGGTCCAGGGTGGGCCTCTTCAAGAGGAAATGCACTCTTGCCTCTTTCAAGACAACAAACAAAATGCCACCACCACCACAACCAAAGAAGTCTTCACCACTTTTTGGACCCACCCAGTCAATCCATGCCTGCTAGATTTCACAAGCCAAGACGGGCAGGGATTAAACGGGCATATGGTTAGTCTAAACTTAGTAAGTATCCTGTCCACATCCTCAAGCTGCAACAGAAATAGATTCTACAATCCATTACCACATAGTGTCTCGAATGCTTCCACAGAACTTGCAACAGTGGAGTCTAATTCGGTATGGAAGCAAGTGATTTTGCCTTCAAAATGCTTCGCAAAACCATCAGAGAGCTCTTCCTAGGGCCTAACTGGTCCCATTCCTGGACTAGATCTCAGCAGTCAAGTAACCACCTGAAAGAGCTCTCTAGGGAAGGCATGATGGTGTGCTCTCACCACAGTAACATGCTTGGTCACATTTGGATCAAGTCATACACCACCTGTGCTCTATCCGCCATTCCAGTCTGTTTCATTGTTGGGAGGTCCTTGGGAAACCAGGGAGCCTTCTTGTCTCCATTCAGCTGAGGGACACTCTGGAGCACCATTCCATAGTAAGATGAGTGCATCAACAGGAGAGCTAACCATTTTGGTGGATGAGCATGAAAGCCTTGGGATTCTGTAAGTCTCCAGGGCAGACCATCTTAATCATTCCCCAACTCCTGAAGGGGAGGTTAGTCACAGCTAATCCAAACCTCACCAAGGAGTCATCTGTTCATGAATACAGGGTCACATTGACCCCTCTCAGCCACCAGTATAGAAGCCTCAGAGAGCCCTCCAGAGAGGCAATACTACAACAACAACAACTTGGAGATGTTTTTTCTAAATTCTTTGAGCCATATGCATACAATATTCATCGTATCTCCCTTAAGGTACTGTACAAGTGTCTAAGAACCTTCTGTCAGTTTGCTGGCATGTGCACTAGACATTACTAGACAACCAAAAACCTGTGGGGAAGTCTTATCCCTGACTTTGTGCTGAACCTCTGAACCTGATCCCCTCCCCAGCTTGTTTTTGAAATTGCACTCCTAGAAGCCATGGCACTGCATGTAGAGAAGGGAATAGGGATAATCCTAACAGTTATGCTGCTACAGAGGTGCCCAGAGAGCATTGGATACTCAATGCAATTGCAGAGATAGAAGGCAGGACCTTATCTAGATCTCACTGGGGTGGGGGCGGAGGGGGCCTTTTGGCACTGTGCTTCTGAGGCAAACCAAGCAGCAGCTCCCCCCCCCCCCAATGTTGGCGCTAGGGAGTGAGCAGTGAAGTGGCCAAGTCTGCAGATGACAGCAAATTATTTAGGGTGGTTAAAATAAAAAGCTCCAAAAGGATCTCTTCAAACTGGGAGAATGGGCATCCAAATGGCAAATGTGGTTCAATGTAAGCAAGTGTAAAGTGATGCATGTTGGGGCAAAAAATCCCAACTTCAAGTATAGCCTGATGAAATCTGAGCTAGCAGAGACTGACCAAGAAAGAGATCTTAGGGTTGTAGCAGACAGCTCAATGAATACGGCAACCCAGTGTGCCTCAGTAAAAAAAGCAAACTCCATGTTAGGCATAATTAGAAAAGGGATTGAGAATAAAACTGCTCATATCCTACTGCCCCTTTACAAATCTATGGTGCAGCCACACTTGGAACACTGTGTACGGTTCTGGTCACCACTCCTAAAAAAAGATATTGTAGAGCTGGAAAAAGTGCAGAAAAGGGCAACTAAAATGATCAAGAGCCTGGAGCATCTCCCCTTTGAGCAAAGATTATAACAGCTGGGATTATTTTGCTTGGAAAAAAGGAGAGTAAGGGGGGACATAACAGAGGTGTACAAAATTATGCATGGTGTGGAGAATGTGGATAGGGAAACATTTTTCTCCCTCTCTCAAACTACCAGAACCCGGGGTGAGCCTATGAAGCTGATTGGTGGGATATTCAGGACAGATAAAAGGAAGTACTTCTTCACACAGCGCATAGTTGAACTATGGAATTTGCTACCACAGGATGGCTGTGACCATTAGTGATGGTCACCAATTTGGATGGCTTTAAAAAGGGGTCTGGACAAATTCCTAGATGAAAAGGCTATCAGTGGCTACTCGTCCTGATGGCTATGTGCTACCTCCAGTACCAGAGGCAGTAAGCCTATGTACACCTGAGGAACATGGGTGGAACATGGGTGGAACATGGCTGAGGAACATGGGTGGGAGGATGCTGTTGCGCTCATGTCCTGCTTGTGGGTTCCTGGTCCACAGCTGGTTGGCCACTGCATGAACAGAATGTTGGGCTAGATGGACCCTTGGTCTGATCCAGCATGGCTCTTATGGGAGCAGGGTAGGAATCATCTCTGCAGGTGTACTATGAAGGCATTAATCATCCTAAGTGAAGCACAGCTGTGTGGATTACCTCTGCCCCCTTCTCTTGTTCCACAGTTGGGAAGAAGACTGGAGATAATCATACTTGCCACAGGGGATAGTTCTCTCAATTGCACTGTACCTCAGAAGATTTCCTTTCTCTGACTAGTTTAACAGGGGATTGAAGCAGAGCAAACCTTCCCTGCCAGCACTTGCAAACTATAATAAAGCACTTAAGAACTACTGCAGGCTTTCATACCACCCTGCAAAGATGAAAAAGGGGGAGCTGGTTGGAAGCAAGTTAGATTGACAGACAGCAATTAGCAGAGAAAATATATGGTAGGGATAGAAAAATGAAAAAGGTAGCAGGAGAAGATAGTCATAGAGAACAGAATGAGTAGTATCCAATGTAAGTGCTATGTAGAGTAGAACCATTGAAATGAATAAGTTAATCACAACTCACTTAAGTCCCATTCATTTCAATGGGTCTACTCCATGTAGGATTAACATACTACCCAACAAATCATAAGCTGGCCAAAGTTAATTGGGACAATTACAGACACAAACACAAACTTTTAATGTTTTGGTTATAGTCTGTACTGATATTTTAATTGTTTTATGTTTTAATGGAAGTTGTTTAGGTTTTGTATGTTTTGATAATTTTATTTTAAAAAACACCCAAGGTGAGTTACAAGTAAGGTGACTAAGGTCACAATCCTATAGGGATAGGCGGCCGCCGCCTCCGAACTCAGAGCATCAGCCTATCCAGTGCAGGGCAGGAGAAGCACTGAAGGGATCATCCCCTCCGCACGTCACCCGCCCTGCATTCGACGCTAGACAGCCGATTTCAGCTGTCTAGCCGAAGGAATGCGGAGCGGGGGAGGCGGCTGCTGGAGACACACAGGATGTGTCGTACCGGCATTTCTGCCTTCCCCGCCTTGGAATGCCCCCCAGAACTCCCCGTCTTCACAGCTCTGTGCTCCTCTTCCGAGGAAGCGGGGGAAGGTTGGTTCTCCGGGAACCAACCTCAGACTGCGGGCTCCGAAGTTGGTTCCTGGAAAACGACATATCCTATGGCCATCTAGCCACTGACTAGAAGCCATAGGATTGCTCCCTAATAAATGTAAACAACAACAACAGCAGCCCACAAAACCCTATGCTGTACAGGGCAATTAAGAGGGATGAGGAGGATTGAGCCTGTTCACACATAAGAAATCAGTGTCCTTCCTCCAGCTGTGGTCCCTACTTCCTTCTCCCATACGGGTGTCCCCCTCACATTCCACAGAATCCATGAAGCCCAGTTCTCCTTGCCAGTACACAACAGCGGCCAAAAACCCACGGGGGCACACATGCACACCTCCTATTTCCCCCGGCCCTCTGAAAGGCTAGAGTGGCCTCAGCCGAAGGAACCGCTGCTCTGAGGAAAGCAGGGGGAGGAACGGGGGAAACGAGGCTGAGGGAGCAGCACTCCCCGCTCGAGAGCTGTGGGGCGGCGAAGGGGCAGGGTGAGAAGGCGGAACCTGGCGCAGGGATTCGTTTGCAAGAGGAGCCCGGCGCGGAAAGCGTGATGGAGGAGGCCTTCCACGCCCTGACCCGCGTACATCCAGCAGGTGGGTCTCTGCGCAGCACGGAGATGCGCTGAGGAAGGGAAGCTTCGCCCCGCCCGACATTTGTGCGTTGGGCAGCCGCGAAAGACCCGAGAGCCAGAAAAGCCGGAACAAGGAAAAATAACAGCACGCATTCGGCACGGCCGCTGGAGCAGAGGGCTGGGCTGGGCTGGGCTGGGCACCCCTCTTCGCCGCGCTCTTCCCTCCTTTTGGAATCCACGCCCCGCTCCCGGGGCTCTTCCCTCAGGAAGGCGAGGGGCCCAGCCGCGCACGCCCTGCTTCGCGGCGGACACTCACCCGCGTCCCGTCCCGGCGTTTCCAGGCGCGCCTCCACCGACCTCCGTTTAAATTTCGCCCCCAAGCCCGCGCGAGATGAAGCAAACCTCGCGAGAGTTGTTATGCCCGGAGTGGGGCGGGGAGACCGGAGTCAGCTCCAGAAGCCGAGCGCGCGCGCCGCTGGGTCGTCGTTTACGAGAGCACGCACGCACGCACGCACGCACGCACGCGCGGCTGGCTCGGGAAAGCTACACTTAGCAGTTTGCGCCATACTTAGCGAACCTCGATGACCTGAGCATGCTCTGTAAGAGCAGCTGACGTAACGAAGGGGTTTCCCTCTCCCGGCAAAGAGCACTGAGCATGCTCAGTCGCAGTTGGGGAGGCAGCGTGCCCGTATTGCAAATGGTATATGCGCAGACGATGCCACCCTAACGGCAGAAAGCGAAGAGGGTCTAAAGAGCCTCTTGTTGAGGGTGGAAGAGGAGAGTGCAAAAGCTGGTTTGAAACTCAACATTAAAAAAACTAAGATCATGGCATCTGGCCCCATCACTTCCTGGCATATAGAAGGGGAAGAAATGGAAGCAGTGACAGATTTTACTTTCTTGGGCTCCAAGATCACCGCAGACGGTGACTGTAGCCATGAAATTAAAAGACGCTTGCTCCTTGGGAGGAAAGCTATGGCCAACCTAGACAGCATAGTAAGAAGCAGAGACATCACCTTGCCGACAAAGGTCCGTCTAATCAAAGCTATGGTTTTCCCAGTAGTAATGTATGGCTGTGAGAGCTGGACTGTAAGGAAGGCTGAGCACCAAAGAATTGATGCTTTCGAACTGTGGTGCTGGAGAAGACTCTTACGAGTCCCCCGGACTGCAAGGAGGTCAAATCAGTCCATCCTAAAGGAAATCAACCCTGAGTGCTCATTGGAAGGACAGATGCTGAAGCTGAAGCTCCAATATTTTGGCCACCTAATGCGAAGAGAAAACTCCCTGGAAAAGACCCTGATGCTGGGAAGGATTGAAGGCAAAAGGAGAAGGGTATGGCCTAGGATGGCTGGATAGGATCACCGATGCAATGAATATGAACTTGAGCACACTCCGGGAGAGAGTGGAGGACAGGAAGGCCTGGCGTGCTATGGTCCATGGGGTCACAAAGAGTCGGACACAACAACTGAACAACAACAACAACAAAAGTTTTTTGTGGGGCATTCTTATGAAAAGGACATACAGGCTAGAGGTGACCCCAGCTAAGAAAACTGGAAACTTTAAGGAAAAGGTGGGGGGGGGGCTGTAAAAAGGGAGCCTTCACATTTGGGGGGGGGGAGAAGTGATTTGCTTTCCCTTGCCCAATGTTTTTTGGGGGACAATTTGTATAAACATGGCATACATTATAGATGTGTCCCTAGGCAAGAAACTTGCAAAACTTCTAAAGGATAGGTGCAGGGGCGAGGGAGTTATGATGAATAAAAAAATGTTCTCTACTCAGTTGGCACCAAAGTCACAGAAAGTGCCATAGGATAGGTGGATGATGGATGTGGCACATAGAGTGGTAGAGACAAAAGGACTTGATCATCCAAAGCACTCTGACTGGAGAGCTCTGGTCATTCGCAGTGATTAAAAGCTAGAGCTGTCAGTCACAAAAGGACATCTCCCTCCTGTATATAAAATTGGGGGGCAGGGGCAGGCACTGTCTTGTACTTTGCCTCAGGCAGCAAAGTGTCTTGTGCCAGCCCTGTCAACAGGTAGCCCCTTGACAGCAAACTGAGCAGGCACACAGATCACCTGGACACAGTCTTCTCCATTATGGTATGGTGTACTGTATGTCTATTTAAATTGTAGTAATTGTTTCTAAATAAGTTTCTCACATATTATGCAAATCTATGTCCTCTTTTTGGGCAATGTGTAAGCGGCTACCCTAGTGGTAGTGAGCACTGAGGGGCAGGGCCTTCTCTGTAGTGGTGCCTCTCAATGGGAACTATTTGCTTATGGTGCTTGTCAGACCAGTTTGCTTGTGATCTGTCATACAGAAATGAAGACTGTAAAAGTTGGCAAGGAAGCTCTTGTTCAAGTGGCTGTTTTGCTTTCTTTGTATGTATATTTTACTGGTTTAGAGTGCATGTTTAGATAGAAAATATCCTACAACTGCCAGAATTCTCCAGCTATTATGGCTGGCTGGGGAATTCTGGGAGTTGGACTTTTTCTGTCTAAACATGCATAGGGTTGTGCCCTTATTGTGCTTTAATAGTTGAACGTTGTCTTGAAAATATATAGGTTATAAGGTGGGGGTTTGATTTCTTATATAAATGATGTTGAGTGCTAGTGTACATGTGTATGGACTCTTGGAAGCTTGGAAGCCAGGAGCTCCCACTCCTGCCTTTCTGTTAGGTGATGTCATGAACTAAAATTTAATGCAATTAAAAGAGAAGGTCAAATATTAAATGAAGCCAAAAATGCCTTCATGTAGATAGTGTCATATCTTGACATTTGACTGTTCAACAGACAGCATCCATTCCCAGTCCTACACCAGTCGGTAAAAAAATTAGCAAACCACTGTGTCAAACTTTCCAGAATACCTGGTCTGGTAGTGGTAGTTCATCTTTCAGGTTGACTGTCTCTGTGGAGCTGAGCCACATGTAGTAATCACAAAACAAGGCCATAACATGTTTCATGAGAATCATTGTTATTTCTTGATGAGAACTGAGGTTGCAATCCTATAGATACTTACCCGCAATTAAGTCCAAGCAAACATGCACAGGATTGCACTGTGCATTTTTTATACTATTTTAATATCTTGGTTCAAAATTAGCTCTTCTTCTGACTCTGATGTATTGTTTTCAATTTGATATTAAATTCTGCTGTATGACTTTCTCCTTCTTTTAAGGAGATCATATGTTCCAGTATTTTCAGATCAGCAAAACCTTGGCAGAGATCCACTATGCAAGTGGAAAGAACTTCTGCTAGTACAAGAACGGTGCTCTCTCTCTCTCTCTCTCTCTCTGCCTGCCCTCATCTACAGCTCTCCATTCCCACCAAGAAGTCTTGAGGGTCTTCTGAACCTCTGGAGCCAGTTTTCAGGGGAAGGAGCCAGAGAACTGTGGTGGGGACAGGAACAGCCACATACCCCTGCATGAGCAGAAGTGCATTCTGTCTGGAGAGCAGAATTGCGGGATCCTTGTTTCTTATCCAGGTTTAAACTGCCAAATGAGATCTTGCATAACACCCCCTGATCATATTAAAGTTGGCATTTGCCTCTTGTCCTCCTTTCATTTGTGGTCACTGAACAGCAAATACACTGTCCAATAGAAACGGTATAGCTTAAAAATAAATGAGAAACTGAATTTAATTTTGAATATCTATATAAAGTGACAGTCAGTGGGAATGTACAGAGGAGGAAATAGCTGTTTAATTTTGTAAAATAGCAATATAATTCATGGGAATTTTGAGTAAAGTCACAACAAATGTTTGGAAGAATTCCAGCAGACTTCTCTTCAATAAGTGGTAATTTTGAAGCGCCTTTCCCCTCTGTCAAATACAGTTAAATACCAGTAATTTGGACCTGGAACCCCCTGTTGAGAGCTTCTAGTATTATATCCTTGCACTATGTTATATCTTAATTCACTGAACTGTAGGATTCACATGGTTAGATAGTTCTTCCCTATCCTTGCCCATGATTCCAGATTTTTTAAATGTGTCTTCCAGTTTGTTTTTAAGTATTGTAGGACTGACAGTAAATCTAGAGCAGTAACTTTCTGCTAACTTGGGAATAAAGCAGACAATATAATAAAGCATGTATAGAATTTAACATGCTCCATTGAAAAACTAGCTGTGCCATGTTTTATTCAGTGGTCAAAGAAGACTGGGATGCTAAACATGATCTTTTCTCAAAAGAAAATCAGAATCTAAAAAGAGTAGAAGCAGAAGGAGCCAAGTGCCATTTAGGCTAAAATCCAACTATCTTAACAAACAGTCCATTTTTCTAGCATAGATTTTGTGGCTTAACAGCATGCAGCTACATTATGATTTAACTACACAAGCCCTTAAGTACTATTCTATTGTCCATCCTTATTGCCTTCAGTCAAATACTAAACAAACACTGTACATGTATAAAGAGCCAAATTCTTCAATCATCTTTGTACTTTAGTATAAAGACTGTCACTTTATAATGTACCCTTGTGTTCAAAAGCCTTGTGCCAAGAGCTCAAAATTTGAACTTCACCAATGGAACTAAAAGTTTGCGTTTGCTTCCATTTTAATGAATGAACCATTAGAAGTTATTTTAAAATCTCCACTTTGTCTTAAGTGCATATTCTAGTTTTATGTAATTTAAAAAGGACTTGGTGTTCAAGTGAGCACTACCTGTTCCAGAGCATACTGTTACCATGTGTCCTCATTCACACGTGCGTGTAAACTCGCATGTGTACATTTGCCATGACAAACATGGGATTATAAGGGTATTTCCCAGGGGTGCGGTGCACACACAACAAATTGTATCCTTTTGTCCATGTTTCCCTACATACTGAAACCTATGAACTCCAGTCTGGGTGGTGTTAAAACAATGTAAAATAATTGAGATTGTCAAAGCAGGTACTTCAAGACTCATTTGTTACTTTTGCCCAGGCTGCAGGGTATGATTGCCAAAAAGAATTATGACCCTATTAAGTCTGTTCACTTAGAGGGGGCATATGACCCATTTACCCCAGGATTGTCTGTTTGTAATGATTCCTTGTGTTCCAGAGAATGTTATTAAGCCAGTTCACTTTTTTCAGGCAGAAGCCAATTTAAAAGGGTGTTTATCTCCTGTTACATCCAGTGTATGCATTTGTAGATCCCAGAAGGTGGAGGATTTGGCTCACTTTCTTTTGTGGTATGAGGATTTGGTATCTTGACTCCCTCATTGCTGGTATTACAGATAACCTCTCTTTAAACAAAAATGTATTCCTCTTGGCTGGGACAGATTATTTTGCGAAATATCCCACTGTTACTTTTGTTAAGTCAGCTTTTTATTTTGACAGATGACAAGACAGGACATTGAGCTATTTTAATAAATTTAAGGTGCAACCCTATAGTCCCTGAAGAGTGACCCAGGATTTTTTTTATTCCCCCTCCCAAAGCCATAGATACCACTATGACTTTGGGAGGGAGACTTAAAGATCTGATCCCTGCCCCCTCACAGCTACCACAGCAAGAACTGTAGCGCTTGCTTCCCCAGGTCGTTAAAGTGGCCTCAGATTATCTCATAGAGATAAAAAAAGAGGGCAGTCTGGTGGGTGGGGAGGGGAGAGGCCAGGAATCAGGATATGAAAAATCCTGTGGCCTCTCTAATGCTGGCCCTGGCCCTGGCAGCACGACTGCTCTGGATGGGTTCAGAGACCTGTCTAGAGGAACATTTACAAAAAGGAGGATGGAGAGGCAAAAATCACCTCCATCAGTCCTCCTGCCATGCCAGCAGCGGCTCGGCAGGGCACTTGATACTCAGAAGCCTCTGAGATTGATGGAAACAAGGTGCTGTACTGTACAGCATTAAACAGAATAAAAGACTTGCGGAACCTTGCCTGCAGGCATACAATCTAAGCAGACACCCAAGAGGAAGGAAAGGGAATGACTCAAGAGGAAGGAAAGGGGAAACAACCACGAACAAAAATATCTCAGTTAGTTAGAAAATAAATGTGAAAACAGATTAGCCTTTGATGCTCCTCTTCTTATAAGAGTGGGAGAGACTGGAATGCTTGAATGACCAGGGGACGAGGGTGCTTCCAGAAGAAGCATTTATTGTGAAATCAACCTGCTTCATTCATGGAATTGGGGGGGGGTGTTTCCAAATGAGGTTGCCCTTCCTTTGTAACCCTCCTATGTTTTCCCACTGCTTCATCTATCTTTTCCTTTCCCACAAAAAATCCATTAAGGAGAAAATTTTATTTATCGCATTTATACCCCACCTTTTTTCCTCTTGCAAGGAACCCAAGGCGGCTTACATTATCCTCCTCCTCTACATTTTATCCTCACAACAACAACCCTGTGAGGTGGGTTGGGCTGAGAGTCTGTGACTGGCCCAACATAACCCAGTGAGCTTCCATGGCCAAGTGGGGACTAGAACCCGGATCTCCCAGCTCCTAGTCCAACACAGAAATCCCATGACTGTACCAGGGCTTTCTGCCTCCATTTCCTTTGCAGGATCATGATGCACTCTATCCCCCCGCCCCTGCCTTCCTCCCTTCTCCCTCTCTTTTCTCCCTTTATCCAGGAGTTCTGTATGTTTCTGTATGTTTCATTTATGCAGCCACAAGATGGTGCTGTGGACTAGCTCTTATCGCATTGGTTTTTTTTCATGGAACAACCCAAACGGATCTGTTTATTACTAGTTTGTTTCAAATTAACCCGCAAAATTGCTTTGAGAGGACAAGAGAGGTGCTGGAGGTTGACATCGTGTACAGGACCCGCAAATCTCCATGAATGACCTATCTCAATTGCAGGATAAAAGCCCTGTGTGACGACACCCAAAGGCAGCACAGCTGCACAATGCTTTTTAATTGGTAGTGCCAGGATCCCTCTATCTGGAAGCACCCAGAAAATTCCTTACACTGCACTCCTATGCACATCTCCTCAGAAGTAAGCCTCATCAAGTTCAAGGGGACTTACTCCCAGGTAAGTGCGAATAGGAATGCAGGCTCAGTAAGTCTGAGCATCAGCTAAATTTGGATCAGCATAACAATCATTTTTAAGTAATGTCAGCATATACTTAGGAGTAACAACAAAATTATGACAAACAGTCCTTTAAAACAAAATCAAACTAATAACCCCATCTGCCAGCTCTAAACAAATGTCAGTTTCTTGGCCATATGATTATTGCATTATGTGTTTGAACTTAGCTGTGAACACTTTTTTTACTTTTTCAGCTTGAATTCATTTTCTATTAATAAAAAATTAACTTTAAAATATAACATTTCTGTTAATTAAAATATTAAAAGTGAGAGTGGAAAATAAGTTACACTGACTTACTCATTGTCCAGTGGAATCCTATACATGTCAATTCAGAACTAAGCCCCATTGGGTAAACATGTATAGGAGTATAGCCTAAATAATCCAGTTTGAAAGTCTCTCGAGTTTGGCAACTAGGCTTATTGGGTTTTTTAAAAATGGGTCAAGAAAAAGGCCAAACCTAGATTTTGTAGGGTAATGATTAGTGAACTATAAGGTATGCATCATTGTTTAGTCCTTTCAGGTAGCTCAAAGTGAGAAAATAAAGGGTAAACCTATTTTAAGGGCTGGCATTTAGCAAAATGCTCTGGTTTATTTTCATTTTTAAAGAAGAGTTCTAGTTCACACTTGCTTAAGTATTATTTGCATCCTGGTTGTTGGCTTTGTGGCTCAACAGCCCTGCCCTTTACTACCATTTTCCCATAGAGTTCAAGTTTGGGTTTATCAAGCCAAATTCTAAAAGTGCTGCTGGGTTTGACCACGCTTTTGTTCATTTAACCAATCCTGTAGTCTGCACTATGCATAATTCATTTTCTCTCTTGCTGCCCAAAGTTATGGAAAGTTCATGGCAGCTGCTGCATGGTCAGTTTCCTTTGAAGGAGATGATACTGTTTTAGGGAAGGAACACAAGGGACACACCACCAGCAACTACAGGATGTGCTACTCCCAAAACAGAATCAGACCACAAGCATTGCCTCTAGTATTCAAAATGATCCACATTTTTCTCCATGTCCACTACTCTGCTATGTCTGATTTCTGGGCAGATCACATACATACCTTGTGGCTGATCGTGGTGACAGGTTTCAAAACTGTAATCCCTTCAGGCAGGGATCAGCAACACACGCCCCCCCCCATACCCCCACCAAGCTGCCAAATTCAGCAGCAGCAGGGGGAGAGAGAGTGTGCGCCTCCCCAATGGTGCTTTTAGCACTATGGAGTGCTTAAAGGCTCGAATTTAGCTTGAGAACAAGCTAAATTTAACCCTTTCAGCACTATAGAATAGTTTGCTATCAAATTTCGGCAGTAAACTGCCATTTTTGTCTCACTGTTTCAGGGCACAAAGCAGACAGCACAGCACCCCAAGGACCACAGCTTGCAGGGAGCTTGGGGTGAAAATGGCCCTTGGTCCTGCCTTAGGGAAACAAATTATCAACTTAAATTGTTTCCATTTATCATTGGTTTGAATAAGTGCAATGCAACAATGCAGGAAGAAGGTGCATCCACACACAGGGTTGATTTTTGCAGTCATTGGCAATAAAGTCAGTATATATTTTATTAATGTACCATGAGGAGGAGGAGGAGGAGAAGGAACTTTCAGATTTGGAAAATATTATATTAAAAATATTATAGTCAGGTTGTTTATAGTGTGTTGGACCTACATAGTTAAACCTATAGTTATGCTTACATGACTTTTGCAGGAAATGGAAAAAAAATATGGAATTTAGTTCAAATTGTATATCAGCCTTTTCCAACCCAGTATTCTTCAGATGTGCTGAACCACAATTCCCACTTTATTAGGAAAAGTTGTGTACAAAAATGTGCATATTAAAGAAAGATGTGTACAAAAATGTATATATTAGAGAAAGCCACATACAAAAAGGAAAGTAATTTATAGTGCGTGTCTCTGTTTTAATTTTGCAGAGTGACACAGAATTGGATGGATGGAACAGACTTATGATTGAATACGTGTTAAACTCACAGACTAGAAATAGACTGATTCAAAAAGTGCAACAGTTATAAATGTAAATGACATTAGGAAAATACTGTAATTTTCTGTTGTTTTCTGCTCTTGAAGTTAACTTCACTACATAGCCACTATCATAGCTTCCTGTTGTTGCTGCAAGATAGGTCTAAGTGCTCTGATCCAATACCAGACTTTCTGCCAAATTGTAAATGTCTGTTCATGTGTACAAATCTGGCAATGGATGCCTCCAATCCCTGGGTAGCAGCCTTGTTGAATATTGAATAACTATTCAAATGTTATGCCATTAGCACCACCTTGTGGCAGTTGGGCTACACAAGTTTCTGCATTAATTTTGGATTTTGAAGCAAGAGCTTAAGGGTGCAATCCTATGCATGTTTAGACGGAAAGTCCTACAACTCTCAGCATTCCATGGCTGGCTGGGGAATGCTGGGAGTTGTAGAGCTTTTTTCTGTCTAAACATGCATCGGATTGCACCCTAAGGGTGTAATCCCATAGTGAAGACACACCAACTGAGGGACAAAAAGAATTGGCAGAAGCCCAGCTAACTTTAGCATAGGATCGCTCTGCTCATTTATTTACCTTTTATGTGCTCCCGCTGTTCTTGTATGCCATTTATGGAAATGCATTTTATATGAAGGAAAGGAAGCAGTCATGTGGAACCAAACTAAGCTCATCAGTTATGTATTTTAGGCCTATTAAATAAGAGTTTTAAATTTCACTGATGGACCTGATGGAAAACACTGATGGGATTATTAGCAAGTTTCATTCTTTATTGGATGTGTCATTTCCAGCGAAGTCTGAAAAAAAGCAACTGCATAAAAGTAAAGGAAGGTTTTGACGCATCCTTTCTTTATCTAACTGTACTTTGGTTAAATAATATATGTAGCTCCTCTTTAAAGACATTTTGATGGTGTCACTCTTATTTCTACGTGAGGTTGTGGAGGATGGCAAATTGCCTTGAGCCTTACATCTGGTACACCTTGGACATAGTCCAGGGGGGAAGTAAAGCACTTGTAAGTCACATTGATGTCAATAAGTTACACACATGCTTATCAATAAAATCCTATACATGTCTACTCAGAAGTGAACCCCATCAAGTTCAGTGGGACTTACTCCACAGTTCATTAACAGTGAAAAATAGCCCAATTGTATGCGCATTCGCTCAGAACTAAACACTTTGAAGTCCCATTGAATCCAAGGAAGAAATCTAGGCTAATGTCCTATACCTGGGAGTAAATCCTGCTGCACTCAATTGGGTTTACTTCTGTGGTTAAAAAGGAGTTGTCCCATGGGAAGAGCAGGATACAAATATGTATTTGAAAACCAACATCTGTACAAGTTAAAATGGAAATAGTGTGGGTAAAATACTTACCAACTTGGAAATACATTACTAAGCAAATTCATGAAGACCAAAATAACCAGCATGGAGAGAGCTGCACAGTTAGAGCCTCTTACAATGATTTGGCCACCTCGCCAACGTCAATATTTCTCACCTTACCACGGAGGAAGTGTTTGCTTCTCATTCCCTTCCTCACAGGTGCCTAGTTAAATTATTGGAGAAAGAACAAAGTGTGCGTGTCCATGCGGGGGTGAGGGGGGAGTTTTTACAGCTTCTCATGACAGATTTGTTGATTGAAAGATACTTTGACAGCAGGAATCCAGATGCAGCCATGGGCGCATTCCTCCTCTTTCCCACCCATTCCCACATTTATGGAGCTGAAAAACTACAGGAAGAAATCTGTCAGCATAGGGGCAGCAGTGTAGTCAATTTACACATTACGGGCAAGGTAACGTGTAAATTGAACAGAAGCTTGGGGGTTCCATACATGCAACCTTCTTGTTGTCCATGAAAAAAGGTAAAACCTAAGAACATAAGAAGAGCCCTGCTGGATCACAGCAAAGGCCTCTCTGTTCCCACAGTGGATAACCCAATGCCTGTGGGAAGTCCATAAATAGGACATGAATGCAATAACATCCTTCTGCCCAACAACTGAAAGGCTGACAGCCAAAGCCTTCCTGCCTATCCTTTTACATAACCCCTGGTCCCAAGGACACACACGTCTCTCACATGGTATGATCTGTCTTCTCCATTTTCAACCCAAGCTGGGCTCTTTAACCCCCTCCTTCCCAGAATGGACAGCAATGGAGATTCTGTTAGAGTCCTCATCCATGAGCCACCTCACCCCCCTGCATGAGCCAAAACACAAATGGGATTGAGCAGCTGAGGTGCATATGGGGAGAGCTCATAATAACGTTAGTTACTGTTCACACTGGAAGGATGGGATTTAGAAGCGCTTTGCTCTTGCCTTGTCCCACATCAATGGACAAAGCAATATTGCAAGTGCTATTAACCACTTGCTTGCTATAAAATATGACTAATGTTTTGTTTTTTGTTTGGGGGGTTTTCCCCCCAAAATGTATTTGTCAACCAAAGCATTATGTGTTCATGGAACTTCATCTGCCATAACTTGTTCCGGGAATCCCATGCACAAAGGGGTATTGATCACTGACATGGCAGGTAATGACAGCACAAGCATTCTGGTTGTTTCTGTCAGGTGTTCCAGGGCACCACAGTCTAGCCCAGGGATGGGGAACGTGTGGCCTTCCAGATGTCATGAGACTCCTGCTCTCATCATCCCTCACCAATAGCTATGATGGCTAAGGTCCATGGGACTTCACAAACATCTGGAGGTTCATGGGGGCCCCCCAACTTCTGGAGGACCACATGTCCCCCAACTCTGGTCTAGACACTGATCTTCTACTCCCTGGATCTACAGGTTAATTGGTTGGAGGAGGAAGGTGAAGGTATTTCAAGCTAAGCAACAGACATGCTGGCCAGAAGTCTACTAAAGAACCAATTACACTCCATGTTTTGCTCTGTAATTCCAAGGCTACTTCCACTCTGGGCAGTGTATTGCTGAGGGAAGACACATTACCTCTTGTAATACCAGATACTCTTGTAATACTTGCTTTCTTGATTCATACCTCCCTTCTGTTTGGCTCCTATACCTGCTTCCCAACTAGGATCCTAATCTGTACAGCTCAGTGGTATCTTGTCTTGCTCTCAGCTGTATGAACTATATGAGCAGTTTTTACACACACACACACACACACACACAGCTATGAAATGCCTCACTGTCTCAGATTCAAGTCATTGCATCCTTTCCAAGAGCTGGGATATTGTAAGGACTCCAGAACTGAGCAATAATCCTCACACTGGAAGTTGGGGAAACACACTGGAAGTTTACTGTATAGCATTGCCAGGTTGCAAACCTGAAAATCTTCATCACACCTTCTAATAGCAAACTCAGGTGGTGCGTGCCAACAGAACTGGAGCAAAAACAGGCCATCAGGAAACAAAAGCGAAAGTATGGGTATATTTGGAGGAAACGTGTGGTTCACAGAAATACGAAGCATCTTTTAAAAAACAAACGTAAAGGAGGCAACAACAAAAATAAAATAAAAAGTTTGAGAACTGAGCAGACTCAGTAGCCACAGAATCTTGAGTATTAGTTGGAAAAGAAAAACAAAAATGGGGAAGGAAGGGTGCCCTGGATGGAAAAAATGGATGGCTGGAACCCTGAACAGGAGCAGATCCGAGCAGAAGGTCTGGGAAAGGAAATAGGCAGGAGAAGCTGCAGCTGCCTTTGGAAATGTAAACATTTGCAACGGGTCGAATGGGTTGAACATTTGCAACTCTAGTCTTATATCTTCAATGATGGGTATTAGAGAGCTGGGCAGGGCAAATGAAGGCTGCCTTTACCCAGGTAAAATG
Organism: Heloderma suspectum; assembly: GCF_057233095.1. Classification (NCBI taxonomy): domain Eukaryota; kingdom Metazoa; phylum Chordata; class Lepidosauria; order Squamata; family Helodermatidae; genus Heloderma; species Heloderma suspectum. Next base: position 243,238,963 of record NC_139459.1, on the reverse strand, counting down.
CCGCCTTGCTCTGGAACTCTTTATAAAATGTCCAGGACAAGGGGAGTCAATGGGCTGCTTGGGTGAGAGTTGCCCTACAGCCTAAAGGCACATTGCAGTCCAGAAAACCCTGTAGCCCTGGTGACTTACCTGTAGAGAAGCAGAGAAAGTGTCAAGAATTCCCAGTTCAAGACTTGGTGGTTCTTGACATCAACATTTAGACCGCTTAAGTCTCAAAATGATATACCTTAATTAATACTATTGAGGAAGTGAGGGAATTGTTTTAGAAACCACCATTGCAAGGATGACAGGTGTATGAGCCACTAGAGCAATCCCGGAGTGATGACAGACACTCCTGGCATCATTCCTACATTCTCCGAGCTAGCCAAGGGAGAGTTTGCAAAAGAATGGAAGTCTTCAGTCCATCAAGACACGAAAGCAGCCATTTGCCAGAATGTGAGCGATAACAAGGAACAACTCTCCTATGATTTACAATGTAAGCATGGAAACAGATCACAGACCAGACAGTGTGGAAACAAAGATTTGTTTATTTTTAATTGATTTTTCCAAGTGTGCCATTTCCTGGTTTTAGATGTATGGGCTGTTGTTTTTAATCCTCAAATTGTATTTGGAGCCATGATATATTGAAATGTGTCTGTATACAATTTATTTAAGATTGATTGTGATGGCTGGTGACAAATGGCTTGTTATGTTTTGCATTTAAAAAAAAACCAGAAGAAGTGTTTTGAAAAGTTGTTAATTCCTGCAAAGAAAAGAGTCATATGGCACTTTAAAGCCTAACTAATTTATTGCAGCATGAGTGTTCGTAAAACAGAGATTACTTCATCAGACAGTGAAGGTGTTGGAGATATATTATATACACACAGAGGCCCAGGAAGGGAACGTTAATTTATAGGGTGAAATTAAACGACAAAGAAACCCATCATGAGAGCAGGGATATAATATGTGATCCGGTCACATGAAATCAACAAACCTACTGATACAAGGGGATCCAAATATATGCAATCTTCGTAGGGTGGCAGTCAATCTGCACAAAGTCACAAGTTGAATAGTAACTGTTTGTAAAAATCCAGACGGGATTTTTGTACTGTTACTGTTGTTTATTGGTGGACCAACTAAAAATCACAAAACGGTTCAAGTTTCACATGAAAAAAAGGGGGGACATGTTTCTGGTCTAGGACATGGGAGAAAACCCATCGTGATGATTCAATACACTCTTTGCTAATGAATTAAGCTTGTTTGTGCGCCCAGTGCACAATATCGTAGGTTGTCCCGAAGTGGAGAAAAGAAGCAATGGCCACAATCCCTTTAAAAATGCAAACATCCACAGTTATCTAGATTTGTCTCTAGCACTAATCAGAACTCATAGATCCGTCCCGACAGCAGAAATAAAGAAAAAAATGATAGCCCTTAGATTAGCAAAGCTGGAGACTAATTTTAGATAATGCACTATTTACAAAATCGATAGAAACCAAATTAGATAGTTCTGTCTAAGGGTCAGATGGCATATTTGTGCCTCTTCGACAAAGTTCTATTCCTAGATAGCAAGAGGCCATTTTTCCTAGTTTTAGGATTCCCTTCCCAGACAGCTACATGTGATATCTGAAGAAGACAAAAATGCTGCAAGCCTTGTTGGTCTATTAGAAAAAATCCAGATGAGAATGATATTTATTTATTACATTTTTATACTGCCTAATAGCTAAAGCTCTCTGGGCAATTCACAACCATTAAAACCATAAAGTACGAAACAATAAAATACATATGATAAAATACAATATAAAAGCTTAAAAGCTTAAAACTACAATAAAAGTCAAAACATCAAACAGAAGCTAGCAGCAAAAAAATTAAAATACAGTACCAGATAAAAACAAACAGAAAACTACAATGCCTGAGAGAATAAAAAGGTCTTCACCCACCTGCTGCCAGTGAACTTCTCTGGGAAGGTCATTCCACAACCGGGGTGCCACAACAGAAAAGGCCCCCTTCCTAGTAGCCACCTACCTTACTTCCTTGGCAGGAGGTCCTGGAGGAGGACTGCTGAAGCTGATCTTTGGGTCCAGGCAGGTGTATATGGGCAGAGATGATCCTTCAGGTCGCCTGGCCCCAAGCCATTTAGGGCTTTGAGCACTGGCATAATATGATCACCTTGGCCAGTCCCTGTTAATAATCCCATTGCCTTATTCTGGACCAGCTGAAGTTTCCGACCATTTTCAAAGGCAGCCCACATACATTGCAGTAATCCAAATGAGAGGTTATCAGAGCATGGATAACAGTACTAGGCTATCTCTGTCCTGATAAGGGTGTAGTTGGTATATCAACCTAAGCTGATAAAAGATGCTTCATGCCATGGAGTCCACCTGTGCCTCAAGTGACAGTTCTGGAGCCAAGAGCACCCCCAAACTATGAACCTGATCCTTTAGGGGGAGTAGAACCTCCTCCAGAACAGGCAGAACATCACTTAGCCTGGCAGACAAACCACCCACTAACAGTACTTCCATCTTCTCTGGACTGAGTCTCATTTTATTGGCTCCCATCCAGTCCATTACCGCACCCAGGCACTGGTTCAGAACAGCCACTGCCTCACATGATTTGATGAAAAGGTAGGGATGTTGGAGAAATCCACCACGGAATCCGGCTCCCCGGAGTCCGTGGCGGAATGGCCTCCCCCCCCCCCGAAATCCCCTCCCCCGGGACGGACCTACCTGGTGGCGGATGCAGCAGTGCCGGATGCAGCGGTGGATGCGGCAGCGGCAGCTCCGGCTTGTCTTCCGGCCGCTGCTGGGCTGCTGCGGCCGCAAACAGCAGCCAACGTAGCGGCCGCCATTTGCATGCCTGCATTAAGCCATGATAGGCTACGTAAATACTTACGTAGCCTATCACGGCAAAGAGCAGGGGCGCAAATGGCATAAGTATTTACAACAGTGACCTTGGAAGTGGAGCCACTATGGAGCTTTCTGTGGTGGCTGGGCAGGGTGGGGGGAAATCCCTGCTCAGATTACACACACACACACACACACACACACACACCCCAAGGTCATAGCTGTGCTTACAGCCTTGGAGCTGGCGAATCCACACCCTGCTATGTTCTCTGCAACGCCCTTCCAGGGACCATAGGAGTGCTCTGTAAAAATCACAAAACAATGAGCTAGCTTTTGAGTTTCACATAACTCTTCCTCAAGCTCAAGTTAACCAACATCCCCCCCAATTATTCAAAAAGAAAGAAACAGCATTAGTTTTGTTAACAAAGTATAATTTAGCAGTCTCACATCCTACCATCTTGTAAGAAGGTATCGTGGCCTTGCAGTCAGAGTAGACATGACTAGGATTGTGCCATGAATGTTCTAGGAATTTAAAAAATGGTCACCTGCTGGTTTCTCTGTATTGCCATTTTTAATGTCTGATTTATGCCAATTCATTTTCTGACACGGAAACTGTCCTGTTATAATATGGCATGCATGCCCTTGAGAGGTTTGTGAAGGAATCCTTGATAGTGTGCTTCATAACACTGAATCCAATAAAAGGGTGCCAGAGAAAATGAAGGGGCATAATTGTAGCAGGAGTCTTTTATAAGTTATGGTTTCTAAAACAGTGTTCCTACTGTCCAGTGGGTAGGATAGTGAAATCGGGTGAATCACAGGTTCAGGTAACAGGAGTCTCTGCATTACAGGAACAGACTTCTTCCCAAGGTCTGAATGAGGAAAACACTTTTCAGAAGGGGATATAGATTATTAATGAAACTCTGAATAAGTTCTGGCAACTGTAGGTAACCACAAGCTGTGATTTTCTAGTTATCTCTTCCCTAGATATTATTTGGCTTTGACTATCTGTTCCCACCCACCAGCAGCCTCTCTGGCTGTGTATTGTAGGTCAATACGTCCTGCAGGAATAGGTTGCACATCTCCCAGGCATACAATAGGGGGGCATGAAAAAATTATATTCTGCCATTGTGGAGATGCAGAGAGACAGAAAGTGCAAGGGACTTGAAAGTGCTTGAAGACAGTGATGTAGGAACCCAGGCACATAACAAACATATGGTGCCAGCTATGCTCCCTCATTTATTCTGGGAACACTGTTCCTGGACCCAGTGACATCAGCCATCTTTCCTGTTATTTCTGATGTTCAGGTGTGAGTGCCAATGATTATGTAGCAAAAATAGCAGCGCACGCACACACACACACACAAGACGAGGTATTAGCAGGCTTGGTGGAGCCCTGTCATTTGCAGAAGTATAAAAGATCGGGGGGGGGGAATAATGAGTGAGAGAGGAAAAACAAAAACAAACAACTCAGTGACAACTGAGTGTGCTTAACGGTCATGGAATGCTAACTTTTGCGGGCGGAGGCGGGGTTGGAATGGAAAACTGGGTAGGAAGGGGAGATGAGATGGAATGATATGGAGTATTCTGGAGCGGGGCATAGCTGTCTGACTGGAACACTGAATAGGTTCCACTTGTACTATCAAAAGCTCACCCACCTGTACAATTTCCAGTCTATCTCAAAAGATTACAGGAGATTATGAGGTTTTCTACATGAAGCTGTTAATCAGCTGTTTATTTGCTGTATTTACTTTTGGTTTCGTCACAGAATTGAGATCCAAGCACTATACGAGGCACATTTCTTTTTCTGCTTTTCCACTACATAACCCCTAAGTGGCACTGTGGTATGCCTATGTACACCAGTTGCTAGGGAACATGGGTGGGAGGCTGCTGTTGCACTCGTGTTGTGGTTACCTGGTTGACAGCTGGTTGGCCACTGTGGGAACGGAATGCTGGACTAGATGGACCCTTGGTCTGATCCAGCAGGGCTCTTCTTATGTTCTTATGTATAATGGAATAGTGGGAATACAGAAGAGGAAATTGTGCTTTCTTTCACTTTCACAATTAAATGCCGTATTTCCCCTGCTCTTAAAAAATCTCTCCAAAAGTCCTGGTTAGACACAGGAATGAAACTAGTGGGTCACAACATCATCTAAAAAATCCATAACCAACTGTGAGGGAATGATGAGCGTACAATAAATGCCTCATGTACAAAAGCCCAGTAGCCCCTTCCAGTTATTTCCCTCACATATTCAGCTGAACATGCAGGATGGGGTGGGGCCATGCTCACTGACCATGCCCCTGACACCGGTGTGTTTCGTTGACCGAATAAAAGGGGCCCGTATGTACATACAATTTGTCACACATAGAAGCCTCTTTCTCACGCTTTCAGCCAGAGATCAGGGATGTGACCAGTGGGAGCGATCCTGGCCCCTCCATGCATTCAGCTGACAATATGAGGGAACAACTGCAAGGGGCTCATATCAGTCCAATACATTTACAGTGCAAGAGAATAATGTAGCACTTAGCAGTTTTATCAAACAAAAACTCCGGCTCCCATTCAAGTTGTTGGTGCCAAAGATAGATAATTACGACCTTGACATGCCAAAAAAAGCCCACCCGTAAGCACTGTTTGTCTGACATATCACTTACTTTTATTACTAAGACAGCAGCAGCTATTGTTAACATATGATAATTTAAGGTTGAAATTGCTTAGCTCACAGACTGTGAAAAACAAATTACGTTTTGAAGAGGTTCTATGCATAAATTCCACCCATGAGAAGCCACCACCTTTCAAATCATATTTGAAAGATTATGCCATTTTAAGCTGTCCTGAGATGAGTAGCAACAGCAGTGCTAAGAGTATGTGTAAGTTACTTCATGTAACTAGCTGAGGGTGGTCAATTGTATCACAGTTTTTGTTTTTCACAGGATTCCATAATAGAGAGCTTCGGCTATGGGGTGGTGTAGAAATGCAATAAACAAACAAACAAAATATCTGGGGTTACCACTCATATGGGCCTCGAAAGCCAGAATCCAACTAGGGATGTTTTTATGCTAATCAACTTGACCTGAACATTCATTAAAATGTGGGATGTTCAAAACATATGTCAAAATAATCACTTTAAAAGGAATCATAAGGCTTTGTTTTGACTGTCTTTTCAGTACTTTGGTTTAGTCTTTATTCAGTCAGCAACAGGAGCCCTTCATGTTTGGAAAAATGGAAAGCATACAAAAAACCCTTTCTCGATATTTTTCAGGACAGATGCTAGATGGGCCTCCTGATTGCCAAAGCATGACTTTGATTTGGCCAGCAGGCAATTAAAGATGCAAGGCAGAAAAAGTCGTCCCCAAGGAACTATGCTCAAGGCTCCACTTGTTAACCCTACCTGGTTAACGCAAGAAATGCAAAACAAATCAAAAACCAAAAAAGATCCTAGCTACACCATGAGGGATGGGTGCATTTTATTTTAAATATTTTTTTAAATATATCTTTCTATATTATACTGCTCTAAGGCTGCAATGCTATGCACATTTACCTGACAGTAAGTCCCACAACTCAATAGGACTTATTTCTGAATAGACATGAATAGGATTAAGGTGTTAGAGAGTTTTCCCAATGATAACTCTTGCTCCTATTGTCTGAGCTGATTTGGTGTCTTAAATTGTTCACAAGCATTTCAGGTGCTGAGAGAATAAAACATGGATCATGGAATGTTCAAGGGCAGTCTTCTCAGGGAGAACTGAGAGGTTACTCTGACTGAAATTAAAGCCTAACATTGGCTCTAGGGACAGAAGGAGCCGTATTGGGTAGGAAGGGCCAGCTGAGTAAGATCTCAGGAGCCAGAGAAGTTAAGGATTAGGAAACCAGAGGTAGCAGAATCAGGAATGAATACAGGAATCTAAAGGGAAGAATATGACAAAACAGATACCTGGGATCAGACAGACAGGGATGGCAAAAGAAACGAGGGGTGACTAAAGAGGTTTTGTATATCTTAAAGCGGTTTTGTATTCATTTATTATTTGAAAAATTATCCCACCTTCCTATATTCTAAAGCCTAAAGTTAGCCTCAAGTGGCTAACAAACAATAAACACATTGCAATTAAGCCCAATAAAAAATATACCCCAACTCCAAAACGGCTACTGTTCACGATGGCTATATATTGCCTCCAGTACCAGAGGCATATACCAGTTGCTGGAGAACATGCACAGGAGGGTGCTTTTGCACTCATGTCCTCATTGTGGGCTTCCCACACACATCTGGTTGGCCACTGTGTGAACAGAACATTGGACTAGATTAGGCCTTTGGTCTGATCCAGGACAACTCTTCTTTGGTTCTTCTCTCACAGATGGCTCCTTCAGCAAGCTGACCGTTCCCTGCCTCCAGTAGAGCCACCCCTGATCTCAGAGCTGCTAGTCGTCTGCCTGCAGAGCAGCAATCTGGTCCCCTCGATTCTGGGGTCCAGGTGGGCACCATCCGTTGTACTACTCAGGAGTTACACAACCCACAAGAGATTGGTGCTGTGTGAGCAAATTACCAGGGCTGGTAGCTGGGAAGCAGGCCAGCGTTTCAGCAGGCTCAGGCAGGATTCCCAGGCAGTGTGTAGCAACTCAGACTGCACCATGTGACAGATTGCAGCTATATCACACCAGATGGGTCTCTGTTGGCTCATCTCATTCTGCTGCTGGGCTGAATGCAGCCTCCAGCCATCTGCGGCGGGGGCACTACAGAGCAACAGCGACTGAGCCAGCAGTTCTCTCTGCTCTCCTGTTGTCCTGGTGATGCAGGCCCTGCTGCCAGCGACCTGGTCCCTAGATACCTGGCACCTTCCAGCTGGGAAGCTTAGGGAATTTGGACGAAAACAGGAAGAGGAAATAGAGGCATTTGACAGCAGCAATTTCAGTGTCTTGTACTGATTCACCGACACAGATAGGCGTTTCCTTTTATTCTTCCACACGAGGTTGCACCTAAAGTTGAATGACAGGGCCATTAATTGAATGGCCCAAGGCTTGGTGGCTGTTTCACTGGAAACTGAGATACTGGGGGGTGGGGGTGGGGAGAGAGAAATCAACGCCCAGAACATGAATTGCACTGGTCAGGGTGCGATGTAGGCCTTGGCAGCCCTCAACCACAAGAGAGCATTGCAGCTATTCACATCTTTCCCAGATCATCATCCTTTTTTACTTGGGTATCTTTTCCGTAAATCACTTTTTGATTAAAAGCACAGGATCTTGGAAGACATCCACGCATGTTATTAGAACAGGATGCTGCATCGCATTCTTGTCACTGTGGGTTGCTTCATTGTTCTTCGGAGCCAAAAGCCTGGTCCAATTTTTTCACACTTTTATGCAATACTATGTGAAGCCCTGCCAGCGTAACTTGTATTCTTCTGCAAGCCAGGATTCCTGGACTCTCTCATCCACTTCCCTGATGTTGAGCAGGCTCGAGCATGCACGAGCTAATGGAGCAGACTTCACAGAATTTTAATCTTCAAGCTCTAACATCTTCTGACAGCTCTATTCACTTTCACCTAGTAAATATGAAAGTTGCTTCCATTTTCACATGGAGCTTCTATCACAGACCAATTGGCTATTTTACTGAAAAGACAGTAAAGGAGTTTGGTATACTGCTTCAAATGCAAATGGAGGAACGGCGTAGCAATTCCCTCTCTTCATTGCCATTCTGCATTAACAACCTATTTCTAAACACCGCAGTGTTAGCTTAACCTCCCACTTGTAGTATTCCCCCACTAACCTTGGCACTGTAGATCCCCAGTATCAGCATTTAGCATATGTTTTCTATTAAGAATTATATATCAAAGGCGTTTCTGGTGCAAAGGCCATAGTATCTGCTCTATACAACCTATCCTGCATTTATGGGCAAAGAGATTTCCCCAGCTCAGCATCTGCACAAGTCTTGTAGACCATTTCTGCTTGCTTAAGGAGATGATGATTCTATGACGATGATGCCGCCTTGGAGCCTTGCATTTTCTGCCATTAGAGCCTGCGCACATTCAACTGAGAGTATTCTTGCTGATGTCACAGGGCTTTGGTTAAAGCTATTAGCAAACAGGGTTTGCATCTATTGAAACAAATGAAGCAGAGCATTTGTGATGGGACAGGACTCCTGCACTGGGGCACTAGAAA